>NC_092857.1:4085384-4771537 GCF_039878825.1 Excalfactoria chinensis
TCAGAAAATCCGAGGAATGTAATGATGTGATTGAGGAGTGTTTAGGATTAACTGATAATCCTTACTTTAAGGCAAACTATTTGATTCTGTATGTTCCTGATTTTCACATTTCTCTGGAAACAGCATATGTGACCATATGGCTAAGTCACTCTTATTGCTCTTTCATTTTTGGTATTTGCACTATTTATACATGCTTATATATATGTGTGAGTGTATGTACGTACATTCCAAGATTACTGAAGGAGTGATCCTCTGTGTTTCTTTCAACTTTCTTGGCATGAACCTATGTGACTCAAAGCCAAATGATTATAAGGGTTCAAGAGGGTTTGATGAGGAGGAAAAATAAGACTACAAAAAGGATGTTTACAGGAAAATCCCATTGGAAATATGTAATATTGGAACTCTGATCTAAAGACTTCTAAGAAATAAAGTTGTATTTAGGTTTCCAGGACTGTATCTTCTTTTAATGTAAGAATCAGAGTTAAATAGATCAAAAATTTTGATTTGTTATGACTGTTTTATTTTCTGTACTGCAGTTTTTACAGATGATACAAAGACACTTTTTTTTTTTTCATTTTCTCTATCATTTTCTCTATGCAGCTACTATCCATAATAATGTGTTTCCATACTCTGTAACACCATCAGTGACTGCTAACATAGTCCATCCCTATTCATTCCTGTTGATGTAATTTCCGCTGTTATAAGATTAGCCCTTTTGCAAACTGCAACTAGGTCCCTTATTGTGATTGTCAAGGCTACATTGGAGATGCTCTAGAGGACAAACTATTCTAAGTAAAATCAGTAATGTCATCATTTTCTTTTCCTATTCAGGATTATTTACCATTACATATATATAATATATAATAACAATAATATAATATATAATATCTATCTTTTCCCTCCCTTTCTCACAAATGTTATAGTATCATTGCTGAATTGCATCCCTTTGGCCATTTCTATTCAACTGTCTTAGGCTGACTCATTCCTTGATATATGACGTTATATCTACAACTCTACCATTCACTGTCACTTTATTTCTGACTGACAAGTGGACAGGTGCTCTAGGTGTCCATGCCTGAGTAGGGGTTTAGTCTTATTAAGGGTTTAGATTATTTTGATCATCTCTAAAGGTCCTTTCTGACTTTTAGCATTCTATGTTTTTTTTTGATTCTGTGAAGAAGCTGTGTGCACCTTGTCTGGATTCCCTTCCCCTTGATTGATGGGTGAGGGGTGGGAGGGAGGTATCAGCAGGTGTACCGGAGCAGAGGTTGAGAAGGATTCTGTACCCCTAACATAGGACACAAACCTCTTCCTACTGGATCAAGGTTGTAGGGGGAAACCAGGGACACAGAAAGGATTTAGTCATGCTCCTGTCTTTCATTTGCTTCTGGAACATTCCTACCCTTGACTTGGAAAGTGACTTTAGGTGAATCAAGTTGCTAGCTCTAGTAGGATCCCTCTGTTTCTCTGCAGACTGTCAGTCAGGTAGTGCTTAGGACACTTATTGGCAGCTAAATCAAGAACTTGTTTCACCCATCTCTCTACTCAGCTAGAGGAATGCAAAGACTGCCCGAGGGCTGTATTTCAAAAGGTAAATTCAAATGCACTGCAGTCCCAATACGGTTTCAGTGTGCAACTTGAAAATGGGTAGAGTTGAAAGCTACTGCTGGATAGGGGCAAGGCGATATGGACTCGCTGTCAAGGGACAAGCCTCACAGCATGGTCACTGTACTGTATTACAGAAAACATCCAAAGGCAAACACAGAACACTGGGTGACTGATTATTATTTATGGTTGTGCTGCAGATGTAGTGTCATGACTTTGTGCAAGGTAGCTAAAACTGAGTGTCTTACACTGTCTATGTGGAAATTAGGAAAATAAAGAAGAAGAAAAATACAACAAACAAACAGCAGCAAACCTATAGAAACAAAATATCCTACGTAAGAATAAAGATCATTTACTGTTGATATTATAACACTAAATTGAAACATTCCATTGATGATAGGTGCATAATTGATAGCAGTGACCTTCACAGCAAACTACAGACACGTTTCAACTAAGCAACTGGTCTATAGCTATTGATGACATGTTGCTGAATTATTTATCACAGTCTCAATGAAGGAAATGATATTTGCTGTTCAAAATTATAGCAATACAGCAACAACAGAACGACAGAGAAGAACAAGGTTTCAAACACAGAAAGGTAGTTGAAGCAATATGAATTGTACATAATTTGAGATGTTGGGGGAGGCTACCAATGAGGCAAGTTATTAAGCCTTGTAATTTGTAAAGAGAGAGGGAAAGCAAAAGATAGAGGAGAAAATAGGTGCATTAGCAAACCCTTACAACAGATGGCAAAATGTCCTCACATTCTCTAGCGGTAAATACATATATATATTTAAGCTTTCAAATAATATTTTATATGAGGATATCACCTAGAATGTACTCACTCTGAGGACGTAGAGAGCTATCTAGGAGATATTCCACTAAATTATTTAAAACAGAATGACAGGGAGGAATTAAAGAAAGAAATTTTCCTCTCTAAAAGTTAAAGCAACAATCTACTCTGTATCCAGTGTTAAAGCTTAGGGTCCAGATGGTTGCCCAATAGAATTTTTAGCAAACATTTGGAGAGATAATAAGGCCTGTAACAGTAGATAATTACTCACTTCTATATGGCTCAGTGCCCCCCTCATCTACATTTGTTTCTATAGCAGGTTTTTTGCCAAAAGAAAAAAGATAAAGGGGGGAAAAAAGGAAACAAACCCTCAGGTTTTTATCTGTTGTTCACCCTCCTCCTTCCCCTTAATTTGTAATGTCATCTTTGCTCTCTCAATGCAAATGTCAAAATCCATGTGTATGCCATCTTGCAAATCCATGGGCCAATCCTAATAACTAACAAAAAGATGAGGTTACATTGAATATTGTGAAAACTGTTTCAGATTATTTTTAACCACCATGACCACCACTACCAACAATATTTATATATAAATATAGAACATGGCTTCAGGTTGTTAACTTATAACTTATGAAGTCAGTGATAATGAATAGAATCTGTATGACAAGGACAAGAGAACAATATGGCCTAATTCCTTATAGTTAACAGTGAGAATGCTACTAGTAGTTTAGTATTTTGTAATATGTTAGCACTCCAAGAGAAACAGAAAGGGATGGGTCAGGCCAAAGGATTCAGAAACCGAAGTAATCTATGCTCCCTGAAGCAGAGAAGGGAAAGAAAAATAAATTAAAAAAATGTATATCTGAAGTCTGCTCTTTTAAATCCCCAGGTCTACAACCTTCATCAGCATTACAAAAATTGCTCATTGTTTCTAACTACAATCTATTTCCTGATCTCCACAGACAGTAATGTAAAATACATGTGCTATGAACCAAAACCAGCGTTGGCATCAGCAAACTGAAGTGTAAAACAGACACTGTTACACTAAATTAATGGAACTGTGAAAACATCCTAGATCTTACTGTTTATTTTGATTTTTTGTCCTTCAACATCAAATGCGCATACATGAAGTGTGAAGCAACTGATGTCTGTATGAGGGTCACCAGGAAGAAAGCAAAAAGCTCTTTCCTACCTTGGTGATTCTATGATTCTATGATTCCATGAAATTTTCACATGATGATGCTTTTTTCTTTTTCTTTTTCTTTTTTTTTTTTTTCTTTTTTCCCCCATTTTGCTCATCTGGAAAGCCAGTAGGTAACAAACTTTAATTGTAACATGCTTGGATAGAAAACTTGAAGAGAGAAAAAAAATAGACTGGAGATCTGCTTTCCTTGTGCTTAGACTGAACTAAGCCCCAGGCTCAGATTCTCGGCTGGTGCAAACTGGCACTGCTTCAATTAAACCAATGGTGCGGCACCAATTTGCAGCAGCTGATGGCCTGACCCCTTCATTCTCTCACCCTCTCAGCTGCTAAGGAGCAAGAGGGTCATTAGTCCAGTTGTTAGTGAATCATCTGGACAAGACAGTTGGAAGGGAATACTGCATAAATAGATAAAATGAGAACTAGCAAAACTGGCAGAGAGGGGATCAGATTTAAAGGAGGACTGAAGAACTGAGAGCTCAGATTTACCAACACATTTAACAAAAGCAACAAGAATAATATCAATAAAAAATGAACCATTATAATGTTTTGAAGAATGAAACAGCAAATACTACAAAAGACTTTGGTTTGCTTTTTTCAACAGTAACAAGAATAACACAAAACAGTCAAAACAGTCAAAACAGGCTCTGGATATGTTAATTCAAAGCATAAGTCCAACCTCCACAACTTTCCTTACTGTCTGTCTCTACTCTGGGTTGGATCTGAGGCAAGAGTTTGTGTTAAGCCTTCCTCCCACCTCCTGCTCCATCTTGTCAGCCTCTGGGGAATTACCATCTTGCTCATCTACATCTACCTCAGTAAATTTATGAGGCATCAGTGACAGAGAAATCCGTCCAGGCCTTCAGCACTCAGGTAGTGAGTAAGTCTGATTGACTCTTTCTTCAGACCATGTCTATGATACAGCCTTTCACTTTTACCCACACAGTAAAACTCTCACCTTTGCTCTCACTGCCTTGTATCTCAATTTCTATAACATCCCTTTTATCTGGATGAGAAAGCTGCAGAAAACATACTCTTTGATTGACAGCCTAAGCTTGTCTCTCTTTTTCCTTCATCTCCTCACCCACTCCTTGTTGACTCTCACATTAGGTACAAAAGACAGTCATAGCTGAGGCTTGCTTCTGTACATAATTTCTTATTTGCTGTCAAGAGGTTAATTCTGACCTCCAGCTGGCATATGGTTTTTAACTTGAATTATCAGCTTGTGAAATTTTCTATCACTTTGTACTTTCTACTGTTCTTGTCTTCACAGGGTTTCACTGGCCTTTCCTATAAACAAGAAACAAACTATCTTTGAATTCTATTTCAAATTCCTCCTTAAAGCTCTTACTTATCATAACATCTTTACAAAAACAAAAACAAAAACAAAAACCCTGTCAATACATTTACAACAGCATTGATTAGAAGTGTCTTATTATCCACTGTACTCCTAAAGGTCTGTGTGGTTTTAGACTTTCTTCTGCCAAATATTTTGAAAACAGGTACTATTTTTCTTTGTTCTATGCTTGTAGAGTATCTGCCAAAGTAGGGTCCTTATGTAATTAAGGTTTACAAGTTTGTCAGTAAAAGAAATAATATGAGCTTCTGATGACTGAAAAAGATTGTTCACATCATTTCTTTTCTTTCCATTAATAATGCAGCAAAATTAATATTACATTCACAGCCATGGACACACTGCATGATCACTGAAATTGTGAGGCTATGTATGTATGTATGTACAAATATATGATAGTTATAAGAACTCAATTTGTTTATCATTTCCTTAAATTGGATATTAGAGCTTCAAAAAGAAGGTAAAACCAAGTAGTGAATCCAAACAAAAAGAAATCACTGACTGAGACATTGTGTGTTTGAAAGTATTGCTTGAAGATTTGATTAGTGGGTTAACTATGGAAAACAGCAACCTTCTTTGGATTTCCACTCCTTTTGCTCAGCATCAGAGTGTGTTCATCTGGAGGATATAGCTGTAAGTATTCAATTCATTTACTGTTTTCTTACGGTTTTGTTTGTTTGTTTGTTTGTTTGTTTGTTTGTTATATTAGAGCATAAGAAACTGCAACATGCAAAATAAGATTTTTTGTTCACTGGTTGAAAGACCAAAATTTTTTTATCTTATTGAGAAATGTGAAGAATTTCGTTCATTAACTATATTTTGTGTCTAGATTAATCCAAATTCTGTCTATGTATAAATATGAATAGGATTTCTTGCCCTCTGTTGTAATTTCATGATCTTAGACCTGCAGTTAAACCATGAATGATGCAGAAAATTAATGAGGACATTTTTATCTGACTAAATGCTGACTCAAATTCCAGCAAAGTCCTAGATAGCTTTGACCTGGAAATCAAAATTTATATTGTTGGAAAAAGCCTTAAGAACTTCATTTCAGTTAAGAGCATTTTTCTTACAAGAATTTGAGACATCAACTCTTATGATTTGCCCTCTTCAGGAAGTATTCTTTTGATATGTTATGTGGTTGGCATCACTGCACAACTTTGCTTTGGTTCCAGACTGGATTTATACTATTGCTTGTATGGTACCGTAACTGGTAAGAAAAGGAAACATCCAGCACCATCATCTTTCAGGCCTGATAGCTGTTGGTGCTCTAAACTGGAGATGATTTATCCCATTTCTCAGCAAATATTTTCCAAAGTTAGGAAATGTTAGCAACAGCTCCACTGCACTGATCAGGAACAGAGATCTGCCTGATTTTGGGGAAAATAATAATAGTAATAATAAAAATAAAATAAAATAAAATGTGCAGATCTTCATTCTGAGCACAAGGCATGTCCTGCTTCCACTTCTCAGATCACAGAGTTGTTAATTTCTTCATTTTCATGGGGAGAAAAGAAAAATGGCTGAGAGGAAATCCAGTGCAAGTGTGAGTTTCTTCTGGCTCATACTAAGAACATGACTATGAATTGATCTAGTACATCAGAAACTCACCCCCCATAAGATGGCATACCTCTTTGATTTCTTTTACGTAAAAAACAATCAATTCCTGGTCACTGAAATGAACGCTCAAAATTGCCAGCCTGATGGTAATATATACTGTTATTGAAATGATAGAGATAGCTCTAAAGACACTGCCTTATTACCCTCCAACTACATTAGGGCTACTTATTGAGATAGTTGTAGCAAGTGTCGGCTATAATATTATGCAGAAATTATATATACATATGTCCATTTATATACGTTAAAGTTATTGTTATTTCTACACTATCATACTAAACATTTACTCTTTGGGAATGCTTTCCCCTTTTTATTCCTTAACTGCAGAGATTTTTTTAGCGTATATGACACACAATTTGGCAGAAGTCAAAGCAGGACAGCATTGCTGAGGCAAAGTGATAGCAGTATGTGCTGAGCCTAAGGCTACAGCCAGAAAGCAGCTGTCAGCGGACGAGTAATAGATACCACTGAAAGACAGAAAGCTCACACAGTTACAAGAAGCAGCACATTTCTTGCATATAGCAACAAATAAAAATGGCCTGCAACTCTGAAGCTTAGTTTCCTTACCCCCTGGCTTTTAATTCACAGATTTCATCCAGGTTTTCTTGGTGTTTTTTCTTTTTCTTTTTCTTTTTTTTTTCCAAATTGTAATTGCTTCTTATTAGTAAAAATTGAATCTATAACTGTCCAAGCAACATTTTTTCAGGCTACCAGCTACACCTTTTAAGTTGCTACATGAAAATGAGAATGTGAATGAGGTTTGGATGGCTTTTTTTTTTTTTTTTTTTTTTTTCCCCAAGGTTAAGTTTTGTGCCAACGCTGAAATTTTTGATGTGTGAGAGAGTTCTTCTTCCTATCTCTGTCATTAATTTTCCTAATCTCTATCATTCATGGCTTTTACCTGAGAGATGAAGCAAAATAACTCAGACAGCAATGAATTCTCATTGCATTTTTATGTCATGTTGATGGAAAGAGTGAAGGTATGTCACTCCAACCCTCTGAATTTTGCCTCCCACAAATGTTACTGCATTGCATCTTTTCATGTTGATCTACCAAATGCAAAGGTAGGACTGTCTAATTCTGTGGGGCGGACATCAGTATTTTTAATCCTGAAAAATATCATACAGTGACCAGTGATGGGTATTTAGAGAAAGGCAGACAGTCAATTTAACCAAGCCAGTTATTTAGTTCGATAAATATCTCCCTGACCTCAGCTGGAGATAAGCTTATGCCCTGAAGTATGGCTCTTGTCTCATCATTACAGGAGAGATAGGAAAAGACCATTTTAAAGCTATCAAGTGTATGTTCTGATTATAGAGATGATGGAGCAGAGAAGCCTAGTTGCTGCATCTGACACTGTGTGTGGAAATAGCAGCTGAATCAACCTCATTTCAATGTTCCTCCAAACGATGATAGAAAGCAAATCTGATGGGCAGGAAGATATATCATCCCTATTTTTTTTTATTTTTTATTATTATTATTATTATTATTATTATTATTTGAATTAGCTCAGCCTAAATATGTTTCCAGAACCTCATATTAGTCAGCCACAATCCACATGCCAGATACTAAATCACACAGAATCACATTTGCCTAGGAATATACTGCAGCCAAGGTGATAGAGAATTAGCTTCATCTCTGTCTCTGGAAAGGTGAGGGAACGACTTGTTCTGGGTGCCATCTACAAGCAATAGGAAGCAGAAAAGTCAACATAGATTCACCAAGGGCAAATCAAATTAAAAAGCAACCTGGTAAGTTTCTATGATGTCAATAGTGGCTGGGTAGATTTGGGGAAGCAGTGGATTTTGCATACCATGTCTTCAGCAAAGCATTTGACATCATCTTCCACAGCATCCTTGACATGAAATGTGGAAAGTGTGGAACAGATAAATGTACGGAGAAATGGATGGAGAATTTACTATTTGTCAGAGCTCACACTGCTGTTATCTTTGGTGAAAAGATTGGCAGTACTCCCCAGGGATCACAGTTGGGTCCAGTCTTGTTCAACATCTTCATCAACAACCTGCCACAAAAATATATCAGAAGAGACTACAGATTTGGGCAGGGAGGACCCTGATGAGATATAACAAGATCAAATGTAGAGTCTTTCTCCTGGGGAATAACACCTGCATGCATCAGTACGGATTAGGGGATGAGCTGCCAGAGAGGAGCACTGTGGAAAGGACCTAGGTGTTCTGATGGACAACAACAAGTTGACCATGAGCCACCAGAGTGCCCTTGTGGCCAAGAAGGCCGGTGTTATCCTGCGGTGCATTAATAAGCGTGTGGCCAGCTAGTTGAGGGAGGTGAACTTCCCTGTCTTCTCTGCTCTGCTGAGGCCACATTTATGATACTGTGTCTACTTCTGCACTTCCCAGTTCAAAAAAGACAGGGATGTCTTAGGAGGAGTCCAGCAAAGGGCCACAAAGATGGTAGTTTTGGGCCCCTCAATGCAAGAAACATATCAAAGACCTGGAGCATGTTCACAGAAGGGCAACTGTCTTGCTCCAATTTATAGGAGGGAGAGGAGGTTATTTGATATATGCATACCTGACAAGAGATTAAGAAAAAAATGATTCAAAAGTTGGTCTGACCATTTTATTACAAATCTTAATCAATCAGGGAGATGGGGAAGGGGAAGCTGGCAACTGCTATGAATTAAGGTGGAGGGAAAGGAAAGTGGGCAATAGGAAAGATAAGAAAGAAGCAAGAATTGCATAAAGTGTGAATAGTCACCACCAGGATCCAGCAGCATGCCATTGCACACTGTTCTGAGGGTCTGAGGCAAAAGCACAGGGGGAAAGCAGCAACAGCATGGCTGACCTTAGGCAGCAAGCAGGTACAGCAACAGAGCAAGTCTGGGAGGAAGAGGCAGGTCTCAGGTAGCAGGACCTGTCAGCAGGCAGGCATTAGGTTGTGAGGAATCTGATGTCAGGATCCTACCTTCCTGGTTGTTGATCCCTTTTTATCCTTATGCCAATGTGGCATTCCTGGGTGCTTGGCTCAGTGCTTCCCGAGACTGTGTCTCCCTTGATGGGTGGGTGGTTGGACTGGGCAGTCTTGTAGGATATTCTCCAAACCTGGTGATTCTGTGATTCTATTCAATAATTCTATGTACAACCTGTTTTGGGGAACCTGCTTTAGAAGGGACAATGGCCTCAATCTCTTGAGGTACTTTCCAGTCCCCGTGACTCTCTCATCTGTTACCTTGATCTGGTAACCTTAGAAGTCACGTCCCTCTGTAAGGTGCTTTGTCGGCCCCGACCAAATTACACACTGTTCATTACACCAATGTGGTGAGTGGTAAAATGGCATTTATTTGACTGTGTAAGTCCCTTACATATGTTTCCCATTTTGTCTACACCCCTTCTACATATGCATAACCGAGCAGGGGAGGGCCTATCGCGTTACATCCTGAGTGTTCGTGCATGCCTAATACAACATCTCCCCCTCCCCATGCTTAACAAAACCATGCCCCGTTACAACGTGAGCTCCAACCCTAACCCTAATATATAAAAGTGTTAGTCCTTATATAATTTATACTTTGTCACAAATTATCTATAAAGTGAGGTATACAGGTTGCAAAGCATGCAGAGATAAGTGGTGCAATGTCTAACAACGTTAGTGGTGTTCTAATCAGTATGTCCAAGGCAACTTTGGTTATATTATACAGTTCATCCTTCTGCTCAACTTTCCCCCCTTTTTTGTTTTTTAGCAAGCAACTACCATACTATAAAATAACAGCACTAATTATATTAATAAAACAATCATCAAAAATCAGTCAAAACCTTGATTGATAATGCACTAAACATAAGGTTACATGTTAAGGTCACAATTATTTTCAGTCAATATATATACACTCATACAGGCATATATTTTAGCAACCCACCGAAAGGAGAGAGAAGGAACACAACAGCAGTGGATGCGATAGGCAGTGCCAGCAGGGCGTCCTCTGCTTCAAAGTGCACTTTGCCTTTCTCACCCATCACAGACTCTCTCCTGTTCTAATTCTTGCTAGAGATTGCAAGGTTTTTTCACATGTACTCCATATCTGCATGGCCAGTGCATGATACAGAGCCCAGGTGGAACACCTGCTCATAAAACAGAACAAACCACTATATTAGATCTCTCTAAAATACAAACGACTCACAGAAAGTTATTTACAGCTATAGTCACTTATTCCCATTGTTACTTAGTTTACCCTTAGCCCCCTTTTTTATTTAATTAGTAAGCTTTTTCTTGTTGACCTACCCCTACTATTGTTACAAAAATCATCTGTGGGTAGTAATTCTTGGTGCAGTACAGAGTGAGATGCACCCCTGCCTATCAGAAAACAAACATCTTTACACTGCTGTGTGCATGTTGCATTCAGTCTACTGGGGGCAAAACTAATCCTGGGATCTTCAGGTCCCGCTCCAGTACAACTGCCACTGTTACTCCCAACTCCCCCACCACAATCCCCCCCTCCATACAATTTCCAAGCTCCATCAACAAATCTGTCCAAGTTCTCTACCCTAGTTCCCTAAATGTCATATATATATATATAAAATATTTTTATATAATATTATATATATTTTTATATTACTGGAAGAAAATGAAGACATTCTTGCTCAGACTAGCCTCGTTCCAACTCTCGTGACAACATAGACTTGGTGCCATGGGACAGCACCAGAGGGACGAGCGCAGCTCCAGCACCATCTTCCTCAGGGCAGGATGGAAGATCCAGCACTGCCGCGTGTGGAAAGAGAGTCACATTTAATAAGGCACTTGACCAAGTTCATATTATTTAAGTTCATCACTCACAATAAAAGTTTTGTTCATTGCTAACCACAGAGTCCGTGTCTAATTACCGCAGGTAAACCTTGATTGTATTCGCCTTTCTCAACCTGTATGAGACATAAAAGGGTTTTACCAGTGTTCCATTGTTGTAGGTGAAACCACCTTGTTATCCTTAGGAAAGTCTGGAGCTCCTTAGTTGTTTGTGGTTCTGGAGTCTGGCAGCTTGTTTTCTTCCTCGCTGTTCCCAAAGGTTTGGGATCCAGCAGTGATTCCATAATGCAAACAGGTGGCCGTGCCATGTGGGTTTTCTGTGGAGACACTCGATAGCCATTAAGACTGAGAAATTTTAGTAAACTAACTGTCCATGTTATGCATTATTTCCTTTGTTTTGGTACCAATCAGGTAATCCATGTCTTCAAATTTTAGGAGTTACTGTTCTATCTGAATCAACTGAGCTCACTGTGTAACTCTGAATGCAATTGGTGCTGCATTTTCATCCCTACCTGGGGTTTCTACTACCCACACCAAACTGATCACTTACTTTGTAACTGGTCCCAGCAGGGGTAGTGATTAACACTAAACTAAGGGCATGTGCACTACCAATGTTTTGCTTTTTTCTCGATTCGGAAGTAGCGACTTGTTTACTTTCTGATCACAAGCCGCGGAGGGTGGGGGGGTGTAGACAGTGTGGGGCAGCAGCGCGGGGGATGCGTTCTCTTGCCGGCACTTAAACTTCTCTGGCTAGAGCAGATCACATTCAATATTTTAACTCACTGTTCTTCTGTAACATTTTTGCTGTTTTTTGTAGTTGTTGTTTTTTGTTTCTCACAATTCCACTATTTGTACCCTCAATTACAGTTGCACATTACATTAATAATTCCACTTCCATATAGCATTAATGTTTACATATCCCTATAGCATTACCAATTACATTTCCATATACCATTTGCATTTATACTTTCATATACCATAAACATTTAACAATCACAAAGACAGCGACAATAACCAATACAGTTTATCCTAAGCATTCTTCCTCTCCTCCAAGTTATCAGCAGGAATGGACCTTCCCATTGACCTGATTCCAAATTCTTTAATATTATCATATTTTTTCCATGAATTTTCACTCTTTCCTCTTTAACTGAAACAAAGTGAGGGCTACTGGTTGTTGACCATCATCACATCCTTGATTTAAAAGTTCAATACATTTGTCGTTTTAGCAAGCCTTCCTGCTGGAAGTGCCATCTCCATTCCCTTTTTTTGCTTAAGTAGTATAGTTTTAAGGATGAGTATTGTCCACTGATACCACTGGGCTGGTGCTGACAGTGAAAAACATCAGTGCAAAGGTCTTTATGATAGATTTCTTTTGTGACCACAACCAACAGATATTAGATGGGTCCCTGGGCTCATTTCCCAGTTTGTTAGGAATCTGGAAACACTATGGAGGAGTTACATGCAAATCAAAATCAGTTTGACAAAAAGAGGTGAAAGAAAGGGTCAGAAGGAATGGTTATCGCTGTGAAGGGAGTACCAGAAGTCCAGGATGACCTTAAAAACTCTGAACCAAATCATGTAGTTTTATCAGATCCAAGGACTGATATCAATCACGATCCACAACCACAACAAACAAAAGCATAGATAAAACAAGACTTCTCAAAGTTATCAGCGGCTGTTTATCTGACTGCAACTCAGGCTACAGTGGCTCGCACGTCAGCTGATCTTGTTTCAGCTTCAGAGATTCCACTGGAGACCGGGGACCCCTGACCAGGCCCCTGAGTAACGATAACAGGGAATGCCTCCACCCCCGCAGGAATAGACAGGCATCTAAGCTCAATAGCCTCCCTTATCTTTGACCCATCCATGACTTGGTCACGCTTGTCCTCCCTGCCCCCCAGGGTAGAGCCAAACCCACAGCCCACCCCCTCTTGTGGAAGCATTATGATGACCAGGAATGCCTCCGCCTCCGTCCCCGCTGATGTGGATTGGCTTCTATCTTGGTCATGCCTATTCACCCCGCCCCCCGGGGTGGAGCCATGCCCACAACCAGCCCTATCTCAAGGAAGGGACACATCCTCCCGCCCCTGCTCACTCCCCCTTCTCCCCCCCCTCCCCCCTTCACTCAGGAATGAAGCGAAGGAATGTTGAAGAGGATACATTGGTTGCTGAGGACACGGTGGTGGAGATCCGAGGTCAACCTCTACCATTTCCTATTACACTGGGTAGTCTAAATTGAGTAGTCTTTAAAGTAGTTTACTGAGAATAGAAAGTGTGTAAATGCCTACATAACCTAATGGGCAGTCTAATAAATGAAGTCTGTTGTCTTTATGTGGTTGCAGAGTGCTGCATCACAATTCCTTACAATTTCTCTTGTGCCCTAGCTTTCAACTGGAATGTGAGTTTTCTCAATTATGAGATAATTTTATTGACACACAGAGTCTCCTTTAGTGTGAGGTCTTTCTCCTGTTAAGAATTATTTGTATGTACTTCTCCCTCTTCTGTGATGGGAAGTTGCTTGATTGCTTGAGTTCCTCCCTTATGAGGTCAATGTCATTGCTCCCCACTTTTGAAAACAGGTAGGAGAATGCTTCCCTGTGCATTATATCTAATGAGGTGCACATGAAAAATATGCCTAGGGCTGCGGAAAGACTCTCTATTAAAGCAATTGTCATGAAATTTCTAGTAAAGAGAAAAATGAGAACAGTTGCCTTGATCAGCAGATGCAAAATTATAACATTCTTGTGACAATGGAAAGGCATCTCATTTTTTCCAGGCCTTATGAACTAGTGAGGAACCTCACATAAAGTCAACAGAAAAGTTTCATGGATATTGCAGAGGGAAAAATGGTCATGTATTGCCTCATTGAACAGGGGTGATCATCCAGATGATATCAGTGAGGAAGGACAGCTTCCCTTTCATCTACAGCTCAGAAGAAGGCACATGACCTGAAATATTTAATGTTTGCAATCATTGTGGATGGAAATAAACGATACCTCTCATCTTTCTCTCTCCCGCCCCTAGCCATCTAGCAACTCTCATAACTGGCATATGCTATGGCTGAGTGACCTGGCTTCATTCACAACTAAATCAGTACTAAAACAGTCAGAATGATAGATAGCGGCTTATCAATAATTGAAAAGAAAGGCTTAGAGATGTCCCATTATCTGAATAATTAATGCTGCACATGGACTTTGTAATTCCTTAATAAAACTAACTGATTGATTTGCTTAATTAATTCCTTCTTTGACAGGCTTATTGCTTTCTTTCTTTCTTTGGAGACAGGGCTGGGGAAAAAGAAAAAAGAAAAAAAGAAAAAAAGCGAGAAGACAAAAACAGGAAAGAGAGAAAGAGAGAAAGAGAGAAAGAGAGAGAGAGAGAGAGAAAGAGAGAGAGAGAAAGAAAGAGAGAAAGAAAAAGAAAGAAAGAGAGAAAGAGAGAAAGAGAGAAAGTAAGAGAGAAAGTAAGAGAGAAAGAAAGAAAAGAAAGAAAGAAAAGAAAGAAAGAAAGAAAGAAAGAAAGAAAGAAAGAAAGAAAGAAAGAAAGAAAGAAAGAAAGAAAGAAAGAAAGAAAGAAAGAAAGAAAGAAAGAAAGAAAGAAAGAAAGAAAGAAAGAAAGAAAGAAAGAAAGAAAGAAAGAAAGAAAGAAAGAAAGAAAGAAAGAAAGAAAGAAAGAAAGAAAGAAAGAAAGAAAGAAAGAAAGAAAGAAAGAAAGGAAAGAAAGGAAGAAAGGAAGAAAGGAAGAAAGGAAGAAAGGAAGAAAGGAAGAAAGGAAGAAAGAAAGAAAGAAAGAAAGAAAGAAAGAAAGAAAGAAAGAAAGAAAGAAAGAAAGAAAGAAAGAAAGAAGTAGTATAAAGGGGAAACTCCAAATTAGGAAGGAAAATTAGGATTTAAAATCCTTCATAAACTTTAATCCTACAATGGAGAAGGGATGCTCAACACTTAACTCAGACTTATGTCCATACCTTGTCAGCTTCTTCCATCTCTTGTCAACTACAAAATGGCTCCAAAAATGGAAATGTCTACAATGGAAAACAAAATTCAACAGTTCTTTTCCCAACTCTGTCTCACTGCAACTGATCAAAAATTACGTCAAAATGTAAAGTGTTCCATGCTCACACCAGTGGTAAACTTGGCTGAGACTTAAACACTTTTGAATTAATTGATCTAAATGAGATGTTTAAAGCCCACTTGTTTAACAGAAATAATTATCTCGAAAGTTGGATGCTGTCACCATCGTGCTCTGTCATAAACAAAATGCTTCCTTGGACTGGAAAGTTTACCTTAGGGAAAGATTCTATGCAATGACTTGAAATTAGCAGTCACTGTCAGCTTGCTGTCTCTACTTTTTAACTTTGTTGCTTGTTATATTAAAGTTATTTAAACTGCCGTGGGACTTGGCTGGTAATCTAGCACAAACTATATTAATATATTCACACTCTACAGCAGATCACTGTCTTATGCTATACACTCATTAGGAAAAAAGGTGCGACTTAGAAGAGTCAAATAATTTGCTTGGAAGGGCAGTCACTGAAAACTGGCCATAAGGTCATATAACTGATTCCTCCAAGGTGAACACCCTCAAAGCATGCTTTATGGTTACATTTCTGTTCAATAGTTCTGAACCGGACACACATTACTCATAAGCGTAGTAGTGCTTGCTTTGCATTTCATTCCATACAAATATAGATTTATCCCTAAAATCAGGAGACATGCTGCCCTAAAATTAGCTGCTTGGTTCTCAATTAGGGATTAAACCAATATCTAGTGATAGTCTTTCAAGGATCTATTCAAGGCAGTTCCAACCCAGACTTTAGTCTAGATCTGCTCTTAAATGATATTTTTCATTAAAATACACCAAATTAGGCTTTAAACCTAATACAATTCAAAATTCTTGATAAGTAACTGCAAATATTTCCTACTTGACCTTTTCACATTGAACTTCCTAATTAAAAAATTGTATTTAATACTCAGATACAAACAAAACAAAACAAAACAAAACAAATAAACTACACTTGAAATACAATCTAAAAGCAGAAATCTGTTGACTTTCAATGCCTTTTAGAAAATCTATCTTCCAAGTATTTGAGATAATAAAAAAATATATAATAAAATATGTAATGAATTTGCTGAAAAATGACAAAAAGTCAACAGACTATTTCAAATATGAAGACATAGCATATTTTACTACATGTAGGAGCTCTGGTGATAAAATTGCTATGCAAACCTAATTTCTGGCCTAATTTCCGGTGTGCATCACAGGGATCCTTACACTATTTTGAAATCTACAGTGCAGACATCCTTGTTTTTAATTTTTAATTAAGACTAAAGAGAAGATATGATTTTAATATGCTTGGCCAGAAAGGAAAAAGAAATGTGCTGTTAAGTTCAAATCAGTATTTATCACAATAAATGCAATAATTAATATAAGATTTTCCTCATAATAAGCAGATGAAAGTTTTCTGATTTTTGAAGGGTTATTCTTGTTTTGATCAGACTGAGTTTTTTCTTTAAAGCTTAGCCTCCTTCAGATGAAAGAACACAGAAAGATTAAAAAAAATACCCCACCACATTAAAACAGAAAAAGTTGGTCAGATTAGTTAAAGTTATTACAAACTATGTTTGGCTTTGTTAATTCAAATATCTGAATCAAGTCACCCATAGAGAATGAACAGAAAAAGCCATGCATATTGTTAGAGGTTATTTTTAGTGGTTGTGAGTAGCCCTGACCTAGATCATCAGGTGTTTATAAAATTTCTACTTGGGGTTTAGGCACTGCACCATTTTCTTTTGTCAGGATTTTATGAAATGAACACCACCACCACCACCAACAAAAGGTATTTATTTATTTATTTGTTTGTTTGTTGAGGAATGAATTGATAGAGTACAATGAGTCAGTTATTCAAATCTTGTGCATGTGCAGAGTGTCTGAATCTCGAATGACACATTAGATTGAATGCATAATTGTGGGAAACAATTAGCGTAAGAAATATCTTTCTTGAGACTCACAATGAGGTTTCCAGGCTCATCACAGAGGAGATTTTGACACAATCTAGACAACTCATTTTCAGCAGTTCTTCAGCTAAATAATCCACTATCTCTCTACTCAGCATTTCGAACCAGAAAACCACCGAGACTTACAATTTCAGCATCTTTCAGGGCTGGTATCTGACATCAGCATTACTCACTGCCTGACATGATCAAGCCAGTTATCTCCGTCTGCTTTTTTCGTTCAGGATGGCAGCACCCTTAGAAAAAAGATGGACTTTTTAAGCTAGACAGTTCCCATACAGACGGTGGAGTCCGAAAATTTAACACTCCATTTAAATAAGATTTCTTCTCTATCCTGTTACAACATCATGTCACAGGAGAATTGAAGTTTTATCTAAGTTTAACAGTTTTTAAATGGAGTCTTCTATTTATAGTAAATTATTTGCAAGGTTTTTGTTGTTGTTGTGGCTGGTTTTTTTTTTTTTTTGGTGGGAAGAGGGATATGACTATTAACAGGTTTAGGCAGTTTTCTTCTTTCTGCTGATGCATTAATATTTTGTGGGAATACAGGACAGGACTTTGTCTTTCTGCACTGAATTCCAGCCTTTGTGCGTAACATAATGCAAAAATCTAGATAAGAAACTGCACGTATTTCCCACTTGAACTTTTCACACTAAGCTTCCTAATTGAAAATTAGCATTCATTACTCAGAAAAAAAATATCAAATAAGGCAATAAACTACATTAGAAATACAAATATTAAAATCAGAAGTACAATTGCTTGTAACAGAAGTTACAGACAATAGGAATAGAGTACAAATATCAGTATCAGTATGAGACTGAAAACTATCAGATTCTATCAAAGCACTTTATGTATCTGTGTCAAATAACTTCTTCACGGCTTTTGCTCTGAGAAGTTATCACAGAATTAATCAAAGAATCATAGTCTGGCTTGGGTAGGAAGGGACCTTAAAAATCATTTCATTCCAATCCCTCTGTCATGGGCAGGGTTGTCAGCCAAAAGGTCGGGTATATCAGTAATATCATCCCACCTGGCCTTGAACACCTCCAGGGATGAGAACACCACAGCTTCTCTGGGCAGACTGTTCCTGTGCCTCACCACTCCCTAGGAATTTCTTCCTAATATCTAACCTGTATTTTCCCTGTTTCAGTTTAAAGCCATTCCCCTTGTCTTATCACTAACAGACTGTGTAAAAAGTTGTTCTTCCTCCTTGTTATAAGTTCCTTTACATACCGGAGGGTCACAAAGAGCTCTTTCCAGAACTTTCTCTACTTCAGGTTGAACAAGCCCAGCACCCTCAGCCAGTTTTCATAGGAGAGGCACTCTGCATCTCTGATCATCCTTATGACCCTCCATTAGACCCACTGGAACTGTTCCATATCTTTCTTGTGTTGGGGTCCTCAGATTCCGACACTTGGCCCCATGAGGCAAAGTGTATAGGGGATAATCACATTCTTCTCCCTGCCAGCCACCCCGCTTTTGATGCTGATCAGGATGCTGTCAGTCTTCTCACTGCAGGTGCTCACTGCTGGCTTTTATAAAGCTTTGCATCTACCAGGACTCCCAAGTTCCTCTGCTCTGGTCCACAATCACTGAGTTCTTCCAGTCTCTTCACTGGGGTTGGGATTATCCTGATCCAAGTGGAAAACCTTGCACTTGGCTTTGTTGAATCTCAGTAGGTTCACATGGAGCCACTTCTCAGGCTTGTCTGGGTCACTTTGGATGGCAGCCCTTCCTTATATTGTGCCAGTTGCGCTGCTCAGTTTAATGTCATCAGCAAACATGCTGTGGGTACATTCAATCCCACTGTCTATATAATTTATAATGTAGCTGAAGTTGTCTCAAGATATGAAGACATTCACATGTGTGGAGGTGTCTGTACCAGATCTCTGCCTCTGCCTCAGTTTTGTGGTTCACCTAATATGAATGCAGAAGCATAAAGGAAACAGGTCTCATTACCTACAAATTTCATATGAGACACTGCTTATCAATCTATCTAGAGCCCCATTAGCTATTGCCCAATTTGAAGCTTATGATAGAAACTCCCATATGGAGAAGATAAGACATTTCTGAAGCCATTCCTCATATCCATACTTAAAATATCTCACTAAGTTTGTCTCTTTTCTCCTGGAGTGATGGCTGTGATGAACTAGTCTGATTACAGAATCACAGAATAGCTCAAGTTGGAAAAGACCTTCAAGATCATCAAGTCCAAACACAACCTATCTGTACTACCTTAACTCTAACAACCCTCCACTAAATCATGTCCCTGAGCACCACATCCAAACGGTTATTAAACACATTCAGGGATGGTGACTCAATCACCTTTCTGGGAAGCCTATTCCAGTGCTTAACAACCCTTCTGTAAAGAAGATTTTTCCTTATATCCAGCCTAAACCTCTTCTGGTGCAACTCGAGGCCATTTTCCCTTGTTCTGTCACCTGTCACCAGTGAGAAGAGACCAACTGCTCTCATTGCAATCACCTTTGAGGCATTTGAACAGTCCAATAAGGTCTCCCCTCAGCCTTCTCTTCCCCAAATTAAACAGTCCCAGTTCCTTTAGTCACTCCTTATCGGGCGTATTCTCCAAGCCCTTCACAAGCCTTGTTGCTCTTCTTTGGACCTGCTCCAGTACCTTAATGTCCTTTCTGTACTGAAGTGCCCAAAAATGAACACAGTGTTTGAGGTGAGGCCTCACCAGTGCTGAGTACAAGAACAGGATGACTTTCCTAGTCCTGCTCACCACACCATTCCTGATACAAGCCAGAAAATCAGGATTGTTAAAAAGGATCTACAGTCATGACCCCATGCTGATCCCTGGGCCCGATCCCCTGTTTGACCTTTAGTTGTTCCATGATGGTTTCTGTGATTATCTGTTCTTTAATATTCCCTGGCACTGGTTTGAGACTGATAGGTCTGTAGCTGCTTATGTAATCTTTCTGACCTTTTTTGAAGATGGGCATCACCTTTGTCAGTCTCCAGTCCAACAAGATGTCCCCAGTTAACTAGGACTATTGAAGGATGATGGAGAGTGGCCTGGCAACCACATCTGCCAACTCCCTCAGCACTCTGGGGTGCAATCCATCTGGCCCCATGGACTTGTGAGTGTCCAGCCTTCAGAGCAGGTCCAAAGTCATCTCATTTTGTTTTGTTTTGTTCCCCATCTTCCAGTGCAAGAGGCTGTATGCCCAGGGAACAACTAGTCTTACTAGCAAAGACTGAGGCAAAGAAGGCATTAAGTACCTCAGCCTTATCCTGATCCTTGGTCACCATATTCCCCTCTGCATCCAACAAGGGATGGAGATTCTCAATATGAATATGGAGATAGCACAGTATGAATGACAGGAAAAAACTTTTGCCCTACTTCAGAAGAACTGAGCTGTCTAGTCCTACTCTTTGCTTTCTCAATGTCTCTAACTCTCTTTGGGTCAACTGAAGTTTTTGCAGTGCATCTACTCTGCATTTTTTATTGCTATGGACAGTGATACCCTATGGTGTTGCGTTTTGCCTAAAAGATATGATCTCTGTAATAGGTCAGAAGACTTCTCAATATTGAACTGTATTCTAAAGATTCTTCTCTCCCTAAAAGACACTCTCTTCCACACAATATCTTAGGAGAAACAAGTCATCTGTCTAGACCATTTTTCTGAGTTTGTTTTCAGTGAACTGAATATGAGTATGAAGCTGAATACTTGACATTGGAATTGCACTCTGAAATTAAACTCTGATTTTCTATTTACCAATAGCAATGTTTGTTTATATTCTAACTTTAAGACATGTTGTAACAGCAGGCTATTATGTTTTGTTTCTCATGAGCCTCTGCAGTACTGAACAAAGAAAAAACGTTTACTTTTGTTCTTGTTGAAAAGAGCATATCTGCATTAAGTTTGACTTTGGTTGTATTGGAATGGAATTACTATTTATTACCATACGCAAAACAAAGTCAGTTCATAAAATGAGGGAAAATGTATTATTATTATTATTTTAAATGATAGTAAGAGCTGAAGTTTCTTGAAAATATAACCTTTATGTGTGCAAAATTATAAAAATTAAAACATTTTTTAGAGGTGGAAAGAGCTATTGAAAACAAAAGAACCATCAGGTTTACCCAATCTACCATTACACAGCTTACATTTGAACGTGACTCGAGAGTATTATTTCTTTTTTTGTAGAACTTAGATTAAAAAAAGTTTCCCAGAATTCTCATGCAACAGTATCTCCATTCTTTTTTTAGTACAGAGAAATTATCCTTGAGAACTTATAAATAATGTAAATATATAGATTGTAGTTTTCATTTGTGTTTTTTCAAGATTTTTTCCTAGGGGAAATAATAATGCAGTTCAGTGATGCTAGAGATTTTATGGGTACCATGTATGAAATGAATGCTTGCTTAATTGTTTCTGGCACATAAACGTGAGCTGAAAAAATGCAAGATTGTAGCAGATGCAGAGAAGCTGATCCTAAATAAATGAAACTGGGATTCCCGAGTTTTAGCTATGGTATTAACCTTTGATTTCAAAGGAACAAGTGGTCTCATTGGTGCATAGGGTAAAACTACATACATGCAGGGGAAGGAAATAGTGTGTAAGTTTACTAGGTAAAAGTTCTGCAGTACTGAGAATATGAAGCCTGCAGCTGAAATGATTCAGACAAAAAGGAATAGAAAGCTGCACAACTGAGAGTAATGGACAAGATGTCCATAGCTGATTAAAAGACATTCCCCTTTGTATATAATAACTGTGAACTGATCAACATATTTTTCATTTAACTTAGCTATAGATGATAGTATATAATGAAAGCATGTGGCCTGTAAAATGGTCAAATATATCATTCATGGAAATTTGGCTTGATAACTGAAGCAGGTGCCTAATACCGATGAGAGTCTAGATATTTGCTTGGTACACAGCTAGCATCCTCTAGCATCAATAATAATCTTTAGATCTTTGCACCTATCAGAAAACAGTCAATATGAAAATGAATAGCCATTCCCGAGTATAAATCTATAAACAGTAATGAGACAATAATTATTACAGTCCAGTTTATGATAAACAGGGACACCAAAATCAACCTGTGAGACAAACTTTGGACACATCTCTGTAATTATCTGAACTGAATCACTTTGGTTTTGACCATTGCCAAGAAGGCTGTTGATCCATATCCTAAATCAAAGTGGATTCATGCTAAACATTTTTCTGAAAACTAACAAAGTTTCTTAAGCCATCAATTGTTCTCCAGCAACACTTACAAATTTCTGAGATTATGTTTACTGAAATCCAAACCTATGATCCTAGGTTCTCTTGTCTTCAATAGAATAACTGGCTTCAACAGAATAACTTTCCTACTCTTTCTTACTGCATATATCCACTCATAATGCAAGTATGGACAAAATGAAGACCAGAAGGTCATCCTGCTCATGTGTTTCTCAGCACAAAACTGCTTCTGTGCTGAAGGTCTTAGCACAATAAGAAGCAGCTATAGGTTTACTTAGTATTTTAGCATGCAATAAAGCAAGTTCTGAATAATTTACGTCTGTCCTTAATTCCCCATGCTACCCCAGAGAGCAAACAAAAATCATAACACACTGTGCTCTTGTCACTGTGCTGTCTACATCCATTCACCACAGGTTGATACTGAGAGAGATTAAACTCTTAACCTAGGTTAGTTGTGATTGCAAAAGAAGGAAGATAACTCTTAGACCTTGTGCCTGAAATGTCCATTTTGAGAACAGCAAAACAAGCTTTACATAAATTAGATTTGAGCTCAATTTACACACATATTTTCATACCTTAATTCAACTGTGGGATGATCGTTCCCCTACATTGCCATTTGATGCGTTTTTGCAAAGGTCTCCTTGTGCATTTGGTAAAAACTTTTCCTCTTAACTGCTCTATTTTTATTCAGTGTAATGTTTCTCCTCATGAATGGCAAACATCCTTGTAGCAGATGAGTGAAAGTGTCATGTTAAGCTAACTGATGCCACTGCAGTACTAAAAACAACACAGCATATTACAGATGAAGTCAAAAGCCCCATGGGGAATTCTGACACTAGGAGTCTGTAGCATTCGTATATTTATTGCTTTCTCCTAAGTTATTGAACAAAGAATATATTATATTATGATGGTAGCAAATCATAGAATGTCCATTAGTGTTCAGGGACTCCACATAGATTAAGTCAAGTTTCTTTATGCATTGGAGAAAATACTCTGAAAACAGCAAATTTTCTCTTGTTTGCAAGACAGTCACTTCCTGAAACAGCCAGCAAAGCACAATTTTACCAGGAGCAGATTGTGCCTGGACGAGATTATGATGGAGTGACAGCACTAGGGGATAAGGAAGAGCAACTGATGTTGTCCACTTGGACTTGTACAAGGTCTTTGACATGCCTATCAGAGATACAGATTTGAAGGCTGAAATATCCAGTGGATAATGAATTTGTTGGACGATCACAGCCAGAGGGTTGTTCTCAACAGCTCTATGGCCAGTCAAGTGTGGTGTCCTTCAGGGGTCTGCCTTGGGAGTGTTGCTCTTCAGCACCTTCAGCAATGACTTAGACAATGGGATCAAGTGTGTTCTCAGCAGTTTGCTGCTGACACCAAGCTGAGTGGTACAGTTGACACCAACAGAAGGAAGAGATGCCAATTTGTGACACCTATACAAGCTCGAAAAGTGGTCTCACATAAACCTAGTGATTTTTAACAAAGGCAAATGCTAAGTGTTCCACTTGTGTTAGGACAATCCCAGATATGAATACAGTCTGGGAGAAGAACTCACTGAGAGCACCTCTACAGAGAAGGACTTGGAAGTTTGAGTGGACAAAAACCTGGAGAAGAGCCTGTAGTGTGTTTGCAGCCCAAAATGCCAACAGTATCTTGGTCTGCATCAATAGAGTGATGGCCAAGAGGGAGAAAGAGGTGATCACCTCTCTATACTTCACCCATGTGAAACTCCATCTTGAGTACTGTGCCCAGACCAGGGGCCCCAAGAACAAGAATGATGTAAAGCTGTTAGACTGAGTCCATAGCATTGGGATTGGATATAATGATCCTTAAGATTCCTTCCAACACAAGCTATTCTCTGATATGAAGATTCTGTGATTCTGTAATCCTTACTGAACTCTCTCCTGTTGTACATCTACTGGGCTGCTCCTTTGGTATGTGCTAAACCTTATTTTGTATATATATATTGTATATTATTTTGTATTAATGTAAGATAGAAAGATAGAATCATAGAATCTCTGAAGATGGGAAGGATATCCAAGATAATCTATTCTAACTGTCCACCTACTACCAATATTTTCCTACTAAACCATGTCCCTAAGTGCAACATCTAAACATCTCTCGAACAGCTGCAGGAATCACACCTCCACCACTTCCCCAAGCAGCCAATTCCAGTACTTAATGATTCTTTTGGAAAAGCATTTCCCAGTCTGCAACATGAATCTTCCCTGGTGCAGCTTGAATCCATTCCTTGTAATCCTGTTGCTGGTTACACAGGAAACAAGACTGAGCCTCACCTCAGCATAAGCTCATTTCACATAGTTATAAAGAGCTATAGGGTCTTCTCTGAGCCTCCTCCAGATAAAACAAACCCAGTTATCTCTTTTGCTCTTCTTAAGACCTGTGCTCCAGATCTTTGTTGCCCTTGTCTGGACACAATCGAGTACCTCAGTGTCTCTCTCATAGCAAGGGACCCAAAACTGAACACAATATTTGAGATGCAGCCTCGCCAGAGCTGAGTACCGAGAGATGATCCATTCCCTCTTCCTATTTCTGATATGAACCAGGATACGATAAGAGCCATTATCCTTCTTGGCAACCCAGGAACACTGCTGGCTCATATTCAACCAAGAACTGACCAGTACTCCCAGGTCCATTTCTTCCACACATTCTTCCATTCACTCTGCCCCAAGACTGTATCATTGCCTGGGGTTGTTGTGGCCAAAGTGCAGGATTCAGCACATGGTCTTGTTGAATTTCATCCCATAAAATGAACATTTAAACAACTGTCTTATAAAGATGTTCTTTGCACTTAGACTTTTTTCTCAGGAAAATACACAAAATTGAAATGATAATGAGTTATGCTTATGAAAGAATAGATATTTTTCTAATACCAGGCCAAAACATCAGACACACATCTCAGAGAGTTGTAAAAATCCTTTGCTATGATAGCTCAAGATTTCTTTACTGGCAGCAGTTACTAGACTTGGTTTCTTGTTTCTATTATCTTCTCCTTGTGGGGCCTCCTAGGAGGTTTCCATGGGTAACTGAAGAGCTCTCACTGCATCTGTTTTGAGTTCAGCAGAGTGTTTCTGCCAGTGCTTTTCTTTCCTTTCAGGACAGATACTGTGCTGGGTCTCTGCCAAGGTACAGAAAAGGATGTGACAAGGTTGTACTGGCTTTTTGATTTATCTTTCCTAGCCTATTGGATAGTAGAGTACTAACGGACACTGATGTAAGGAAAGGGATGACAAATCTTAGGACCTGTTCACCTGGCAGAACTGTGTCACACATACACTCAACTTTTGGCTTAAGATAAGACATTTAATCTCTCTGTACTTAAGGCCCATCTGTAAAATGGATGTCAGGACATTGCTGCAGCAGGAACTGTTGTGAAAGGGAAGGGGTATATAATTAATAGCTGACTAGAGGCTGGATAGCAAAATTCATCAAGTGTTTGGTAGGTTCATAATGAATTTCTGACCTGGGGGACAAACATCAGCGGTACTTCATTACTTGAGTCTTAGGATGAAGAAAAAGGCCTGTGTCATTAAGCAGCCAAGAAGAAAGTCTGTAAACTGGGAAAAAAGAAGGTGGAGAGCTATCCTTTTCAGCACACTGAAAGGAACTGTCCACACTTGGCAAACAAAGGAGCTGAAAAATCTAAGACAAGTTAAAACCACGGCTTAGTGTGTTTTCTTTATCATTCTTTTTCACTTGTAGTAATATCTGCTATACTTGTCCTTGAATTTTGTTGCTGTTTTTGTCGTTGTGTCTCTCTTCTCCAAAACAGCAATCGAGATTTCACGTGAGCTCTCTTCTCAAACTTCATGTTTTCCCCAAAGGTCCCGATTTAAGGAATCTCTGATTAAAAAAATCCAGTAACTAGATTTCTTAATTTCCCTCATAAAGTTCATTTTCAGAACTGTCATCTGTGATGCAACTGTCCTTACCTTACCTATCCTTACCTATTGAATTACACACTGAATCACCGTTTTCCACTGTCAGAATCACAAGTAAGCTAGTGTCACATCTGAGAATCCCTAACATTCCCTATCATCACATAGATGATAAATTTAAAAAATAAAATGACAACAAGTTATTTGGTATCTACCATCTGATTGACTTAAGCATGTGGTTAAATAATCCCTCTGCACTTAATAAAGCTATTAATAATAATTTAAAAAATCACCAACTGCTGTTTAATATTCAAAACTAAGTTGCTGTAAACAGTGCTAAATACATCAAAGTGCTTAAATAGGCAGTATATAAGCATATTTTTCTATTTAAATAATAATAATATTTAAAATTGGTTACTTTCAGACTGACAGTCACCTGTCTCCCTTGTTGCCCTTCAAAAGTTACATACTTAATTGTCCTTATCCTAAAATGCTCAGCAGAGGAAACCTCTACAGTAAGTAGAAGCAGTTGAATACACTTGCTGTCAGCTAAAGTTCTCTCTACTCCAAGCACAGAGACCCTCCTAGGTACCAGAAAGTCCTATAAGAATAAAAGAAAAATGAGCATTTTGGGGCAGCAGAATACAGCCCTTGCCTCGGAGAAAACAAAGTTTTCTATCCTGTCTGAGAAAAAGGCAGATGCATTCCTAAATTCTGGATCCCCCTTGACAAAGGGGTTTATTTTCAAAATAGTACAGTCCCAAGGGCTTGAAGAAGATGCAAAATGGACACAACACTGGAACTACTTTGAAATAGTGACAAACATCATCCATCTAGTGTTTTGTTATTGTTGTTGCTTTGGTCAGTCTTAAAAACTGAACTGCATAAAATGTTACATAGATTTTTCTGTTCACTCCCTATTCAAATTAGGATGATGATGATTTTCTGTCCACAGGAGTCCATCTGTCACAGACATGATCCCTTAGGACTCAAGATTGTTGTCAGTTGGGGTGAACCAGTAGTCTATTTTTTTTATGAAGATAAGCCTTGTGTTATTACAGGGAAATCAACCTATGTGCACTGTTTCAGGTAGCTCATAACTACTTCCACTTTCAGATTTAGATATAGAACTCAGTTTTCTATCTTCACTTACTTTTTTTCTCAATCTGAAGATATAATTACTAACATACCTTTGCATTCTTGGAAAGGAAAAAGAAAGGAAACCTTCCAGCAAGCTTGTTTGAGCAATTCTCGTATAAAATGCTTTTTTACTAATAGCTAATTCTGCAGACATGGGAATTCCTGTGCTTTGCATTTTAGTTGTATTGTGAGATGATTTTCCCACCAGCAAGTGGTTTCATAGAAGAGACAAGAGGATGTATTTTCATTGCCAAGTCTCAGGTAAATGAGGCTCTGGTTCAGCCCCTGGCAGAACAAGAAGGTTACATAGGGGTTAAATTAAATAAAATCATCTGTTCTAATTAAACTAGTATCAGTTCAATGGAATGGAATAACACATCAGCAATGTCTTTTTTATTTTTTTATTTTGTTCTATTGTTGTTGTTGCTGCTATTTTTCATGCTAGGACTGGTAAGAAGTAATTTTTCACATCATTACGGAAACTGGTTTTAAAGCATCACTTCAGGAGTATAAAAGAACTTTTTTTTTCAGGAAGTAACACCATGACATTCATTAATCAATCTGTTTATATTCCCTTAATCAAATGAAAAAAAAATAAAATAGAATATGTCCATGAAGAAGCTTAAAGTGTTGCCTGAATGAGGAGGGATTTCAGTAAAATAACTTTATAGAAAATGCAGCGGCAGTAGAATTATCTCTTATAGTTTTCTATTTTGGGACATTTTGAGAGCAGTATGTTTGGACTGTAAATCTTGTCATTAAGTCCTGCCTTTTTCTATTTGAATTACCTTCTGATGTACACTCATGTTCAACATTGTTAAGCATCTCTCACTGATATTGTTATTTTGGTACTGTAGTAGAACTTTAATAAGTTTAGTAGAACCTCAAAAGATTCTCATAGTGTTCCTTTCTCCTGCAGAAAATACTTCATTTTTTCCATCTTTTTTTGTTTCCTTCTGAATATGTAAATGAAAGGGAAAAGAACAACCAAACTTTTTTTTTTTTTTTTTTTTTTTTTTTTTTTTTAAAGAATAAGTTATATCTGCTAAATAAATAGCATAGAAAAATTAAAATCTCCTAGTACAGAATATAATGCATATTTTATTATTGTACCCTCACAATGTTGTTAAAAAATACATAATATATTGATGCATGTATATTTCCTCAAGGAAGGTGCTCTGTAGCTCTGAGGCAAGATAAGTAGCATGTGACGTGGCAGCTGTAAGGTAACATGTTTTCCCATAAAAAGCAGAGTAAATGTGCACATAAATTCCAAATAAACTGTCAGCATGTCAGCTATGCTAACACTAGGTTAGATACTGCCCTGGAGCCTCACTAACTTATGCATCATCATTTTTCAAACAATGCACTTCAAGAACTTGCTCTAATCCTATGGAAATGATACTCAGACCACCCTAATTCTGGCCACTTAGGCAGCTTTCTTTCCCATGCCAGGCATGAAGAAAGATGATATCTACTCTTATTCTCTGTAGGTGTGTGATATTTTACCTCGTGGTCTATAGAAGAGTTGGGAGTTTAACCCTGTTTTCTCATAGATTATTGCAGTCTGGGATTCATCTCATCTAGCTGCAGACATCTACATGTCATACCTCCACGTCTGAGTGAGTCACCCCAGGCTCTGCAGTCACTCTTTTCAGTTAACCAGGGTGCTGAGTACTTTTAGGGAGTAATTCATCTGATCTACTTTAGCTGTGTACTTTAGCTGTCATGCATCACACCTCAAAAGAGCCTAGGGAGTTTAACAGAGACATCAACACCTACATTATGAATGTCTAAGTTAGAAGACATAAATCATCTTCTAAATATTTGCAGCCTTCTAAAACAACCAGTTTGCTAGGCTGGTTTTGTTTGTTTGTTGTTTGTTGTTTGTTTGTTTGCTCATTTGTTTGTTTTAATATATATATATATATAGCATACTAATAGCATACTCCTATATTACTGTATCTCTTTAGCTGAACACAACTCAAGTGGAGGAACTTTCTACAAACTATTTTGGCAGGTCAGAGTGTTGCAGCCCACACCAAACTCTCTGTAGTCAACAAGAAGGGATTATGACAATCATTTTGATAGACTTCACACAACATTCATATATAGTTGTATTCCAAATACTATACACGGTGTACAGGAATGCGACAAGTTGTCTTGAGTGATCAGCTGAAACATTTACAATGTACAGAGCTAAAGGAGTGCAGGTGTTAGGTTAAGGCTTGCATCTAATTTTCTCTTGGATCCTGTAGTTTAGTTTTGTCACTAGCTGCTGTTCCCCATGTCCAAACTGCATTCACCATATTGCTTTTCGCTTTTCCTTGCAACATGGATTACAGTAAATGTTGTTCAGTCAGTGACTGGTCTAACTCTCCAGTTAAAGTTCAATGCAAATGCTGACGCTCAATTTTGACAATTTTACAACAAAAAGTTTAACATATTAAAAAGAATTTCTTAGATGAAATGTAAATTAATTAATCTCTTACTTTTTTTTTTTTTTTTTTTTTTTAAGTGTATATACATAGGAAAAAGAAATCATTTGTCAAGGTTGAAAGTATATTTTAAGGTATGTTGTAACACAAGAAAATCATTTCCCAAACAGCTTGCCCTGTAATATGGAAGAATACTTATTGATGAATAATACTTATTGACCACCTGAGTTTGCTTTGCATGGTCTAGGCTGTAATGCAAGGGCCTGGGAAGACAAACAATATCAGTATGAGGCAGCTTTTTATTTATTTATTTATTTATTTATTTATTTATTTATTTATTTATTTATTTATTTATTTTTCTGTCAACAGACACAATGAAACTCTTTCTTTTATACTCGCCCTTCTTCTTCAAGGTCATGTGCTCTCCATTGACCTCTTGAAACATGCACGCCACTAAATTATACAGGCATATCATTGTTATCATAAATACATTATGTACTCTTATTTTCATAGTTAATGTAAGAGGGTCAGAGAAAATTTTTACTTGAATAAAATAGGTCAGTAACCTGAAAAGGCTGAAGAACACCGCTTTAGATAGATGGACAAGGAAAGTCTTTGCGATCTGATTTCCATGAACTTTAGCTGAGATTCAAGTGCTGAGGTGGTACTTTAGTTTTTTTTACAAACTTTCCTGGATAGAATGTATCGATGGGCCAAGCCAAACTGTATGAGTTTCGATAAAGCCAAATGTTGGGTCCTTCATTTTGGTCACAATAACCCCAGGTAACCACACAGGCTTGGGGAGGTGTCTGGAGAACTGCCTGGTGGAAAGGGACCTTGGTGTACTGATGGACAGTTAGCTGAATATGAGCAGCAGTGTGCCGAGGTGGCCAAGGAGGTCAATGGCATCCTGTCTTAGATCAGGAATGGTGTGGTGAGCAGGACTAGGGAAGTCACCCTGCCCCTGTACTTGGCACTGGTGAGGCCTCACCTCAAGGACAGTGTTCAGTTTTGAGCACCTTAGTATGGAAAGGAGCAGGTCCAAAGAAGGGCAACAACACTTATGAAGGCTTTGGAGAATATGCCCAGTGAGGCACGGAGAAACTGGGACTGCTTAGTCTGGGGAAAATGAGGCTGAAGGGAGACCTCATGGCTCTCTTTCAATATATGTAAGGTGATTACAGCGAGAATGGGATTGGTCTCTTCTCACTGGTGACAAGTGACAGGATGAGGGAAAATGGCCTCAAGTTGCACCATGGTAAGTTTAGGCTGGATGTCAGGAAAAAACTTATTTACAGAAAGAACTGTTAAGCACTGAGTCTGATGACTGAGTCACCATCCCGGGGTGTGTTTAAAAAACATTTGTGATTGTGATGCTCAGGGGCATGATTTAGTGGAGGGTAGTATAGTTAGGTCATGTTTGGACTTGAACCTTAAGGTCTTTTCCAAACTGAGTGATTCTATGATTCTGTGATTCTAACCTGAAGGCATTTCCTTAGTTGCTATCAATGAGCTATTCAGGTCTTCTGTACAAAGCATTTTCCATGCGAGATAGATATCCAAATATAATTTTTAGTGACGATTCTTCTAGAGGATTTCATGAATTCCTGTTAGTGACTGACAAAGCAACACATTCTGAAACTTTATGGAAATAAAAGTAAAATAATAAATAAATAAAAATGTTATCTTAAGGGACGAAGGTATCCCTGAATGGATTTGGCCTTACTGGAAAATATATAAAAAAATAAATAATGTTTTGACTCTGATGGGTACATTATTCTTGACCAATTGGCATAGTTCTTTTTAGAAGAGCTCTGATATTTGATGGAGGGTTTTAGGCAGTCTAGCAATGAGTTACAGTACTATGGTGAAGAAAACAAATGTAACCTCATTACATTTTACTTATATGTAGTTTTAACACAAACTATTTTGTTTTGCTTTATGGTTGTTTTGTCAATTTAGAAATGTGATCTTCCTTGTATGTTAACTTTAATGTACTCAAACTTCACCTAATTTTCGCCCAGCTTTCCAGTGTCAGGAAGCATGAAGGAGTGGAAGAGGGCGTATTTCTGGACTGAAAAAAGAAGCATGTCAATTAATGTAATAGTCACATTCAAAAAGTAAATTTCCAGATCCTCATAATCATGTAGTGAGAAGCAAACTCAAGAGTTTGGATATGATGATCCCCATGGGCCCCTTCAATCTCTGGATATTCTATGATTCTATGAAACTAAAGTTCCTTCCAAATAGTTATCTATGGAAAGCATCAACATAAAATATATTTGCTTATATTTCACACCCTTGATTTCAGATACTTGCAATAACAGTAATGAAAGAAGACACAGAACTGCTGTACCAGGCAAATAAATAAATAAAAAAATAAAATAGCAGTAGTTGTCTCTGATCTTGCTATGAGAGCAAGCTGAGATGAAATTTATCTGCTTTATTTTGTTTTACTTTGTTTTTGGTCTGGCTTGAACAAAGAGGATTCTTATCTAAAAAATGGCTGGCAAAATTCAGAAGAATTTTGAAACCTGGACAAACTGCCAATAATTTTTGTGCCCTTTGGTTTGCTACGTTGAGTTGCAATCATTAGAAAAAATAATAATTAAAAAAAAAGAAAAACCTAAAAAACAAAAACATTTTTTTTTATTTTTTTTTTTCCCCCCCACGCATCTGGGTGGAGATTTCATTTTAGGATGTGATTACAGTTCTGTACAGATCTCCAGATCATTTTTTGCATGCTCTTTCTACAGCTAAACCTTCTCAAGCTGTGATCCCATCAGATCTCCTGGGACACTTCCAGCTGTGATCCTGTCATATCTCATAAGCTAAACAGGTTGGGCCAACTCAAGCTGCGATGCTGTCGTATTTCATCAGCTAAGGGGGTCTTGGATGAGTCATTGCTTGAACAGGAAACTTGCAGTGAACAGGTTGGTTTCAAAGGACGTAGTAATTGTGATACGCGTGTGACCTCAAGTGTTGTTCCCACTTCATTTAGTTTATGAAAGCATTGATCTCAGGCAGAGACTCATCTTTACCAATACTTCGTGCTGCTGAAATACGGGTTTACTGAGAAGGAAAAGGATGAAACAGAGGCTGTTTCCCAGATTCCAGTACAAATATAAACAGGATTTATTATTATTATTATTATTATTATTAATTCCTTCTTCTTCCTCCATTCTATCAGTTTCTCCGAAGAAAGGTGAGTGTTGTTAAAATCTTCTTAGTCAAAGAATTTTCTCCCTGGAATCTGCAAAATCTCCTATGTCTCTGCCTCAGTGCAGCTCCATAAAAAAGGAACAACTTCTTTTATCTGCAGTTGTTGGGTACTTCTCTTCACAGTCCTGTTTAGGAGACAATTTCTGGGGGATTAGCCTTTCTCTCTTCTCACCAAAGGAAACTGCATATGATACTGGGGACATAATTTGTGTCGTTTGGAAGCTTTCTAAGCTTTGAGTTTGTAATGAGCTAGAATGATTAAGGGAAAACACGAAACAAAACAGGTGAAATATCTTTCCTCATATATTTTCTAATTCATTTCATTGTTCAACAAGACATGCTGAAATTACTGTTCTCTGTGAAGACAAACAGTTTTCTGTAAAAGATGGAGTGATTCCAGACTACAGAGGGAATCTTGACAGATTCTGCTTCCTAAATGCAGTAGACAACAATAATCTCCGAAGAAATACTAGGTATGCCTTTATTCCACTCCCTTCTATTTTAGGTTATGATGAATTGTGTGTGAAAGTATTGTCTCTTCAGCACTTTTCAGGAAATCTGACATAAACCCCACAACTCATGTACATGAACAACTGTAGAAAAGTTGATAATATATACTGGTGTAATTTAAAAGATGATGCATAGCAGCTACCCTTCAGGACCAGAGAATGGATCATGTCACCTCGCTGACAGGGTCCATCTATGCAGAAACATACAGGGCTCCCCTCGTAACCAAAGAAGAGGAAATAAGGGAACCACTTCTCTGAGTTGCTTTAGATTGAGGCATACCAAAAATACTGCTATGTCTCTGTTGACACATACGCAGACAGGTTTCTGCATTCTTCTTAACCCTGTTTAGAGACACAGAGGTATTTCTTTCTTGCCCGTCCCTCACCCCTACATTCCATTCTTATTTATTTACTTTTTTTCCCCTCAATAAATGGCTAGAAATTCCCATTTGAAATGTTTAAACTGAAGATGAAGGTTCTGATGCTTCTGTCAAAATTAGCATGGTGGGTGGGAGGGAGTGGGAGACATTTTCCTGTGGAGCAAAGCCCTCAGCACAGGAGAGTGTGTCAATAGAGATGAGGGGAATCTAAAGCATAAAGGTTAGCTTTTTAAACGTCTGAAGTTAGAAAGACTGCTCTTTGTGAACTGGTCACAAAGGGAGCCAAGTGTCTGCACCAGAAAGACTGAGTGACCTTTTCAAAGTGTTATGTGTTGTTTATTTCCACTGAATTATGTGTGTATGTGCATGTAAGTGTATTGCATGGTGAGCAATTGACAGATGCTACACAGTTTTTTCTTACACTTGCTGAATCTCTGCTAATTAGAACTGGAATAGAGTTATACTTTTTAATTCACAGTCCTAATTTTATAATATTTCCTGAGCCAAAATGGGTGCAAGCAGGCAATGCTTCCCCACTTAAATCTGTTACAAAACAAAAATCTGGAGAAAGTGTTCTTGGTTTAATTGAACTTCTCATTCCAATTTTAATTTACTTTTTATATCAAGTTTCTATTGTTCTCTGTGATATTATGTAATATGTGATGCGGGAACAAAAGCCACATCTACACTCATAAATTATACATGCTCAGAAGTGATTTCATATGTAGAAGCCAACTGGCATAGATCAGTCCACTTTCTTGTTAGAAAAATCTTTAAACCTCCTGAAATAGGTGGCCATATCCAAGTCATCCTCAGCCCATGCTGTTTCCTGAATTGTTCCCAGAAATTACTGGGGGATGTGATGGCTACTCACAGCAAGGCTGTGTTAGGGACAACTGTAACTATTTAAATTCATAAAGAATTTACTCCAAAGCCCAGGAATATTTTTTTGGAACTGTTTAGTGTAGAACTGTGGGCACAGTGATTAAATTCTTTGGACTAGACTGTAGTTAATTTGGTCAAATACCAAAAGAAGAAGCAGATCTTATTGTGTTTCACTCTGGGGAATATCTCCCTGGCTTTATCCTTAAATTGGACTAAAGATTGTATTCACCCTGCAAGCTGACAGCTATGGGTGATGGGAAATATTCCCACACTTTTCTCCTGAATGCTTCTCTGTAAACAAAGCTCACAGTCTGAAAAAAAGTACATATCTACATCTAGTCAAGGTGCACAGGTTAAATGCAGGATGTATTTGTGAACTTCCAAAATGACTGCTTATAACTGAGAGGTGAATCTGGATTCTTTCATGCGATTTTATAAGCAGGTAAAGTTATTTTACCTTTGCCTTTGGTCAAAAGTTTAGGTTCTGAGTATTGTTCTTTATATTAGAGATTACTTTTAGTTTTTTGGTATTATAGGAGCAAGGAAAATAGCCCATTACTTTACTCCAGTAGAGATATGGATGGGTAAATATATAATGGGGAGAAATAAATTATAATTTATGAATTCTGTTGAATAAATAAATACAAAACAATTCACTTCCCAAATATACTATTTTTCTTTCTCCTTTTTAGAGTAAATTTTCACACTGTCGGTGTGATCATAGCTCACCAAACCAATAAAATGCACAGTGCAATCTTAGTTAAACCAAAGAGATTTTCACTCACTCAGTGACTTCGTTGACAGGAAGATTTCACTCATGATTCATAGACTAGAATTCCCTCTCTAAAAACAAACACCCCATTGTGCTTCATACACAGATACTTGTGTCAGTATTTACAGCTTTGTAAAAAATTGTTCAAACTTGTACAACTTAGTAAAAAACTTCTAAAAGTTACTCGAGTATGTAGGTAGCAGTGAGATTACTAAATGTGTTTATCATGCACAGTAGCTTTGAAATTGGGTCGTAAATTTACTAAAAAAAACCAGTTGGAATCATTTTGAGAGTAATATTTGTAGCTATGCTTTTGAAACAAGTGAATAATTATTATTAATTGCTCTGGAAAACAAAATATATAAATGTCAAACATTGCCATATTTCTTGAATATCTGGGCAGCTGTCTTTTATGGTACGGCATGTCTTTACTATTGTTTTTTGGTGAAATGCCAAAAATAGTGAAAAGTCTTTATTCTTCTTTCCTTCCACGAAGATAGAGAGAAACCCCAGTCAGTTCATTTTAACTCATAATTGAAATTTTTGTCTCTTGAATTAGAAGCACCCATTAAAATAAAATAAAATGCCACATAAAATGCATTTCCTACTCAATAGAAAATGTGCTTTCACTCTCTGTAGCAGTATCTCTAACTGCAGTGTAACTAAAAACTAATAACCTCATTTTTAATTAGATGGGTTTGCAGCATTTTGCACACATCTCAGACTCGTTCTTTATACAGTGTTTGTTATTGTAAAGTCTGGATATTGTCTTAAATATCTCTCTCTTTCTCTGTTTCTTTGTCTTGAAAATAGTTTGGAAAAATATTCTACTCATTAGAATAAAATAAATAAATAAATAAAAATACATATATATAAAATAAATAATAGCCTAAAAGTGATCTATTTTTTCTTACATCATCATCTGAATTTCCCTCGTTTGCTTTTGGTGTTGTTGTTGTTGTTTTGGGTGGTTTTTTTTTTTGAGAGTAGAATAGGGCTGTATTTTTATTGTATTATATATTTATATATTTACAATATTTTATATTGTATTTTATATTTTATTGTTTTTTTTAGATTTTGTTTTTTTTTTTTCTGAGTGTGCTAAAAATCATTAGGAAGTAAGCTTTAAATAAGGAGATCACAAATCATCATTGCGTTTCAGTAATTACAAGAGGAGCCCAACCTATTGTGCTAATAAATGATGTGAAAAAAGCAGTAAGAGGAAATGTTCGCTGAATCACACTGGCATAACCAGGTAATTCTTTCATAGTACAACACTTCATCACGGTTGTTAGAGATGAAGGGACATACTACGTGCATTAGAAGAAATTTTAGACTCTAAAAATGTAACTCGAAGAGCACCAGAAAAAAAGAATGGGCCACATCACTACTGATGCTGTTTTCTTATTAGCAAGTGATGAAGTCTGCAGCTGTGCAACCTCCAGCTGTGAACCCATCGGTTATCATGAACACCACAGAGGACAGTCCAAACATACTTCTAAGCCATGGGTTGCACAGTCCTTTGGGACAGGGACAAAGACAGTTGTGCTGAGTGAGGGGAGCTTCAGTCACAGCATGAAGCCACTATCACAGAAAATGCTTTTATGTATTTGCAAAAGGCAGGACGATGCCAGCCCTCTACAGCTTCTAGCTCATGCGTAAGGCTCTGTCATTGCAGGATGATGTTCTGTCTCTCTTCTTCCTTGCTAAGGGTGCAAATGAAGGTGTAGGGGCTTTATATCATTGCACATTTGTAATAGGTCTCTAGTTGTTCACAAGATTCCATGAAATGGAAAATTTGACAGATATGCCTATTAGGTTGTTTTCTTGCCTTCTAAACAGCCCCCAGGATATACTTTCTCCATTCATTTCAATTTCCCTCCCCTATCCAGTACCTGGGAACATTTCTTGATACAGAGACGAGGATGAGAGAGGAGAGTTACAGGTCATGTGGAATTCTGGTCTTGCTTTTGAACTGCTTTTCCTCACTGAGACCAAATTATTCACTGCACTCCATATCCTCAGTTGCCTAAATATTAGGTTTCTTTTGGTAAAGAAATATTTTTATATGACTTCATACCACAGTGCAGTGACATAGTGCTGCAAGGTATACACTTAATAGAGCCATGCATTATAATGAGCAATATATAATAATAAGCCATACATACCATCTTCATTTTCCTCTTGTATGTTTTTCCTTGGAAATCCCCATGCTTCCAATTATTTCTGTTTTCTGTACAGCAACACTTAGATCCATTTGGCCAAAAGTCTTTTACAATGCAAGATCAGTGTCACAGAGATGATACAATATTGAAGAACAATAGGAAACTACCTGGGGAATTATTTTGCCTCACATGAAGCTCAAGTAAATGCACTGCTTTGTATTCTATTCCTTTTAAATTTCTTAACTCTCACTGCCTGTCTCCTTTTTCATATTTTTCTATTCTTCTAGTTTGGTTTGTTTGTCTGTTGGTTTTTATTGGATTTTTATTTTTATTTTTCCTAAAATGTCCTTGAATAGACTTCTATAATTAGAAATTATAAGTCAGGATGAAGTCCTGGGTTATGAAGTTTACTCTTATTGACTGAAACAAAGATTTAAGTTTAACTTAACCTCTTATCTAATTATATTGAACAGAACAGTGGGAATACACCGTGCTATGAAAATAGACCTTGCTGCTGGCTGACGTATGCTAGAACATTTAAGTAAAAATAGCAATGAAAACCCAACCAAATATTATTTATGTCATTTAGATGCCAATGAAAACTAAGGCTTTCAGAAGTAGACAAGTAGACAACATTGATTTTTAAATTTTCTCTCTCTCTTTTTTTTTTTTTTTTTTTTTTTTTTTAGTATGACAGAATGACACACTCTTCACTCAGCCACTCAAGCTGAAGAATGACTGAAGAACCCTGTGAAGGTCAAAAATATTTTCATCCAACTGATGTTCTTTTAAAACTGACTTAACCCTCCTTGTGCTTTTCTGCTCAACATGGAAGTTAATGTTGCAGCTCCAGACCAGGGGAAATCGTAGTGAGACTTTGCTTCCATAATGATTATTGTGTTAAGCAGAATCTAATCCCAATAAGCAGAATTGCAATTTGGATACTGGAAAGCATTCTGCTTATAATAATCTTCCTGCCACAAAGCACTGCCCTTTCACAAATTGCCTCACAGTGCTTCACAAATATAAGTGAGAATATATGGATGCAAACCAAGAGAGAAACTAATACAGGCGCTGATATTTCAGTGTACATCCAGGGTAAAATGAGGATATTGTTAAACTAGTGAGAACACTTTGCTCACAGTATTCAATAGTAGACACTGCAGTGTAAGAGCTAAAGGGTGCTTGTACACATTCTGGGTCAGCATAGAAGACTTCCCTCATGTTAATATATAGATAACTTTTGGAAACAAAGTGCTGCTCACAGACCAGAGGTGATAGCCGTAATTGTCTGACAGGTCTGTACACCACTGACCTACTACTTACTGAGTAAAGGAACTGAGATGCCAAAGGGACCAGCAGCCTTAACAGGCTTTGTTGAAAGAAAACTCCCTGGAAGATGGATGTTGTTTTTTTAGGACCTGCTGCATAACTCATCATCTTACACAGCTTTCAGGTGACTACATGTGCATGTCTCCCCGAAATATCAATCAGTAGCATAGAAACAAAACTCTATTATCTAGCTACGTTCTCAACCATCTGGTGACTATGAGCATGAGAATTCTGTTGGACTGTAAGAACTAGTCACAGAATATGGCTGATGTAAATCCCATTTCTGTTGGGTTTTTCATGTTATTCCATAATTGCTGTACAATGCTTTTTTTAATTTTTTTCGTCTATTGAGACGATATTTAATTCTGGGCATATAGTGATTCTAATAGAATAATGAATTCCTGAAAATGAGAACAGCAAAGGAAGGGAAATGGAGAGACTTACATTGAACTACTCAGTTATGTAGTATGTGATTTGAGATTTTCTTTTCAGTGGTGAAATACTTCTGTGAAGAAGCTGTAGTGATAGAGAAGAGGCAAAACTGAAAGAATACAGACAAGAAGAAAAAAGGTTAAAAATTAGTGTGCCATGTTCTAAGAAAAAGAAGTAAAAAAACAAGGTAGGAGGAAGATAAGTATTAAATAAGCTTTTTTAAAAAAGATGCCATTCTGATGAATTTTCTGCTGTGCTTTACTACATTTAGTATACAGAAGATAACTGATTTTAAACTCAACAATAAGCAAACATTCTTTTCCATATTTGTTTAATTTTAAAATGACTACTGTTACTGTGAAAGAATATACAGAAAATTAATAGTAATATTAAAAAATATATATAAATAGTTGAATTGTGAGTCTTTATAAAGATTAATTTTCTTCTAAATTTATGCAAAGAGGATACAAAAGCTTCCTTTGAACTTTTTGTGTGTCCTAATATTTGGAAAGTTCTACTTCATATCTTCTGGGCTAAAGGACTTAGGTAATAAGCCTCTCATGAATTTTCACAAGTTGTTTGTTTGTATTTTGACTCAGTTTCCCAGCTTTAAAATGCCTGGGTTCATCTCAAATAAATTAGGCATCACCAAGTTTGCATGTTTAGTTATTTGGATTCCTCCATAGTTAAAGGCAAAGCCATCTCCATCATATCTTCAAAGTCATGGCTGTCAGAAGTCCCTGGTGACTGGAAAAAGTGAAATATCGCTCCCATTTGTAAGGAAGGGAAAAAGAAAGATCTGGAGTACTACAGGGCAGTGAACCTCACCTCTGCCTGTTAAGACTATGAAGCAGATATTCCAGAGATGCAAAACAAAGCAGTGATCAGAGACAGACATCAGGGCTTCACCAAGAGCAGATCATACCTCTCCAATCTGGTGGTCTTCTATGGAGCAGCATATGTTATCCACATTGCCTTGTGCAAGAGATTTGACATGGTCCTGCATCATATCATTATTACTGTGTTAGAGAAATATGAGTCTGAAAGTGGATTATTCAGTGGATAAAAAGTTGATTGGATGGTCATACCAGGGGGTTGTTGCCAACACCTTTATGACCAGGTAGAGGCTGAACATGAATGGTGTCCTTCAGGGATCTTTGATCAGGTGATCTTGAATATCATCATGAGTTGCTTAGACAATGGGATCAAGTGTGTTCTCAGCAGTTTTCTGATTACACCAACCTGAATGGTGCAGCTGATACAATAGGAGAAAGGGGCCTGGACAAGCATGAAATGACATTCGACAAGGCCAAGTACAACATACTAGACTTGGTTTGAAGCAGCCTGAGATGTGTGTACAGACTGGGAGGAGAATTTGTTAAGAGCAGCAGTAGGAAAATTCTGGATGAGAGCCAGCAGAGTGCACTTATAGCCTAGAAGGCCAACCATCCTCATCACCTTGCACTGTTGGTTTCTAAACTTGTATACTTGGCTTCCACAACAAAGTAATTGCTTCTGATGTTTAAATTATCACATTCTTCCTCTGCTTCAACACCCTTCTGTTTTGTATCTATTAGTATATACTTCTGTGCATATTTCTGTTCACCCTGTAGGGTGTAGTTTAAAGCTTCAGATTAAAACCAACAACGATTAGTAGGAAAACAAACAAACAAACAAAAAACCTTAATTTAATATTCAGTAAATATAAGCAATGACATACATACCAAAACATAATGGTCAATGTATGCAACACCTGCACCTAATAAGGCATGCCCTAACCAGCACCAAATATTGACTGCCAATAGGGATATAGAGTAAAACTTGGGGAAAAAAAAAAAAAAGCATAATTGTAATAGAAAGTGAGAAAAAAGAATGTTTCATCACTGCTGACCTGAAGATTTTTACCACCTGTTGCTCTGGAGAGGACAGCTGGAAAAAGAGTCTTAACTGAGTAGCCCATCGTTTTTCAGCCAGTCTGAAGGAGTGGGGTTTCCTGTTTTCTCTTTTTTTTTCTCCTCCTTGTTACATCCCTCAGCTTAAGGCAATTTTTAAATTTATGTACATCATCTGCTATGGACCATGTGAATAAACTGGCTGGATGTGAAGCTGCCTGAACTTTTACTGTGCAAGAGAGGCAAGTGTATTATAGGCCAGGGCTGGGTGGAAATCAGCTTGGAGAGAAAGCAGGAGTGGAGATGGATCTCTCTGCAGACCATTTAATGTCCTCAGTTTCACTTGGATCATTAAGCTTGTACCAGAGTCAACTATCTTCTGGGGAAATATGAGTCATAAAGTAAACAGTTTATCCAAAAATGAGAAACTCCCCTTCTGCCTTCTTGCCTACAATCTAAGTCAGTAATGTGAACATCAGGGGGCCATCACATCTCCAGTCAAACTGCTTTGCTGATGATACCTACTCAGCCTTTTATGTTCTTAAACTCTTAGTCACCTCTTCAAAGAAAACACTAAGCTGTTCAGAAGCACAGAGGTGGAAGTCCAGGTATGTATCTGTATATCCGGATTGCATAAAGATGATATTTCAAAATTACACCAAGGACATGCATTTTTGAAGGTACCTTTAATGAAGGGTTTATTTGGAAATAGGACTGGAATTCATATTATCCCAGAAGACTCACCAAGAATTTATGAGGACACTGTTTTCCACTGGAAAATTTCTGGAAACCATTTTCACAATGGTGTGTCAATTTCATTTAGATTAAAAGAAAAAAGAAAAAAAAAGTAAGAAAGAAGGAAAGAAAGAAAGGAAACAAAAGTGAAATCAAATGGAAGCAGTTTACACATTGCAGCTTTTCTTTTCTTTCTTTTAAAATTAAATTTATAGTTTACAAATAGATTTGCTATATTTAATCATGTTGTTAAAAGATGGATATAGATAGAAATGGAATAAAATGCTTCATTGGTTGCTGCAAACAATACTCCACCACCTGCAAAAATAATCTAATTAAAAATTTCTGACTATATTTCAAAACAAAATCTGGTTTTAGAATATTTCTTATTACAACATCTGTTCTTGCGTAGACTTACTCCAGTTATTGTTTAAGTATCACAGAATGGATGTGTCTCGCTCCAATTTATAGGAGGGAGGCAAGGTTCTTTGATATATGTATACCCAGCGTGAGATTTAGAAACAACAGTTCAAATTTTGGTCCAACCAGTTTCTTAAAGTCCTAGCCATTTAGGGAGCTGGGGAAGGGAAGGTGGGCGATAGGAAAGGTAGGAAATATAAGCTCTGTTGAGAGCAAAAGAGATATAGTCACCACCGTGGGTCCAGCGAGGGATGTAGTAGGTCCGCTGATCTCAGGAACTCGTCTGATCACCGCCAGGGATGGGAGAATGCCAGGAAGCTTGGTAGCAAGCTGGCCTTGGAGGTTCTTCCAAAGAGGTTTTTCCCTCAGGGAATTCTCTGTCAAAGGTGTCTTTGGGAATTTGTCTCCAAAGTCCCTAGTTTAATGAGTGCCTTTTATCCCTCATTTCTGTGGGTTTTCTTCTTCTCTCAGTTTTGTGTGACATTCCTGGCCCAACGAGCTGAAAGTGGTCCCTCCTTGCCATGCACAAGCATTATTGCCTTTTTGCAGTGGTCAGATCCTTCAAGCAGCACCCCTGAAAAAGACTGCTTGTCCTGCTTCTGCTAATCTTTGCAATCATAAGCAGAAGTACTGTGGCATGGTGACACCCACCATTCACTCCCCTGGATAATTAGCAGTTGTCAGTCAGAGTCTTATCACCAGAAAGGCCTCATGAAGCAAGCTTTGAGACAAAAAAGAAAAACAGTTTTGTCTTTCACAGGATGCAAGAGAAGTAAGCATATTCCTGTCTCTTTAACCCAAGAAAAAAAGAAGCGTAATTTGCAAAAATATAACAAACTTTGCCTTTACCTTAAATCACTGTTTACACTGCAAAACTGAGGCCCTCTTCATGCTTACTATCATGCCCTGCTGATGTAAATCATAGACTGCTGATGTAAATCATAGACATTTCAGGGTGTTAAAAACTTACTGCACCTGTGCCACCTGTTGCCTCCCTTTCATATATAATATAAATATTAACAGGGGACCTCCAGTCTTATACAGAGCAGATTTAACAATAAACTTTAATAATGTATTTCTTAGTAATCCTAAAACACACAGTAAAATAGCATTTGTATATCACTTCCTCAGCTGTATTTCACAGTGACATTGGGAAACTGTGGTTGAAAAGAGGACAGTCTCTATAATAACAAAATCATAGTTTATATTTTCTACTTTTCTCTCAGGGACATTGTTAAGAATGAGAAACTGATGGATGCAAACAATACTCAGGTAATTGTATTGTATATTTAGAGTCTCAGAAAGGCTTTAGAAAGGAAAAGGAAAGACTAGTTTACCAGAACTAAATGTTATTCAATACAGTTTGCTCGGAATAATAAGTTGAGTAGGAATAAAATAAAAAAGAAGAAGAAAAAAGTAATTTGTAGAGCAAGTTGCATATCTTAAAAATACATATAAGACCTGTTTCTATGTTTGCTTTAATATATACACACAGTGGAGACTGAAGCTAGATATCATTTTAGAATCAAGCATAAATTGAGGATAATTTAGCTCTATGGTTAGAAAAGTGGGAGTAGGAAACAATCTTCTGTGGGTTTCCTTTGGATCAGATAAGTGCTCAGACTGTTTTAGGGCAAAAATAAGACATTCAAGAAAATAAATATATATATATAATCATTTGCCCTTGATTCTTCTCTATATGAAAGAGTAAGCTAAGCTCAGGTATTTGGTTTCTGAAGGAAATCCATATTTGTGTCTCTTCACTCAGCAGAAACACCCCTAATACCTCATTCCTCTTAGGAACACACCTTCACATGCTTCACTCTCTCCCTAACAAATCTGTTATATTAAGCAGCATGCATAACTAACTTCCTGTACAGAATCAGAGAGCTTTGTTTATGGATTGTCAACTCAAATATATGTCTTGCTTACAATCTCACTGACGTGATGAACATTGCCTGTTTGTTTCTACATAGTTATCAGGAAGCAAAAGTATGTACGAGGAGGAGGCTGTGCAAGCTGCAGGATAGCCAGCCACAGACACTGTTCAGCTTACATACAGGACTATTGTACTATGAACTGAAGAATCCAGACTTTCCTGAATACCCACACCCAGGAATTACTGTTGACACAAAACCACCATTCTGGAAAGTTAATTATTTATTTTTTCACCTTCATGCTTTGATTAAACCTGTGCATTCTGAAGCCTATCCATGAATGCTACAGTTCACAATGAATGTATGAAGTATACGATGCATAAGAGTTTGACTGGTTTAGATGAAGCTCTTGAGGAGTTCAAACACTTTTTGCATGGTTCAGCTATATAATGTGAGGCATTGTAGAGCAGTGGTGGTAAGGTCAGCTGGTAAATATGACCCCATGGCTAAGAGATAAATCCAAATTGTCTGGTTAAAGATGCTGGAATTAGACTGTGTTTCCAACAATTAATGGGGACAGAAACTTTGGATTGAGGAGTTTGATATTTTATGGGAGTCTATGAGTGACGATAAACCTTCTGTGTATTAATTTTAGCAATGAATTCTCTTAAAAACAAGCTGTCTCAGGAGATTTCTGGTAAGTTTTCTTTCTAGCTGTGACTAAAATACTGCAAGAAAAAAATACCATCTTTACACACAGCTGTTTTTACAATTTCTCTTCAAACCCCAGCCAATGCCAGGGATTGCAGATGAGAATGAAAGTGGGAATGTGTATCAGAAGTACATTACAGAACTGTAATGAGGTTTTATCAGCATGAATCTGAAGGAGCTGCAGCAGAGCTGTGTGGATAGGACAACATGTTTTGCTGTTCCAGTGGCATTATAGGAAGGATCTCTGAGAAGAACCCCTGTGGTGAATTGAACTCTGTGTACAAACAATTTTCATTACACCAAAGAATATTGAAGTTACTAGTTCAGCTTTCAGAAGATCTGGATTTCAACACTTTCTTGTGATTTCAGTCTATATCACAAGATCAGTAAATAAATAAGTAAATAGTAATAATAAAAACGGACGCTGAAACTTAACTGTGGAACTAAGCACTTAGAAAAGTATCTGTGCTGCTTTAGACACAAGAAGTTAAACTCATCCCATGTACATTCAGCAGCCAGCAGCCAGCAAAGTCTTTCTAGTGCCAGACCTCTGGTGCTATACTGAAATATCTTTAGCATTTTTAGTGTTGTTGCCACTGATGATTTTATTTTTCCTGTAATTTACAATTTTGTCCCTGAAAGCTCTCCACAATCATGTGTCTACTTGACCCCAAACTAGTTTTGTTTCCAGGCTACTGTGGACTGTCTATGCTTCTGTGATTTCTTTCATATCTTCACTTTTACCCTGAACTCTATGGACAGTCTGAGATCTCTATTCATGCCTTTGTATAGCTACTTGGAATTATCCCTTCCCTATCCTGTTTTCTTATCTTCACTTCAACTTTAGTGAAGGAAGGAAGGTAGAAAGGAAGGCAGAAGGAAACTAAGAAAGGAAGAGAAGGTAGGAAGAAAGTAAGAAAGAGAAGAAGGGAGGGAGGGAGGGAGGGAGGGAGGGAGGGAGGGAGGGAGGGAGGGAGGGAGGAAGGAAGGAAGGAAGGAAGGAAGGAAGGAAGGAAGGAAGGAAGGAAGGAAGGAAGGAAGGAAGGAAGGAAGGAAGGAAGGAAGGAAGGAAGGAAGGAAGGAAGGAAGGAAGGAAGGAAGGAAGGAAGGAAGGAAGGAAGGAAGGAAGGAAGGAAGGAAGGAAGGAAGGAAGGAAGGAAGGAAGGAAGGAAGGAAGGAAGGAAGGAAGGAAGGAAGGAAGGAAGGAAGGAGGGAAGGAGGGAAGGAGGGAAGGGAAGGAGGAAGGAAGGAAGGAAGGAAGGAAGGAAGGAAGGAAGGAAGGAAGGAAGGAAGGAAGGAAGGAAGGAAGGAAGGAAGGAAGGAAGGAAGGAAGGAAGGAAGGAAGGAAGGAAGGAAGGAAGGAAGGAAGGAAGGAAGGAAGGAAGGAAGGAAGGAAGGAAGGAAGGAAGGAAGGAAGGAAGGAAGGAAGGAAGGAAGGAAGGAAGGAAGGAAGGAAGGAAGGAAAGAATGGAAAGAATGGAAAGAATTGGCTCTGGACTTGCCCATTCAACATTTATAATTGAAACACACTCACTTCTAATTATATTCCAGTAGTAACTAAACATAGTAAATCCTATCAAATCTAATCCATTTTTTCACTTCAAACTTCACAGTTCTTGCCCTATCTCTATATATTTGTTACATACCTCTAGGGCTAAATTATTTTGGCATTTAATAGCAGTTTTATATCAGTGCCTTAACAGGATCCACAGTGTTGCTTTAAATTACCAGGAGAACATCATTTCATTGGTTTCACATGCCTCAGTGTGAGGAGATGTTGCATTTGTGAAGAACTGGAACAGGTCCTTCTGCAGGAGACTCACTTCATGATCACTGCTGCATGAATGGGGAAGAGGGGAATGTTTATGACTAATTGTCCACTGAAAACAGATCTAAACAATTAAGACAGATCATCTAGGACATAGGAAATATTCAGGTCTACATCCAGCAAAATCTTGCACTTTCCAGCTCCCATTATAATGTATCATGTAATCCCCCTCCATATTATGAGGAGTAAGGGGGTGATGTCATTTATTCTGCTGAAAATGGAGCACTGCAAGGAGAGGTGTGAAAGATTCATGAGAAAACATTGTTAAGGGTAGCACAGAAAATAAAAGCATTCTCTGGATGAGAGACTTGCTTACTTCAAGGTCTGTATCTTCCTCTCTTCAGTTAGAACTACTTTAAAAGAAAACATTAGGCCTATGGATGAATCCTCGGGACAATGATTTTGAGAACACAGAGTTATCCCTCCTACAGGATCTTGATTTCTCCATGATTCAGGCCCAGTTCCTCAACAGGAAAATAAATAAATAAATAAACAAATAAATGTCTGCATGCCTGGAAGAGCTCATTACAAAGTAAGCACACAATACAAGAGAGCAGGAGGAGACTGCACACTGACGGCAGGGAGGGACATACACTGCAACCACCAGACAATTATGATTAGTGTAGACAATTACGATTATGATTTAGCCATAGGATCCCCAATAGCCATTAAGAAGATACCATATTTTCCTGACAAAAACTGAAAAAAATGAAAGGGAAATAAAACACTGGCTAAGCAACAGTTTTGAAACCCAGGGGTAAACGTTGCCTTGAACAGGGCTGTAAGCCACACAAGAGAGACTAATTAAATGAGTCTCTGGCCCTTAGTTATGTCAGAAATGAGAGCCGGGAAGGAGGGGGGGGGTGGGAGTGGGGTACGATTGCTTTTAATTCCCCAACTGATGAAGAGCTGTGTGTGTGTGTGTGTGTGTGTGTGTGTGTGTGGAGGGGGGGGGGGGGGGGGGGGAAGAGAAGGGAGGAGAAGGGGGGTAGATGCTGCCGTGCAAAATAAGAGTTCTGATGTTTCTTTTGTTTGCAGAACCAGTGAGTGTAAAGAACACGTTTCCCCTTCTCTCTCCCAAAGATGGAGCTGTTGCAAAGGAAGAGAGGCAGTTTAGTGCATGCACACACACACGCAAAGTTCTGCGTTCTGCAGCAGGACTTTGTAGCTTCTCCGAAAATAAAGTGCTTTCTTTCTGTAAGGAGAAATAAAAATACGTATTATTATAGCAGCTGCGTTATTGCAAAATTCTACCAAAACACAACGACTGATATTAAGTATCTAACCCCTCTTAATTGTCTATTTCATGGGCTTTAGATTTCTGGATTGCTAAAATAACCATCTGAAGACAAGACTTCGATTCATTTTGTTTTATTAGTATTATTATTTCCTTACAATAATAATAACACTTTACACTTATACAGCACCATTCATCCACAGATCTAGACAATAAGGACTGGATTGCTGCTATTATCCTGTCACACCCCACAAATGAGAGGGGATAGAAATTTCACCAGGAAGCTGAGAATTGGGGAAAAATTTGCCAAAAGCTTGAGGACCAGGAATGAGGCAAAAGGAAAGGTAACCAAATCCAGGACAGCAAGGTTAGCTGCTTCAGTGAATTTCTTTCTTGGCAAATCTTTCCAAAGCAAATAGGCATAATGATTTCCAACAAAACATTAATTAATGAAAGGAACTCCTTTACAGTGTTTTCTGATCAGACATGAAACTGAGTATTCTGCAGTCTGGTACGATTTTCATCTGAAACATATATTCTGGTTGAACAGATGAATAAATGTAGAGGAAGGGAAACTGATGTTACACTGAACAACAGACCTCATGATCAAAATGCAACCCTTTCATTCTCAGAATCTCTGAATAAATGAATTCTCTGATGCTACTTAATCCACTCACTTACAGATCCAGCAGGGGCTTTCTAGAAACTGATGTCTTTTGAAACAACACTGGTTTTCTATTGCATTTCTATTCAGAAATACATCTCTGTGACTGGGAGTAATTCCTAGCTGTGCAGGTAGGTCTGTTCCATCTGATCCTTTCCTTGCAACTCAGAGAAAAGAAATGTGGTTACTTCTGTAACAAAATCCTACAGGAAATAGGCAGCATAGAGTACAGAGTGAACATTTTCCTTTTGCCATCTGTTTTGGTGAGTTATTCTGCCTAAGCAGACAACACATTCATATAAAAAAGTGGGCGTCAACACTCAAATTTAATATACTGTTGTTTATGTCCTATTGTTACAGTTTATACATAGAGAAAATGAGGTACAGTTTAATCCCACTTAACTCTGGATTGCTCTAATGAAGAAATCTGAGCTCATCACCTCTGCTGCTTTTGCTTTTTTCTTTTTTTCTTTTGTTTCGTTTTGTTTCATTATTTGTTTTGCTTGTTTAATACAAGGAGGAAAAATCAGACACCTTACGCGATTATTTATTTGTAGTTTCAGCCAAGAAATTTCCTCTCCACTGGCATACGGAGAAAATTAGATGACTCAGATGAAGCTCAATTGTGGTACCTTTGGGTTGAGAGAGGGACCATGCCTCTAAACTTTACATGTGGAACACTCAGCCTTGAGTGCAAGCAATATCTGACTGCCCTTCAGAAGGCAACAAAGTAAAAGACAAAGTCAGTCTGTGCAGGGAAGTACAGTCAAGAAGAAATTGCTCTCCAGCAATTGTGAGTGCCAGTGTGCAAAATTAGAGAACTCCATCTTCTTAGCTCCAAGGATGCTGAGCCATGTCACGAAGTGCACACATGGAGAAGTCAGGAAGGAAAGCCTGAACTTGGCTTCCAAGCTCCTCTTCTAACCCTCAGTCACATATCTTTTCTTCATTGGCTTGATTCTGTAGCTCCACATAGTGTGTCCCTGACACAAAGAAAGCAAAACAGATCTCAGGAATGGATCATCAGGTATGGAAGAAGATAATTCAGACCAGCCTGTTTATTTCTTTTTTAATAAAAACAAAATAAAAAGTATATTTATTTGACCTGGTATATGACTCTAATCTTTGTTGCTTCTATTATTCCCATCTTAGAGCCTTTCCACTTTCTCTCTTGCCAGCAGGAAAGAAGTAACACTGTGATGTTTTATGCCACAGAGACAAAGAGGTATTGATCCTTTTTGCCTCTGGAAAAGGTTTCTAATAATTTCCAGATATATTGTAGATTGCGGTGCTGCTATCTTTAATTAAAAAATGACACAGGATGGAAAGCAATTATTTTGGGGTTGGGTTGTGGGGTTTCTGTGGGTTTTTGAATTGTTTTTAAGTGTAGATTCTTCTTTCTGTATGTTTTAATGTGCTGTGGTACCAGATAAGATGACTAGCAGCTTGAGCAGATAGAAACTGGAAAGAAAGAATAGGAATATTTGCTCTTGTGTTTATTATTCATTATATTTAAATATGATGTTTTGTGTTTCGTATTCAAAAGATTTCATCATCTGTGGCTTGTTAATCCTCTTGCCCAGGGACAGCTGCACTATATATATATATGTATATGTATACATATGTATATATATACGTATGTATGTATGTATATGTATATATATATAAGCATATGTATAAAACATTGCTCTGTAAGCATCAGCCCTTTATAATGACTGCAGTAACACCCAGACCTTGGCCCTGTGGATCTGGAAGGTGTAAGTTAGCAAAATACAAGGAATGGTATGAACCCAGTGACCTTCCTTCCACAAGAATGTCTTCAGGAGAAAGGGAGATGCAGAATTGACGTCCCTGTCACTGCAGTGTGATCAGAGTTTCATTCCAGTTGAAGTGGTGTGTCTTGTGGTCCATTTATTCACTTCCCTGCTAACAGTTGCATACGTCTGAATTTTTGACCATTAAATTCTGCTTTTGGTTTTCTTTCGTTCTGTTTTTACTTTCATGGGATTGTGGGAAGTATTGTTGCCTGTGGTTGATCAGTGAACTGCTAAAGTTGCACCAAGTTCACTGTGGAGGGATAGGCATATCTCAGATTAAAACAGCTTTCCCAGAAATACAGTTACTATTTTGGGGCTTCATATGCTGAATTCAGGGGATGTTATACCTTCAAGTTGAAAACAAAAACAAAAATAACAACAAAAAAATTGTGGGTGGCATGACTTTAAGGTAGTGTAGACTTTTTATTCTCTCTTTCCTTTGTAAAGAATAAATATCCATTGCTAAATACATCAAACCTAAGATTTGCTTTGTCCAGTACAATAATTATACTCCTATCTAGAACTCTGGCCTCACAGGCATTTAAATGTATGATTAATCTTTTTTGCAGGAAAGTGTAGAAATGGAATCAAAGGAGCAGTTTGCAAAACATGCAGTTGTCTCATTAGAAGTACAAAAGAATTATTCTGTAGGATTAGAAAGGAGCACATCTCCATGAACCCCCTGCACATTTTGTGAGCCTTTAGGTGCTCATACGCTAGTTTTACCTTGCTAAAGGTTCAATGAGATCTCTAATGATCTGCCAGGAGAGAAGGACCCTTCTAGCTTCTAATGTGAACTTTTCTCCAGGTGTTTGCTCTCAAATATTAACTCCATGTTATACAATCTTTGAAATAGCTGTGAGCCTATTTGTGTAGCATATGTAGGAATTTATTGTCACAAATCCTCCTATCATTGCAGCCAGAGATACACTATGCTGCGCTGAAGTAAAAAACAGTGGTGAATAATTTCTGACATATAGAACAGTGGGTTTTTGTTTGTTTGTTTGTTTTGTTTTGTTTCTCTGAGATCAGAGAGGAGATGCTGACTTTAAAAACTCAGTTTAGAACATAGGAATAATTATTTATTAGCCCAAGATTAATTGAAAATAACATGTCTGTTGACATGCTATGACACCAACCCATCTTGTCATATCTGAATGCAGTTTTTAATTTACTGAGGTGATTACAGGAAAAAAGGCAATGGCTGTTGCATGTACTTGCCTATATAAATGACATCAATTTGGATATTATCCCAGAAATATCTCTGAATATATTTCCCTATCACATCAAAATATCCTTTCTTTCTTATAATACTTACCCTGCATATTTTATTCACTATTAACTATAATAATAATTAACTATAACAAGGATTTCAAATCATACCTTTCTCCACTCTTTGAAAAGGATTTGATATCACGTGCCACAATGATTTGTCAATAGATGAGTGAACTTTCATGTGAAGATGAGTGAACTTCTGTTTAGATAAATGTTGACAAACACTCAAAGGATATTTATTCAGAATTTATCTGAGCTAATAGAATCCCTCGAGTCTGAAAATTTGGCCTGAAAATGTCTCAGATACAGAGCTGTCTCTTGGGAATACAGGTACTACATTCTGCTTCCTAAATCAGAAGAAATTCAAAAATGCGGGTAGTAAAGAGTGCAATTTTTGTAAACTTCCATGAATGATCAGTTTGGGTCAAGGTCATGACTTGGAAACATGCTAGAAAGGAACAGACTCCTATTTTACTTGAATTCATTCAGCCATTCCTTGTCTTAAACAAAACAGCAAGTGACATGCTAAGAAAGTCTACCAATATCCAAAAGAATTGGAAACAATACACAAGTAAATAAATAAAACATTTGCTTAACACAAATGGGAGATTCTGGGCAAAAGGAAACACACAAACTACCCTTGTTGTTCTGAGATTTACAGAACTGTATTTCACAGATGCCCTACTGCTTTATTCATACTGTTAAGGGAGAAAGAAACAGTCTCTAACCATCAACACCCATCATTAAATCATTATAAAAACTCTCTAGTTAAAGAGACAGAGTATATACGTAAATACAAATATACTCATACAAATGCAGCTATGTACATATTTATATTTATAAAATGTTGTGTATAGGTGTGTCGAAAAATAAAAAGCTTTTTGAGACTGCTTAGCTCTAAAGTGTATCCAGTGCTACCACTTGTAAATAAGGCTTTCTCATTGCCATACAAAGAGCAACCTTAGCCTAGTAAAAAAGACTAAATAGAAAATAAACAAATCTGATGAATTTTCCTTTTTTTTTTGTTTTGTTTTTTCTTTTCAATAAATAAAATAATGTGACAAAAATTCAAATCTAAGATGTAATGTTATTGGATGACTAATAAGAACTAGTGAAAACTAAACCACAGAACTCCTGCAAAACAAACAAACAAACAAACAAACAAACAAACTATTTTAGTTGATATCAGGCAATGAAAAATTATCTATGTGCTAGAAGAGATGTCAGGAATGACCCATAGTCCCAGTGTGTCCCCTCAAAAAAAGAAGCAGATCTAAGCATGCATAAGAAATAATGAACAGAAACGAAAACAAGCAAACAAACAAACAAAAAAAGAAAACAAATGAAGTGATAAGCATGGTTAATACAGATATAAAACCTTGCCTAAGGTAATTAGTACAGAAATTTCAAGTCTGATACTCTTCATCAGATTGAGTATACTTATGAGTCTGGCCTACATCATCTTGTGGGGACATTTAACTCCCTCCTCTCTCCTCTGCTGGTACCACAAAACCTTCCTACTACTACTGAGAAGCAGTGTGTATAATATTAAGAAATCAGGAAAGGAAAGGATTGACACACTTCATTCAAAAGTATTATTAACTGTACCAGAATTTCTGATGCTAGCCCTAATATTTAGGAGAGCCAACTCTCTGTACTATGGAGACATAAAAAAATAACCTTCCTCTGAAAGTTTTTTCTTGTTCTGTGCCCTTAAAAGTAACCCAGATTACTAAAATTCTTGTCTGGCTTTACCTTGCTATTTCAAAACATACCTGGACTTACTAGAAAAAACAAAAGAAACACACTTTAAACTTTCAAAATATTATCTGTGAAACCTCTAAAGCGGTAAATCTCCTGTGCATTTGCACACTGTAGGGAAGCTGTTTGAGATACTCTGCACTAGCCTTTAAGGGTAAATTTAGCTTGAGTGATAGTGGTGAGTGCTAGAGCTGTTGTGATAATTCAGTGTGACTCTAGGCATACGTTCAGGGAGTAAAAGGAAGTTCAAACATTCAAGGATGAAACAGCAAACATCATGAAAGAAAAGTGAAAGAGAAGGAAGAAAAATAATTTGGTCGCTTACACACTCTTAAACTTCTGATTTAGAAGGGATTCCTAAGAAACTTCTCAAGTGGGTAGCTAGACTCTGTATGACTCTGAAGAAGATTCATACAAAGGCACAGAAAAGAAAGAAATGAATTATCTGTAAAAGAATTCATAGCATGTCATACTGATGCAGCTTCAGATGGAAATGTAATTTATGGGTAGAAGATAAAACGGAGGAGTTTGGTAAGATTAAGGATCCTTTTTCAAGGATCCTTAAGAATATTAGGAAATTTTAGTGAATCACTGACTTGAATCTACATTTCTCTGAAAACAAACCAAATACCGACAATGCACATCAGACAGCAATGTGAAGAAGAAAGTTAAATTTATTACTTGTTATAAAAGAAAAATATTACTTATTTTGTTTTGTCCTTTTAAAATATATTTCTTTTATTGCTCATCTGAGATATCTCATTATGATAATGACTTTGTGTGTGAGTAGCATTTTACAAACACACACAATACAAAGGAGAGCTTCTATCTAGTATTTGCCATCCTATACTGTTAGGATATTTGTCACACTAAGGGCTGTTGAAAAAAAAAAAAAAAATAATAATAAAAAGAAATCAATCCAAGATGATACTCTCTGTCCCTTACTCTTCTGTGTGAAAATGCCTTCTAAATCCAGTAAGAGGTTGTAGATGTACCTCTGAGAAAATCACCCAGGTCCAGAAGACAATGTGGAGATCTGAAAGAACATTTAATCTACTTTAATCTCACCTATTAACTGTTTTGTCTGTATGATAATCCACATTGTGAAAAATGGGATTGATATAACCTTTGCTACTGAAAAACAGCTGAACTTTGCTGATCTAACAATCAAATAAAGAGTTGTTCCAAAACTTCTGGCACTGGACTACCTGACTCCTGTACATATTACTTGGAATTTCCTTCATACTGGTTTGCACGAGTACATGTAGAATTTTATTTATGATAAAATTCTTGCATGAACCTGCTCCTGGCATAAAATCAACAGATCGTGCTGGTGGATGGTGAAGAGAAAGGAGGGGAAAAAAAAAAAAAAAAAAGAATAAATAAGGGATCTGTATCAGATAGGAGAATTCTCATTAAAAATCATTGCATTGAAGAAAACACAATAACTCTCAAGTGCTGAGATGGGAGGCACCATGCACTGAGCACTGCCTTTGGTTTGTTTCAGGAACACCTGCATTCTTGTGATGGGAATGATGAAGTATGAACTTCTGACTTTATTTATTTATTTATTTATTTGTCTTGCTGGAGGTGAAATAGTTAAACCAGTGAAGCCAAAATAAAACAGGAATTTAAAGAGCTTGAGAGAAAATAAAGTACTCTCTATTGCTGATGACAAACTGTACAGAACATTATTTCATCAATTTTTTATCTTGCATCTAAAGCCTTGAAAAAATACCTATAGCTATTAAGTGTTTAAAGTTGATGGACAAATCTTAGTTCAGTTCTTGTGTCCAGGGGGTAATTCACCACCTCTCCATTGATCAGGAAGCACAAATGCTACCACCTGGCTTAATAATGACCTGTGTGTTTTTTCCAACAAAATCTGAGTGCAGACAGCAGAATCAAGGTTGTTCTTCCCTCAACAGATGAAATCAGGAGCCTATATCATTATCTTTTATATGACTTCAGCTTTCTGTAGCTAGTAATACAGCTGTCCTCTAGCTCTCACACAATTTGATTAAAAAGGATTGTTAGACTGTTATTTTTTGTGGATTTTATTTGGTTTTGGAGATTGGTCTGAATCCTATCTGGTTGTAATTAATCTGTGAAGGCTCAGAACTGATAGACTGCAAATGAAATAACATTTCAGTGAGTGAAATACATAATTATGGGGGTTTCCATCACATTAACTGAACAACATACCTTATTCACAAAACTGAGACTTATGCTGTTTTGGATAACATGGACTCTAGCCCTGGGAACAGAATAGGATCCTATTATCTCTTCCACATCTGTGCATTATGCGGAGGAGTAGTGTGACCACACTGGAGTATGTGGAGCAGATGTGACAGATCAAGAAGTCACACCAAGTAGGAAAATATCATGTGCATTTCTTGGACCAACCACACTGAAAAAGGGGGGGGGAAATCAGCTATTTTAATATCTCTGGAACAAAGCAAGTAAAACACCTACAGTGTATAACAGGTGCACAAATTTACCTTGGGTGATTAATGTATTTTGAACATAGAGCTGTCATCTGAGGTCCTATATGTTTTTATCTGCATTGGTGCTGTACACCTGTGGTACATTGATAAAGCATTTGCTCTGCAGTGAAGACAACTGCCAGGTTTGGTATTTTTGGACTTTAATTATCATCTTACTTCACACAGATGCACACTATATACCTCATATATGTTCAAATTCAATTTAAAAAATAAAAGATAATCGTAAGGAAAGGGAATAATAAAATGTTGGTACTTTGCTAAGCTTGGGCAGCATTTCAAGGCCAAACTAATGCATTACTCTTTGACAGTGCTTATTAAGCAACTTCAAAGATCAGCAAGAAACATAGAGGAGAGTAAACTTCATCTATTACTCCATGATATTATCAATAGTCACACATCTTCCTGAAATATATTCTAAGCAAATTAAATAGTAAAAAAATTGTAATCCAAGTATATGTGTATAACTGCTCATGTTTACGTAAAACCAGTAAGACATACTGTAGGTCCACATAATGTCACGTACTGTAGTGACTTCTGAAGTAAAATGTAAGTGTTGCAACAATACAAAAAACAAACAAACAAACAACACTGAATGTCAGTGTTTCTTTTATCACTTGAGTGCTGATATGCATTTAAACCTCAGAAACTGTCCTACCTAACTTAAGAAATCAATTTTACTTTGTGTGAAACTTTCATTGATTTTCACTTCAGAAGAGTATACATTTCTGCTATAACTAATACCACTGAATAATAATGAAAATATACAAATAAATAAATAAATAAATAAATAAATAAATAAATAGAAAAAATAAATAGGAAAACAGAAAAGCAAAAGAGAAAGGGAAAGAAAAAAACAAAATGAAGAAGAAAACTGAACTTTTTTTTTTTGTGAATGTATTAAAGCTGAAGAGCTGGGCATTAAAGTTTGGTATGTAGTTTGCATCAGCCTAGAAAAAAGCATTTCTCACTGACAAATGACTATGCAGTTCTTGTACGCTTATCTCAGTGAAACAATAATTCTACTATAGATCATAGTCATAAAGTCCAAAATATTGGCCACTGCATTTATGCAACATGATGTTTCATGACCTATCAAGTCAAATAACAGTCATAATCATATATCTGCATACATTTTCAGTCTTTGGAAATTATTTCAGTAGATTTTCTAAAGACTTACTGTTAAAACACTTGTATTATATTTGACATATATTAGAAATACATATAACATAGTATTTCATGTGTATTTACATGCACACATATTATCTTCACAGCAGAGGTGATATACAAGCTGAACTTGAACATTATTTGGCTAATATAGATTCTTTCTCTTCTTCAGAATGACTAGAGGTAATTCACACTGCTAGCTTAAATTACTAGCTGATGTAATCCTGGCACAATGAAGCTATGTAACAAAGAAAGAAGAAAATTAAGAAATAAGTCCTCTCGGAACATGGCAATATGTACCAGGAAAAATTCACTCACCTCTCTCTTGGAATACTTAGTTCTTTTATGTGTGTGTATGTTTGCAAGTGTAAGTTCATTCTTCAACTTACAGTATGGTTTTCTGCCCACACTGCTGAAGAGGCAAGAGATGGCAGTATTGACACATTTATGAAAGTCCGTAGTTCATTGACTGAACTAGAATACGAGGATTCTTCTTTACATTTAGTCTTTATAGTTTCTTCCTTTTTTTTTTTTTTTTTTTTTTTTTTTTTAATTTCCCACCCTCCACATATAGTTTATTAAATAATAATAATGATGATGATGATGATGATGATGTGAAACAAAATTAAACAAAAAAACAAAAACCTATTCTCCTCATCGTCCTCTTTGAAAAAGATCTCCTCCTCTGCCCCTGTGAAACAGAGGAAAATAAACAGAACTATTTGGAAAGGTTCTGCAGTTTGTTGAAATAAAGAATCAAAATCAAATATAAGCTCATGAAGAACTGAAAGGGGGTGGGAGGAAGAAAGCATGATAAATTACTGATTACTAAATGGAATTGTTTCAATCAAGAACTTTGAAAAATGAAAGGGGAACAAAAATGAACTTGCTTCTTTTCTTGATTTTAGCTTTTTGCAAGAAGATCAAAGAGATTTATGACCTGTGTCTCTTCAAGTCTGATGCCAGAAAAGAACATGTTCTCATTAATAGTCATTTTCTCATCAAAATAGGGTTTTTATGCAGACAATGTGCACAGCTTTCATAAAGCTGATTGTTGACAAAATTTTCAATAAGTTTCAGTCCAATGAATGACACACAGAGAACAAAATTAAAAGAGCAGTTTATAGCTTTTATACATTCTTCAGGTAAAACCTACAATTTCTTCCAGCCAAGATCCACCAATGAAATCTTGAGAATGAGAACCTGAGAACTAAATAAGCTTGAAGCAGAGAACCCCATTTAAATAAATAGATAAATAAATAAATAAATCATTTGGAGTTAAAATAAAATAAAATAAAAAATAAAAATCTAAACAAACATACAGAATTCATCTGTTTCTCTGAACTTCAGTAAAACTTCTTAAAACTGAAAATCTTGAGAGAATCAAGTTTTCTCTTGAGATTTACCATGCACTCAAGTTTCAGATGAGTTAGTAATACAAGCAGCTGGGGACAATCTCCCATGGTATATTACTGCATAATTAGTTACAATATGGGGATTTTATGCCTCCCACTGCAGACTCTAGAGACCAGATACTGGGTGGAACGGGCCATTTGTTTGTTCTGGTATGCTGGTCCTTCTCATTCTGTTTAGATAGCATTTTAAAATTCTAAATAAAAAGGTTATTCGAAGTATAAAATCAATACATGTAAAAAATATTTTCAGTTGCAGAGGGAGGTAGTGTATTTTGAGTTTGAGTTAGGGTCAGAATGTGGTCTGAGTCTTACCTTCAGTGTGTTCCATGTTACAGCAGCAAGCCCAGCTGGGAAGATTTCTGCTTCTGCCTTCCCTCAGAAACTTGTTCCTTGTTTGTGCTTATTGCCTTGATCTTCCTCTAAACAGTAGCTCTGTGACAAGTTCTGTTGTCACAGAACAAAAAACAAACAAACAAACAAAAAAGTATAAATATTTCCTGAGAGGTATGTTTTTGCTTTCTAAACCATAATTATTCATGGAAATAATTTAGAGATTTAGTAATTTAGGAAATTGAAGAGAGTACTGAAGTTGCCTATCAGCCTTCTACTCTCCAGATGGACAGCCCAAGCACCCCCAGCCTCTCTTCACAGAACAAGCCTTCCAGCTTATCAGCTTTGCAGCTCTCATCTGGGCACATTCAATTTCTCAACAACCATCTTGTATTTCGGGGCCCAGAATTACATGCAGTATTCAAAGGAAGGACATACAAATGCTAAATGCAATGGGACAAAGGCCGATTTTGACTGATTGGCTAAGGTACATAATTTATTAAAGACCTGCTCTATTACAAATGTACCCCCTCCAGTGCGAATGGAGTTTGAGACATTGTGTTTTGATGTTGTTCTTGGAACGATTGAAATGAAACACCACTCTGCAGTTAGAGAAGCAATAGAAGTATATGGTTTTCTGATTATTTTGCTTGGCAGAGAAGTGGGTTTAATGCCATGTATGTTGCTACAAAATATACCTGTTTGCATGCATGCATGTGTGCAAGAATGTATGCATAGGCATGTATGCATGTTTTTAGGGCTTAGCTGTAGATCAGACAAGTGAAAAATCAAGGAAAATCAATTCTGAAGGCTATATTTTTTTTCAAATGTTGTCTCTACCTTTTTTTATTGTACAGTTCTTTGTACTATCTCATTTTGACCTTTAATTCAAAGGCAGGAACAAACAAGTAATCATGGAAAAGAACAGGAAAGATGTCTATTAACAAACCTTGCACCTGGAAAAAAATTAACATTAAATTACACCCTTGGGAATACCTTACCCCCTCCCTGCCCAGCACTCAGTCATACCCACAGTGCACTTTCTGCAGTTATTCCACTGTGCCATAATTTGCCATATTTTTATTCTGTGACAGTATAAGTCTGCATACATCAGCCCTCTAATTCTTGTCTAAGGTAACCCTCTTCAATTATTTGAGGACCTCTTGTTTCCCAGTTTGAAGTGACCTACAATCTTCACATTTACAATACTAGCTTAGAGTTCAGGTAAAATAAAAACAAACAAGACACTTCACCAGCTGCTGTAGGTTAGGCTTGGAAAACACTGAAACAAGAAAAAGCTATTGCTCAAAATACACGACCACGGGAGCTTTCACAGGTGCAGTTAAGTTGCTTAGAATTACTTTTTGTATACTTCTATCAACCTGCAGTAGTGGTGGAGTTGCCAGAGAAGAACAAATTTGGTTGCAGGTAGTCTGGAGAACACTTTGACAATCTTTAGCTCCAAAGATTGCATCCTTCAGCTAGAAAAGTTTAAGCAGTAAGATACTGCAGAGCATCAATTAATGAACTGAGGAAAAACTTGCAGGCTTTTCTAAAGCAAGAAGATAAGTACAAATTTACTATGCTTTTCAATAAAAAGTGTGTGACAACTATTTAAAGTAAATGTCTTTATTTTTCAATCAATGGGTTGATCAAATTAATTACAGAACCACAAAGGATTTGGTTGACAAGAAGTTAAAGGGTAGAAAAATAGTTGCCCTATGCCAGTGTCCTGATTTAGAAATCACTCCTTACTTCATCACATTCTAATTTCATCACACTCATCAACTGGCACAAGTGGCATCAGTAAACTGCAGCTAGAAAGGATGAGGTATAACAAGCAGAGGCAAATCTTGGGATGGAATTAATGGCTGAAGCAATCAACCAAGCCCTGTGCAGCTATGGAAAGGGCAAGCGGAATCCTTTGTGAGTGCTGACAAAGACTCAGTACCAGTGATCTACTTTTTCTTTTTCTTTCTTTCTTTATGTTTTTTCTTCCATAGTTCACTGCAGCAGAATTCTTTCTCTACAAACTTAATGCACTAAACTCCACAAAGGGATTATTTTTTTTCTATAAAAAGGATGCATATTCACTGAGTGAGTGGTGAGTGAATACAAGAATGCTAGGACTTAAGAAATTCTGTAAGTTTCAAGTTATAGTGACCATTGTGGTACTTTAGTATTTCTTTTGAAGAATGTCACTACACATTAAAATTCTAACTATTTCAAAATCAGGTTAGAGAAAGTTTAAATTTTTACATCATTAGAAGTTATTTTTAGAAGATAGAGATATGTAAATTATATATGTATCATATATATATATATGATTAAAACTCAGACTGTAGTTAGTTTTGACTGAATTCTAATGATAGACGGTCTATTACTGAAGCATATGTTAACATATTCGTACAGACGTATGCCTGCAAAACAGGTTGTGTAACTTACAATACATCCAAATATAACCATGGGCATACAGCTATGCACAATTTTATTAAAAATAATAATAATAATAATAAAAATAAAAAATAAAAAGGAGAAGAATTAATACTATGATCCTTCATAGAAGCAATTTGTTGATTGGCATTTGCTGTGATGTAGCAATAGAAGACAGTGAATGGATTGTATTAATTTGTGAGGTGAAATAGACAGACACAGAATTGTTCCTAGCATTTCTTATATAACGGTGAGGTCAGTTTAGCAGTACAGACATAAATTTTATAACAGGAGTGAGTAGATGGATATTCTTATAATATTAAAATACCTTCATATAGCACTTTTTATGCATAAAGTGTTGTAAAATAAAAATATAGTCCACCATCTCAATATTATAGCCGTGCAAACCAGGGAACTGGTATATGTGTAAGAAAGTGATTTAGCCACTATCATATAGGAGGGCCCTATATGAGTCACAGCTGGAAATCAGTTATCCCATTTGATTTCTATCAGATTTATATTCACTCACCAATGTGCAGGAGAGAGAATAGTAAATACTTTTCTTGTTTGTTTTTATTTTTTTTATTTGTGTCATGGTTTCTGGGATTTATTCCATAATAGATCAATTTATTTGGCAATCCATTATTTTATTTTTATTTTAAACTGGTGACTTCTTTTTGCAAAGGTAGCATAAAACTGCTCAGATATTGTTTTGTCCATCCGTCTAAGCCTAAGGGCCTGATTGTCATTTTCACCGAGACTACTTTATATTTCTCTAACCATGTCAATGAACCTTACAGTCATGGCTATAAATGTAATTTACACCTACTTGAGAGCTCCTATGCATTGCCAGAAAGATGTATCTTAGGAAGAAAAAGGCCATAATACCATTTGAAATCTAAATGTTGATCTCTTTTGTAGGAACATGACTTGTATATTCCACTGCAAAATCTAGAAAATATAGGCAACCTGCTATCTTTGTGGTATTACTGACAAATATTCTAAAACATCTCATACTCCTAACCCAAAAATTATAATGATCTTTTCATGTTAGTTTATAAGGCAGTTACATAAAGAGTAGGGAACGGAAGAAAAAATTAAATAGCAACATCTGGAATTCCTAAAAACACTTCAGCCTCATTAAAGATTCTGACAATGATAATGAAGCAAAAATACACCCAAACAATTAAAATCTGCTCCATCACAAGATATGGCAGGCAACTTGCTCTAATTAGGAACTGAACACAATCTAGAGTTAAAATGTGACACAGTCTAACTTTCCAGTAAGTTTGGATTCAGTGGGAAGTATAACATGCACCAGCCAAAGCATTGCTATGTGCATCAAAAAATATTGCAACTTTCTGTCATGCTAGCGAGGCTCTTGGATCAAGCCATACTTCTAGAATAAAAGTGGTGGGAATTATTTCCACTTATTAATGGGGACTGCACAGGTTATTTATCAGTTTCTACTTGGTTATCTTCACATCTATATTTGCTGACCATTACCAAAATTTCAGCTGAATCAATAAGCATAGAATGAATCCACAAAGTCTGATAAATTTAAAGCGTACAGGCGATAAAAAAGAATAAAATAAAGCAAGCAAAACAAACAAACAAACAAACAAAAGCCCTTTAGGTTTTACTGTTATACACTTGTACAAGGAAGAAATAATTCTACAGAGGATCGCTATCCCATAATAGAATTCTGTAATCCAGTAACCTATATCCAGGTATTTTGGCAAAAACAGGTGAAGCATACTTTCTCCTAAAAATAAATTCAAATTAATACCAACAATCAGACTATGAAGCTAAATATTTTTATTGAGATATTTCATGAGATTTTCTCTTTTTGTCCACAGATTTTTCTCAGTTCTTCTTGATGTCTATGATGTCTGGCTCTGTTCTGTCCTGCTTCAAGTAGTTTCCACAGTCCAATTATGAATAATGTCTTTATGTTCATTAGTCAAGAATGAGTTGCCTTTCAGATTCAATAGATATCTACTTCTTTTTTTAGATGTTTTATTCTCTATGCCAGATGCAATCTGACACTGCGACTTTGTCTTCCTTTCAGTGTCTCAGAATTCTTTCAAATTACATGACACAATAAAACTGACCTCTGAAATTGTAGTGGTTTGTTCCACTTTCTCATTTTCTACTATTTTTGATGCAAACCTACATCTCAGGTAAGTTACACAGAAAGTATTCCCAGTTTATAAACCCAAGACCATTGACTGTGAAGCTACTCAAGTATTTCATGAAGTCTTGACATTGATGACATTGATTTTGCTGAGGAGACTAGCTTTAGGGCAGCTTCCTGGGGGGCAGCTCAGCAAGCAAGGTGGGGCTGGCACTGTCCACATTTGACTTTGGCATTTGGTGATAAGCTTTAAATAACCTTGAGGAGCTTAAGCTAGCTAGCACACTGGTTGTTGCTGCCCAGTGAGAATGGGGAGGGAAGGGGAAGGTAGAGAAGTAGAGGGGAGGGAAAGTCAAGTCAGTATGTGAGCATGGCCCTGTAAGAGGTCATGCTGTTCAGTCAGTGTCCCACGGGAATCTTCTGAAAAATAAAACAAGACAACAACTTGCCCTTTTGGGGCTTCGTTAATACAATTAAAAAATGAGGGGACAATCCAGTGAGAATATATTTTACATTCCTTTTTTCAGGGTGTCCTTAGCCTTCCAAGGATTTGTTAAAAGATTTCATTAAGGTTAGGGAAATTGTCCTCAGGTTAGCTGAGTCAATTGACACAGGCTGGCCAAGGAGATAAGTGTTTCCATAGCTTATCAGTAACCGTACTGTGACTCACAGGGGCAACTGGAAGAGTGGTGAGGCCTTGGGACAGAAGGTGTTAAATGGAGGATCTTCTCCTTTTATTGTGAGCTTTCTAACAAACATCCACCCTTCTCCCCCCCAGCTCACTTGAGGAGGGTGGAGGAATTAGTTTCCCAATTTCTCAGGTATCTCTTCTGTTACTGTGGGGGGGGGGGGGGGACACTAGGAACTAGGGTCTCAAGTTTAGTCGGCCAACTGGTCACCAGCTGTAGTGAGGCATCTGATGTCAGAAAACCTAAATCCATGGTTTGTCCATGCTCTTTTTATCCTACTTCTTCCCAGCCTACGTGACATTCCAGGGAGACTTGGGTCAGAGTGATGTGAATACCTCAGAGATGGCCCTCTTCCTTGAGATGGGCCCACACAAAAAGACCACTTTAGGGCCATTCATCTGTATCTTATCTCCCTTTTGTAGCTCCCGGACTTGTCCATCTGTCAAGTCACCCTTAAACAAGGGGGTTCTGGAACCGTGGTTAAGACTTGCCAGGACTTGTCCATTTCAGGAAACTTTGAGACAGTAATGTAAAAAGCATGGCCTCTTACAGGCCCTCAATGCCCACATGGTGCTGCAGCTGTAAGTGTGGGAGGTGGGTGAAGCAGTAGGATGTGTAAGTGTTGTTTCTATTTGCTCAGGAGACCAGCTCTTCTCTTGGCAGTCTCTGGGACCACAGGCTTAAATGTGATCTCCACAAGGCAGAGGACCTGTTCCAAGAAGACTGGGGTGACCCAGTGGGCCTGCCCAGAAAGGCATCTGTTCAGGTCTCTGGATGCAGAGTGTGCTGCTGTGAGGGGAAGGTGGCAGTGATTTTACCTGTGGGAGCTGTGATCAGGTGGGTGAGCTGCTCAGCCTGTTAGTGGAGCTTAAGGCAGAGGTGAAGAGACTAAGGGCCATCAGGGAGAGTGAGCAGCAGTCACTGGTGGAGTGACTTGCAGTGTGCTAAAGGGAAGGGTGCCAGCAAGATACCCCCAGAAAAGTGGTTGACTCCCTGCCCTGTCACAATTGGACAGACCTAACAAATGAAGAGGGTTGAAAGAGAGTCCTGCCTCAGAAACACGGGTGCACCCCCATCTGCCTACTCCCTCCCCCAGGTGCCACTAAGCAGCAGGTTTGAGACACTGGAAGGAAACTGAAGAGGAGGAATGTTAGGTGCAGTTCTCACCGAGAACTTCTGCTAGGATTTCTGTGTAATTTGAATCATGAGTGTTAGCACAGTGAAGTGAAGGAGGGCCCCAGAAACAAGTTTAGTGCTGTTGAAGCACTGTGTGATGAGAAGGTGGGAGGTAACATGAGCTGGCAAAAGTGGAAACCACTCTTGTGGTTCCTTGGCTCTTGTCCAGTAATTCTTTGAACAGCCTGCAGCTGACTCTGCTGAAGCTCAGGTCCTGACTTTGCTTTTGGCCAGGCTCGCGTTCCTTGAGATGAGGAACTTTAGGAGGGCATGGTCACTACAGCCCTGACCACCTCCAGTCTTAACCCCTGGCGTGCACCATGTCCAGTAATGCTTCCCCTCTGCTTGGTGTGCTCAATGCTTGGGCCACAAAGTTCTTCTCAGTGCACTCCAGCAGTCTCTCAGATAGCTTGCAGCCAGCCATGCTGATTTCCCAGCCTGACTGGAATCCCCCATCAAGTTGAAAATCAGTGAGCACGGTGCTGCTGGTAGCTGCAGTAAGCAGGGCCGGTCAACAGGCTCCCTAGGCCAGGTGGCCTGGTGCAGACCCTCAGATGCAGAAGCCCATTATTGGTTTAGTCCCTGATTTTACCTGCAAGTTCTCAATGTGATCATGGCTGTTCTTAGTCCTCTGCAGTCAGCTTCTTCATCTAGAGGGCAAATCCCTTGCCCTCCAGAATTCCATAGTAACAAGCACGTCTGCTTTGTGTCACGCTTTTTCTTTTTCTTTCTTTCTTTCTTTCTTTCTTTCTTTCTTTCTTTCTTTCTTTCTTTCTTTCTTTCTTTCTTTCTTTCTTTCTTTCTTTCTTTCTTTCTTTCTTTCTTTCTTTCTTTCTTTCTTTCTTTCTTTCTCTCTTTCTCTCTTTCTCTCTTTCTCTCTTTCTCTCTTTCTCTCTCTCTCTCTCTCTCCCTTCCTTCCTTCCTTCCTTCCTTCCTTCCTTCCTTCCTTCCTTCCTTCCTTCCTTCCTTCCTTCCTTCCTTCCTTCCTTCCTTCCTTCCTTCCTTCCTTCCTTCCTTCCTTCCTTCCTTCCTTCCTTCCTTCCTTCCTTCCTTCCTTCCTTCCTTCCTTCCTTCCTTCCTTCCTTCCTTCCTTCCTTCCTTCCTTCCTTCCTTCCTTCCTTCCTTCCTTCCTTCCTTCCTTCCTTCCTTCCTTCCTTCCTTCCTTCCTTCCTTCCTTCCTTCCTTCCTTCTTTCTTTCTTTTCTTTCTTTTCTTTCTTTTCTTTCTTTTTCTTTTCCCATTTTCTACGTAGGAAAATTAATTTCTGAGCCAGGAGAAGAAAAAGCGCAACATGCAGCAATCTTCCTTACACTGCAAAGTTTGCATGAGTAGCCAAGTGCTCCTCAGGTCATGTGTGCTGCAGAGCTGACCTTGGTGGCAGGGGCTGTGTCTTCATTTTCTACCTGTCCCGTGGGAGCATAAGAAGACTATTGAGAGCAGGAGCTGCACAGCAAGATGAACAGCATGAGAAGGTAAGGCTGAGAACCAAGGACACAGCTTTTGTGTCACCCACCCACCTGTGGCAGAGGTCAGGATTTCTGCAGGTATGGGAAATCATCCCATCACTTAGTGCCTTACAGGGAGCTGAGAAGCTTTTCTTGCTCAAGTCCTGCTTCCCAGCTTAACCACCTCCAGGGAAGTAGATGTCACTTTTCTGGTGTCCTTCAATTCCGCATCCACGTTTTCCCAAAAGCAAAAGAATTTGGAGGTAACCACCTGCAGTGAAGTGAGCGATTTCCGTGCCTATTTCTGATGGTGGCAATGACTTTGGAGGTCACACTTAATCGACGGTGCCTGTTTCCATTCTGACAAAGGCTGTAGTGGCAGCTGACTTCCCGAGGCTGCCATACGTGGTGGTGATGCAGCCTTGGGCTTCTGAGTTTGCATGAATCCCACCTTTCCTTTTTCTCTCTTGCAGGTCAGCTGGTGCTGGAAGCGGACGGTATCTCAGTAGGAATGAAGGTGAGTGCAGGAGCAGCTGCTGAGGGGAGGAAGGAAATCCCTGCTAATGATCTATGAAGCATCTATGGGTACGGTACCGAAGGAGGCAGCAGTGATGCTGGAGGGCACGTGGTGAGTGCATGGACAGGGTGGCACAAATGCGTGCGTGTGCTGAGGAGTTGGGTTGCACACGGGTGCACACAAAGGGATGTTTGTGGAAGGTGTAGGCACGTAGGTGCTCCCAGGGAAGGTTTGCACACATCTGTGAATGCAAAGGGGTGCACAAGATGCAGCGCGTGCATGGGGGTGTGCAAAGCAGGCAGGGTGGTGCACGGGTGTGAGTGTGTACATGGATAGGGGAAGGCTGGGGTTACAGGTTGACCTGTGCTGAGGTGAGTGGGGGCTCACGGTGTTGCTCAGTGGTAGATTTGCTCACACTGAGTGCTAACAGGAAACTCACAAACCCTTTTTGTTTCGGCTGTGTTAGTGCTGTGATCCCTTGCTGCTGGGATGGGGTGTTGGAAGGATGGTGTGCGTGCCGAGCTCCCATCTCTCTTGCAGGAATCAAGTGTAGAGCAAAAGGGATGTTTGGATCAGGTGACCGCAAGAAGGCTGGCTGTTTGGGATGGTGGCAGCTGATGGAAACAGGTATTCCATTCAGCTTTTAACAGAGGTCAGGGGTCCTGGAGGAAGAACGACTAGGTTCTTAGATGGCTTCAAATGTGCACACCGAGTACGTCTGTCCTGTGCTCTGCCATCTCTGCTTCTTTTTGATGAAAGCATTTTTACGACCATGTGTTGGGCCTGTTTGCTTGTGGAAGGAGGAATGTTAGGCGCAGTTCTCACCGAGAACCTCTGCTAGGATTTCTGTGTAATTTGAATCATGAGTGTTAGCACAGTGAGGTGAAGGAGGGCCCCAGAAACAAGTTTGGTGCTGTTGAAGCACTGTGTGATGAGAAGGTGGGAGGTAACACGTGCTGGCAGATGTGGAAACCACTTTGGGATTGAGGTGAGAAGGAAAGAAAAGGCGATGACGGAGCTGACGGCAAAGAGTTTCCTGGGGAGGCTAGGTGCTTGCTTGGGACTGGATCCGATCAACTTCTTGTTTGCTGGTGTCCATCTGGGGTTTGTGGAGCCATTTTCATCCCAGGGTCTGTCTGGTAGGACTGGGGCCTGGGCCATGCCAGGGTGAATCGTGCACTTTGCTCTCATTCTTAGTGCTTGTTTTTGCTCAGGAGGGCAGGTGGCAATCCTCATGGACCAAGGCCTGCCGGTGGGGTTTGTGGAGAAAGAGGTCCTGAGGGCCTGGTGTGACACCCATGGAGCTGTAGCGAGGCTGCATTGGTGTAAAACGCAAGAAATCCACAGAGATCTGCAGGTGGGTTGTGGGCTCGAGTTATGCCAGAGGCGATGTGCGTGCTCCTTTACGTGTGCGTTGTCCGCCTGCTGTATGGCGGGTGGGCTTGGAAAGCTGGTACCGTGTTTCTGTTGTCGGGAGAAGCAGGTATAAACTCTTCTCTCTATTGAAAGATTTAACAAAAGAGCCTCTACTTGCTTCTTAGCATATGAATCATAGAAGCATAGAATCACCAGGGTTGGTGAAGACCTAAAAGATCATCCAGTCCAACCGTTCTCCTATTTCCAATAGCTTCCACTAAACCATGTCCCTCAACACAACATCCAGTTGTTCCTTGAACACCCCCAGCATCGGTGACTCCACCACCTCCCTGGGCAGTCCATTCCAGAGCCTGGCCACCCTTTCTGAGAAGAATATTTCCTAGTGTCCAGCCTGAATCTCCCCTGCTGCAGCTTGAACCCATTCCCTGTAGTCCTATCAATAACGACACGAGAGAAGAGGCCAACCCCCAGCTCACTACAACCTCCCTTCAAGAAGTTACAGAGAGCAAGAAGGTCTCACCTGAGCCATCTCTTCTCCAGGCTGAGCATTCCCAGCTCCTGCAGCCTCTCCTCATATGGCCCCATTGTGCTCCAGAGACCTCACCAGCTTTGTTGGCCTTCTTTGAACATGTTCCAAAGCCTCAGTGTCTTTCTTGCAGTGAGGGGTCCAAAACTGGAAACAGAACTCAATTTGCGGCCTCACCAGTGCTGAGTGCAGGGGGACAATCACCTCTCCGCTCCTGCTGGCAGCACTGTTTCTGGTGCAAAATGTATGTAAGTGTCACATGTGTGACATCCTTTCTGGTAAAGTTCTGTGACAGGAGTCCAATGGATTTGCAACCTGACTTGAAGCCTGTGGGCATCACCCAGGAGTTGGGGTGAGAGGATTAGGCCGAGGAACAGGAACCTCTTTGGTCATTATTAACTCCCACATTTTTTGGTCAGGAATCTTTGTGTGTGTGTGATTTTTTTTTTTTTTTTTTTTTTTTTTTTTTTGTTTTGTTTTGTTTTGTTTTGTTTTTCCCCATGTTAAGAAGAGACTCGTTGTGCAGCTTGTGAAAGACTGCATTCACGCCTGCTGCTGATTGGTGGTATTCTCTACATGGAGCTGCAGAGGAAATGGACACTTCTGGTCCAATGTGTGGAACCTCCCCGCATGCTCAGATCAGCCAAGTTGTCAAGGCCTGGCTCTTGGTTGGTGAGTTGCGCCAAGGTTAGAGAGTTGGGATTTTCTGGGCTTTGAGACACGTCTTCCAGTTGCACATTGTGTTATTTCTGATGTGCTGACCTCTTGAGCTCCAGCCCCAAATGAGGATTCAAGTACTACCAAAAACTATCTGTGGATTCTCAAGTAGTATTTCTTGCTAAAGAGAACAGGCGTGCAGCCTGCGCTTTCATTTGCACAAAGGATCATCTCTGTCTGTGTTTCTTTTAGACCCTGAGATGGAGCAGAGTGGAACACAGACTTGGGTGAATCTTCAGTCAGGAGCAGTGACCCGTAATGCTCATCTTAGGTGTCTGGCTGACAAGAAGAGCAGAGAGGTAAGTTTCACAGGGTGGTGTGCCCATTTAATTTTATTTTTCATTCATGATGCATAGAGGTGTTACCCAGACAAAGTGAGCATTTGTCAGCTGGACTTTCTAGAAATGACCTAGGCAGTGAAATCGGCTTGAAGCATCCCAAAGAGCTTTGCAAAAGAATGCTGAGAGTGAATCTGGCACCCTCCTTTGGAAACCTGCGATGTCTGTCAGCTCTTCAGCTGTGCCCAAACACCTCCCATTGCGCTGCCACACCAGGGTAGAATTCCAACCCCACAGTGAGTTCTGCAATGTTGTGGTGCCGTGTTGGAATCTGATGTGACCACGTGGTCTTGCCTCCCCCCCTTGTGGGGGGTCATGGTGGACCAGGCTGGTGGCTGTTGGTGATGTCATAAGCGGCTGGCATGAGGGGAGGGGCGGTGCGTTCTGTGTTCCTTTGTGGGCGAGTAGGAGTTCGGAGTGGTTGGTTTTCTTGTTGTTCTTGTGCCTTTAGTGCCTTTGTTTGAGTACCATCGTGCGCAGCATCCTGTAGGTAAGCTGAGCCAGCGTGGGATGGACGGGTGGGCAGCGAGGTGTTGAGAAGTGCTGGCTGTCGGAGCTCCCAGCACCGTATTACTTACTCTTGAGCATCAGACATAATTTTCCCCCGGTAGACACGTTCCAAAGGGGGTGTCCGTAAAGGTGGCACCCGTCCCATGCTTCTTCCGTCGTCTTCTGTGCTCAATTGTGGATGCGTCGTCATGTTGCTGGGCGGACAGGCATCCCGTAGCCTGAGACTCAGCATGTCTTGCAGCAAGTGGATGGGACGGTTGTGCTGTGTGCGTTCTGCCATGGCTGTCTTAGCCCTGCTCACTGACCTGCTCTTTCTCTCTCCTCTGCCCACCCTCCGCCCACTGCCTTGGTGCAGCTTTTGCTCTCATAAGATCTGAGCAGAGTGACCAGGAACTGCTGCAGGTAGCCTGAGGTGATCTTGTTGCCAGGTACGTGCCATGTTTTGTCCCACCTTGTTGTTTTGCATTCTGTGGGTTTCTTCACTGCCCTCCAGCTCAGCCCTCAGAAGGGTGCTGTCTAATGCCCTGCTGTCACACTGTCAGAGCGCTCTGCGCAAATGCATCTGCTGCTCTGTGCCAGAGTCCCCATCTGCTGGCAGAGGGATAGCAACTTGGCCCAACGCTGCCTAAGAGGCTGTCACGTTGGAATAGACTGAAGCAAGGGTTAGTTTCTCGAACACCTCCCTATGCCGCAGGGTATGCAAGGGTAGTTCTGAAGAAGTCTCTGCATACTGTGCTGTGTGAATCGAGATAACAGAAGTGTGTTTCTGCTCTGTTCCAGCTTGTCACACCTGGTGTGATGGGCCTTGAGTGCAGCAAGATCAGACGTGAGCCTGAGGTGGCAGCGACGGAGGTAGAGTATGAAGCTCTGGCTTGTCTTTGTTCCCTGTGTTGAGCCAGCAGAGGGAGCTGCAGATGTAGTCTCCTGCAGGAAAGAGTGGGCCAAAGGGGGCCAGGCCGCCTGTCTGCGCCAGTGCCATTGCTGATTAGTCTGTGTAGAGGGAGATGCATTTTTGCATGGCCTGGCAATCCCGCTGCACAGCAGGAAGAGAAACGACTGTCATGAGACGTGCAGCTCCTTCTGAAGTGCTCCTGATCAGGACGGAGCGCATTTCCTGCAGCTTTCTCTGCAGATGTGCTCCTCCCCTTGAAATCCTCCTGGTTTGTCCTCAGCTCCTGACCACGGCCTGTGCTCTGTTTTGCAGGCTGATAACATGTGGAAGCCGCAGCTGGTGCGTGCGGAGTCCTCTCTCAACGTTCCAGCAATTGCGGCAGCCCATGTTATTAAGCGCTACGTCGCGCAGGGGCCGGATGAAGTCTCCCTGGAGGTAAGCAGTTCCAGGCGTTCCTTGGTGTCGTGCGCGGGAGAGTAGTCTAGGGTGTGAACGGCTCAGGAATCTTCTCAGACACCTTCAGAATGTCTGGTGAGGTGAAGCTTGGAAGGTTTGGTTCCAGCTTAGACTTGTGCTGGGTCGGGAGGAGTTGAGCCATCTCTCCAATATGGTTGGATTGGGCATTTGAACCTTGTGATCAAGCAGATCCTGCCCAGTATGGGAGCCTGGTCTCTGAGAAACAGCAGACCGGGTGTGAAGTGTGCAGATGTGTTCAGAAAGCCCTGCTAACTGATGCCCGTGGTTAAACTGGAGCTCCTGCATAGGCTTTGTCATAGAGCCTGCTGCTTTTGAGAGCCATTTCCTAGTGCACGGCTGTCTTGTGTATGTTGTGTAACTCTTGTCCCTCAAAGTTCAGTTTTAGAAAGGAAAATGCCTTGGGGACTGCATTGGTGCAATTGCTGTCAAGCTTTAGGCTATTCTGCAGTGCAGAAGAAGGCAGTTATTTGAGCTGTGTTTTCCTCACAGCTGTGCTGAATCTGGGGTTGACGTTTCAATCTCTTGCAGGTGGGAGACATGGTGTGCATTATTGCTATGCCACCAAAGGAGCTGAGCCCCTGGTGGAGAGGCAAGCGTGGCTTTCAGGTAGGCACATGCTTCCAACACGAGAGCACAGCACAACTTCAGTAGAGTCAGGAATCTCAGGTTGGAGCTGCTCTGCCTGCACAGGATGGCTTCTGGATGCAAACAGTTGCCCTGTGTCGGTGTCAGAGGACCTTCCCTTTGGCTCTGGGCTCGGGCTAATGCCCAGCTGTCTTTTTGTTCTTGTTACAGGTTGGATCTTTCCCTAGTGAGTGTGTGGAACTCATTAGCGGAAAGGTTCCAGAGTCCCTCGTCAATTCGTTGCCAAAGCCAGGTACACATGTTACATTTGATACTGCGGGTTAGTAAAATGAGGCCAGAGCGTGGCTTTCAGGGGTTTTGTTAATGCCCGAGTTGAGCAAGATTAGCAAGAGGACTGCATTAAGGTCCATGGAAACACGCAGAGATCTGGCCCAATCCCACTGTGTTTCTTATTGGGCTTGGGGAAGTCACAGAATCCTCCTGGAATGGCTTGGGATTGGAAGGAGCCTAAAGGATCCTCAGGGTCGCCAGCCTGTCTGTGCATTTAGCAGGAGACGAGAGCAGGCTGTCCAGGGCCCCTTCTGACCTGGCCCTGGGCACTTGCAGGGACAGGGAAAATCCATTCCTGCATGTCCTGGTTGGGAATGTTCTTCCCATTGTTCCGTGCTCTGTCAAATGCGTTACGCTCGGGCTCGTCCAACCAATCCAAGCCTGAAATGAACTGGTTTCTCTGTTTTGTTTCGCAGCGCCGAAGAAACGGGGCAAGCTCCCACCCTTCCTTCGTTCGGTGGTGAAGGCGCGCCCCAGGAGAGCGGAGCAGCCGGAGCCGGAGAAGGAAGGGGTGTTTGGGTGTGACCTGGGGGAGCACCTTCTCCACTCTGGCCGTGATGGTAAGGAACAGCCCATTCCTGAGATATTCCTCTGTTGGGCATCTGAAGATGCAAGGGAGATCGTATCCAGCAGTTTTTCAGCCTGAAAACGTAGGAAGGCTTCTGGCCACAGAGAGCATAGTGCATCCTTTTCCTAGCTCTTGTGGTGGTGAGATTGGATTCCTCCATTCCTGAGGGAGCTGTGATGGGACTTGCAGTGTCTGTGGCTTTGCCAGAGTTACTTTCTCCAGGCTGTTGATAGGTGGTGGCATTTCTGGAAAGCCAAGAACACATCTCTGTGCAGTTTCCTCACAGCTGTCTCTGCCAGCTTTCTCCTCTAAGGAGGAGGCAAGCGGTAGCCTGGCTGGGCTTAGTGGATGGGATGTGAGAAGAGCACGGCATGAACCAGGACTTGAGGAAGAAGCTCAGCTAACAGCTGTCTCTTGTTCTGTAGTCCCCCAGGTCCTGCAGAGCTGCTCTGAATTCATCGAGCAGCATGGCGTGGTGCGGGGGATCTACCGCCTGTCCGGCGTCACGTCCAAGATCCAGCGACTACGGTAAGAGTGCTGTGACTGACGCAACTGTCAGTAGGGGCATGTGCCATGCTGCGGGCGTTCAGAGGAAGCCCTTCCTTTTCTTGACTGTACTTGGTGTGGCTTTGGACTTGTTTTCGTCTTTCTCAAAGCCCTCTGCGCAATTCTGTGTCCTTCTCTGCAGCCATGAATTTGATTCAGAGCAGGTTCCTGAGCTCAGCGTCCGTGACATTCACAGCGTGAGCTCCGTATGCAAGATGTACTTCAGGGAGCTCCCGAACCCTCTTGTGACCGAGCAGCTGTATGACAAGTTCTCGGTAAGCACAGGGCAATGCCTTGCACTGCTTGGCCTTGATGACACAGGCTGCATGCTGCGGTGTTCCCCCGATGCCTCTTGGAAGGCATCAAGTCTGCCTCGGTGCTGAGCACCAGCGCGCTGTCCCCACGGTTCGCAAAGCTGTGGCAGCTCTCTAGGCTGACTGGTGTCTGAATGCCTTCCTGCCTTTTTCCAGGACGCTGCTTGTGCTGCTACGGAGGAGGAGCGGTTGCTCAGGATGAAGGACGCCATCCAGCAGCTGCCCGCTCCTCACTACAGGTCAGTGCTGCGCTCGGTCTGCTGAGCTCAGCCCTGCTGCCTTTCAGAGGGCGATGATGCGATTCCAGGTGTTGCCTGACACCTGCAACATCATGCGTCTGCACGCTGAAGCGGCTGAAGGCTGCATGGGGTCAATGGACTGGGTCGGTTCCTTGGCACGGGGGCACGGTTGGTGCAGCCGATGGCTGCGACTGTGCTTTGCAGGGCTTGGTGCTGCAGCGTGGTGGCACTGGGAACGTTTTATCTACTTCCTATTCAGGGACGGTAGCAATGCCATCAACTAGCATGAAGTGAGGTTTGCTTTGTGCACTGCAGCACGGCTTGCTTTTTGGTGCTGAACATCCGCCCCTCTTGTTTTCCAGGACTCTGGAATACCTGATGAGGCATCTGGCGTCTCTTGCTGGGAGCAGCTCGGTCACCAATATGGACGCTAAGAATTTAGCAATCGTGTGGGCTCCAAACCTCTTAAGGTAAACTTCTTTTTCTGTTGAAGCACAACGCTTAGTTCTGCTCTCCAGAAAGAAAGCAGTCCTCCCTTCTTCTTCCTCTAGTGTGCTCTTCTCCTGTAAAAGCTGTCAGAAGTGGCTGGCAGCAGAGGGGGAGCCTGGACTGCTCTCCCCCAGGCCCAGGGGCCCAATTTCTAGATGGCAGTTTCTGCTCTCCTGTTGAGCTGGGACTGCTGTGTCCTTGATCATCCAGGAGAATTTTGTCAGTGGCATTGCTGCTTGCCCACTGCGGAAGTCTCCAGAGCCCAGCTGGACTGCTTTGGGCTGCAAAACTTCAGGCCTGGGGAAACAGTGTTGGAGGAACGACTTGTAAAATCTGCCTTTTCTTCAGATCCCAGCAGAGCCAGTCTGCCTGCGTCAGCGGAGGAGCTGCCTGCTTAGAAGTGCAGACGCAGGCAGCAGTGGTGGAATTCCTGATCGGCAACACAGACGTCCTCTTCCACACCAAATCCACGTCAGCCGTGGGAGAGGGAGCAGGTGAGCGTCTTCCTCCGTTAGCTTGATCTTTATCCAATCCAGGCCCTCTACAAGATCATTCAAATATGCTTTGACTCTAGATGGGACAGGAGGCTTCTGGGCTTAGATGAGAATATGGCACCCTGTTGCTGGATCCCGAGAATGTCCGAGGCCAGACTTTACATGGAGAAAACCATCCCTGCCTTTAGGATGTTTTGAGTGGGGGTGAAGCATGATTGAAGTGTGGCAGCAAAGCTTTCTGAGTTCCCAGATCCGTTTTCTAGGGCTTTTTTTTTTAATGCCTGTTTTGCTACAGTGCGCAGCTCTTAATGATGACTGTGTCCTTTGCCACGAGCATACCTCTGAGCATCCAGTTACTCTGAGCTCCTCTTCTTCCAGTGGCTCGGATAAGCAAGTCTGAGAAGAATGCAGAACTGGGATGGCTGTGCTGCTGCTTTCTGATCCTCCCTCTTACCTGCGGTTTTCCCTTGCAGGGCACAGTTCTGTACCTGGGCCCGAGTCTGTGCGGGAGTCTCCTCCTGCCACAAAGCTGCTCACCCTGCAGGAGGCGCAGGCTCTGAGAAGAGGCCAGAGCAGCTCTCCTGCTGTGGCACAAAGCAGCGACATCGAAGTGGAGGAAGACCCCGCAGCCGTACCAGGGAGATTCCACACAATCATTGATTTTCCATCTCAAAGGTAAAGAGGATTTCCCTTTCCAGCCCCTATCATCACTGGTCAGGTGGGCTTTCTTGGTTTACTTTTTGTCCATTATATCGCCAAGGATTCAACTAACACAACTCTAGGCAGAGCTGTTGGTGAGTCTTGCTGGCACTAGAAATTAAAGATGGCAGTGAGCTGAGGCCGAGGAGCTGTTAACGTAAGAGTCAGAGATGCTTTTGAGCCTCCCTTATGGCTGCACAGTTCCTCATAAAGCAGTTAACGCCTGCCAGCTCCTGTCCTGTCCGGCTGTGGAGCCTTTGCTCACATGCTCTGCATCTTGCTTGACATGGTTGAGAGGAATGTAGCCAGCAGGGCTTGAGGGCTGAGCTGTAGGAATGGAAGCGTCCTCTGCTGTTTGAAACAGAGCGCGTTTCCAAGCTGCGTTTCAGCAGAAAGCAGGCAGTGCCAGGAACGGGCAACTATTGGCAAGGGCTCGGTGCAACTCTTCCCTCACCCTGCACCACGACTGACAGCATGCTCTGTTTTCTCTCCAGACCAAGTTCTCCCAGAAAGAGGGAGGAATCACCATCTGTCAGCTGGTGTTCTTGCTTCTGCCTGCGCAGACCATCTTCTGTGGGCAAACGCCAACTTCAGCGCAGTGCAAAGGAGCCCTCACAAGCAGAACTCGTGGTCCTGGCAGGTAAGGGTGCAAATCCAGCTTTCAAAACACTGCTTGTCAGCAACGCAGTTAGAATTGATGCTTTCAGTGGGCTTGTACCTCCTTCCGGCATTCAAGCCCGTTCCTGACATCTTCAGCTGACCCCTGTTTTCCCAAAGGAGCCTCTCAAGCTGTTTGAAGCCTACTTGATAGGCAGAACCAAGCCTTTGCCTCCAGGGGCAGAGAGAGTTTGACACTAACCCCTGTGTATCCACTGCTTCCTAGGTGAATCGAGCCCTTGTGAGGCCAGAAGAGCCGGGTCAAGTGCTGGTGGCTCAGAGAGTGCTTCCATCAATGGACAGCTCATGGGAAGCCCAAGTCGCTGCACGTCCAATATAAGCCTTGAATGTGACAGCAGCGACGGAGAGAAGGAGGTGACCGTTGTTGAAGCATTCATTTCTCCCAGCTGTCCTGAAAGGGCTTCCCCGAGCCTGACAGAAAGCACCGTCACCAGCCTGGACTGTGGCCCGGTGCCTCTGCAGTGCAGCCCAGCCCAGACACAGCCCGAATGCCCCAACAGCGACACCTCCAAGCAGGACCAAGGCAGTGTCGCTGAGGAGAAGCCGAGCCTCTTGGAGGGGGACATGGAGTCAGGCTGCAATTCAAATGAAAGCCTTCCGTGTGACAGCAGAGATGGAGAGAAGGAGGTTGTCGTGGTTCAGGCACTCATCTCTCCCTGCTCTGCTGAAGGGACTGACGTGAGCCAGCAAGAAACCACAGTCACCTGCCTGGACTGTGGCCTGTCTGAAAGCAGCTGAAACAGGAGTTAATGAAGACCCCAGCATTAGGACAATGGGGCAGAGGATAACTACACTGATATCCCACATGGTCTCTACAGTGTTGGAGGTGAAAGGGGGACATTGGCTTTCCCCTCAGAGATTTTTGAAGTATAAAGCCATTCTAGTGGAGCAAGATGATGAAGAAATAACAGTAACAAATATTGTAAATCCAGCTGAATTCTTAGTGCAATTAAAAGGAGAACCTGTGTCTCACGACTGTTTAGAGACTATGGAAGCAGTATATTCCAGTCGCAGAGACTTGAAAGAAGAGCCACTGGAGGATGCAGAAGACATCTGGTACGCAGACAGGAGCAGCTTTGTTCGACATGGGAAGATAAAGATATGGACTGATTCAAAATATGCCTTTAGTGCTGTTCATGCACATGGAGCAATATGGAAAGAAAGAGGACTGTTGTCAAGCCAAGGGACAGGTCTTAAACACACTGAAGAAATAGTCAGACTCCTGGAGGCAGTCCAACAGCTGGAGAAGGTTGCTAAAATGCACTGTTGATGCCACCAAAGGGGAGACAGTGCTGAAGGAATGGGAAATGCGCTGGCTGACAGAGAAGCAAAGCGAGCGGCAGAGGGTGAGGTGGTGGAGGCTTCCTTGATTCCAGATGGTAACATGCAGGTGGATGGTGAGCCAAAGCACTCAAAAGAGTATTGGAACTTGATAAACAATTTGGAAGGGCAGGTAAAAGAGGAAGGATGGACCTTTCCACCACTAGGGAAAGTAATTATTCCAGCAGCCATATGATGGGCTGTGGTGACTGAAGATAGGAAAACTCACTGGGGAGCAGAAGCATTACATAAATATCTTGTTCAACCAGTGGTCACCCGAAATTGGTATACTGCCGTTAGGCAAGTGACCCAGCAAGGTGAAGTTTGTTTACCAAATAATCCTAACACAGGCCACAAAGTTCAGTTAGGGCAAATAGGGAGATAATTATCCAGGACAAGAATAGCAGGTAGATTTCTCAGAGCTCCCAAGAAAAGGGGGGTACAGATACATGTTAGTTTTAACAGATGCCTTTTCAGGATGGCCTGAGGCATACCCGTGCTGGACTAACCAGGGCAGGGAAGAAACAAAAGTTTTGTGACAGGAAATAATTCCAAGGTTCTGGGTGCCAGGAACAATCTCTTCAGATTGAGGCCCCCATTTTATTGCTAAAGTGGTTCAACAAATCAGTACTTTATTGGGAATCAACTGGCAGTTGCATACAACTTACAGGCCACAGTCAGGTGGCCAGGTGGAAAAGAGGAACCATTTATCTAAGCTGCAAATACTAAAAGTTGGCCAAGAGGCTGGGATTCCATGGTTGCAAGCACTGCCTCTGGCACTTGTGAGAATTCATAGTAAACCCCAACCAAGGAAGGATGAAGCCCATATGAAATTCTCTATGGGTGACCTGTGCGGTGCCTTTGTAGTGCAGCCCAGCCCAAAGACAGCCCGAGTGCCCCGACAGCGGCACCTCCAAGCAGGACCAAGGCAGTGTCACTGAGGAGAAGCCGAGCCTCTTGGAGGGGGACTTGCAGTCAGGCCTCCAGTCCCAGAGACCAGGCAGCAACACGAGCTCTGAGCCACTCTCTCCTCAACAACAGAGGATGAATCCTATCTTTCCCCGGACCTCTCCCATCCTCCTTTCTCTGGCTGAATAAAGGCACCCTGGTGCTCAGACAACACCTTGACTGTGTTCCGAGTCTTCATTCACATTGACCGGGATGAATGCAAGAAACAGCAAGGCAGCTCAGCTTGCATCAGCGAGAGCTCTGTTACCGTTTTGTAGGGGAGCAAATAGTCTCTAGCATCCTGGATGCTGCTCATGAAAACCCCAAGCTTCCTGTCTGTGGCTTTGTGATGCTTTTCAGGGCCTTTTGATGCTCTCCACTGCCTTGTCTGCTCCCTAACACCTCTGTCCTCCTGCCGTGTCCATTCCCAGCTCCCACCTAGGAGCTGGCCCTGCAGATCGTCTGCAGCCCTGCCATCATCACGCTGCTGCAGGAGGAGCTCACCCTGACCAATATCAGGCAGTACTGCCTGCCGTTCTCACTCTCTAGACCAAGTGTAACTCCGCTGTGGTGGAGACAGATGCTTTCTGTCACATCCTCCATCCCCAAAGCCATTTACCGGTAGGCGGCTCTTGCAGAAGAAGAATCAAGCAGCAGAAGCTTTTGCTCAGCTACAGCACGCAAATGCTACAAAAGCAGAAACAACCCTCAAGCTCTGGGTCTGTGGGTCTGCACAGGCATGCATGGACTGTGTTTGATGGTACCCCCATCCTTGATTTCCTTCCCTGCTCCTTGTCTGATGGCACTGCTGAGCCAGGAACAAGCTGCCCAGCGTGGCAGAGCGTGGTGCAGAGCTGTGCTGGGACCTCTGCTGCAGCTTGGCGTGCAACCTCACCCACTTCTCTGACAGACCTGCTGATCCCACGCGTGCCATCGGGATGCTCTGGCACGGGATGTGCCTCCAACCCAAAGCTCCTTCCCACCTCCCAAGGAGAAGCAAAGCAACCCAACCATTGCCAACAAACCTGCCCAGGAGTCAGCAGGGAATGCAAACAGCTTCTGGCTGCTCCCTTGCACTCCCGTCCTAAGTAAGAGAGCCCACAAGGACTGGCTGGGAAATCAGTGCATGACACACGTGAGTGTGCACAGGATGGCTGAAAGCAGTGGAGTTCCATGAGTTGTGTGTTTGTGTGTGTGTGTGGATTTGTGCACGGATGGTGTTGCACACATTTGTGTTCATGAGTGTCCAAACCAGTGGGGTTGCTCAGGTGTGTGTAGGTCAGTGGGTATGTGTGCAAGGATGAGCATGCACATACATGTGCTTGCACAGGGGTGTGCAGAGTGTTGGAGTTGCACAAGGACATTGTGGTACCGGTGTGTGCGTGCACTTTGGGAGTGAAAGGAAGGGGTTACACATGTGTCTGTGTGTGTGCGCACAGGGCTGCACTACGGGATGTGGATGCGTGAGTGTGTGTGAGCACACAGACAGTGCATGGACGCAGTGGCAAAAATGTGTGCTTGCACAGGGGTGTGCTGAGGAGTTGGGTTGCACACAGGTGCACACAAAGGGATGTTTTCTGGCAGTTGTTGGCACATACGCGTTCCCAGGGATGGTTTGCACACGTCTGTGAATGCAAATGAGGACACACGATGCGGCGCGTGCACGTGGGTGTTCAAAAAGGGGCAGAGTGGCGCACGTGTGTGCGTGTGCATGTGGATAGGAGGAAGGCTGGGTTGCAGGTTGACCTCTGCCGTGGTGAGTGGGGGCTCACAGTGTTGCTCAGTGGTAGATTTGTTCACGTTGAGTGCTCTCAGGAAACTCACTCAACACTGAAGGCCTTGCAGAAGTCTGTCTGAGTGATGTCAGTTGCTTTTCCTTTCCCCACTAATGCTGTCACTCTGCTGTAGAAGGCCACCAAAGTGAGCAGGCTGCATGTCTCCGTTTCTGCTGTTTCTCCATTTCCTTCTTGTTGCTCCCTGTAAGCAGCAGGTTCAGCCATGCTGCTTTCCTGCCTCCTCTGCTGGATTTCATGTGGTCGGGATGAAGCTCAGAGCTCCATCTCTGAGAAAGTTTTTCTGAGCAAGTGACCATCTCTTTTCCATTCCTTTGTCCCTCACAACAGTTTTCCAGTGGCTCTTGTCCAGTAATTCTTTGAACAGCCTGCAGCTGACTCTGCTGAAGCTCAGGGTCCCGACTTTGCTTTTTGCCAGGCCCGCATTCCTTGAGATGAGGAACTCTAGGAGGGCATGGTCACTACAGCCCTGACCACCTCCAGTCTTAACCCCTGGCGTGCACCATGTCCAGTAATGCTTCCCCTCTGCTTGGTGTGCTCAATGCTTGGGCCACAAAGTTCTTCTCAGTGCACTCCAGCAGTCTCTGAGATAGCTGGCAGCCAGCCATGCTGATTTCTCAGCCTGACTGGAATCCCCCATCAAGCTGAGAGTCAGTGAGCGCGGTGCTGCTGGTAGCTGCAGTAAGCAGGGCCCATCAACAGTCTCCCTGGGCCAGGTGGCCTGGTGCAGACCCTCAGCTGCAGAAGCCCATGATTGGTTTAGTCCCTAATTTTACCCACAAGTTCTCAATGTGATCATGGCTGTTCTTAGTCTTCTGCAGTCAGCTTCTTCATATAGAGGGCAAATCCCTTGCCCTGCAGAATTCCATAGTAACAAGCACGTCTGCTTTGTGTCAGGCTTTTGCTTTATTTATTTATTTATTTATTTATTTTTTCTTTTCCCATTTTCTACGTAGCAAAATTAATTTCTGAGCCAGGAGAAGAAGAAGCGCAACATGCAGCAATCTTCCTTTCACTGCGCAGTTTCCATGAGTAGCCAAGTGCTCCTCAGGTCATGTGTGCTGCAGAGCTGACCTTGGTGGCAGGGGCTGTGTCTTCATTTTCTACCTGTCCCGTGGGAGCATAAGAAGACTATTGAGAGCAGGAGCTGCACAGCAAGATGAACAGCATGAGAAGGTAAGGCTGAGAACCAAGGACACTGCTTTTGTGTCACTGACCCACCTGTGGCAGAGGTCAGGATTTCTGCAGGTATGGGAAATCATCCCATCACTTAGTGCCTTACAGGGAGCTGAGAAGCTTTTCTTGCTCAAGTCCTGCTTCCCAGCTTAACCACCTCCAGGGAAGTAGATGTCACTTTTCTGGTGTCCTTCAATTCCGTGTCCACATTTTCCCAAAAGCAAAAGAATTTGGAGGTAACCACCTGCAGTGAAGTGAGCGATTTCCGTGCCTATTTCTGATGGTGGCAATGACTTCGAAGGTCACACTTAATTGACGGTGCCTGTTTCCATTCTGACAAAGGCTGTTGTTGCAGCTGACTTCCCGAGGCTGCCATACGTGGTGGTGATGCAGCCTTGGGCTTCTGAGTTTGCATGAATCCCACCTTTCCTTTTTCTCTCTTGCAGGTCAGCTGGTGCTGGAAGCGGACGATATCTCAGTAGGAATGAAGGTGAGTGCAGGAGCAGCTGCTGAGGGGAGGAAGGAAATCCCTGCTAATGATCTCTGAAGCATCTATGGGTACGGTACCGAAGGAGGCAGCAGTGATGCTGGAGGGCACGTGGTGAGTGCGTGGACAGGGTGGCACAAATGCGTGCGTGTGCTGAGGAGTTGGGTTGCACACGGGTGCACACAAAGGGATGTTTGTGGAAGGTGTAGGCACGTAGGTGCTCCCAGGGAAGGTTTGCACACATCTGTGAATGCAAAGGGGTGCACAAGATGCAGCGCGTGCATGGGGGTGTGCAAAGCAGGCAGGGTGGTGCACGGGTGTGAGTGTGTACATGGATAGGGGAAGACTGGGGTTACAGGTTGACCTGTGCTGAGGTGAGTGGGGGCTCACGGTGTTGCTCAGTGGTAGATTTGCTCACACTGAGTGCTAACAGGAAACTCACAAACCCTTTTTGTTTCGGCTGTGTTAGTGCTGTGATCCCTTGCTGCTGGGATGGGGTGTTGGAAGGATGGTGTGCGTGCCGAGCTCCCATCTCTCTTGCAGGAATCAAGTGTAGAGCAAAAGGGATGTGTGGATCAGGTGACCGCAAGAAGGCTGGATGTTTGGGATGGTGGCAGCTGATGGAAACAGGTATTCCGTTCAGCTTTTAACAGAAGTCAGGGGTCTTGGAGGAAGAACGACTAGGCTCTGAGATGGCTTCAAATGTGCACACCGAGTACGTCTGTCCTGTCCTGTGCCATCTCTGCTTCTTTTTGATGAAAGCATTTTTACGACCATGTGTTGGGCCTGTTTGCTTGTGGAAGGTGGAATGTTAGGCGCAGTTCTCCCCGAGAACTTCTGCTAGGATTTCTGTGTAATTTGAATCATGAGTGTTAGCACAGTGAGGTGAAGGAGGGCCCCAGAAACAAGTTTGGTGCTGTTGAAACACTGTGTGATGAGAAGGTGGGAGGTAACACGTGCTGGCAGATGTGGAAACCACTTTGGGATTGAGGTGAGAAGGAAAGGAATGGCGATGACGGAGCTGACGGCAAAGAGTTTCCTGGGGAGGCTAGGTGCTTGCTTGGGACTGGATCCGATCAAGTTCTTGTTTGCTGGTGTCCATCTGGGGTTTGTGGAGCCATTTTCATCCCAGGGTCTGTCTGGTAGGACTGGGGCCTGGGCCATGCCAGGGCGAATCGTGCACTTTGCTCTCATTCTTAGTGCTTGTTTTTGCTCAGGAGGGCAGGTGGCAATCCTCATGGACCAAGGCCTGCCGGTGGGGTGTGTAGAGAAAGAGGTCCTGAGGGCCTGGTGTGACACCCATGGAGCTGTAGCGAGGCTGCATCGGTGTAAAACGCAAGAAATCCACAGAGATCTGCAGGTGGGTTGTGGGCTCGAGTTATGCCAGAGGCGATGTGCGTGCTCCTTTACGTGTGCGTTGTCCGCCTGCTGTATGGCGGGTGGGCTTGGAAAGCTGGTACCGTGTTTCTGTTGTCGGGAGAAGCAGGTATAAACTCTTCTCTCTATTGAAAGATTTAACAAAAGAGCCTCTACTTGCTTCTTAGCATATGAATCATAGAAGCATAGAATCACCAGGGTTGGTGAAGACCTAAAAGATCATCCAGTCCAACCGTTCTCCTATTTCCAATAGCTCCCACTAAACCATGTCCCTCAACACAACATCCAGTTGTTCCTTGAACACCCCCAGCATCAGTGACTCCACCACCTCCCTGGGCAGTCCATTCCAGAGCCTGGCCACCCTTTCTGAGAAGAATATTTCCTAATGTCCAGCCTGAATCTCTCCTGCTGCAGCTTGAACCCATTCCCTGTAGTCCTATCAATAACGACACGAGAGAAGAGGCCAACCCCCAGCTCAATACAACCTCCCTTCAAGAAGTTACAGAGAGCAAGAAGGTCTCACCTGAGCCATCTCTTCTCCAGGCTGAGCATTCCCAGCTCCTGCAGCCTCTCCTCATATGGCCCCATTGTGCTCCAGAGACCTCACCAGCTTTGTTGGCCTTCTTTGAACATGTTCCAAAGCCTCAGTGTCTTTCTTGCAGTGAGGGGTCCAAAACTGGAAACAGAACTCAATTTGCGGCCTCACCAGTGCTGAGTGCAGGGGGACAATCACCTCTCCGCTCCTGCTGGCAGCACTGTTTCTGGTGCAAAATGTATGGAAGTGTGACATGTGTGACATCCTTTCTGGTATAGTTCTGTGACAGGAGTCCAATGGATTTGCAACCTGACTTGAAGCCTGTGGGCATCACCCAGTAGTTGGGGTGAGAGGATTAGGCCGAGGAACAGGAACCTCTTTGGTCATTATTAACTCCCACATTTTTTGGTCAGGAATCTTTGGGTGTGTGTGGTTTTTTTTTTGTTTTTTTTTTTGTTGTTTTTTTTTTTTTCCCCATGTTAAGAACAGACTCGTTGTGCAGCTTGTGAAAGACTGCATTCACACCTGCTGCTGATTGGTGGTATTCTCTACATGGAGCTGCAGTGGAAATGGACACTTCTGGTCCAATGTGTGGAACCTCCCCGCATGCTCAGATCAGCCAAGTTGTCAAGGCCTGGCTCTTGGTTGGTGAGTTGCGCCAAGGTTAGAGAGTTGGGATTTTCTGGGCTTTGAGACACGTCTTCCAGTTGCACATTGTGTTATTTCTGATGTGCTGACCTCTTGAGCTCCAGCCCCAAATGAGGATTCAAGTACTACCAAAAACTATCTGTGGATTCTCAAGTAGTATTTCTTGCTAAAGAGAACAGGCGTGCAGCCTGCGCTTTCATTTGCGCAAAGGATCATCTCTGTCTGTGTTTCTTTTAGACCCTGAGATGGAGCAGAGTGGAACACAGACTTGGGTGAATCTTCAGTCAGGAGCAGTGACCCGTAATGCTCATCTTAGGTGTCTGGCTGACAAGAAGAGCAGAGAGGTAAGTTTCACAGGGTGGCGTGCCCATTTAATTTTACTTTTCATTCATGATGCATAGAGGCGTTACCCAGACAAAGTGAGCATTTGTCAGCTGGACTTTCTAGAAATGACCTAGGCAGTGAAATGGGTTTGAAGCATCCCAAAGAGCTTTGCAAAAGAATGCTGAGAGTGAATCTGGCACCCTCCTTTGGAAACCTGCGATGTCTGTCAGCACTTCAGCTGTGCCCAAACACCTCCCATTGCGCTGCCACACCAGGATAGAATTCCAACCCCACAGTGAGTTCTGGAATGTTGTGGTGCCGTGTTGGAATCTGATGTGACCACGTGGTCTTGCCTCCCCCCCTTGTGGGGGGTCATGGTGGACCAGGCTGGTGGCTGTTGGTGATGTCATAAGCGGCTGGCATGAGGGGAGGGGCGGTGCGTTCTGTGTTCCTTTGTGGGCGAGTAGGAGTTCGGAGTGGTTGGTTTTCTTGTTGTTCTTGTGCCTTTAGTGCCTTTGTTTGAGTGTCATCGTGCGCAGCATCCTGTAGGTAAGCTGAGCCAGCGTGGGATGGACGGGTGGGCAGCGAGGTGTTGAGAAGTGCTGGCTGTCGGAGCTCCCAGCACCGTATTGCTTACTCTTGAGCATCAGACGTAATTTTCCCCCGGTAGACACGTTCCAAAGGGGGTGTCCGTAAAGGTGGCACCCGTCCCATGCTTCTTCCGTCGTCTTCTGTGCTCAATTGTGGATGCGTCGTCATGTTGCTGGGCGGACAGGCATCCCGTAGCCTGAGACTCAGCATGTCTTGCAGCAAGTGGATGGGACAGTTGTGCTGTGTGCGTTCTGCCATGGCTGTCTTAGCCCTGCTCACTGACCTGCTCTTTCTCTCTCCTCTGCCCACCCTCCGCCCACTGCCTTGGTGCAGCTTTTGCTCTCAGAAGATCTGAGCAGAGTGACCAGGAACTGCTGCAGGTAGCCTGAGGTGATCTTGTTGCCAGGTACGTGCCATGTTTTGTCCCACCTTGTTGTTTTGCATTCTGTGGGTTTCTTCACTGCCCTCCAGCTCAGCCCTCAGAAGGGTGCTGTCTAATGCCCTGCTGTCACACTGTCAGAGCGCTCTGCGCAAATGCATCTGCTGCTCTGTGCCAGAGTCCCCATCTGCTGGCAGAGGGATAGCAACTTGGCACAACGCTGCCTAAGAGGCTGTCACGTTGGAATAGACTGAAGCAAGGGGTAGTTTCTCGAACACCTGCCTATGCCGCAGGGTATGCAAGGGTAGTTCTGAAGAAGTCTCTCCATCCTGTGCTGTGTGAATCGAGATAACAGAAGTGTGTTTCTGCTCTGTTCCAGCTTGTCACACCTGGTGTGATGGGCCTTGAGTGCAGCAAGATCAGACGTGAGCCTGAGGTGGCAGCGACGGAGGTAGAGTATGAAGCTCTGGCTTGTCTTTGTTCCCTGTGTTGAGCCAGCAGAGGGAGCTGCAGATGTAGTCTCCTGCAGGAAAGAGTGGGCCAAAGGGGGCCAGGCCGCCTGTCTGCGCCAGTGCCATTGCTGATTAGTCTGTGTAGAGGGAGATGCATTTTTGCATGGCCTGGCAATCCCGCTGCACAGCAGGAAGAGAAACGACTGTCATGAGACGTGCAGCTCCTTCTGAAGTGCTCCTGATCAGGACGGAGCGCATTTCCTGCAGCTTTCTCTGCAGATGTGCTCCTCCCCTTGAAATCCTCCTGGTTTGTCCTCAGCTCCTGACCACGGCCTGTGCTCTGTTTTGCAGGCTGATAACATGTGGAAGCCGCAGCTGGTGCGTGCGGAGTCCTCTCTCAACGTTCCAGCAATTGCGGCAGCCCATGTTATTAAGCGCTACGTCGCACAGGGGCCGGATGAAGTCTCCCTGGAGGTAAGCAGTTCCAGGCGTTCCTTGGTGTCGTGCGCGGGAGAGTAGTCTAGGGTGTGAACGGCTCAGGAATCTTCTCAGACACCTTCAGAATGTCTGGTGAGGTGAAGCTTGGAAGGTTTGGTTCCAGCTTAGACTTGTGCTGGGTCGGGAGGAGTTGAGCCATCTCTCCAATATGGTTGGATTGGGCATTTGAACCTTGTGATCAAGCAGATCCTGCCCAGTATGGGAGCCTGGTCTCTGACAAACAGCAGACCGGGTGTGAAGTGTGCAGATGTGTTCAGAAAGCCCTGCTAGCTGATGCCCGTGGTTAAACTGGAGCAATTGCTGTCAAGGTTTAGGCTATTCTGCAGTGCAGAAGAAGGCAGTTATTTGAGCTGTGTTTTCCTCACAGCTGTGCTGAAGCTGGGGTTGACGTTTCAATCTCTTGCAGGTGGGAGACATGGTGTGCATTATTGCTATGCCACCAAAGGAGCTGAGCCCCTGGTGGAGAGGCAAGCGTGGCTTTCAGGTAGGCACATGCTTCCAACACGAGAGCACAGCACAACTTCAGTAGAGTCAGGAATCTCAGGTTGGAGCTGCTCTGCCTGCACAGGATGGCTTCTGGATGCAAACAGTTGCCCTGTGTCGGTGTCAGAGGACCTTCCCTTTGGCTCTGGGCTCGGGCTAATGCCCAGCTGTCTTTTTGTTCTTGTTACAGGTTGGATCTTTCCCTAGTGAGTGTGTGGAACTCATTAGCGGAAAGGTTCCAGAGTCCCTCGTCAATTCGTTGCCAAAGCCAGGTACACATGTTACATTTGATACTGCGGGTTAGTAAAATGAGGCCAGAGCGTGGCTTTCAGGGGTTTTGTTAATGCCCGAGTTGAGCAAGATTAGCAAGAGGACTGCATTAAGCTCCATGGAAACACGCAGAGATCTGGCCCAATCCCACTGTGTTTCTTATTGGGCTTGGGGAAGTCACAGAATCCTCCTGGAATGGCTTGGGATTGGAAGGAGCCTAAAGGATCCTCAGGGTCGCCAGCCTGTCTGTGCATTTAGCAGGAGACGAGAGCAGGCTGTCCAGGGCCCCTTCTGACCTGGCCCTGGGCACTTGCAGGGACAGGGAAAATCCGTTCCTGCGTGTCCTGGTTGGGAATGTTCTTCCCATTGTTCCGTGCTCTGTCAAATGCGTTACACTCGGGCTCGTCCAACCAATCCAAGCCTGAAATGAACTGGTTTCTCTGTTTTGTTTCGCAGCGCCGAAGAAACGGGGCAAGCTCCCACCCTTCCTTCGTTCGGTGGTGAAGGCGCGCCCCAGGAGAGCGGAGCAGCCGGAGCCGGAGAAGGAAGGGGTGTTTGGGTGTGACCTGGGGGAGCACCTTCTCCACTCTGGCCGTGATGGTAAGGAACAGCCCATTCCTGAGATCTTCCTCCGTTGGGCATCTGAAGATGCAAGGGAGATCATATCCAGCAGTTGTTTCAGCCTGAAAACGTAGGAAGGCTTCTGGCCACAGAGAGCATAGCTTTTCCTAGCTCTTGTGGTGGTGAGATTGGATTCCTCCATTCCTGAGGGAGCTGTGATGGGACTTGCAGTGTCTGTGGCTTTGCCAGAGTTACTTTCTCCAGGCTGTTGATAGGTGGTGGCATTTCTGGAAAGCCAAGAACACATCTCTGTGCAGTTTCCTCACAGCTGTCTCTGCCAGCTTTCTCCTCTAAGGAGGAGGCAAGCGGTAGCCTGGCTGGGCTTAGTGGATGGGATGTGAGAAGAGCACGGCATGAACCAGGACTTGAGGAAGAAGCTCAGCTAACAGCTGAGTCTCTTGTTCTGTAGTCCCCCAGGTCCTGCAGAGCTGCTCTGAATTCATCGAGCAGCATGGCGTGGTGCGGGGGATCTACCGCCTGTCCGGCGTCACGTCCAAGATCCAGCGACTACGGTAAGAGTGCTGTGACTGACGCAACTGTCAGTAGGGGCATGTGCCATGCTGCGGGCGTTCAGAGGAAGCCCTTCCTTTTCTTGACTGTACTTGGTGTGGCTTTGGACTTGTTTTCGTCTTTCTCAAAGCCCTCTGCCCAATTCTGTGTCCTTCTCTGCAGCCATGAATTTGATTCAGAGCAGGTTCCTGAGCTCAGCGTCCGTGACATTCACAGCGTGAGCTCCGTATGCAAGATGTACTTCAGGGAGCTCCCGAACCCTCTTGTGACCGAGCAGCTGTATGACAAGTTCTCGGTAAGCACAGGGCAATGCCTTGCACTGCTTGGCCTGGATGACACAGGCTGCATGCTGCGGTGTTCCCCCGATGCCTCTTGGAAGGCATCAAGTCTGCCTCGGTGCTGAGCAGCAGCGCGCTGTCCCCACGGTTCGCAAAGCTGTGGCAGCTCTCTAGGCTGACTGGTGTCTGAATGCCTTCCTGCCTTTTTCCAGGACGCTGCTCGTGCTGCTACGGAGGAGGAGCGGTTGCTCAGGATGAAGGACGCCATCCAGCAGCTGCCCGCTCCTCACTACAGGTCAGTGCTGCGCTCGGTCTGCTGAGCTCAGCCCTGCTGCCTTTCAGAGGGCGATGATGCGATTCCAGGTGTTGCCTGACACCTGCAACATCATGCGTCTGCACGCTGAAGCGGCTGAAGGCTGCATGGGGTCAATGGACTGGGTCGGTTCCTTGGCACGGGGGCACGGTTGGTGCAGCCGATGGCTGCGACTGTGCTTTGCAGGGCTTGGTGCTGCAGCGTGGTGGCACTGGGAACGTTTTATCTACTTCCTATTCAGGGACGGTAGCAATGCCATCAACTAGCATGAAGTGAGGTTTGTTTTGTGCACTGCAGCACGGCTTGCTTTTTGGTGCTGAACATCTGCCCCTCTTGTTTGTCCAGGACTTTAGAGTACCTGATGAGGCATCTGGCGTCTCTCGCTGGGAGCAGCTCGGTCACCAACATGGACGCTAAGAATTTAGCAATCGTGTGGGCTCCAAACCTCTTAAGGTAAACTTCTTTTTCTGTTGAAGCACAACGCTTAGTTCTGCTCTCCAGAAAGAAAGCAGTCCTCCCTTCTTCTTCCTCTAGTGTGCTCTTCTCCTGTAAAAGCTGTCAGAAGTGGCTGGCAGCAGAGGAGGAGCCTGGACTGCTCTCCCCCAGGCCCAGGGGCCCAATTTCTAGATGGCAGTTTCTGCTCTCCTGTTGAGCTGGGACTGCTGTGTCCTTGATCATCCAGGAGAATTTTGTCAGTGGCATTGCTGCTTGCCCACTGCGGAAGTCTCCAGAGCCCAGCTGGACTGCTTTGGGCTGCAAAACTTCAGACCTGGGGAAACAGTGTTGGAGGAACGACTTGTAAAATCTGCCTTTTCTTCAGATCCCAGCAGAGCCAGTCTGCCTGCGTCAGCGGAGGAGCTGCCTGCTTAGAAGTGCAGACGCAGGCAGCAGTGGTGGAATTCCTGATCGGCAACACAGACGTCCTCTTCCACACCAAATCCACGTCAGCCGTGGGAGAGGGAGCAGGTGAGCGTCTTCCTCCGTTAGCTTGATCTTGATCCAGTCCAGGCCCTCTACAAGATCATTCAAATATGCTTTGACTCTAGATGGGACAGGAGGCTTCTGGGCTTAGATGAGAATATGGCACCCTGTTGCTGGATCCCGAGAATGTCCGAGGCACGCCTTTACATGGAGAAAACCATCCCTGCCTTTAGGATGTTTTGAATGGGGGTGAAGCATGATTGAAGTGTGGCAGCAAAGCTTTCTGAGTTCCCAGATCCGTTTTCTAGGGCTTTTTTTTTTAATGCCTGTTTTGCTACAGTGCGCAGCTCTTAATGATGACTGTGTCCTTTGCCACGAGCATACCTCTGAGCATCCAGTTACTCTGAGCTCCTCTTCTTCCAGTGGCTCGGATAAGCAAGTCTGAGAAGAATGCAGAACTGGGATGGCTGTGCTGCTGCTTTCTGATCCTCCCTCTTACCTGCGGTTTTCCCTTGCAGGGCACAGTTCTGTACCTGGGCCCGAGTCTGTGCGGGAGTCTCCTCCTGCCACAAAGCTGCTCACCCTGCAGGAGGCGCAGGCTCTGAGAAGAGGCCAGAGCAGCTCTCCTGCTGTGGCACAAAGCAGCGACATCGAAGTGGAGGAAGACCCCGCAGCCATATCAGGGAGATTCGACACAGTCCTTGATTTTCCATCTCAAAGGTAAAGAGGATTTCCCTTTCCAGCCCCTATCATCACTGGTCAGGTGGGCTTTCTTGGTTTACTTTTTGTCCATTATATCGCCAAGGATTCAACTAACACAACTCTAAGCAGAGCTGTTGGTGAGTCTTGCTGGCACTAGAAATTGAAGATGGCAGTGAGCTGAGGCCGAGGAGCTGTTAACGTAAGAGTCAGAGATGCTTTTGAGCCTCCCTTATGGCTGCACAGTTCCTCATAAAGCAGTTAACGCCTGCCAGCTCCTGTCCTGTCCGGCTGTGGAGGCTTTGCTCACATGCTCTGCATCTTGCTTGACATGGTTGAGAGGAATGTAGCCAGCAGGGCTTGAGGGCTGAGCTGTAGGAATGGAAGCGTCCTCTGCTGTTTGAAACAGAGCGCGTTTCCAAGCTGCGTTTCAGCAGAAAGCAGGCAGTGCCAGGAATGGGCAACTATTGGCAAGGGCTCGGTGCAACTCTTCCCTCACCCTGCACCACGACTGACAGCATGCTCTGTTTTCTCTCCAGACCAAGTTCTCCCAGAAAGAGGGAGGAATCACCATCTGTCAGCTGGTGTTCTTGCTTCTGCCTGCGCAGACCACCTTCTGTGGGCAAACGCCAACTTCAGCGCAGTGCAAAGGAGCCCTCACAAGCAGAACTCGTGGTCCTGGCAGGTAAGGGTGCAAATCCAGCTTTCAAAACACTGCTTGTCAGCAACGCAGTTAGAATTCATGCTTTCAGTGGGCTTGTACCTCCTTCCGGCATTCAAGCCCGTTCCTGACATCTTCAGCTGACCCCTGTTTTCCCAAAGGAGCCTCTCAAGCTGTTTGAAGCCTACTTGATAGGCAGAACCAAGCCTTTGCCTCCAGGGGCAGAGAGAGTTTGACACTAACCCCTGTGTATCCACTGCTTCCTAGGTGAATCGAGCCCTTCTGAGGCCAGAAGAGCCGGGTCAAGTGCTGGTGGCTCAGAGAGTGCTTCCATCAATGGACAGCTCATGGGAAGCCCAAGTCGCTGCACGTCCAATATAAGCCTTGAATGTGACAGCAGCGACGGAGAGAAGGAGGTGACCGTTGTTGAAGCGCTCATTTCTCCCAGCTGTCCTGAAAGGGCTTCCCCGAGCCTGACAGAAAGCACCGTCACCAGCCTGGACTGTGGCCTGGTGCTTCTGCAGTGCAGCCCAGCCCAGACACAGCCCGAATGCCCCAACAGCGACACCTCCAAGCAGGACCAAGGCAGTGTCGCTGAGGAGAAGCCGAGCCTCTTGGAGGGGGACATGGAGTCAGGCTGCAATTCAAATGAAAGCCTTCCGTGTGACAGCAGAGATGGAGAGAAGGAGGTTGTCGTGGTTCAGGCACTCATCTCTCCCTGCTCTGCTGAAGGGACTGACGTGAGCCAGCAAGAAACCACAGTCACCTGCCTGGACTGTGGCCTGTCTGAAAGCAGCTGAAACAGGAGTTAATGAAGACCCCAGCATTAGGACAATGGGGCAGAGGATAACTACACTGATATCCCACATGGTCTCTACAGTGTTGGAGGTGAAAGGGGGACATTGGCTTTCCCCTCAGAGATTTTTGAAGTATAAAGCCATTCTAGTGGAGCAAGATGATGAAGAAATAACAGTAACAAATATTGTAAATCCAGCTGAATTCTTAGTGCAATTAAAAGGAGAACCTGTGTCTCACGACTGTTTAGAGACTATGGAAGCAGTATATTCCAGTCGCAGAGACTTGAAAGAAGAACCACTGGAGGATGCGGAAGACATCTGGTACGCAGACAGGAGCAGCTTTGTTCGACATGGGAAGATAAAGATATGGACTGCTTCAAAATATGCCTTTAGTGCTGTTCATGCACATGGAGCAATATGGAAAGAAAGAGGACTGTTGTCAAGCCAAGGGACAGGTCTTAAACACACTGAAGAAATAGTCAGACTCCTGGAGGCAGTCCAACAGCTGGAGAAGGTTGCTAAAATGCACTGTTGATGCCACCAAAGGGGAGACAGTGCTGAAGGAATGGGAAATGCGCTGGCTGACAGAGAAGCAAAGCGAGCGGCAGAGGGTGAGGTGGTGGAGGCTTCCTTGATTCCAGATGGTAACATGCAGGTGGATGGTGAGCCAAAGCACTCAAAAGAGTATTGGAACTTGATAAACGATTTGGAAGGGCAGGTAAAAGAGGAAGGATGGACCTTTCCACCACTAGGGAAAGTAATTATTACAGCAGCCATATGATGGGCTGTGGTGACTGAAGATAGGAAAACTCACTGGGGAGCAGAAGCATTACATAAATATCTTGTTCAACCAGTGGTCACCCGAAATTGGTATACTGCCATTAGACAAGTGACCCAGCAAGGTGAAGTTTGTTTACCAAATAATCCTAACACAGGCCACAAAGTTCAGTTAGGGCAAATAGGGAGATAAATTATCCAGGACAAGAATGGCGGGTAGATTTCTCAGAGCTCCCAAGAAAAGGGGGGTACAGATACATGTTAGTTTTAACAGATGCCTTTTCAGGATGGCCTGAGGCATACCCGTGCCGGACTAACCAGGCCAGGGAAGAAACAAAAGTTTTGTGACAGGAAATAATTCCAAGGTTCTGGGTGCCAGGAACAATCTCTCCAGATTGAGGCCCCCATTTTATTGCTAAAGTGGTTCAACAAATCAGTACTTTATTGGGAATCAACTGGCAGTTGCATACAACTTACAGGCCACAGTCAAGTGGCCAGGTGGAAAAGAGGAACCATTTATCTAAGCTGCAAATACTAAAAGTTGGCCAAGAGGCTGGGATTCCATGGTTGCAAGCACTGCCTCTGGCACTTGTGAGAATTCAAAGTAAACCCCAACCAAGGAAGGATGAAGCCCATATGAAATTCTCTATGGGTGACCTGTGCGGTGCCTTTGTACTGCAGCCCAGCCCAAAGACAGCCTGAGTGCCCGGACAGCGGCACCTCCAAGCAGGACCAAGGCAGTGTCACTGAGGAGAAGCCGAGCCTCTTGGAGGGGGACTTGGAGTCAGGCCTGCAGTCCCAGGCACCAGGCAGCAACACGAGCTCTGAGCCACTCTCTCCTCAACAACAGAGGATGAATCCTATCTTTCCCCGGACCTCTCCCATCCTCCTTTCTCTGGCTGAATAAAGGCACTCTGGTGCTCAGACAACACCTTGACTGTGTTCCGAGTCTTCATTCACATTGACCGGGATGAATGCAAGAAACAGCAAGGCAGCTCAGCTTGCATCAGCGAGAGCTCTGTTACCGTTTTGTAGGGGAGCAAATAGTCTCTAGCATCCTGGATGCTGCTCATGAAATCCCCAAGCTTCCTGTCTGTGGCTTTGTGATGCTTTTCAGGGCCCCTGATGCTCTTGGCTGCCTTGGCCTCTCCCTAACACCTCTGTCCTCCTGCCATGTCCATTCCCAACTCCCACCTACAGGCTGCCCCTGCAGATTGTCTCCAGCCCTGCCATCATCAAGCTGCTGCAGGAGGAGCTCACCCTGACCAACATCAGACAGTACTGCCTGCCTCTCTCACTCTCTAGACCAAGTGTAACTACGCTGTCGTGGAGACAAATGCTTTCTGTCACATCCTCCATCCCCAAAGCCATTTACCGGTAGGCGGCTCTTGCAGAAGAAGAATCAAGCAGCAGAACCTTTTGCTCAGCTACAGCACACAAATGCTACAAAAGCAGAAACAACCCTCAAGCTCTGGGTCTGCGGGTCTGCACAGGCATGCATGGACTGTGTTTGATGGTACCCCCATCCTTGATTTCCTTCCCTGCTCCTTGTCTGATGGCACTGCTGAGCCAGGAACAAGCTGCCCAGCGTGGCAGAGCGTGGTGCAGAGCTGTGCTGGGACCTCTGCTGCAGCTTGGCGTGCAACCTCATCCACTTCTCTGACAGACCTGCTGATCCCACGCGTGCCATCGGGATGCTCTGGCACGGGATGTGCCTCCAACCCAAAGCTCCTTCCCACCTCCCAAGGAGAAGCAAAGCAACCCAAGCATTGCCAACAAACCTGCCCAGGAGTCAGCAGGGAATGCAAACAGCTTCTGGCTGCTCCCTTGCACTCCCGTCCTAAGTAAGAGAGCCCACAAGGACTGGCTGGAAAATCAGTGCATGACACACGTGAGTGTGCACAGGATGGCTGAAAGCAGTGGAGTTCCATGAGTTGTGTGTTTGTGTGTGTGTGTGGATTTGTGCACGGATGGTGTTGCACACATTTGTGTTCATGAGCGTCCAAAGCAGTGGGGTTGCTCAGGTGTGTGTAGGTCAGTGGGTATGTGTGCAAGGATGAGCATGCACATACATGTGCTTGCACAGGGGTGTGCAGAGTGTTGGAGTTGCACAAGGACATTGTGGTACCGGTGTGTGCGTGCACTTTGGGAGTGAAAGGAAGGGGTTACACATGTGTCTGTGTGTGTGCGCACAGGGCTGCACTAGGGGATGTGGACGCGTGAATGTGTGTGAGCACACGGACAGTGCATGGACGCAGTGGCAAAAATGTGTGCTTGCACAGGGGTGTGCTGAGGAGTTGGGTTGCACACAGGTGCACACAAAGGGATGTTTTCTGGCAGTTGTTGGCACATACGCGTTCCCAGGGATGGTTTGCACACGTCTGTGAATGCAAATGAGGACACACGATGCGGCGCGTGCACGTGGGTGTTCAAAAAGGGGCAGAGTGGCGCACGTGTGTGCGTGTGCATGTGGATAGGAGGAAGGCTGGGGTGCAGGTTGACCTCTGCCGTGGTGAGTGGGGGCTCACGGTGTTGCTCAGTGGTAGATTTGTTCACGTTGAGTGCTCTCAGGAAACTCGCTCAACACTGAAGGCCTTGCCGAAGTCTGGCTGAGTGATGTCAGTTGCTTTTCCTTTCCCCACTGATGCTGTCACTCTGCTGTAGAAGGCCACCAAAGTGAGCAGGCTGCATGTCTCCGTTTCTGCTGTTTCTCCATTTCCTTCTTGTTGCTCCCTGTAAGCAGCAGGTTCAGCCATGCTGCTTTCCTGCCTTCTCTGCTGGATTTCATGTGGTCGGGATGAAGCTCAGAGCTCCATCTCTGAGAAAGTTTTTCTGAGCAAGTGACCATCTCTTTTCCATTCCTTTGCCCCTCACAACAGTTTTCCAGTGGCTCTTGTCCAGTAATTCTTTGAACAGCCTGCAGCTGACTCTGCTGAAGCTCAGGGTCCCGACTTTGCTTTTTGCCAGGCCCGCATTCCTTGAGATGAGGAACTCTAGGAGGGCATGGTCACTACAGCCCTGACCACCTCCAGTCTTAGCCCTTGGCGTGCACCATGTCCAGTAATGCTTCCCTTCTGCTTGATGTGCTCAGTGCTTGGGCCACAAAGTTCTTCTCAGTGCACTCCAGCAGTCTCTGAGATAGCTGGCAGCCAGCCATGCTGATTTCCCAGCCTGACTGGAATCCCCCATCAAGTTGAAAATCAGTGAGCACGGTGCTGCTGGTAGCTGCAGTAAGCAGGGCCCATCAACAGTCTCCCTGGGCCAGGTGGCCTGGTGCAGACCCTCAGCTGCAGAAGCCCATGATTGGTTTAGTCCCTAATTTTACCCACAAGTTCTCAATGTGATCATGGCTGTTCTTAGTCCTCTGCAGTCAGCTTCTTCATCTAGAGGGCAAATCCCTTGCCCTGCAGAATTCCATAGTAACAAGCACGTCTGCTTTGTGTCAGGCTTTTGCTTTATTTATTTATTTATTTATTTATTTATTTTCTTTTCCCATTTTCTACGTAGGAAAATTAATTTCTGAGCCAGGAGAAGAAGAAGTGCAACATGCAGCAATCTTCCTTACACTGCGCAGTTTGCATGAGTAGCCAAGTGCTCCTCAGGTCATGTGTGCTGCAGAGCTGACCTTGGTGGCAGGGGCTGTGTCTTCATTTTCTACCTGTCCCGTGGGAGCATAAGAAGACTATTGAGAGCAGGAGCTGCACAGCAAGATGAACAGCATGAGAAGGTAAGGCTGAGAACCAAGGACACAGCTTTTGTGTCACTGACCCACCTGTGGCAGAGGTCAGGATTTCTGCAGGTATGGGAAATCATCCCATCACTTAGTGCCTTACAGGGAGCTGAGAAGCTTTTCTTGCTCAAGTCCTGCTTCCCAGCTTAACCACCTCCAGGGAAATAGATGTCACTTTTCTGGTGTCCTTCAATTCCGTGTCCACATTTTCCCAAAAGCAAAAGAATTTGGAGGTAACCACCTGCAGTGAAGTGAGCGATTTCCGTGCCTATTTCTGATGTTGGCAATGACTTTGGAGGTCACACTTAATAGACGGTGCCTGTTTCCATTCTGACAAAGGCTGTTGTTGCAGCTGACTTCCCGAGGCTGCCATACGTGGTGGTGATGCAGCCTTGAGCTTCAGAGTTTTCATGAATCCCACCTTTCCTTTTTCTCTCTTGCAGGTCAGCTGGTGCTGGAAGCGGACGGTATCTCAGTAGGAATGAAGGTGAGTGCAGGAGCAGCTGCTGAGGGGAGGAAGGAAATCCCTGCTAATGATCTCAGAAGCATCTATGGGTACGGTACCGAAGGAGGCAGCAGTGATGCTGGAGGGCACGTGGTGAGTGCGTGGACAGGGTGGCACAAATGCGTGCGTGTGCTGAGGAGATGGGTTGCACACGGGTGCACACAAAGGGATGTTTGTGGTAGGTGTAGGCACGTAGGTGCTCCCAGGGAAGGTTTGCACACATCTGTGAATGCAAAGGGGTGCACAAGATGCAGCGCGTGCATGGGGGTGTGCAAAGCAGGCAGGGTGGTGCACGGGTGTGAGTGTGTACATGGATTGGGGAAGACTGGGGTTACAGGTTGACCTGTGCTGAGGTGAGTGGGGGCTCACGGTATTGCTCAGTGGTAGATTTGCTCACACTGAGTGCTAACAGGAATCTCACAAACCCTTTTTGTTTCGGCTGTGTTAGTGCTGTGATCCCTTGCTGCTGGGATGGGGTGTTGGAAGGATGGTGTGCGTGCCGAGCTCCCATCTCTCTTGCAGGAATCAAGTGTAGAGCAAAAGGGATGTTTGGATCAGGTGACCGCAAGAAGGCTGGCTGTTTGGGATGGTCGCAGCTGATGGAAACAGGTATTCCGTTCAGCTTTTAACAGAAGTCAGGGGTCTTGGAGGAAGAATGACTAGGTTCTTAGATGGCTTCAAATGTGCACACCGAGTACGTCTGTCCTGTGCCGTGCCATCTCTGCTTGTTTTTGATGAAAGCATTTTTACGACCATGTGTTGGGCCTGTTTGCTTGTGGAAGGTGGAATGTTAGGCGCAGTTCTCACCGAGAACTTCTGCTAGGATTTCTGTGTAATTTGAATCATGAGTGTTAGCACAGTGAGGTGAAGGAGGGCCCCAGAAACAAGTTTGGTGCTGTTGAAACACTGTGTGATGAGAAGGTGGGAGGTAACACATGCTGGCAGATGTGGAAACCACTTTGGGATTGAGGTGAGAAGGAAAGGAATGGCGATGACGGAGCTGACGGCAAAGAGTTTCCTGGGGAGGCTAGGTGCTTGCTTGGGACTGGATCCGATCAACTTCTTGTTTGCTGGTGTCCATCTGGGGTTTGTGGAGCCATTTTCATCCCAGGGTCTGTCTGGTAGGACTGGGGCCTGGGCCATGCCAGGGCGAATCGTGCACTTTGCTCTCATTCTTAGTGCTTGTTTTTGCTCAGGAGGGTAGGTGGCAATCCTCATGGACCAAGGCCTGCCGGTGGGGTTTGTGGAGAAAGAGGTCCTGAGGGCCTGGTGTGACACCCATGGAGCTGTAGCGAGGCTGCATCGGTGTAAAATGCAAGAAATCCACAGAGATCTGCAGGTGGGTTGTGGGCTCGAGTTATGCCAGAGGCGATGTGCGTGCTCCTTTACGTGTGCGTTGTCCGCCTGCTGTATGGTGGGTGGGCTTGGAAAGCTGGTACCGTGTTTCTGTTGTCGGGAGAAGCAGGTATAAACTCTTCTCTCTATTGAAAGATTTAACAAAAGAGCCTCTACTTGCTTCTTAGCATATGAATCATAGAAGCATAGAATCACCAGGGTTGGTGAAGACCTAAAAGATCATCCAGTCCAACCGTTCTCCTGTTTCCAATAGCTTCCACTAAACCATGTCCCTCAACACAACATCCAGTTGTTCCTTGAACACCCCCAGCATCAGTGACTCCACCACCTCCCTGGGCAGTCCATTCCAGAGCCTGGCCACCCTTTCTGAGAAGAATATTTCCTAATGTCCAGCCTGAATCTCCCCTGCTGCAGCTTGAAACCATTCCCTGTAGTGCTATCAATAACGACACGAGAGAAGAGGCCAACCCCCAGCTCACTACAACCTCCCTTCAAGAAGTTACAGAGAGCAAGAAGGTCTCACCTGAGCCATCTCTTCTCCAGGCTGAGCATTCCCAGCTCCTGCAGCCTCTCCTCATATGGCCCCATTGTGCTCCAGAGACCTCACCAGCTTTGTTGGCCTTCTTTGAACATGTTCCAAAGCCTCAGTGTCTTTCTTGCAGTGAGGGGTCCAAAACTGGAAACAGAACTCAATTTGCGGCCTCACCAGTGCTGAGTGCAGGGGGACAATCACCTCTCCGCTCCTGCTGGCAGCACTGTTTCTGGTGCAAAATGTATGTAAGTGTGACATGTGTGACATCCTTTCTGGTATAGTTCTGTGACAGGAGTCCAATGGATTTGCAACCTGACTTGAAGCCTGTGGGCATCACCCAGGAGTTGGGGTGAGAGGATTAGGCCGAGGAACAGGAACCTCTTTGGTCATTATTAACTCCCACATTTTTTGGTCAGGAATCTTTGTGTGTGTGGTTTTTTTGTTTGTTTTTTTTTTCCCCATGTTAAGAACAGACTCGTTGTGCAGCTTGTGAAAGACTGCATTCACGCCTGCTGCTGATTGGTGGTATTCTCTCCATGGAGCTGCAGTGGAAATGGACACTTCTGGTCCAATGTGTGGAACCTCCCCGCATGCTCAGATCAGCCAAGTTGTCAAGGCCTGGCTCTTGGTTGGTGAGTTGCGCCAAGGTTAGAGAGTTGGGATTTTCTGGGCTTTGAGACACATCTTCCAGTTGCACATTGTGTTATTTCTGATGTGCTGACCTCTTGAGCTCCAGCCCCAAATGAGGATTCAAGTACTACCAAAAACTATCTGTGGATTCTCAAGTAGTATTTCTTGCTAAAGAGAACAGGCGTGCAGCCTGCGCTTTCATTTGCGCAAAGGATCATCTCTGTCTGTGTTTCTTTTAGACCCTGAGATGGAGCAGAGTGGAACACAGACTTGGGTGAATCTTCAGTCAGGAGCAGTGACCCGTAATGCTCATCTTAGGTGTCTGGCTGACAAGAAGAGCAGAGAGGTAAGTTTCACAGGGTGGCGTGCCCATTTAATTTTACTTTTCATTCATGATGCATAGAGGCGTTACCCAGACAAAGTGAGCATTTGTCAGCTGGACTTTCTAGAAATGACCTAGGCAGTGAAATCGGCTTGAAGCATCCCAAAGAGCTTTGCAAAAGAATGCTGAGAGTGAATCTGGCACCCTCCTTTGGAAACCTGCGATGTCTGTCAGCACTTCAGCTGTGCCCAAACACCTCCCATTGCGCTGCCACACCAGGACGTAATTCCAACCCCACAGTGAGTTCTGGAATGTTGTGGTGCCGTGTTGGAATCTGATGTGACCACGTGGTCTTGCCTCCCCCCCTTGTGGGGGGTCATGGTGGACCAGGCTGGTGGCTGTTGGTGATGTCATAAGCGGCTGGCATGAGGGGAGGGGCGGTGCGTTCTGTGTTCCTTTGTGGGCGAGTAGGAGTTCGGAGTGGTTGGTTTTCTTGTTGTTCTTGTGCCTTTAGTGCCTTTGTTTGAGTGTCATCGTGCGCAGCATCCTGTAGGTAAGCTGAGCCAGCGTGGGATGGACGGGTGGGCAGCGAGGTGTTGAGAAGTGCTGGCTGTCGGAGCTCCCAGCACCGTATTGCTTACTCTTGAGCATCAGACGTAATTTTCCCCCGGTAGACACGTTCCAAAGGGGGTGTCCGTAAAGGTGGCACCCGTCCCATGCTTCTTCCGTCATCTTCTGTGCTCAATTGTGGATGCGTCGTCATGTTGCTGGGCGGACAGGCATCCCGTAGCCTGAGACTCAGCATGTCTTGCAGCAAGTGGATGGGACGGTTGTGCTGTGTGCGTTCTGCCATGGCTGTCTTAGCCCTGCTCACTGACCTGCTCTTTCTCTCTCCTCTGCCCACCCTCCGCCCACTGCCTTGGTGCAGCTTTTGCTCTCAGAAGATCTGAGCAGAGTGACCAGGAACTGCTGCAGGTAGCCTGAGGTGATCTTGTTGCCAGGTACGTGCCATGTTTTGTCCCACCTTGTTGTTTTGCATTCTGTGGGTTTCTTCACTGCCCTCCAGCTCAGCCCTCAGAAGGGTGCTGTCTAATGCCCTGCTGTCACACTGTCAGAGCGCTCTGCGCAAATGCATCTGCTGCTCTGTGCCAGAGTCCCCATCTGCTGGCAGAGGGATAGCAACTTGGCACAACGCTGCCTAAGAGGCTGTCACGTTGGAATAGACTGAAGCAAGGGGTAGTTTCTCGAACACCTGCCTATGCCGCAGGGTATGCAAGGGTAGTTCTGAAGAAGTCTCTCCATCCTGTGCTGTGTGAATCGAGATAACAGAAGTGTGTTTCTGCTCTGTTCCAGCTTGTCACACCTGGTGTGATGGGCCTTGAGTGCAGCAAGATCAGACGTGAGCCTGAGGTGGCAGCGACGGAGGTAGAGTATGAAGCTCTGGCTTGTCTTTGTTCCCTGTGTTGAGCCAGCAGAGGGAGCTGCAGATGTAGTCTCCTGCAGGAAAGAGTGGGCCAAAGGGGGCCAGGCCGCCTGTCTGCGCCAGTGCCATTGCTGATTAGTCTGTGTAGAGGGAGATGCATTTTTGCATGGCCTGGCAATCCCGCTGCACAGCAGGAAGAGAAACGACTGTCATGAGACGTGCAGCTCCTTCTGAAGTGCTCCTGATCAGGACGGAGCGCATTTCCTGCAGCTTTCTCTGCAGATGTGCTCCTCCCCTTGAAATCCTCCTGGTTTGTCCTCAGCTCCTGACCACGGCCCGTGCTCTGTTTTGCAGGCTGATAACATGTGGAAGCCGCAGCTGGTGCGTGCGGAGTCCTCTCTCAACGTTCCAGCAATTGCGGCAGCCCATGTTATTAAGCGCTACGTCGCGCAGGGGCCGGATGAAGTCTCCCTGGAGGTAAGCAGTTCCAGGCGTTCCTTGGTGTCGTGCACGGGAGAGTAGTCTAGGGTGTGAACGGCTCAGGAATCTTCTCAGACACCTTCAGAATGTCTGGTGAGGTGAAGCTTGGAAGGTTTGGTTCCAGCTTAGACTTGTGCTGGGTCGGGAGGAGTTGAGCCATCTCTCCAATATGGTTGGATTGGGCATTTGAACCTTGTGATCAAGCAGATCCTGCCCAGTATGGGAGCCTGGTCTCTGACAAACAGCAGACCGGGTGTGAAGTGTGCAGATGTGTTCAGAAAGCCCTGCTAACTGATGCCCGTGGTTAAACTGGAGCTCCTGCATAGGCTTTGTCATAGAGCCTGCTGCTTTTGAGAGCCGTTTCCTACTGCAAAGCTGTCTTGTGTATGTTGAGTAACTCGTCCCTCCAAGTTCAGTTTTAGAAAGGAAAATGCCTTGGGGACTGCATTGGTGCAATTGCTGTCAAGCTTTAGGCTATTCTGCAGTGCAGAAGAAGGCAGTTATTTGAGCTGTGTTTTCCTCACAGCTGTGCTGAAGCTGGGGTTGACGTTTCAATCTCTTGCAGGTGGGAGACATGGTGTGCATTATTGCTATGCCACCAAAGGAGCTGAGCCCCTGGTGGAGAGGCAAGCGTGGCTTTCAGGTAGGCACATGCTTCCAACACGAGAGCACAGCACAACTTCAGTAGAGTCAGGAATCTCAGGTTGGAGCTGCTCTGCCTGCACAGGATGGCTTCTGGATGCAAACAGTTGCCCTGTGTCGGTGTCAGAGGACCTTCCCTTTGGCTCTGGGCTCGGGCTAATGCCCAGCTGTCTTTTTGTTCTTGTTACAGGTTGGATCTTTCCCTAGTGAGTGCGTGGAACTCATTAGCGGAAAGGTTCCAGAGTCCCTCGTCAATTCGTTGCCAAAGCCAGGTACACATGTTACATTTGATACTGCGGGTTAGTAAAATGAGGCCAGAGCGTGGCTTTCAGGGGTTTTGGTAATGCCCGAGTTGAGCAAGATTAGCAAGAGGACTGCATTAAGCTCCATGGAAACACGCAGAGATCTGGCCCAATCCCACTGTGTTTCTTATTGGGCTTGGGGAAGTCACAGAATCCTCCTGGAATGGCTTGGGATTGGAAGGAGCCTAAAGGATCCTCAGGGTCGCCAGCCTGTCTGTGCATTTAGCAGGAGACGAGAGCAGGCTGTCCAGGGCCCCTTCTGACCTGGCCCTGGGCACTTGCAGGGACAGGGAAAATCCGTTCCTGCATGTCCTGGTTGGGAATGTTCTTCCCATTGTTCCGTGCTCTGTCAAATGCGTTACGCTCGGGCTCGTCCAACCAATCCAAGCCTGAAATGAACTGGTTTCTCTGTTTTGTTTCGCAGCGCCGAAGAAACGGGGCAAGCTCCCACCCTTCCTTCGTTCGGTGGTGAAGGCGCGCCCCAGGAGAGCGGAGCAGCCGGAGCCGGAGAAGGAAGGGGTGTTTGGGTGTGACCTGGGGGAGCACCTTCTCCACTCTGGCCGTGATGGTAAGGAACAGCCCATTCCTGAGATATTCTTCTGTTGGGCATCTGAAGATGCAAGGGAGATCATATCCAGCAGTTGTTTCAGCCTGAAAACGTAGGAAGGCTTCTGGCCACAGAGAGCATAGTGCATCCTTTTCCTAGCTCTTGTGGTGGTGAGATTGGATTCCTCCATTCCTGAGGGAGCTGTGATGGGACTTGCAGTGTCTGTGGCTTTGCCAGAGTTACTTTCTCCAGGCTGTTGATAGGTGGTGGCATTTCTGGAAAGCCAAGAACACATCTCTGTGCAGTTTCCTCACAGCTGTCTCTGCCAGCTTTCTCCTCTAAGGAGGAGGCAAGCGGTAGCCTGGCTGGGCTTAGTGGATGGGATGTGAGAAGAGCACGGCATGAACCAGGACTTGAGGAAGAAGCTGAGCTAAGCGCTGTCTCTTGTTCTGTAGTCCCCCAGGTCCTGCAGAGCTGCTCTGAATTCATCGAGCAGCATGGCGTGGTGCGGGGGATCTACCGCCTGTCCGGCGTCACGTCCAAGATCCAGCGACTACGGTAAGAGTGCTGTGACTGACGCAACTGTCAGTAGGGGCACGTGCCATGCTGCGGGCGTTCAGAGGAAGCCCTTCCTTTTCTTGACTGTACTTGGTGTGGCTTTGGACTTGTTTTCGTCTTTCTCAAAGCCCTCTTGGCAATTCTGTGTCCTTCTCTGCAGCCATGAATTTGATTCAGAACAGGTTCCCGAGCTGAGCGTCCGTGACATTCACAGCGTGAGCTCCGTATGCAAGATGTACTTCAGGGAGCTCCCGAACCCTCTTGTGACCGAGCAGCTGTATGACAAGTTCTCGGTAAGCACAGGGCAATGCCTTGCACTGCTTGGCCTTGATGACACAGGCTGCGTGCTGCGGTGTTCCCCTGATGCCTCTTGGAAGGCATCAAGTCTGCCTCGGTGCTGAGCAGCAGCGCGCTGTCCCCACGGTTCGCAAAGCTGTGGCAGCTATCTAGGCTGACTGGTGTCTGAATGCCTTCCTGCCTTTTTCCAGGACGCTGCTCGTGCTGCTACGGAGGAGGAGCGGTTGCTCAGGATGAAGGACGCCATCCAGCAGCTGCCCGCTCCTCACTACAGGTCAGTGCTGCGCTCGGTCTGCTGAGCTCAGCCCTGCTGCCTTTCAGAGGGTGATGATGTGATTCCAGGTGTTGCCTGACACCTGCAACATCATGCGTCTGCACGCTGAAGCGGCTGAAGGCTGCATGGGGTCAATGGACTGGGTCGGTTCCTTGGCACGGGGGCACGGTTGGTGCAGCCGATGGCTGCGGCTGTGCTTTGCAGGGCTTGGTGCTGCAGCGTGGTGGCACTGGGAACGTTTTATCTACTTCCTATTCAGGGACGGTAGCAATGCCATCAGCTAGCATGAAGTGAGGTTTGCTTTGTGCACTGCAGCACGGCTTGCTTTTTGGTGCTGAACATCTGCCCCTCTTGTTTTCCAGGACTCTGGAATACCTGATGAGGCATCTGGCGTCTCTAGCTGGGAGCAGCTCGGTCACCAACATGGACGCTAAGAATTTAGCAATCGTGTGGGCTCCAAACCTCTTAAGGTAAACTTCTTTTTCTGTTGAAGCACAACGCTTAGTTCTGCTCTCCAGAAAGAAAGCAGTCCTCCCTTCTTCTTCCTCTAGTGTGCTCTTCTCCTGTAAAAGCTGTCAGAAGTGGCTGGCAGCAGAGGGGGAGCCTGGACTGCTCTCCCCCAGGCCCAGGGGCCCAATTTCTAGATGGCAGTTTCTGCTCTCCTGTTGAGCTGGGACTGCTGTGTCCTTGATCATCCAGGAGAATTTTGTCAGTGGCATTGCTGCTTGCCCACTGCGGAAGTCTCCAGAGCCCAGCTGGACTGCTTTGGGCTGCAAAACTTCAGACCTGGGGAAACAGTCTTGGAGGAACGACTTGTAAAATCTGCCTTTTCTTCAGATCCCAGCAGAGCCAGTCTGCCTGCGTCAGCGGAGGAGCTGCCTGCTTAGAAGTGCAGACGCAGGCAGCAGTGGTGGAATTCCTGATCGGCAACACAGACGTCCTCTTCCACACCAAATCCACGTCAGCCGTGGGAGAGGGAGCAGGTGAGCGTCTTCCTCCGTTAGCTTGATCTTGATCCAGTCCAGGCCCTCTACAAGATCATTCAAATATGCTTTGACTCTAGATGGGACAGGAGGCTTCTGGGCTTAGATGAGAATATGGCACCCTGTTGCTGGATCCCGAGAATGTCCGAGGCACGCCTTTACATGGAGAAAACCATCCCTGCCTTTAGGATGTTTTGAATGGGGGTGAAGCATGATTGAAGTGTGGCAGCAAAGCTTTCTGAGTTCCCAGATCCGTTTTCTAGGGCTTTTTTTTTTAATGCCTGTTTTGCTACAGTGCGCAGCTCTTAATGATGACTGTGTCCTTTGCCACGAGCATACCTCTGAGCATCCAGTTACTCTGAGCTCCTCTTCTTCCAGTGGCTCGGATAAGCAAGTCTGAGAAGAATGCAGAACTGGGATGGCTGTGCTGCTGCTTTCTGATCCTCCCTCTTACCTGCGGTTTTCCCTTGCAGGGCACAGTTCTGTACCTGGGCCCGAGTCTGTGCGGGAGTCTCCTCCTGCCACAAAGCTGCTCACCCTGCAGGAGGCGCAGGCTCTGAGAAGAGGCCAGAGCAGCTCTCCTGCTGTGGCACAAAGCAGCGACATCGAAGTGGAGGAAGACCCCGCAGCCATATCAGGGAGATTCCACACAGTCCTTGATTTTCCATCTCAAAGGTAAAGAGGATTTCCCTTTCCAGCCCCTATCATCACTGGTCAGGTGGGCTTTCTTGGTTTACTTTTTGTCCATTATATCGCCAAGGATTCAACTAACACAACTCTAAGCAGAGCTGTTGGTGAGTCTTGCTGGCACTAGAAATTGAAGATGGCAGTGAGCTGAGGCCGAGGAGCTGTTAACGTAAGAGTCAGAGATGCTTTTGAGCCTCCCTTATGGCTGCACAGTTCCTCATAAAGCAGTTAACGCCTGTTAGCTCCTGTCCTGTCCGGCTGTGGAGCCTTTGCTCACATGCTCTGCATCTTGCTTGACATGGTTGAGAGGAATGTAGCCAGCAGGGCTTGAGGGCTGAGCTGTAGGAATGGAAGCGTCCTCTGCTGTTTGAAACAGAGCGCGTTTCCAAGCTGTGTTTCAGCAGAAAGCAGGCAGTGCCAGGAACGGGCAACTATTGGCAAGGGCTCGGTGCAACTCTTCCCTCACCCTGCACCACGACTGACACCATGCGCTGTTTTCTCTCCAGACCAAGTTCTCCCAGAAAGAGGGAGGAATCACCATCTGGCAGCTGTTGTTCTTGCTTCTGCCTGCGCAGACCACCTTCTGTGGGCAAACGCCAACTTCAGCGCAGTGCAAAGGAGCCCTCACAAGCAGAACTCGTGGTCCTGGCAGGTAAGGGTGCAAATCCAGCTTTCAAAACTCTGCTTGTCAGCAACACAGGTAGAATTCATGCTTCCAGTGGGCTTGTACCTCCTTTCGGCATTCAAGCCCGTGCCTGACATCTTCAGCTGACCCCTGTTTTCCCAAAGGAGCCTCTCAAGCTGTTTGAAGCCTACTTGACAGGCAGCACCAAGCCTTTGCCTTTAGGGGCAGAGAGAGTTTGACACTAACCCCTGTGTATCCACTGCTTCCTAGGTGAATCGAGCCCTTGTGAGGCCAGAAGAGCCGGGTCAAGTGCTGATGGCTCAGAGAGTGCTTCCATCAATGGACAGCTCATGGGAAGCCCAAGTCGCTGCACGTCCAATATAAGCCTTGCATGTGACAGCAGCGACGGAGAGAAGGAGGTGACCGTTGTTGAAGCGCTCATTTCTCCCAGCTGTCCTGAAAGGGCTTCCCCGAGCCTGCCAGAAAGCACCGTCACCAGCCTGGACTGTGGCCCGGTGCCTCTGCAGTGCAGCCCAGCCCAAACACAGCCCGAATGCCCCAACAGCGACACCTCCAAGCAGGACCAAGGCAGTGTCGCTGAGGAGAAGCCGAGCCTCTTGGAGGGGGACTTGGAGTCAGGCTGCAATTCAAATGAAAGCCTTCCGTGTGACAGCAGCGATGGAGAGAAGGAGGTTGTCGTGGTTCAGGCACTCATCTCTCCCTGCTCTGCTGAAGGGACTGACGTGAGCCTGCAAGAAACCACAGTCACCTGCCTGGACTGTGGCCCGTCTGAAAGCAGCTGAAACAGGAGTTAATGAAAACCCCAGCATTAGGACAATGGGGCAGAAGATAACTGCACTGATATCCCACATGGTCTCTACAGTGTTGGAGGTGAAAGGGGGACATTGGCTTTCCCCTCAGAGATTTTTGAAGTATAAAGCCATTCTAGTGGAGCAAGATGATGAAGAAATAACAGTAACAAATATTGTAAATCCAGCTGCCTTTCTTAGTGCAATTAAAAGGAGAACCTGTGTCTCACGACTGTTCAGAGACTATGGAAGCAGTATATTCCAGTCGCAGAGACTTGAAAGAAGAACCACTGGAGGATGCGGAAGACATCTGGTACGCAGACAGGAGCAGCTTTGTTCGACATGGGAAGATAAAGATATGGACTGATTCAAAATATGCCTTTAGTGCTGTTCATGCACATGGAGCAATATGGAAAGAAAGAGGACTGTTGTCAACCCAAGGGACAGGTCTTAAACACACTGAAGAAATAGTCAGACTCCTGGAGGCAGTCCAACAGCTGGAGAAGGTTGCTAAAATGCACTGTTGATGCCACCAAAGGGGAGACAGTGCTGAAGGAATGGGAAATGCGCAGGCTGACATAGAAGCAAAGCGAGCGGCAGAGGGTGAGGTGGTGGAGGCTTCCTTGATTCCAGATGGTAACATGCAGGTGGATGGTGAGCCAAAGCACTCAAAAGAGTATTGGAACTTGATAAACGATTTGGAAGGGCAGGTAAAAGAGGAAGGATGGACCTTTCCACCACTAGGGAAAGTAATTATTCCAGCAGCCATATGATGGGCTGTGGTGACTGAAGATAGGAAAACTCACTGGGGAGCAGAAGCATTACATAAATATCTTGTTCAACCAGTGGTCACCCGAAATTTGTATACTGCCATTAGGCAAGTGACCCAGCAAGGTGAAGTTTGTTTACCAAATAATCCTAACACAGGCCTCAAAGTTCAGTTAGGGCAAATAGGGAGATAAATTATCCAGGACAAGAATGGCAGGTAGATTTCTCAGAGCTCCCAAGAAAAGGGGGGTACTGTTGTAGATGTACATTGGCGCGCATTTCAAACGTGTACCCTAGGGGGCGTAGACGAAGTAGTAAGGTATATAAGGTATTGATTACTCCTAATAAACGCCATTTTGCCACGTTTCTTGATGAGTCACGGTGGCCTTTTGGCTCTGGCAGAGGTTTCGCAAGAAGCTGGGAAATTGGGGGTTTCCGAGTCACGGCAACAGGGTACAGATACATGTTAGTTTTAACAGATGCCTTTTCAGGATGGCCTGAGGCATACCCGTGCCGGACTAACCAGGGCTGGGAAGAAACAAAAGTTTTGTGACAGGAAATAATTCCAAGGTTCTGGGTGCCAGGAACAATCTCTTCAGATTGAGGCCCCCATTTTATTGCTAAAGTGGTTCAACAAATCAGTACTTCATTGGGAATCAACTGGCAGTTGCATACACCTTACAGGCTACAGTCAGGTGGCCAGGTGGAAAAGAGGAACCATTTATCTAAGCTGCAAATACTAAAAGTTGGCCAAGAGGCTGGGATTCCATGGTTGCAAGCACTGCCTCTGGCACTTGTGAGAATTCAAAGTAAACCCCAACCAAGGAAGGATGAAGCCCATATGAAATTCTCTATGGGTAACCTGTGCGGTGCCTTTGTACTGCAGCCCAGCCCAAAGACAGCCCGAGTGCCCCGACAGCGGCACCTCCAAGCAGGACCAAATCAGTGTCACTGAGGAGAAGCCGAGCCTCTTGGAGGGGGACTTGGAGTCAGGCCTCCAGTCCCAGAGACCAGGCAGCAACACGAGCTCTGAGCCACTCTCTCCTCAACAACAGAGGATGAATCCTATCTTTCCCCGGACCTCTCCCATCCTCCTTTCTCTGGCTGAATAAAGGCACTCTGATGCTCAGACAACACCTTGACTGTGTTCCGAGTCTTCATTCACATTGACCGGGATGAATGCAAGAAACAGCAAGGCAGCTCAGCTTGCATCAGCGAGAGCTCTGTTACCGTTTTGTAGGGGAGCAAATAGTCTCTAGCATCCTGGATGCTGCTCATGAAAACCCCAAGCTTCCTGTCTGTGGCTTTGTGATGCTTTTCAGGGCCCCTGATGCTCTTCGCTGCCTTGGCTGCTCCCTAACACCTCTGTCCTCCTGCCGTGTCCATTCCCAACTCCCACCTACAAGCTGGCCCTGCAGATTGTCTCCAGCCCTGCCATCATCAAGCTGCTGCAGGAGGAGCTCACCCTGACCAACATCAGACAGTACTGCCTGCCTCTCTCACTCTCTAGACCAAGTGTAACTACGCTGTCGTGGAGACAAATGCTTTCTGTCACATCCTCCATCCCCAAAGCCATTTACCGGTAGGCGGCTCTTGCAGAAGAAGAATCAAGCAGCAGAACCTTTTACTCAGCTACAGCACACAAATGCTACAAAAGCAGAAACAACCCTCAAGCTCTGGGTCTGCGGGTCTGCACAGGCATGCATGGACTGTGTTTGATGGTACCCCCATCCTTGATTTCCTTCCCTGCTCCTTGTCTGATGGCACTGCTGAGCCAGGAACAAGCTGCCCAGCGTGGCAGAGCGTGGTGCAGAGCTGTGCTGGGACCTCTGCTGCAGCTTGGCGTGCAACCTCATCCACTTCTCTGACAGACCTGCTGATCCCACTTGTGCCATCGGGATGCTCTGGCACGGGATGTGCCTCCAACCCAAAGCTCCTTCCCACCTCCCAAGGAGAAGCAAAGCAACCCAAGCATTGCCAACAAACCTGCCCAGGAGTCAGCAGGGAATGCAGACAGCATCTGGCTGCTCCCTTGCACTCCTGTCCTAAGTAAGAGAGCCCACAAGGACTGGCTGGAAAATCAGTGCATGACACACGTGAGTGTGCGGAGGATTGCTCAAAGCAGTGTGGTTCCATGAGTTGTGTGTTTGTGTGTGTGTGTGGATTTGTGCACGGATGGTGTTGCACACATTTGTGTTCATGAGTGTCCAAACCAGTGGGGTTGCTCAGGTGTGTGTAGGTCAGTGGGTATGTGTGCATACATGTGCTTGCACAGGGGCGTGCAGAGTGTTGGAGTTGCACAAGGACATTGTGGTACCGGTGTGTGCGTGCACTTTGGGAGTGAAAGGAAGGGGTTACACATGTGTCTGTGTGTGTGCGCACAGGGCTGCACTAGTGGATGTGGACGCGTGAGTGTGTGTGAGCACACGGACAGTGCATGGACGCAGTGGCAAAAATGTGTGCTTGCACAGGGGTGTGCTGAGGAGTTGGGTTGCACACAGGTGCACACAAAGGGATGTTTTCTGGCAGTTGTTGGCACATACGCGTTCCCAGGGATGGTTTGCACACGTCTGTGAATGCAAATGAGGACACACGATGCGGCGCGTGCACGTGGGTGTTCAAAAAGGGGCAGAGTGGCGCACGTGTGTGCGTGTGCATGTGGATAGGAGGAAGGCTGGGGTGCAAGTTGACCTCTGCCGTGGTGAGTGGGGGCTCACAGTGTTGCTCAGTGGTAGATTTGTTCACGTTGAGTGCTCTCAGGAAACTCGCTCAACACTGAAGGCCTTGCAGAAGTCTGGCTGAGTGATGTCAGTTGCTTTTCCTTTCCCCACTGATGCTGTCACTCTGCTGTAGAAGGCCACCAAAGTGAGCAGGCTGCATGTCTCCGTTTCTGCTGTTTCTCCATTTCCTTCTTGTTGCTCCCTGTAACCAGCAGGTTCAGCCATGCTGCTTTCCTGCCTTCTCTGCTGGATTTCATGTGGTCGGGATGAAGCTCAGAGCTCCGTCTCTGAGAAAGTTTTTCTGAGCAAGTGACCATGTCTTTTCCATTCCTTTGTCCCTCACAACAGTTTTCCAGTGGCTCTTGTCCAGTAATTCTTTGAACAGCCTGCAGCTGACTCTGCTGAAGCTCAGGGTCCCGACTTTGCTTTTTGCCAGGCCCGCATTCCTTGAGATGAGGAACTCTAGGAGGGCATGGTCACTACAGCCCTGACCACCTCCAGTCTTAACCCCTGGCGTGCACCATGTCCAGTAATGCTTCCCCTCTGCTTGGTGTGCTCAATGCTTGGGCCACAAAGTTCTTCTCAGTGCACTCCAGCAGTCTCTGAGATAGCTGGCAGCCAGCCATGCTGATTTCCCAGCCTGACTGGAATCCCCCATCAAGTTGAAAATCAGTGAGCACGGTGCTGCTGGTAGCTGCAGTAAGCAGGGCCCATCAACAGTCTCCCTGGGCCAGGTGGCCTGGTGCAGACCCTCAGCTGCAGAAGCCCATGATTGGTTTAGTCCCTAATTTTACCCACAAGTTCTCAATGTGATCATGGCTGTTCTTAGTCTTCTGCAGTCAGCTTCTTCATATAGAGGGCAAATCCCTTGCCCTGCAGAATTCCATAGTAACAAGCACGTCTGCTTTGTGTCAGGCTTTTGCTTTATTTATTTATTTATTTATTTATTTTTCTTTTCCCATTTTCTACGTAGCAAAATTAATTTCTGAGCCAGGAGAAGAAGAAGCGCAACATGCAGCAATCTTCCTTACACTGCGCAGTTTCCATGAGTAGCCAAGTGCTCCTCAGGTCATGTGTGCTGCAGAGCTGACCTTGGTGGCAGGGGCTGTGTCTTCATTTTCTACCTGTCCCGTGGGAGCATAAGAAGACTATTGAGAGCAGGAGCTGCACAGCAAGATGAACAGCATGAGAAGGTAAGGCTGAGAACCAAGGACACAGCTTTTGTGTCACTCACCCACCTGTGGCAGAGGTCAGGATTTCTGCAGGTATGGGAAATTATCCCATCACTTAGTGCCTTACAGGGAGCTGAGAAGCTTTTCTTGCTCAAGTCCTGCTTCCCAGCTTAACCACCTCCAGGGAAGTAGATGTCACTTTTCTGGTGTCCTTCAATTCCGCGTCCACATTTTCCCAAAAGCAAAAGAATTTGGAGGTAACCACCTGCAGTGAAGTGAGCGATTTCCGTGCCTATTTCTGATGGTGGCAATGACTTCGAAGGTCACACTTAATAGACGGTGCCTGTTTCCATTCTGACAAAGGCTGTTGTTGCAGCTGACTTCCCGAGGCTGCCATACGTGGTGGTGATGCAGCCTTGGGCTTCTGAGTTTGCATGAATCCCACCTTTCCTTTTTCTCTCTTGCAGGTCAGCTGGTGCTGGAAGCGGACGGTATCTCAGTAGGAATGAAGGTGAGTGCAGGAGCAGCTGCTGAGGGGAGGAAGGAAATCCCTGCTAATGATCTCTGAAGCATCTATGGGTACGGTACCGAAGGAGGAAGCAGTGATGCTGGAGGGCACGTGGTGAGTGCGTGGACAGGGTGGCACAAATGCGTGCGTGTGCTGAGGAGTTGGGTTGCACACGGGTGCACACAAAGGGATGTTTGTGGTAGGTGTAGGCACGTAGGTGCTCCCAGGGAAGGTTTGCACACATCTGTGAATGCAAAGGGGTGCACAAGATGCAGCGCGTGCATGGGGGTGTGCAAAGCAGGCAGGGTGGTGCACGGGTGTGAGTGTGTACATGGATAGGGGAAGACTGGGGTTACAGGTTGACCTGTGCTGAGGTGAGTGGGGGCTCACGGTGTTGCTCAGTGGTAGATTTGCTCACACTGAGTGCTAACAGGAAACTCACAAACCCTTTTTGTTTCGGCTGTGTTAGTGCTGTGATCCCTTGCTGCTGGGATGGGGTGTTGGAAGGATGGTGTGCGTGGCGAGCTCCCATCTCTCTTGCAGGAATCAATTGTAGAGCAAAAGGGATGTGTGGATCAGGTGACCGCAAGAAGGCTGGCTGTTTGGGATGGTGGCAGCTGATGGAAACAGGTATTCCGTTCAGCTTTTAACAGAAGTCAGGGGTCTTGGAGGAAGAACGACTAGGTTCTGAGATGGCTTCAAATGTGCACACCGAGTACGTCTGTCCTGTGCTCTGCCATCTCTGCTTCTTTTTGATGAAAGCATTTTTACGACCATGTGTTGGGCCTGTTTGCTTGTGGAAGGAGGAATGTTAGGCGCAGTTCTCACCGAGAACCTCTGCTAGGATTTCTGTGTAATTTGAATCATGAGTGTTAGCACAGTGAGGTGAAGGAGGGCCCCAGAAACAAGTTTGGTGCTGTTGAAGCACTGTGTGATGAGAAGGTGGGAGGTAACACGTGCTGGCAGATGTGGAAACCACTTTGGGATTGAGGTGAGAAGGAAAGAAAAGGCGATGACGGAGCTGACGGCAAAGAGTTTCCTGGGGAGGCTAGGTGCTTGCTTGGGACTGGATCCGATCAACTTCTTGTTTGCTGGTGTCCATCTGGGGTTTGTGGAGCCATTTTCATCCCAGGGTCTGTCTGGTAGGACTGGGGCCTGGGCCATGCCAGGGTGAATCGTGCACTTTGCTCTCATTCTTAGTGCTTGTTTTTGCTCAGGAGGGCAGGTGGCAATCCTCATGGACCAAGGCCTGCCGGTGGGGTTTGTGGAGAAAGAGGTCCTGAGGGCCTGGTGTGACACCCATGGAGCTGTAGCGAGGCTGCATCGGTGTAAAATGCAAGAAATCCACAGAGATCTGCAGGTGGGTTGTGGGCTCGAGTTATGCCAGAGGCGATGTGCGTGCTCCTTTACGTGTGCGTTGTCCGCCTGCTGTATGGCGGGTGGGCTTGGAAAGCTGGTACCGTGTTTCTGTTGTCGGGAGAAGCAGGTATAAACTCTTCTCTCTATTGAAAGATTTAACAAAAGAGCCTCTACTTGCTTCTTAGCATATGAATCATAGAAGCATAGAATCACCAGGGTTGGTGAAGACCTAAAAGATCATCCAGTCCAACCGTTCTCCTATTTCCAATAGCTTCCACTAAACCATGTCCCTCAACACAACATCCAGTTGTTCCTTGAACACCCCCAGCATCGGTGACTCCACCACCTCCCTGGGCAGTCCATTCCAGAGCCTGGCCACCCTTTCTGAAAAGAATATTTCCTAGTGTCCAGCCTGAATCTCCCCTGCTGCAGCTTGAACCCATTCCCTGTAGTCCTATCAATAACGACACGAGAGAAGAGGCCAACCCCCAGCTCACTACAACCTCCCTTCAAGAAGTTACAGAGAGCAAGAAGGTCTCACCTGAGCCATCTCTTCTCCAGGCTGAGCATTCCCAGCTCCTGCAGCCTCTCCTCATATGGCCCCATTGTGCTCCAGAGACCTCACCAGCTTTGTTGGCCTTCTTTGAACATGTTCCAAAGCCTCAGTGTCTTTCTTGCAGTGAGGGGTCCAAAACTGGAAACAGAACTCAATTTGCGGCCTCACCAGTGCTGAGTGCAGGGGGACAATCACCTCTCCGCTCCTGCTGGCAGCACTGTTTCTGGTGCAAAATGTATGTAAGTGTGACATGTGTGACATCCTTTCTGGTATAGTTCTGTGACAGGAGTCCAATGGATTTGCAACCTGACTTGAAGCCTGTGGGCATCACCCAGTAGTTGGGGTGAGAGGATTAGGCCGAGGAACAGGAACCTCTTTGGTCATTATTAACTCCCACATTTTTTGGTCAGGAATCTTTGTGTGTGTGTGATTTTTTTTTTTTTTTGTTTTGTTTTGTTTTGTTTTGTTTTGTTTTGTTTTTTTTTTCCCCATGTTAAGAAGAGACTCGTTGTGCAGCTTGTGAAAGACTGCATTCACGCCTGCTGCTGATTGGTGGTATTCTCTACATGGAGCTGCAGTGGAAATGGACACTTCTGGTCCAATGTGTGGAACCTCCCCGCATGCTCAGATCAGCCAAGTTGTCAAGGCCTGGCTCTTGGTTGGTGAGTTGCGCCAAGGTTAGAGAGTTGGGATTTTCTGGGCTTTGAGACACGTCTTCCAGTTGCACATTGTGTTATTTCTGATGTGCTGACCTCTTGAGCTCCAGCCCCAAATGAGGATTCAAGTACTACCAAAAACTATCTGTGGATTCTCAAGTAGTATTTCTTGCTAAAGAGAACAGGCGTGCAGACTGCGCTTTCATTTGCGCAAAGGATCATCTCTGTCTGTGTTTCTTTTAGACCCTGAGATGGAGCAGAGTGGAACACAGACTTGGGTGAATCTTCAGTCAGGAGCAGTGACCCGTAATGCTCATCTTAGGTGTCTGGCTGACAAGAAGAGCAGAGAGGTAAGTTTCACAGGGTGGCGTGCCCATTTAATTTTATTTTTCATTCATGATGCATAGAGGTGTTACCCAGACAAAGTGAGCATTTGTCAGCTGGACTTTCTAGAAATGACCTAGGCAGTGAAATCGGCTTGAAGCATCCCAAAGAGCTTTGCAAAAGAATGCTGAGAGTGAATCTGGCACCCTCCTTTGGAAACCTGCGATGTCTGTCAGCTCTTCAGCTGTGCCCAAACACCTCCCATTGCGCTGCCACACCAGGGTAGAATTCCAACCCCACAGTGAGTTCTGCAATGTTGTGGTGCCGTGTTGGAATCTGATGTGACCACGTGGTCTTGCCTCCCCCCCTTGTGGGGGGTCATGGTGGACCAGGCTGGTGGCTGTTGGTGATGTCATAAGCGGCTGGCATGAGGGGAGGGGCGGTGCGTTCTGTGTTCCTTTGTGGGCGAGTAGGAGTTCGGAGTGGTTGGTTTTCTTGTTGTTCTTGTGCCTTTAGTGCCTTTGTTTGAGTACCATCGTGCGCAGCATCCTGTAGGTAAGCTGAGCCAGCGTGGGATGGACGGGTGGGCAGCGAGGTGTTGAGAAGTGCTGGCTGTCGGAGCTCCCAGCACCGTATTACTTACTCTTGAGCATCAGACATAATTTTCCCCCGGTAGACACGTTCCAAAGGGGGTGTCCGTAAAGGTGGCACCCGTCCCATGCTTCTTCCGTCGTCTTCTGTGCTCAATTGTGGATGCGTCGTCATGTTGCTGGGCGGACAGGCATCCCGTAGCCTGAGACTCAGCATGTCTTGCAGGAAGTGGATGGGACGGTTGTGCTGTGTGCGTTCTGCCATGGCTGTCTTAGCCCTGCTCACTGACCTGCTCTTTCTCTCTCCTCTGCCCACCCTCCGCCCACTGCCTTGGTGCAGCTTTTGCTCTCAGAAGATCTGAGCAGAGTGACCAGGAACTGCTGCAGGTAGCCTGAGGTGATCTTGTTGCCAGGTACGTGCCATGTTTTGTCCCACCTTGTTGTTTTGCATTCTGTGGGTTTCTTCACTGCCCTCCAGCTCAGCCCTCAGAAGGGTGCTGTCTAATGCCCTGCTGTCACACTGTCAGAGCGCTCTGCGCAAATGCATCTGCTGCTCTGTGCCAGAGTCCCCATCTGCTGGCAGAGGGATAGCAACTTGGCACAACGCTGCCTAAGAGGCTGTCACGTTGGAATAGACTGAAGCAAGGGGTAGTTTCTCGAACACCTCCCTATGCCGCAGGGTATGCAAGGGTAGTTCTGAAGAAGTCTCTCCATCCTGTGCTGTGTGAATCGAGATAACAGAAGTGTGTTTCTGCTCTGTTCCAGCTTGTCACACCTGGTGTGATGGGCCTTGAGTGCAGCAAGATCAGACGTGAGCCTGAGGTGGCAGCGACGGAGGTAGAGTATGAAGCTCTGGCTTGTCTTTGTTCCCTGTGTTGAGCCAGCAGAGGGAGCTGCAGATGTAGTCTCCTGCAGGAAAGAGTGGGCCAAAGGGGGCCAGGCCGCCTGTCTGCGCCAGTGCCATTGCTGATTAGTCTGTGTAGAGGGAGATGCATTTTTGCATGGCCTGGCAATCCCGCTGCACAGCAGGAAGAGAAACGACTGTCATGAGACGTGCAGCTCCTTCTGAAGTGCTCCTGATCAGGACGGAGCGCATTTCCTGCAGCTTTCTCTGCAGATGTGCTCCTCCCCTTGAAATCCTCCTGGTTTGTCCTCAGCTCCTGACCACGGCCTGTGCTCTGTTTTGCAGGCTGATAACATGTGGAAGCCGCAGCTGGTGCGTGCGGAGTCCTCTCTCAACGTTCCAGCAATTGCGGCAGCCCATGTTATTAAGCGCTACGTCGCGCAGGGGCCGGATGAAGTCTCCCTGGAGGTAAGCAGTTCCAGGCGTTCCTTGGTGTCGTGCACGGGAGAGTAGTCTAGGGTGTGAACGGCTCAGGAATCTTCTCAGACACCTTCAGAATGTCTGGTGAGGTGAAGCTTGGAAGGTTTGGTTCCAGCTTAGACTTGTGCTGGGTCGGGAGGAGTTGAGCCATCTCTCCAATATGGTTGGATTGGGCATTTGAACCTTGTGATCAAGCAGATCCTGCCCAGTATGGGAGCCTGGTCTCTGACAAACAGCAGACCGGGTGTGAAGTGTGCAGATGTGTTCAGAAAGCCCTGCTAACTGATGCCCGTGGTTAAACTGGAGCTCCTGCATAGGCTTTGTCATAGAGCCTGCTGCTTTTGAGAGCCATTTCCTAGTGCACGGCTGTCTTGTGTATGTTGTGTAACTCTTGTCCCTCAAAGTTCAGTTTTAGAAAGGAAAATGCCTTGGGGACTGCATTGGTGCAATTGCTGTCAAGCTTTAGGCTATTCTGCAGTGCAGAAGAAGGCAGTTATTTGAGCTGTGTTTTCCTCACAGCTGTGCTGAAGCTGGGGTTGACGTTTCAATCTCTTGCAGGTGGGAGACATGGTGTGCATTATTGCTATGCCACCAAAGGAGCTGAGCCCCTGGTGGAGAGGCAAGCGTGGCTTTCAGGTAGGCACATGCTTCCAACACGAGAGCACAGCACAACTTCAGTAGAGTCAGGAATCTCAGGTTGGAGCTGCTCTGCCTGCACAGGATGGCTTCTGGATGCAAACAGTTGCCCTGTGTCGGTGTCAGAGGACCTTCCCTTTGGCTCTGGGCTCGGGCTAATGCCCAGCTGTCTTTTTGTTCTTGTTACAGGTTGGATCTTTCCCTAGTGAGTGTGTGGAACTCATTAGCGGAAAGGTTCCAGAGTCCCTCGTCAATTCGTTGCCAAAGCCAGGTACACATGTTACATTTGATACTGCGGGTTAGTAAAATGAGGCCAGAGCGTGGCTTTCAGGGGTTTTGTTAATGCCCGAGTTGAGCAAGATTAGCAAGAGGACTGCATTAAGCTCCATGGAAACACGCAGAGATCTGGCCCAATCCCACTGTGTTTCTTATTGGGCTTGGGGAAGTCACAGAATCCTCCTGGAATGGCTTGGGATTGGAAGGAGCCTAAAGGATCCTCAGGGTCGCCAGCCTGTCTGTGCATTTAGCAGGAGACGAGAGCAGGCTGTCCAGGGCCCCTTCTGACCTGGCCCTGGGCACTTGCAGGGACAGGGAAAATCCGTTCCTGCATGTCCTGGTTGGGAATGTTCTTCCCATTGTTCCGTGCTCTGTCAAATGCGTTACGCTCGGGCTCGTCCAACCAATCCAAGCCTGAAATGAACTGGTTTCTCTGTTTTGTTTCGCAGCGCCGAAGAAACGGGGCAAGCTCCCACCCTTCCTTCGTTCGGTGGTGAAGGCGCGCCCCAGGAGAGCGGAGCAGCCGGAGCCGGAGAAGGAAGGGGTGTTTGGGTGTGACCTGGGGGAGCACCTTCTCCACTCTGGCCGTGATGGTAAGGAACAGCCCATTCCTGAGATCTTCCTCCGTTGGGCATCTGAAGATGCAAGGGAGATCATATCCAGCAGTTGTTTCAGCCTGAAAACGTAGGAAGGCTTCTGGCCACAGAGAGCATAGCTTTTCCTAGCTTTTGTGGTGGTGAGATTGGATTCCTCCATTCCTGAGGGAGCTGTGATGGGACTTGCAGTGTCTGTGGCTTTGCCAGAGTTACTTTCTCCAGGCTGTTGATAGGTGGTGGCATTTCTGGAAAGCCAAGAACACATCTCTGTGCAGTTTCCTCACAGCTGTCTCTGCCAGCTTTCTCCTCTAAGGAGGAGGCAAGCGGTAGCCTGGCTGGGCTTAGTGGATGGGATGTGAGAAGAGCACGGCATGAACCAGGACTTGAGGAAGAAGCTGAGCTAAGCGCTGTCTCTTGTTCTGTAGTCCCCCAGGTCCTGCAGAGCTGCTCTGAATTCATCGAGCAGCATGGCGTGGTGCGGGGGATCTACCGCCTGTCCGGCGTCACGTCCAAGATCCAGCGACTACGGTAAGAGTGCTGTGACTGACGCAACTGTCAGTAGGGGCATGTGCCATGCTGCGGGCGTTCAGAGGAAGCCCTTCCTTTTCTTGACTGTACTTGGTTTGGCTTTGGACTTGTTTTCGTCTTTCTCAAAGCCCTCTGCGCAATTCTGTGTCCTTCTCTGCAGCCATGAATTTGATTCAGAGCAGGTTCCTGAGCTCAGCGTCCGTGACATTCACAGCGTGAGCTCCGTATGCAAGATGTACTTCAGGGAGCTCCCGAACCCTCTTGTGACCGAGCAGCTGTATGACAAGTTCTCGGTAAGCACAGGGCAATGCCTTGCACTGCTTGGCCTTGATGACACAGGCTGTATGCTGCGGTGTTCCCCCGATGCCTCTTGGAAGGCATCAAGTCTGCCTCGGTGCTGAGCAGCAGCGCGCTGTCCCCACGGTTCGCAAAGCTGTGGCAGCTCTCTAGGCTGACTGGTGTCTGAATGCCTTCCTGCCTTTTTCCAGGACGCTGCTCGTGCTGCTACGGAGGAGGAGCGGTTGCTCAGGATGAAGGACGCCATCCAGCAGCTGCCCGCTCCTCACTACAGGTCAGTGCTGCGCTCGGTCTGCTGAGCTCAGCCCTGCTGCCTTTCAGAGGGTGATGATGTGATTCCAGGTGTTGCCTGACACCTGCAACATCATGCGTCTGCACGCTGAAGCGGCTGAAGGCTGCATGGGGTCAATGGACTGGGTCGGTTCCTTGGCACGGGGGCACGGTTGGTGCAGCCGATGGCTGCGACTGTGCTTTGCAGGGCTTGGTGCTGCAGCGTGGTGGCACTGGGAACGTTTTATCTACTTCCTATTCAGGGACGGTAGCAATGCCATCAACTAGCATGAAGTGAGGTTTGCTTTGTGCACTGCAGCACGGCTTGCTTTTTGGTGCTGAACATCCGCCCCTCTTGTTTTCCAGGACTCTGGAATACCTGATGAGGCATCTGGCGTCTCTTGCTGGGAGCAGCTCGGTCACCAATATGGACGCTAAGAATTTAGCAATCGTGTGGGCTCCAAACCTCTTAAGGTAAACTTCTTTTTCTGTTGAAGCACAACGCTTAGTTCTGCTCTCCAGAAAGAAAGCAGTCCTCCCTTCTTCTTCCTCTAGTGTGCTCTTCTCCTGTAAAAGCTGTCAGAAGTGGCTGGCAGCAGAGGGGGAGCCTGGACTGCTCTCCCCCAGGCCCAGGGGCCCAATTTCTAGATGGCAGTTTCTGCTCTCCTGTTGAGTTGGGACTGCTGTGTCCTTGATCATCCAGGAGAATTTTGTCAGTGGCATTGCTGCTTGCCCACTGCGGAAGTCTCCAGAGCCCAGCTGGACTGCTTTGGGCTGCAAAACTTGAGGCCTGGGGAAACAGTCTTGGAGGAACGACTTGTAAAATCTGCCTTTTCTTCAGATCCCAGCAGAGCCAGTCTGCCTGCGTCAGCGGAGGAGCTGCCTGCTTAGAAGTGCAGACGCAGGCAGCAGTGGTGGAATTCCTGATCGGCAACACAGACGTCCTCTTCCACACCAAATCCACGTCAGCTGTGGGAGAGGGAGCAGGTGAGCGTCTTCCTCCGTTAGCTTGATCTTGATCCAATCCAGGCCCTCTACAAGATCATTCAAATATGCTTTGACTCTAGATGGGACAGGAGGCTTCTGGGCTTAGATGAGAATATGGCACCATGTTGCTGGATCCCGAGAATGTCCGAGGCCAGACTTTACATGGAGAAAACCATCCCTGCCTTTAGGATGTTTTGAGTGGGGGTGAAGCATGATTGAAGTGTGGCAGCAAAGCTTTCTTAGTTCCCAGATCCGTTTTCTAGGGCTTTATTTTTAATGCCTGTTTTGCTACAGTGCGCAGCTCTTAATGATGACTGTGTCCTTTGCCACGAGCATACCTCTGAGCATCCAGTTACTCTGAGCTCCTCTTCTTCCAGTGGCTCGGATAAGCAAGTCTGAGAAGAATGCAGAACTGGGATGGCTGTGCTGCTGCTTTCTGATCCTCCCTCTTACCTGCGGTTTTCCCTTGCAGGGCACAGTTCTGTACCTGGGCCCGAGTCTGTGCGGGAGTCTCCTCCTGCCACAAAGCTGCTCACCCTGCAGGAGGCGCAGGCTCTGAGAAGAGGCCAGAGCAGCTCTCCTGCTGTGGCAGAAAGCAGCGACATCGAAGTGGAGGAAGACCCCGCAGCCGTATCAGGGAGATTCCACACAGTCCTTGATTTTCCATCTCAAAGGTAAAGAGGATTTCCCTTTCCAGCCCCTATCATCACTGGTCAGGTGGGCTTTCTTGGTTTACTTTTTGTCCATTATATCGCCAAGGATTCAACTAACACAACTCTAAGCAGAGCTGTTGGTGAGTCTTGCTGGCACTAGAAATTGAAGATGGCAGTGAGCTGAGGCCGAGGAGCTGTTAACGTAAGAGTCAGAGATGCTTTTGAGCCTCCCTTATGGCTGCACAGTTCCTCATAAAGCAGTTAACGCCTGCCAGCTCCTGTCCTGTCCGGCTGTGGAGCCTTTGCTCACATGCTCTGCATCTTGCTTGACATGGTTGAGAGGAATGTAGCCAGCAGGGCTTGAGGGCTGAGCTGTAGGAATGGAAGCGTCCTCTGCTGTTTGAAACAGAGCGCGTTTTCAAGCTGCGTTTCAGCAGAAAGCAGGCAGTGCCAGGAATGGGCAACTATTGGCAAGGGCTCGGTGCAACTCTTCCCTCACCCTGCACCACGACTGACAGCATGCTCTGTTTTCTCTCCAGACCAAGTTCTCCCAGAAAGAGGGAGGAATCACCATCTGTCAGCTGGTGTTCTTGCTTCTGCCTGCGCAGACCACCTTCTGTGGGCAAACGCCAACTTCAGCGCAGTGCAAAGGAGCCCTCACAAGCAGAACTCGTGGTCCTGGCAGGTAAGGGTGCAAATCCAGCTTCCAAAAAACTGTTTGACAGCAACGCAGTTAGAATTCATGCTTTCAGTGGGCTTGTACCTCCTTCCGGCATTCAAGCCCGTGCCTGACATCTACAGCTGACCCCTGTTTTCCCAAAGGAGCCTCTCAAGCTGTTTGAAGCCTACTTGACAGGCAGCACCAAGCCTTTGCCTTTAGGGGCAGAGTGAGTTTGACACTAACCCCTGTGTATCCACTGCTTCCTAGGTGAATCGAGCCCTTGTGAGGCCAGAAGAGCCGGGTCAAGTGCTGGTGGCTCAGAGAGTGCTTCCATCAATGGAGAGCTCATGGGAAGCCCAAGTCGCTGCACGTCCAATATAAGCCTTGAATGTGACAGCAGCGACGGAGAGAAGGAGGTGACCGTTGTTGAAGCGCTCATTTCTCCCAGCTCTCCTGAAAGGGCTTCCCCGAGCCTGACAGAAAGCACCGTCACCAGCCTGGACTGTGGCCCGGTGCCTCTGCAGTGCAGCCCAGCCCAGACACAGCCCGAATGCCCCAACAGCGACACCTCCAAGCAGGACCAAGGCAGTGTCGCTGAGGAGAAGCCGAGCCTCTTGGAGGGGGACATGGAGTCAGGCTGCAATTCAAATGAAAGCCTTCAGAGTGACAGCAGAGATGGAGAGAAGGAGGTTGTCGTGGTTCAGGCACTCATCTCTCCCTGCTCTGCTGAAGGGACTGACGTGAGCCAGCAAGAAACCACAGTCACCTGCCTGGACTGTGGCCTGTCTGAAAGCAGCTGAAACAGGAGTTAATGAAGACCCCAGCATTAGGACAATGGGGCAGAGGATAACTACACTGATATCCCACATGGTCTCTACAGTGTTGGAGGTGAAAGGGGGACATTGGCTTTCCCCTCAGAGATTTTTGAAGTATAAAGCCATTCTAGTGGAGCAAGATGATGAAGAAATAACAGTAACAAATATTGTAAATCGAGCTGCCTTTCTTAGTGCAATTAAAAGGAGAACCTGTGTCTCACGACTGTTTAGAGACTATGGAAGCAGTATATTCCAGTCGCAGAGACTTGAAAGAAGAACCACTGGAGGATGCGGAAGACATCTGGTACGCAGACAGGAGCAGCTTTGTTCGATATGGGAAGATAAAGATATGGACTGATTCAAAATATGCCTTTAGTGCTGTTCATGCACATGGAGCAATATGGAAAGAAAGAGGACTGTTGTCAAGCCAAGGGACAGGTCTTAAACACACTGAAGAAATAGTCAGACTCCTGGAGGCAGTCCAACAGCTGGAGAAGGTTGCTAAAATGCACTGTTGATGCCACCAAAGGGGAGACAGTGCTGAAGGAATGGGAAATGCGCTGGCTGACAGAGAAGCAAAGCGAGCGGCAGAGGGTGAGGTGGTGGAGGCTTCCTTGATTCCAGATGGTAACATGCAGGTGGATGGTGAGCCAAAGCACTCAAAAGAGTATTGGAACTTGATAAACGATTTGGAAGGGCAGGTAAAAGAGGAAGGCTGGACCTTTCCACCACTAGGGAAAGTAATTATTACAGCAGCCATATGATGGGCTGTGGTGACTGAAGATAGGAAAACTCACTGGGGAGCAGAAGCATTACATAAATATCTTGTTCAACCAGTGGTCACCCGAAATTGGTATACTGCCATTAGACAAGTGACCCAGCAAGGTGAAGTTTGTTTACCAAATAATCCTAACACAGGCCACAAAGTTCAGTTAGGGCAAATAGGGAGATAAATTATCCAGGACAAGAATGGCAGGTAGATTTCTCAGAGCTCCCAAGAAAAGGGGGGTACAGATACATGTTAGTTTTAACAGATGCCTTTTCAGGATGGCCTGAGGCATACCCGTGCTGGACTAACCAGGGCAGGGAAGAAACAAAAGTTTTGTGACAGGAAATAATTCCAAGGTTCTGGGTGCCAGGAACAATCTCTTCAGATTGAGGCCCCCATTTTATTGCTAAAGTGGTTCAACAAATCAGTACTTTATTGGGAATCAACTGGCAGTTGCATACAACTTACAGGCCACAGTCAGGTGGCCAGGTGGAAAAGAGGAACCATTTATCTAAGCTGCAAATACTAAAAGTTGGCCAAGAGGCTGGGATTCCATGGTTGCAAGCACTGCCTCTGGCACTTGTGAGAATTCAAAGTAAACCCCAACCAAGGAAGGATGAAGCCCATATGAAATTCTCTATGGGCGACCTGTGCGGTGCCTTTGTAGTGCAGCCCAGCCCAAAGACAGCCCAAGTGCCCCGACAGCGGCACCTCCAAGCAGGACCAAGGCAGTGTCACTGAGGAGAAACCGAGCCTCTTGGAGGGGGACTTGCAGTCAGGCCTCCAGTCCCAGAGACCAGGCAGCAACACGAGCTCTGAGCCACTCTCTCCTCAACAACAGAGGATGAATCCTATCTTTCCCCGGACCTCTCCCATCCTCCTTTCTCTGGCTGAATAAAGGCACTCTGGTGCTCAGACAACACCTTGACTGTGTTCCGAGTCTTCATTCACATTGACCGGGATGAATACAAGAAACAGCAAGGCAGCTCAGCTTGCATCAGCGAGAGCTCTGTTACCGTTTTGTAGGGGAGCAAATAGTCTCTAGCATCCTGGATGCTGCTCATGAAAACCCCAAGCTTCCTGGCTGTGGCTTTGTGATGCTTTTCAGGGCCCCTGCTGCTCTTCACTGCCTTGGCTGCTCCCTAACACCTCTGTCCTCCTGCCATGTCCATTCCCAGCTCCCACCTACAAGCTGGCCCTGCAGATTGTCTCCAGCCCTGCCATCATCACACTACGGCAGGAGGAGCTCACCCTGACCAACATCAGGCAGTACTGCCTGCCTCTCTCACTCTCTAGACCAAGTGTAACTACGCTGTCGTGGAGACAAATGCTTTCTGTCACATCCTCCATCCCCAAAGCCATTTACCGGTAGGCGGCTCTTGCAGAAGAAGAATCAAGCAGCAGAACCTTTTGCTCAGCTACAGCACACAAATGCTACAAAAGCAGAAACAACCCTCAAGCTCTGGGTCTGCGGGTCTGCACAGGCATGCATGAACTGTGTTTGATGGTACCCCCATCCTTGATTTCCTTCCCTGCTCCTTGTCTGATGGCACTGCTGAGCCAGGAACAAGCTGCCCAGCGTGGCAGAGCGTGGTGCAGAGCTGTGCTGGGACCTCTGCTGCAGCTTGGCGTGCAACCTCATCCACTTCTCTGACAGACCTGCTGATCCCACTTGTGCCATCGGGATGCTCTGGCACGGGATGTGCCTCCAACCCAAAGCTCCTTCCCACCTCCCAAGGAGAAGCAAAGCAACCCAACCATTGCCAACAAACCTGCCCAGGAGTCAGCAGGGAATGCAAACAGCTTCTGGCTGCTCCCTTGCACTCCCGTCCTAAGTAAGAGAGCCCACAAGGACTGGCTGGAAAATCAGTGCATGACACACGTGAGTGTGCACAGGATGGCTGAAAGCAGTGGAGTTCCATGAGTTGTGTGTTTGTGTGTGTGTGTGGATTTGTGCACGGATGGTGTTGCACACATTTGTGTTCATGAGTGTCCAAAGCAGTGGGGTTGCTCAGGTGTGTGTAGGTCAGTGGGTATGTGTGCAAGGATGAGCATGCACATACATGTGCTTGCACAGGGGTGTGCAGAGTGTTGGAGTTGCACAAGGACATTGTGGTACCGGTGTGTGCGTGCACTTTGGGAGTGAAAGGAAGGGGTTACACATGTGTCTGTGTGTGTGCGCACAGGGCTGCACTAGGGGATGTGGACGTGTGAGTGTGTGTGAGCACACGGACAGTGCATGGACGCAGTGGCAAAAATGTGTGCTTGCACAGGGGTGTGCTGAGGAGTTGGGTTGCACACAGGTGCACACAAAGGGATGTTTTCTGGCAGTTGTTGGCACATACGCGTTCCCAGGGATGGTTTGCACACGTCTGTGAATGCAAATGAGGACACACGATGCGGCGCGTGCACGTGGGTGTTCAAAAAGGGGCAGAGTGGCGCACGTGTGTGCGTGTGCATGTGGATTGGAGGAAGGCTGGGGTGCAGGTTGACCTCTGCCGTGGTGAGTGGGGGCTCACGGTGTTGCTCAGTGGTAGATTTGTTCACGTTGAGTGCTCTCAGGAAACTCGCTCAACACTGAAGGCCTTGCAGAAGTCTGGCTGAGTGATGTCAGTTGCTTTTCCTTTCCCCACTGATGCTGTCACTCTGCTGTAGAAGGCCACCAAAGTGAGCAGGCTGCATGTCTCCGTTTCTGCTGTTTCTCCATTTCCTTCTTGTTGCTCCCTGTAAGCAGCAGGTTCAGCCATGCTGCTTTCCTGCCTTCTCTGCTGGATTTCATGTGGTCGGGATGAAGCTCAGAGCTCCATCTCTGAGAAAGTTTTTCTGAGCAAGTGACCATGTCTTTTCCATTCCTTTGCCCCTCACAACAGTTTTCCAGTGGCTCTTGTCCAGTAATTCTTTGAACAGCCTGCAGCTGACTCTGCTGAAGCTCAGGGTCCCGACTTTGCTTTTTGCCAGGCCCGCATTCCTTGAGATGAGGAACTCTAGGAGGGCATGGTCACTACAGCCCTGACCACCTCCAGTCTTAACCCCTGGCGTGCACCATGTCCAGTAATGCTTCCCCTCTGCTTGGTGTGCTCAATGCTTGGGCCACAAAGTTCTTCTCAGTGCACTCCAGCAGTCTCTCAGATAGCTGGCAGCCAGCCATGCTGATTTCTCAGCCTGACTGGAATCCCCCATCAAGTTGAAAATCAGTGAGCACGGTGCTGCTGGTAGCTGCAGTAAGCAGGGCCCATCAACAGTCTCCCTGGGCCAGGTGGCCTGGTGCAGACCCTCAGCTGCAGAAGCCCATGATTGGTTTAGTCCCTAATTTTACCCACAAGTTCTCAATGTGATCATGGCTGTTCTTAGTCCTCTGCAGTCAGCTTCTTCATATAGAGGGCAAATCCCTTGCCCTGCAGAATTCCATAGTAACAAGCACGTCTGCTTTGTGTCAGGCTTTTGCTTTATTTATTTATTTATTTATTTATTTTTCTTTTCCCATTTTCTACGTAGCAAAATTAATTTCTGAGCCAGGAGAAGAAGAAGCGCAACATGCAGCAATCTTCCTTTCACTGCGCAGTTTGCATGAGTAGCCAAGTGCTCCTCAGGTCATGTGTGCTGCAGAGCTGACCTTGGTGGCAGGGGCTGTGTCTTCATTTTCTACCTGTCCCGTGGGAGCATAAGAAGACTATTGAGAGCAGGAGCTGCACAGCAAGATGAACAGCATGAGAAGGTAAGGCTGAGAACCAAGGACACAGCTTTTGTGTCACTGACCCACCTGTGGCAGAGGTCAGGATTTCTGCAGGCATGGGAAATCATCCCATCACTTAGTGCCTTACAGGGAGCTGAGAAGCTTTTCTTGCTCAAGTCCTGCTTCCCAGCTTAACCACCTCCAGGGAAGTAGATGTCACTTTTCTGGTGTCCTTCAATTCCGCGTCCACATTTTCCCAAAAGCAAAAGAATTTGGAGGTAACCACCTGCAGTGAAGTGAGCGATTTCCGTGCCTATTTCTGATGGTGGCAATGACTTCGAAGGTCACACTTAATAGACGGTGCCTGTTTCCATTCTGACAAAGGCTGTTGTTGCAGCTGACTTCCCGAGGCTGCCATACGTGGTGGTGATGCAGCCTTGGGCTTCTGAGTTTGCATGAATCCCACCTTTCCTTTTTCTCTCTTGCAGGTCAGCTGGTGCTGGAAGCGGACGGTATCTCAGTAGGAATGAAGGTGAGTGCAAGAGCAGCTGCTGAGGGGAGGAAGGAAATCCCTGCTAATGATCTCTGAAGCATCTATGGGTACGGTACCGAAGGAGGCAGCAGTGATGCTGGAGGGCACGTGGTGAGTGCGTGGACTGGGTGGCACAAATGCGTGCGTGTGCTGAGGATTTGGGTTGCACACGGGTGCACACAAAGGGATGTTTGTGGAAGGTGTAGGCACGTAGGTGCTCCCAGGGAAGGTTTGCACACATCTGTGAATGCAAAGGGGTGCACAAGATGCAGTGCGTGCATGGGGGTGTGCAAAGCAGGCAGGGTGGTGCACGGGTGTGAGTGTGTACATGGATAGGGGAAGACTGGGGTTACAGGTTGACCTGTGCTGAGGTGAGTGGGGGCTCACGGTGTTGCTCAGTGGTAGATTTGCTCACACTGAGTGCTAACAGGAAACTCACAAACCCTTTTTGTTTCGGCTGTGTTAGTGCTGTGATCCCTTGCTGCTGGGATGGGGTGTTGGAAGGATGGTGTGCGTGCCGAGCTCCCATCTCTCTTGCAGGAATCAAGTGTAGAGCAAAAGGGATGTGTGGATCAGGTGACCGCAAGAAGGCTGGATGTTTGGGATGGTGGCAGCTGATGGAAACAGGTATTCCGTTCAGCTTTTAACAGAAGTCAGGGGTCTTGGAGGAAGAACGACTAGGTTCTGAGATGGCTTCAAATGTGCACACCGAGTACGTCTGTCCTGTCCTGTGCCATCTCTGCTTCTTTTTGATGAAAGCATTTTTACGACCATGTGTTGGGCCTGTTTGCTTGTGGAAGGAGGAATGTTAGGCGCAGTTCTCACCGAGAACTTCTGCTAGGATTTCTGTGTAATTTGAATCATGAGTGTTAGCACAGTGAGGTGAAGGAGGGCCCCAGAAACAAGTTTGGTGCTGTTGAAACACTGTGTGATGAGAAGGTGGGAGGTAACACGTGCTGGCAGATGTGGAAACCACTTTGGGATTGAGGTGAGAAGGAAAGGAATGGCGATGACGGAGCTGACGGCAAAGAGTTTCCTGGGGAGGCTAGGTGCTTGCTTGGGACTGGATCCGATCAACTTCTTGTTTGCTGGTGTCCATCTGGGGTTTGTGGAGCCATTTTCATCCCAGGGTCTGTCTGGTAGGACTGGGGCCTGGGCCATGCCAGGGCGAATCGTGCACTTTGCTCTCATTCTTAGTGCTTGTTTTTGCTCAGGAGGGCAGGTGGCAATCCTCATGGACCAAGGCCTGCCGGTGGGGTTTGTGGAGAAAGAGGTCCTGAGGGCCTGGTGTGACACCCATGGAGCTGTAGCGAGGCTGCATCGGTGTAAAACGCAAGAAATCCACAGAGATCTGCAGGTGGGTTGTGGGCTCGAGTTATGCCAGAGGCGATGTGCGTGCTCCTTTACGTGTGCGTTGTCTGCCTGCTGTATGGCGGGTGGGCTTGGAAAGCTGGTACCGTGTTTCTGTTGTCGGGAGAAGCAGGTATAAACTCTTCTCTCTATTGAAAGATTTAACAAAAGAGCCTCTACTTGCTTCTTAGCATATGAATCATAGAAGCATAGAATCACCAGGGTTGGTGAAGACCTAAAAGATCATCCAGTCCAACCGTTCTCCTATTTCCAATAGCTTCCACTAAACCATGTCCCTCAACACAACATCCAGTTGTTCCTTGAACACCCCCAGCATCGGTGAATCCACCACCTCCCTGGGCAGTCCATTCCAGAGCCTGGCCACCCTTTCTGAGAAGAATATTTCCTAATGTCCAGCCTGAATCTCCCCTGCTGCAGCTTGAACCCATTCCCTGTAGTCCTATCAATAACGACACGAGAGAAGAGGCCAACCCCCAGCTCACTACAACCTCCCTTCAAGAAGTTACAGAGAGCAAGAAGGTCTCACCTGAGCCATCTCTTCTCCAGGCTGAGCATTCCCAGCTCCTGCAGCCTCTCCTCATATGGCCCCATTGTGCTCCAGAGACCTCACCAGCTTTGTTGGCCTTCTTTGAACATGTTCCAAAGCCTCAGTGTCTTTCTTGCAGTGAGGGGTCCAAAACTGGAAACAGAACTCAATTTGCGGCCTCACCAGTGCTGAGTGCAGGGGGACAATCACCTCTCCGCTCCTGCTGGCAGCACTGTTTCTGGTGCAAAATGTATGTAAGTGTCACATGTGTGACATCCTTTCTGGTATAGTTCTGTGACAGGAGTCCAATGGATTTGCAACCTGACTTGAAGCCTGTGGGCATCACCCAGTAGTTGGGGTGAGAGGATTAGGCCGAGGAACAGGAACCTCTTTGGTCATTATTAACTCCCACATTTTTTGGTCAGGAATCTTTGGGTGTGTGTGTGTTTTTTTTTTTTGTTTTGTTTTTTTTTTTTTTGTATTTTTTTTGTTTTTTTTTTCCCCATGTTAAGAACAGACTCATTGTGCAGCTTGTGAAAGACTGCATTCACGCCTGCTGCTGATTGGTGGTATTCTCTACATGGAGCTGCAGTGGAAATGGACACTTCTGGTCCAATGTGTGGAACCTCCCCGGGTGCTCAGATCAGCCAAGTTGTCAAGGCCTGGCTCTTGGTTGGTGAGTTGCGCCAAGGTTAGAGAGTTGGGATTTTCTGGGCTTTGAGACACATCTTCCAGTTGCACATTGTGTTATTTCTGATGTGCTGACCTGTTGAGCTCCAGCCCCAAATGAGGATTCAAGTACTACCACAGCAGGAATGGTTTAGATTGGAATTGGAATGCAGAAGGCTGGAGCCAGGAGGAGCAGGGAATCGATCATCCTCCTGTACTCGGCACTGGTGAGTCCTCACCTTGAGTTCTGTGTTCTGTTCTGAGCCCCTCACTGAAAGAAGAACACTGAAATCCTGAGATATGTCCAGAGAAGACCATTGAAGCTGTGAGGTGTCTAGAGCACAAGTCTTATGTGGAACTTCTTATGGAACTGGGATTATTTAGTCTGGAAGAGAGGAGGCTCAGGGAAGACCTTATCATTCTCTACAATTACCTGAAGAGAGGTTGTGTGGGGGTGGGGGTTGTCCTGTTCTTCTCCCATGTAACTAGTGACAGGAGTGGAGGGAACGGCCTCAGGTTGTATGAGGGGAGATTCAGCTTGGATGTTAAGAAAACCATCTCCAAATGGGTGCTCAGACACTGGAGGCATCTGTTGGCTGAGCGCTTTGTTGGGTGAGCATCACACTGCTGGAAAGCACGCAGCTTTTGTCTCTGCAAACAGCCACATCCGTGGGGACTGGTGGCTTTTTCATGTTACCCTTGTGTTTCAAGTCCTACATGCAGTTACTCGTGCTGTTTGAGAGCACCATCTTAGAGGCAGCCTTGATTTCTGCAGCTGCGAGCTTTGTGCCACGAGAGCTCTCCTGCTTCTCCCTGTGATGGGCGACAGAATGGAAGGCCCTGTGGAAGTCTGGGTAGGTGATATCACTTGCTGTTCCTTTCCCCACCCGTGCCAGGAGAAGGAGGGCATGGGACTGAAGGGCGTCCCAGCGGTGGGATCCTGCCTCAGTAGAACTGAATGGCGGTTCCGATCCACATATTTTAACCAGAGTGAATCTGACAGTAACGACAGAAGTGAGGGGCCTGTGGGAAAAAAACGTGTGTGCCACAATTTGTGGTGCAAGGTGTTCTCAGAACTGCTGCTTACAGTGCCCAGAAGGCCTCCTTTTTGACAGGGAGAGGATTAACTCGGTTATTTTAATGAATCTATTTCCTTTCTGTTCATCTTTCATACTCCCTCTCCAAAAACTAAACCATGTCCCTCAACACAACATCCAGTTGTTCCTTGAACACCCCCAGCATCGGTGACTCCACCACCTCCCTGGGCAGTCCATTCCAGTGCCTGGCCACCCTTTCTGAGAAGAATATTTCCTAATGTCCAGCCTGAATCTCCCCTGCTGCAGCTTGAACCCATTCCCTGTAGTCCTATCAATAACGACACGAGAGAAGAGGCCAACCCCCAGCTCACTACAACCTCCCTTCAAGAAATTACAGAGAGCAAGAAGGTCTCACCTGAGACAGCTCTTCTCCAGGCTGAGCATTCCCAGCTCCTGCAGCCTCTCCTCATATGGCCCCATTGTGCTCCAGAGACCTCACCAGCTTTGTTGGCCTTCTTTGAACATGTTCCAAAGCCTCAGTGTCTTTCTTGCAGTGAGGGGTCCAAAACTGGAAACAGAACTCAATTTGCGGCCTCACCAGTGCTGAGTGCAGGGGGACAATCACCTCTCCGCTCCTGCTGGCAGCACTGTTTCTGGTGCAAAATGTATGTAAGTGTCACATGTGTGACATCCTTTCTGGTATAGTTCTGTGACAGGAGTCCAATGGATTTGCAACCTGACTTGAAGCCTGTGGGCATCACCCAGTAGTTGGGGTGAGAGGATTAGGCCGAGGAACAGGAACCTCTTTGGTCATTATTAACTCCCACATTTTTTGGTCAGGAATCTTTGGGTGTGTGTGTGTTTTTTTTTTTGTTTTGTTTTGTTTTGTTTTGTTTTGTTTTGTTTTGTTTTTTTTTTCCCCATGTTAAGAAGAGACTCGTTGTGCAGCTTGTGAAAGACTGCATTCACGCCTGCTGCTGATTGGTGGTATTCTCTACATGGAGCTGCAGTGGAAATGGACACTTCTGGTCCAATGTGTGGAACCTCCCCGGGTGCTCAGATCAGCCAAGTTGTCAAGGCCTGGCTCTTGGTTGGTGAGTTGCGCCAAGGTTAGAGAGTTGGGATTTTCTGGGCTTTGAGACACGTCTTCCAGTTGCACATTGTGTTATTTCTGATGTGCTGACCTCTTGAGCTCCAGCCCAAATGAGGATTCAAGTACTACCAAAAACTATCTGTGGATTCTCAAGTAGTATTGCTTGCTAAAGAGAACAGGCGTGCAGCCTGCGCTTTCATTTGCGCAAAGGATCATCTCTGTCTGTGTTTCTTTTAGACCCTGAGATGGAGCAGAGTGGAACACAGACTTGGGTGAATCTTCAGTCAGGAGCAGTGACCCGTAATGCTCATCTTAGGTGTCTGGCTGACAAGAAGAGCAGAGAGGTAAGTTTCACAGGGTGGCGTGCCCATTTAATTTTACTTTTCATTCATGATGCATAGAGGCGTTACCCAGACAAAGTGAGCATTTGTCAGCTGGACTTTCTAGAAATGACCTAGGCAGTGAAATCGGCTTGAAGCATCCCAAAGAGCTTTGCAAAAGAATGCTGAGAGTGAATCTGGCACCCTCCTTTGGAAACCTGCGATGTCTGTCAGCACTTCAGCTGTGCCCAAACACCTCCCATTGCGCTGCCACACCAGGATAGAATTCCAACCCCACAGTGAGTTCTGGAATGTTGTGGTGCCGTGTTGGAATCTGATGTGACCACGTGGTCTTGCCTCCCCCCCTTGTGGGGGGTCATGGTGGACCAGGCTGGTGGCTGTTGGTGATGTCATAAGCGGCTGGCATGAGGGGAGGGGCGGTGCGTTCTGTGTTCCTTTGTGGGCGAGTAGGAGTTCGGAGTGGTTGGTTTTCTTGTTGTTCTTGTGCCTTTAGTGCCTTTGTTTGAGTACCATCGTGCGCAGCATCCTGTAGGTAAGCTGAGCCAGCGTGGGATGGACGGGTGGGCAGCGAGGTGTTGAGAAGTGCTGGCTGTCGGAGCTCCCAGCACCGTATTGCTTACTCTTGAGCATCAGACGTAATTTTCCCCCGGTAGACACGTTCCAAAGGGGGTGTCCGTAAAGGTGGCACCCGTCCCATGCTTCTTCCGTCATCTTCTGTGCTCAATTGTGGATGCGTCGTCATGTTGCTGGGCGGACAGGCATCCCGTAGCCTGAGACTCAGCATGTCTTGCAGCAAGTGGATGGGACGGTTGTGCTGTGTGCGTTCTGCCATGGCTGTCTTAGCCCTGCTCACTGACCTGCTCTTTCTCTCTCCTCTGCCCACCCTCCGCCCACTGCCTTGGTGCAGCTTTTGCTCTCATAAGATCTGAGCAGAGTGACCAGGAACTGCTGCAGGTAGCCTGAGGTGATCTTGTTGCCAGGTACGTGCCATGTTTTGTCCCACCTTGTTGTTTTGCATTCTGTGGGTTTCTTCACTGCCCTCCAGCTCAGCCCTCAGAAGGGTGCTGTCTAATGCCCTGCTGTCACACTGTCAGAGCGCTCTGCGCAAATGCATCTGCTGCTCTGTGCCAGAGTCCCCATCTGCTGGCAGAGGGATAGCAACTTGGCCCAACGCTGCCTAAGAGGCTGTCACGTTGGAATAGACTGAAGCAAGGGGTAGTTTCTCGAACACCTGCCTATGCCGCAGGGTATGCAAGGGTAGTTCTGAAGAAGTCTCTCCATCCTGTGCTGTGTGAATCGAGATAACAGAAGTGTGTTTCTGCTCTGTTCCAGCTTGTCACACCTGGTGTGATGGGCCTTGAGTGCAGCAAGATCAGACGTGAGCCTGAGGTGGCAGCGACGGAGGTAGAGTATGAAGCTCTGGCTTGTCTTTGTTCCCTGTGTTGAGCCAGCAGAGGGAGCTGCAGATGTAGTCTCCTGCAGGAAAGAGTGGGCCAAAGGGGGCCAGGCCGCCTGTCTGCGCCAGTGCCATTGCTGATTAGTCTGTGTAGAGGGAGATGCATTTTTGCATGGCCTGGCAATCCCGCTGCACAGCAGGAAGAGAAACGACTGTCATGAGATGTGCAGCTCCTTCTGAAGTGCTCCTGATCAGGACGGAGCGCATTTCCTGCAGCTTTCTCTGCAGATGTGCTCCTCCCCTTGAAATCCTCCTGGTTTGTCCTCAGCTCCTGACCACGGCCTGTGCTCTGTTTTGCAGGCTGATAACATGTGGAAGCCGCAGCTGGTGCGTGCGGAGTCCTCTCTCAACGTTCCAGCAATTGCGGCAGCCCATGTTATTAAGCGCTACGTCGCGCAGGGGCCGGATGAAGTCTCCCTGGAGGTAAGCAGTTCCAGGCGTTCCTTGGTGTCGTGCACGGGAGAGTAGTCTAGGGTGTGAACGGCTCAGGAATCTTCTCAGACACCTTCAGAATGTCTGGTGAGGTGAAGCTTGGAAGGTTTGGTTCCAGCTTAGACTTGTGCTGGGTCGGGAGGAGTTGAGCCATCTCTCCAATATGGTTGGATTGGGCATTTGAACCTTGTGATCAAGCAGATCCTGCCCAGTATGGGAGCCTGGTCTCTGACAAACAGCAGACCGGGTGTGAAGTGTGCAGATGTGTTCAGAAAGCCCTGCTAACTGATGCCCGTGGTTAAACTGGAGCTCCTGCATAGGCTTTGTCATAGAGCCTGCTGCTTTTGAGAGCCGTTTCCTACTGCAAAGCTGTCTTGTGTATGTTGAGTAACTCGTCCCTCAAAGTTCAGTTTTAGAAAGGAAAATGCCTTGGGGACTGCATTGGTGCAATTGCTGTCAAGCTTTAGGCTATTCTGCAGTGCAGAAGAAGGCAGTTATTTGAGCTGTGTTTTCCTCACAGCTGTGCTGAAGCTGGGGTTGACGTTTCAATCTCTTGCAGGTGGGAGACATGGTGTGCATTATTGCTATGCCACCAAAGGAGCTGAGCCCCTGGTGGAGAGGCAAGCGTGGCTTTCAGGTAGGCACATGCTTCCAACACGAGAGCACAGCACAACTTCAGTAGAGTCAGGAATCTCAGGTTGGAGCTGCTCTGCCTGCACAGGATGGCTTCTGGATGCAAACAGTTGCCCTGTGTCGGTGTCAGAGGACCTTCCCTTTGGCTCTGGGCTCGGGCTAATGCCCAGCTGTCTTTTTGTTCTTGTTACAGGTTGGATCTTTCCCTAGTGAGTGTGTGGAACTCATTAGCGGAAAGGTTCCAGAGTCCCTCGTCAATTCGTTGCCAAAGCCAGGTACACATGTTACATTTGATACTGCGGGTTAGTAAAATGAGGCCAGAGCGTGGCTTTCAGGGGTTTTGTTAATGCCCGAGTTGAGCAAGATTAGCAAGAGGACTGCATTAAGCTCCATGGAAACACGCAGAGATCTGGCCCAATCCCACTGTGTTTCTTATTGGGCTTGGGGAAGTCACAGAATCCTCCTGGAATGGCTTGGGATTGGAAGGAGCCTAAAGGATCCTCAGGATCGCCAGCCTGTCTGTGCATTTAGCAGGAGACGAGAGCAGGCTGTCCAGGGCCCCTTCTGACCTGGCCCTGGGCACTTGCAGGGACAGGGAAAATCCGTTCCTGCATGTCCTGGTTGGGAATGTTCTTCCCATTGTTCCGTGCTCTGTCAAATGCGTTACGCTCGGGCTCGTCCAACCAATCCAAGCCTGAAATGAACTGGTTTCTCTGTTTTGTTTCGCAGCGCTGAAGAAACGGGGCAAGCTCCCACCCTTCCTTCGTTCGGTGGTGAAGGCGCGCCCCAGGAGAGCGGAGCAGCCGGAGCCGGAGAAGGAAGGGGTGTTTGGGTGTGACCTGGGGGAGCACCTTCTCCACTCTGGCCGTGATGGTAAGGAACAGCCCATTCCTGAGATATTCCTCTGTTGGGCATCTGAAGATGCAAGGGAGATCATATCCAGCAGTTGTTTCAGCCTGAAAACGTAGGAAGGCTTCTGGCCACAGAGAGCATAGTGCATCCTTTTCCTAGCTCTTGTGGTGGTGAGATTGGATTCCTCCATTCCTGAGGGAGCTGTGATGGGACTTGCAGTGTCTGTGGCTTTGCCAGAGTTACTTTCTCCAGGCTGTTGATAGGTGGTGGCATTTCTGGAAAGCCAAGAACACATCTCTGTGCAGTTTCCTCACAGCTGTCTCTGCCAGCTTTCTCCTCTAAGGAGGAGGCAAGCGGTAGCCTGGCTGGGCTTAGTGGATGGGATGTGAGAAGAGCACGGCCTGAACCAGGACTTGAGGAAGAAGCTCAGCTAACAGCTGTCTCTTGTTCTGTAGTCCCCCAGGTCCTGCAGAGCTGCTCTGAATTCATCGAGCAGCATGGCGTGGTGCGCGGGATCTACCGCCTGTCCGGCGTCACGTCCAAGATCCAGCGACTACGGTAAGAGTGCTGTGACTGACGCAACTGTCAGTAGGGGCACGTGCCATGCTGCGGGCGTTCAGAGGAAGCCCTTCCTTTTCTTGACTGTACTTGGTGTGGCTTTGGACTTGTTTTCGTCTTTCTCAAAGCCCTCTGCCCAATTCTGTGTCCTTCTCTGCAGCCATGAATTTGATTCAGAGCAGGTTCCTGAGCTCAGCGTCCGTGACATTCACAGCGTGAGCTCCGTATGTAAGATGTACTTCAGGGAGCTCCCGAACCCTCTTGTGACCGAGCAGCTGTATGACAAGTTCTCGGTAAGCACAGGGCAATGCCTTGCACTGCTTGGCCTTGATGACACAGGCTGCATGCTGCGGTGTTCCCCTGATGCCTCTTGGAAGGCATCAAGTCTGCCTCGGTGCTGAGCACCAGCGCGCTGTCCCCACGGTTCGCAAAGCTGTGGCAGCTCTCTAGGCTGACTGGTGTCTGAATGCCTTCCTGCCTTTTTCCAGGACGCTGCTCGTGCTGCTACGAAGGAGGAGCAGTTGCTCAGGATGAAGGACGCCATCCAGCAGCTGCCCGCTCCTCACTACAGGTCAGTGCTGCGCTCGGTCTGCTGAGCTCAGCCCTGCTGCCTTTCAGAGGGTGATGATGCGATTCCAGGTGTTGCCTGACACCTGCAACATCATGCGTCTGCACGCTGAAGCGGCTGAAGGCTGCATGGGGTCAATGGACTGGGTCGGTTCCTTGGCACGGGGGCACGGTTGGTGCAGCCGATGGCTGCGACTGTGCTTTGCAGGGCTTGGTGCTGCAGCGTGGTGGCACTGGGAACGTTTTATCTACTTCCTATTCAGGGACGGTAGCAATGTCATCAATTAGCATGAAGTGAGGTTTGTTTCGTGCACTGCAGCACGGCTTGCTTTTTGGTGCTGAACATCCGCCCCTCTTGTTTTCCAGGACTCTGGAATACCTGATGAGGCATCTGGCGTCTCTTGCTGGGAGCAGCTCGGTCACCAATATGGACGCTAAGAATTTAGCAATCGTGTGGGCTCCAAACCTCTTAAGGTAAACTTCTTTTTCTGTTGAAGCACAACGCTTAGTTCTGCTCTCCAGAAAGAAAGCAGTCCTCCCTTCTTCTTCCTCTAGTGTGCTCTTCTCCTGTAAAAGCTGTCAGAAGTGGCTGGCAGCAGAGGGGGATCCTGGACTGCTCTCCCCCAGGCCCAGGGGCCCAATTTCTAGATGGCAGTTTCTGCTCTCCTGTTGAGCTGGGACTGCTGTGTCCTTGATCATCCAGGAGAATTTTGTCAGTGGCATTGCTGCTTGCCCACTGCGGAAGTCTCCAGAGCCCAGCTGGACTGCTTTGGGCTGCAAAACTTCAGACCTGGGGAAACAGTCTTGGAGGAACGACTTGTAAAATCTGCCTTTTCTTCAGATCCCAGCAGAGCCAGTCTGCCTGCGTCAGCGGAGGAGCTGCCTGCTTAGAAGTGCAGACGCAGGCAGCAGTGGTGGAATTCCTGATCGGCAACACAGACGTCCTCTTCCACACCAAATCCACGTCAGCTGTGGGAGAGGGAGCAGGTGAGCGTCTTCCTCCATTAGCTTGATCTTGATCCAATCCAGGCCCTCTACAAGATCATTCAAATACGCTTTGACTCTGGATGGGACAGGAGGCTTCTGGGCTTAGATGAGAATATGGCACCCTGTTGCTGGATCCCGAGAATGTCCGAGGCCAGACTTTACATGGAGAAAACCATCCCTGCCTTTAGGATGTTTTGAGTGGGGGTGAAGCATGATTGAAGTGTGGCAGCAAAGCTTTCTGAGTTCCCAGATCCGTTTTCTAGGGCTTTTTTTTTTAATGCCTGTTTTGCTACAGTGCGCAGCTCTTAATGATGACTGTGTCCTTTGCCACGAGCATACCTCTGAGCATCCAGTTACTCTGAGCTCCTCTTCTTCCAGTGGCTCGGATAAGCAAGTCTGAGAAGAATGCAGAACTGGGATGGCTGTGCTGCTGCTTTCTGATCCTCCCTCTTACCTGCGGTTTTCCCTTGCAGGGCACAGTTCTGTACCTGGGCCCCAGTCTGTGCGGGAGTCTCCTCCTGCCACAAAGCTGCTCACCCTGCAGGAGGCGCAGGCTCTGAGAAGTGGCCAGAGCAGCTCTCCTGCTGTGGCACAAAGCAGCGACATCGAAGTGGAGGAAGACCCCGCAGCCATATCAGGGAGATTCCACACAGTCCTTGATTTTCCATCTCAAAGGTAAAGAGGATTTCCCTTTCCAGCCCCTATCATCATAGGTCAGGTGGGCTTTCTTGGTTTACTTTTTGTCCATTATATCGCCAAGGATTCAACTAACACAACTCTAGGCAGAGCTGTTGGTGAGTCTTGCTGGCACTAGAAATTAAAGATGGCAGTGAGCTGAGGCCGAGGAGCTGTTAACGTAAGAGTCAGAGATGCTTTTGAGCCTCCCTTATGGCTGCACAGTTCCTCATAAAGCAGTTAACGCCTGCCAGCTCCTGTCCTGTCCGGCTGTGGAGCCTTTGCTCACATGCTCTGCATCTTGCTTGACATGGTTGAGAGGAATATAGCCAGCAGGGCTTGAGGGCCGAGCTGTAGGAATGGAAGCGTCCTCTGCTGTTTGAAACAGAGCGCGTTTCCAAGCTGTGTTTCAGCAGAAAGCAGGCAGTGCCAGGAACGGGCAACTATTGGCAAGGGCTCGGTGCAACTCTTCCCTCACCCTGCACCACGACTGACAGCATGCTCTGTTTTCTCTCCAGACCAAGTTCTCCCAGAAAGAGGGAGGAATCACCATCTGGCAGCTGGTGTTCTTGCTTCTGCCTGCGCAGACCATCTTCTGTGGGCAAACGCCAACTTCAGCGCAGTGCAAAGGAGCCCTCACAAGCAGAACTCGTGGTCCTGGCAGGTAAGGGTGCAAATCCAGCTTTCAAAACACTGCTTGTCAGCAACGCAGTTAGAATTCATGCTTTCAGTGGGCTTGTACCTCCATCCGGCATTCAAGTCCGTGCCTGACATCTTCAGCTGACCCCTGTTTTCCCAAAGGAGCCTCTCAAGCTGTTTGAAGCCTACTTGACAGGCAGCACCAAGCCTTTGCCTCCAGGGGCAGAGAGAGTTTGACACTAACCCCTGTGTATCCACTGCTTCCTAGGTGAATCGAGCCCTTGTGAGGCCAGAAGAGAAGGGTCAAGTGCTGGTGGCTCAGAGAGTGCTTCCATCAATGGACAGCTCATGGGAAGCCCAAGTCGCTGCACGTCCAATATAAGCCTTGAATGTGACAGCAGCGACGGAGAGAAGGAGGTGACCGTTGTTGAAGCACTCATTTCTCCCAGCTCTCCTGAAAGGGCTTCCCCGAGCCTGACAGAAAGCACCGTCACCAGCCTGGACTGTGGCCCGGTGCCTCTGCAGTGCAGCCCAGCCCAAACACAGCCCGAATGCCCCAACAGTGACACCTCCAAGCAGGACCAAGGCAGTGTCGCTGAGGAGAAGCCGAGCCTCTTGGAGGGGGACATGGAGTCAGGCTGCAATTCAAATGAAAGCCTTCCGTGTGACAGCAGAGATGGAGAGAAGGAGGTTGTCGTTGTTCAGGCACTCATCTCTCCCTGCTCTGCTGAAGGGACTGACGTGAGCCAGCAAGAAACCACAGTCACCTGCCTGGACTGTGGCCCGGTTGAAAGCAGCTGAAACAGGAGTTAATGAAGACCCCAGCATTAGGACAATGGGGCAGAGGATAACTACACTGATATCCCACATGGTCTCTACAGTGTTGGAGGTGAAAGGGGGACATTGGCTTTCCCCTGAGAGATTTTTGAAGTATAAAGCCATTCTAGTGGAGCAAGATGATGAAGAAATAACAGTAACAAATATTGTAAATCGAGCTGCCTTTCTTAGTGCAATTAAAAGGAGAACCTGTGTCTCACGACTGTTTAGAGACTATGGAAGCAGTATATTCCAGTCGCAGAGACTTGAAAGAAGAACCACTGGAGGATGCGGAAGACATCTGGTACGCAGACAGGAGCAGCTTTGTTCGACATGGGAAGATAAAGATATGGACTGATTCAAAATATGCCTTTAGTGCTGTTCATGCACATGGAGCAATATGGAAAGAAAGAGGACTGTTGTCAAGCCAAGGGAAAGGTCTTAAACACACTGAAGAAATAGTCAGACTCCTGGAGGCAGTCCAACAGCTGGAGAAGGTTGCTAAAATGCACTGTTGATGCCACCAAAGGGGAGACAGTGCTGAAGGAATGGGAAATGCGCTGGCTGACAGAGAAGCAAAGCGAGCGGCAGAGGGTGAGGTGGTGGAGGCTTCCTTGATTCCAGATGGTAACATGCAGGTGGATGGTGAGCCAAAGCACTCAAAAGAGTATTGGAACTTGATAAACAATTTGGAAGGGCAGGTAAAAGAGGAAGGATGGACCTTTCCACCACTAGGGAAAGGAATGATTCCAGCAGCCATATGATGGGCTGTGGTGACTGAAGATAGGAAAACTCACTGGGGAGCAGAAGCATTACATAAATATCTTGTTCAACGAGTGGTCACCCGAAATTTGTATACTGCCATTAGGCAAGTGACCCAGCAAGGTGAAGTTTGTTTACCAAATAATCCTAACACAGGCCACAAAGTTCAGTTAGGGCGAATAGGGAGATAAATTATCCAGGACAATAATGGCAGGTAGATTTCTCAGAGCTCCCAAGAAAAGGGGGGTACAGATACATGTTAGTTTTAACAGATGCCTTTTCAGGATGGCCTGAGGCATACCCGTGCCGGACTAACCAGGGCAGGGAAGAAACAAAAGTTTTGTGACAGGAAATAATTCCAAGGTTCTGGGTGCCAGGAACAATCTCTTCAGATTGAGGCCCCCATTTTATTGCTAAAGTGGTTCAACAAATCAGTACTTTATTGGGAATCAACTGGCAGTTGCATACAACTTACAGGCCACAGTCAGGTGGCCAGGTGGAAAAGAGGAACCATTTATCTAAGCTGCAAATACTAAAAGTTGGCCAAGAGGCTGGGATTCCATGGTTGCAAGCACTGCCTCTGGCACTTGTGAGAATTCAAAGTAAACCCCAACCAAGGAAGGATGAAGCCCATATGAAATTCTCTATGGGTAACCTGTGCAGTGCCTTTGTAGTGCAGCCCAGCCCAAAGACAGCCCAAGTGCCCCGACAGCGGCACCTCCAAGCAGGACCAAGGCAGTGTCAACGAGGAGAAGCCGAGCCTCTTGGAGGGGGACTTGGAGTCAGGCCTCCAGTCCCAGAGACCAGGCAGCAACACGAGCTCTGAGCCACTCTCTCCTCAACAACAGAGGATGAATCCTATCTTTCCCCGGACCTCTCCCATCCTCCTTTGTCCGACTGAATAAAGGCACTCTGGTGCTCAGACAACACCTTGACTGTGTTCCGAGTCTTCATTCACATTGACCGGGATGAATGCAAGAAACAGCAAGGCAGCTCAGCTTGCATCAGCGAGAGCTCTGTTACTGTTTTGTAGGGGAGCAAATAGTCTCTAGCATCCTGGATGCTGCTCATGAAAACCCCAAGCTTCCTGTCTGTGGCTTTGTGATGCTTTTCAGGGCCCCTGATGCTCTTCGCTGCCTTGGCTGCTCCCTAACACCTCTGTCCTCCTGCCGTGTCCATTCCCAACTCCCACCTACAAGGTGGCCCTGCAGATTGTCTCCAGCCCTGCCATCATCACGCTGCTGCAGGAGGAGCTCACCCTGACCAACATCAGGCAGTACTGCCTGCCTCTCTCACTCTCTAGACCAAGTGTAACTACGCTGTCGTGCAGACAAATGCTTTCTGTCACATCCTCCATCCCCAAAGCCATTTACCAGTAGGCAGATCTTGCAGAAGAAGAATCAAGCAGCAGAACCTTTTGCTCAGCTACAGCACACAAATGCTACAAAAGCAGAAACAACCCTCAAGCTCTGGGTCTGCGGGTCTGCACAGGCATGCATGGACTGTGTTTGATGGTACCCCCATCCTTGATTTCCTTCCCTGCTCCTTGTCTGATGGCACTGCTGAGCCAGGAACAAGCTGCCCAGCGTGGCAGAGCGTGGTGCAGAGCTGTGCTGGGACCTCTGCTGCAGCTTGGCGTGCAACCTCATCCACTTCTCTGACAGACCTGCTGATCCCACTTGTGCCATCGGGATGCTCTGGCACGGGATGTGCCTCCAACCCAAAGCTCCTTCCCACCTCCCAAGGAGAAGCAAAGCAACCCAAGCATTGCCAACAAACCTGCCCAGGAGTCAGCAGGGAATGCAAACAGCTTCTGGCTGCTCCCTTGCACTCCCGTCCTAAGTAAGAGAGCCCACAAGGACTGGCTGGAAAATCAGTGCATGACACATGAGTGTGCACAGGATGGCTGAAAGCAGTGGAGTTCCATGAGTTGTGTGTTTGTGTATGTGTGTGGATTTGTGCACGGATGGTGTTGCACACATTTGTGTTCATGAGTGTCCAAAGCAGTGGGGTTGCTCAGGTGTGTGTAGGTCAGTGGGTATGTGTGCAAGGATGAGCATGCACATACATGTGCTTGCACAGGGGTGTGCAGAGTGTTGGAGTTGCACAAGGACATTGTGGTACCGGTGTGTGCGTGCACTTTGGGAGTGAAAGGAAGGGGTTACACATGTGTCTGTGTGTGTGCGCACAGGGCTGCACTACGGGATGTGGACGCGTGAGTGTGTGTGAGCACACGGACAGTGCATGGACGCAGTGGCAAAAATGTGTGCTTGCACAGGGGTGTGCTGAGGAGTTGGGTTGCACGCAGGTGCACACAAAGGGATGTTTTCTGGCAGTTGTTGGCACATACGCGTTCCCAGGGATGGTTTGCACACGTCTGTGAATGCAAATGAGGACACACGATGCGGCGCGTGCACGTGGGTGTTCAAAAAGGGGCAGAGTGGCGCACGTGTGTGTGTGTGCATGTGGATTGGAGGAAGGCTGGGGTGCAGGTTGACCTCTGCCGTGGTGAGTGGGGGCTCACGGTGTTGCTCAGTGGTAGATTTGTTCACGTTGAGTGCTCTCAGGAAACTCGCTCAACACTGAAGGCCTTGCAGAAGTCTGGCTGAGTGATGTCAGTTGCTTTTCCTTTCCCCACTGATGCTGTCACTCTGCTGTAGAAGGCCACCAAAGTGAGCAGGCTGCATGTCTCCGTTTCTGCTGTTTCTCCATTTCCTTCTTGTTGCTCCCTGTAAGCAGCAGGTTCAGCCATGCTGCTTTCCTGCCTTCTCTGCTGGATTTCATGTGGTCGGGATGAAGCTCAGAGCTCCATCTCTGAGAAAGTTTTTCTGAGCAAGTGACCATGTCTTTTCCATTCCTTTGCCCCTCACAACAGTTTTCCAGTGGCTCTTGTCCAGTAATTCTTTGAACAGCCTGCAGCTGACTCTGCTGAAGCTCAGGGTCCCGACTTTGCTTTTTGCCAGGCCCGCATTCCTTGAGATGAGGAACTCTAGGAGGGCATGGTCACTACAGCCCTGACCACCTCCAGTCTTAACCCCTGGCGTGCACCATGTCCAGTAATGCTTCCCCTCTGCTTGGTGTGCTCAATGCTTGGGCCACAAAGTTCTTCTCAGTGCACTCCAGCAGTCTCTCAGATAGCTGGCAGCCAGCCATGCTGATTTCTCAGCCTGACTGGAATCCCCCATCAAGTTGAAAATCAGTGAGCACGGTGCTGCTGGTAGCTGCAGTAAGCAGGGCCCATCAACAGTCTCCCTGGGCCAGGTGGCCTGGTGCAGACCCTCAGCTGCAGAAGCCCATGATTGGTTTAGTCCCTAATTTTACCCACAAGTTCTCAATGTGATCATGGCTGTTCTTAGTCCTCTGCAGTCAGCTTCTTCATATAGAGGGCAAATCCCTTGCCCTGCAGAATTCCATAGTAACAAGCACGTCTGCTTTGTGTCAGGCTTTTGCTTTATTTATTTATTTATTTATTTATTTTTCTTTTCCCATTTTCTACGTAGCAAAATTAATTTCTGAGCCAGGAGAAGAAGAAGCGCAACATGCAGCAATCTTCCTTACACTGCGCAGTTTGCATGAGTAGCCAAGTGCTCCTCAGGTCATGTGTGCTGCAGAGCTGACCTTGGTGGCAGGGGCTGTGTCTTCATTTTCTACCTGTCCCGTGGGAGCATAAGAAGACTATTGAGAGCAGGAGCTGCACAGCAAGATGAACAGCATGAGAAGGTAAGGCTGAGAACCAAGGACACAGCTTTTGTGTCACTGACCCACCTGTGGCAGAGGTCAGGATTTCTGCAGGTATGGGAAATCATCCCATCACTTAGTGCCTTACAGGGAGCTGAGAAGCTTTTCTTGCTCAAGTCCTGCTTCCCAGCTTAACCACCTCCAGGGAAGTAGATGTCACTTTTCTGGTGTCCTTCAATTCCGCGTCCACATTTTCCCAAAAGCAAAAGAATTTGGAGGTAACCACCTGCAGTGAAGTGAGCGATTTCCGTGCCTATTTCTGATGGTGGCAATGACTTCGAAGGTCACACTTAATAGACGGTGCCTGTTTCCATTCTGACAAAGGCTGTTGTTGCAGCTGACTTCCCGAGGCTGCCATACGTGGTGGTGATGCAGCCTTGGGCTTCTGAGTTTGCATGAATCCCACCTTTCCTTTTTCTCTCTTGCAGGTCAGCTGGTGCTGGAAGCGGACGGTATCTCAGTAGGAATGAAGGTGAGTGCAAGAGCAGCTGCTGAGGGGAGGAAGGAAATCCCTGCTAATGATCTCTGAAGCATCTATGGGTACGGTACCGAAGGAGGCAGCAGTGATGCTGGAGGGCACGTGGTGAGTGCGTGGACAGGGTGGCACAAATGCGTGCGTGTGCTGAGGATTTGGGTTGCACACGGGTGCACACAAAGGGATGTTTGTGGAAGGTGTAGGCACGTAGGTGCTCCCAGGGAAGGTTTGCACACATCTGTGAATGCAAAGGGGTGCACAAGATGCAGCGCGTGCATGGGGGTGTGCAAAGCAGGCAGGGTGGTGCACGGGTGTGAGTGTGTACATGGATAGGGGAAGACTGGGGTTACAGGTTGACCTGTGCTGAGGTGAGTGGGGGCTCACGGTGTTGCTCAGTGGTAGATTTGCTCACACTGAGTGCTAACAGGAAACTCACAAACCCTTTTTGTTTCGGCTGTGTTAGTGCTGTGATCCCTTGCTGCTGGGATGGGGTGTTGGAAGGATGGTGTGCGTGCCGAGCTCCCATCTCTCTTGCAGGAATCAAGTGTAGAGCAAAAGGGATGTGTGGATCAGGTGACCGCAAGAAGGCTGGATGTTTGGGATGGTGGCAGCTGATGGAAACAGGTATTCCGTTCAGCTTTTAACAGAAGTCAGGGGTCTTGGAGGAAGAACGACTAGGTTCTGAGATGGCTTCAAATGTGCACACCGAGTACGTCTGTCCTGTCCTGTGCCATCTCTGCTTCTTTTTGATGAAAGCATTTTTACGACCATGTGTTGGGCCTGTTTGCTTGTGGAAGGAGGAATGTTAGGCGCAGTTCTCACCGAGAACTTCTGCTAGGATTTCTGTGTAATTTGAATCATGAGTGTTAGCACAGTGAGGTGAAGGAGGGCCCCAGAAACAAGTTTGGTGCTGTTGAAACACTGTGTGATGAGAAGGTGGGAGGTAACACGTGCTGGCAGATGTGGAAACCACTTTGGGATTGAGGTGAGAAGGAAAGGAATGGCGATGACGGAGCTGACGGCAAAGAGTTTCCTGGGGAGGCTAGGTGCTTGCTTGGGACTGGATCCGATCAACTTCTTGTTTGCTGGTGTCCATCTGGGGTTTGTGGAGCCATTTTCATCCCAGGGTCTGTCTGGTAGGACTGGGGCCTGGGCCATGCCAGGGCGAATCGTGCACTTTGCTCTCATTCTTAGTGCTTGTTTTTGCTCAGGAGGGCAGGTGGCAATCCTCATGGACCAAGGCCTGCCGGTGGGGTTTGTGGAGAAAGAGGTCCTGAGGGCCTGGTGTGACACCCATGGAGCTGTAGCGAGGCTGCATCGGTGTAAAACGCAAGAAATCCACAGAGATCTGCAGGTGGGTTGTGGGCTCGAGTTATGCCAGAGGCGATGTGCGTGCTCCTTTACGTGTGCGTTGTCCGCCTGCTGTATGGCGGGTGGGCTTGGAAAGCTGGTACCGTGTTTCTGTTGTCGGGAGAAGCAGGTATAAACTCTTCTCTCTATTGAAAGATTTAACAAAAGAGCCTCTACTTGCTTCTTAGCATATGAATCATAGAAGCATAGAATCACCAGGGTTGGTGAAGACCTAAAAGATCATCCAGTCCAACCGTTCTCCTATTTCCAATAGCTTCCACTAAACCATGTCTCTCAACACAACATCCAGTTGTTCCTTGAACACCCCCAGCATCGGTGACTCCACCACCTCCCTGGGCAGTCCATTCCAGAGCCTGGCCACCCTTTCTGAAAAGAATATTTCCTAGTGTCCAGCCTGAATCTCCCCTGCTGCAGCTTGAACCCATTCCCTGTAGTCCTATCAATAACGACACGAGAGAAGAGGCCAACCCCCAGCTCACTACAACCTCCCTTCAAGAAGTTACAGAGAGCAAGAAGGTCTCACCTGAGCCATCTCTTCTCCAGGCTGAGCATTCCCAGCTCCTGCAGCCTCTCCTCATATGGCCCCATTGTGCTCCAGAGACCTCACCAGCTTTGTTGGCCTTCTTTGAACATGTTCCAAAGCCTCAGTGTCTTTCTTGCAGTGAGGGGTCCAAAACTGGAAACAGAACTCAATTTGCGGCCTCACCAGTGCTGAGTGCAGGGGGACAATCACCTCTCCGCTCCTGCTGGCAGCACTGTTTCTGGTGCAAAATGTATGTAAGTGTCACATGTGTGACATCCTTTCTGGTATAGTTCTGTGACAGGAGTCCAATGGATTTGCAACCTGACTTGAAGCCTGTGGGCATCACCCAGGAGTTGGGGTGAGAGGATTAGGCCGAGGAACAGGAACCTCTTTGGTCATTATTAACTCCCATATTTTTTGGTCAGGAATCTTTGTGTGTGTGGTTTTTTTTGTTTTTTTTTTTGTTTTGCTTTTTTCCCCCATGTTAAGAACAGACTCGTTGTGCAGCTTGTGAAAGACTGCATTCACGCCTGCTGCTGATTGGTGGTATTCTCTACATGGAGCTGCAGTGGAAATGGACACTTCTGGTCCAATGTGTGGAACCTCCCCGGGTGCTCAGATCAGCCAAGTTGTCAAGGCCTGGCTCTTGGTTGGTGAGTTGCGCCAAGGTTAGAGAGTTGGGATTTTCTGGGCTTTGAGACACGTCTTCCAGTTGCACATTGTGTTATTTCTGATGTGCTGACCTCTTGAGCTCCAGCCCCAAATGAGGATTCAAGTACTACCAAAAACTATCTGTGGATTCTCAAGTAGTATTTCTTGCTAAAGAGAACAGGCGTGCAGCCTGCGCTTTCATTTGCACAAAGGATCATCTCTGTCTGTGTTTCTTTTAGACCCTGAGATGGAGCAGAGTGGAACACAGACTTGGGTGAATCTTCAGTCAGGAGCAGTGACCCGTAATGCTCATCTTAGGTGTCTGGCTGACAAGAAGAGCAGAGAGGTAAGTTTCACAGGGTGGCGTGCCCATTTAATTTTATTTTTCATTCATGATGCATAGAGGCGTTACCCAGACAAAGTGAGCATTTGTCAGCTGGACTTTCTAGAAATGACCTAGGCAGTGAAATCGGCTTGAAGCATCCCAAAGAGCTTTGCAAAAGAATGCTGAGAGTGAATCTGGCACCCTCCTTTGGAAACCTGCGATGTCTGTCAGCACTTCAGCTGTGCCCAAACACCTCCCATTGCGCTGCCACACCAGGGTAGAATTCCAACCCCACAGTGAGTTCTGGAATGTTGTGGTGCCGTGTTGGAATCTGATGTGACCACGTGGTCTTGCCTCCCCCCCTTGTGGGGGGTCATGGTGGACCAGGCTGGTGGCTGTTGGTGATGTCATAAGCGGCTGGCATGAGGGGAGGGGCGGTGCGTTCTGTGTTCCTTTGTGGGCGAGTAGGAGTTCGGAGTGGTTGGTTTTCTTGTTGTTCTTGTGCCTTTAGTGCCTTTGTTTGAGTGTCATCGTGCGCAGCATCCTGTAGGTAAGCTGAGCCAGCGTGGGATGGACGGGTGGGCAGCGAGGTGTTGAGAAGTGCTGGCTGTCGGAGCTCCCAGCACCGTATTGCTTACTCTTGAGCATCAGACGTAAGTTTCCCCCGGTAGACACGTTCCAAAGGGGGTGTCCGTAAAGGTGGCACCCGTCCCATGCTTCTTCCGTCGTCATCTGTGCTCAATTGTGGATGCGTCGTCATGTTGCTGGGCGGACAGGCATCCCGTAGCCTGAGACTCAGCATGTCTTGCAGCAAGTGGATGGGACGATTGTGCTGTGTGCGTTCTGCCATGGCTGTCTTAGCCCTGCTCACTGACCTGCTCTTTCTCTCTCCTCTGCCCACCCTCCGCCCACTGCCTTGGTGCAGCTTTTGCTCTCAGAAGATCTGAGCAGAGTGACCAGGAACTGCTGCAGGTAGCCTGAGGTGATCTTGTTGCCAGGTACGTGCCATGTTTTGTCCCACCTTGTTGTTTTGCATTCTGTGGGTTTCTTCACTGCCCTCCAGCTCAGCCCTCAGAAGGGTGCTGTCTAATGCCCTGCTGTCACACTGTCAGAGCGCTCTGCGCAAGTGCATCTGCTGCTCTGTGCCAGAGTCCCCATCTGCTGGCAGAGGGATAGCAACTTGGCACAACACTGCCTAAGAGGCTGTCACGTTGGAATAGACTGAAGCAAGGGGTAGTTTCTCGAACACCTGCCTATGCCGCAGGGTATACAAGGGTAGTTCTGAAGAAGTCTCTCCATCCTGTGCTGTGTGAATCGAGATAACAGAAGTGTGTTTCTGCTCTGTTTCAGCTTGTCACACCTGGTGTGATGGGCCTTGAGTGCAGCAAGATCAGACGTGAGCCTGAGGTGGCAGCGACGGAGGTAGAGTATGAAGCTCTGGCTTGTCTTTGTTCCCTGTGTTGAGCCAGCAGAGGGAGCTGCAGATGTAGTCTCCTGCAGGAAAGAGTGGGCCAAAGGGGGCCAGGCCGCCTGTCTGTGCCAGTGCCATTGCTGATTAGTCTGTGTAGAGGGAGATGCATCTTTGCGTGGCCTGGCAATCCCGCTGCACAGCAGGAAGAGAAACGACTGTCATGAGACGTGCAGCTCCTTCTTAAGTGCTCCTGATCAGGACGGAGCGCATTTCCTGCAGCTTTCTCTGCAGATGTGCTCCTCCCCTTGAAATCCTCCTGGTTTGTCCTCAGCTCCTGACCACGGCCTGTGCTCTGTTTTGCAGGCTGATAACATGTGGAAGCCGCAGCTGGTGCGTGCGGAGTCCTCTCTCAACGTTCCAGCAATTGCGGCAGCCCATGTTATTAAGCGCTACGTCGCGCAGGGGCCGGATGAAGTCTCCCTGGAGGTAAGCAGTTCCAGGCGTTCCTTGGTGTCGTGCACGGGAGAGTAGTCTAGGGTGTGAACGGCTCAGGAATCTTCTCAGACACCTTCAGAATGTCTGGTGAGGTGAAGCTTGGAAGGTTTGGTTCCAGCTTAGACTTGTGCTGGGTCGAGAGGAGTTGAGCCATCTCTCCAATATGGTTGGATTGGGCATTTGAACCTCGTGATCAAGCAGATCCCGCCCAGTATGGGAGCCTGGTCTCTGACAAACAGCAGACCGGGTGTGAAGTGTGCAGATGTGTTCAGAAAGCCCTGCTAACTGATGCCCGTGGTTAAACTGGAGCTCCTGCATAGGCTTTGTCATAGAGCCTGCTGCTTTTGAGAGCCGTTTCCTACTGCAAAGCTGTCTTGTGTATGTTGCGTAACTCGTCCCTCCAAGGTCAGTTTTAGAAAGGAAAATGCCTTGGGGACTGCATTGGTGCAATTGCTGTCAAGCTTTAGGCTATTCTGCAGTGCAGAAGAAGGCAGTTATTTGAGCTGTGTTTTCCTCACAGCTGTGCTGAAGCTGGGGTTGACGTTTCAATCTCTTGCAGGTGGGAGACATGGTGTGCATTATTGCTATGCCACCAAAGGAGCTGAGCCCCTGGTGGAGAGGCAAGCGTGGCTTTCAGGTAGGCACATGCTTCCAACACGAGAGCACAGCACAACTTCAGTAGAGTCAGGAATCTCAGGTTGGAGCTGCTCTGCCTGCACAGGATGGCTTCTGGATGCAAACAGTTGCCCTGTGTCGGTGTCAGAAGACCTTCCCTTTGGCTCTGGGCTCGGGCTAATGCCCAGCTGTCTTTTTGTTCTTGTTACAGGTTGGATCTTTCCCTAGTGAGTGTGTGGAACTCATTAGCGGAAAGGTTCCAGAGTCCCTCGTCAATTCGTTGCCAAAGCCAGGTACACATGTTACATTTGATACTGCGGGTTAGTAAAATGAGGCCAGAGCGTGGCTTTCAGGGGTTTTGTTAATGCCCGAGTTGAGCAAGATTAGCAAGAGGACTGCATTAAGCTCCATGGAAACATGCAGAGATCTGGCCCAATCCCACTGTGTTTCTTATTGGGCTTGGGGAAGTCACAGAATCCTCCTGGAATGGCTTGGGATTGGAAGGAGCCTAAAGGATCCTCAGGGTCGCCAGCCTGTCTGTGCATTTAGCAGGAGACGAGAGCAGGCTGTCCAGGGCCCCTTCTGACCTGGCCCTGGGCACTTGCAGGGACAGGGAAAATCCGTTCCTGCATGTCCTGGTTGGGAATGTTCTTCCCATTGTTCCGTGCTCTGTCAAATGCGTTGCGCTCGGGCTCGTCCAACCGATCCAAGCCTGAAATGAACTGGTTTCTCTGTTTTGTTTCGCAGCGCCGAAGAAACGGGGCAAGCTCCCACCCTTCCTTCGTTCGGTGGTGAAGGCGCGCCCCAGGAGAGCGGAGCAGCCGGAGCCGGAGAAGGAAGGGGTGTTTGGGTGTGACCTGGGGGAGCACCTTCTCCACTCTGGCCGTGATGGTAAGGAACAGCCCATTCCTGAGATATTCCTCTGTTGGGCATCTGAAGATGCAAGGGAGATCATATCCAGCAGTTGTTTCAGCCTGAAAACGTAGGAAGGCTTCTGGCCACAGAGAGCATAGTGCATCCTTTTCCTAGCTCTTGTGGTGGTGAGATTGGATTCCTCCATTCCTGAGGGAGCTGTGATGGGACTTGCAGTGTCTGTGGCTTTGCCAGAGTTACTTTCTCCAGGCTGTTGATAGGTGGTGGCATTTCTGGAAAGCCAAGAACACATCTCTGTGCAGTTTCCTCACAGCTGTCTCTGCCAGCTTTCTCCTCTAAGGAGGAGGCAAGCGGTAGCCTGGCTGGGCTTAGAGGATGGGATGTGAGAAGAGCACGGCATGAACCAGGACTTGAGGAAGAAGCTCAGCTAACAGCTGTCTCTTGTTCTGTAGTCCCCCAGGTCCTGCAGAGCTGCTCTGAATTCATCGAGCAGCATGGCGTGGTGCGGGGGATCTACCGCCTGTCCGGCGTCACGTCCAAGATCCAGCGACTACGGTAAGAGTGCTGTGACTGACGCAACTGTCAGTAGGGGCATGTGCCATGCTGCGGGCGTTCAGAGGAAGCCCTTCCTTTTCTTGACTGTACTTGGTGTGGCTTTGGACTTGTTTTCGTCTTTCTCAAAGCCCTCTGCGCAATTCTGTGTCCTTCTCTGCAGCCATGAATTTGATTCAGAGCAGGTTCCTGAGCTGAGCGTCCGTGACATTCACAGCGTGAGCTCCGTATGCAAGATGTATTTCAGGGAGCTCCCGAACCCTCTCGTGCCCGAGCAGCTGTATGACAAGTTCTCGGTAAGCACAGGGCAATGCCTTGCACTGCTTGGCCTTGATGTCACAGGCTGCATGCTGCGGTGTTCCCCTGATGCCTCTTGGAAGGCATCAAGTCTGCCTCGGTGCTGAGCACCAGCGCGCTGTCCCCACGGTTCGCAAAGCTGTGGCAGCTCTCTAGGCTGACTGGTGTCTGAATGCCTTCCTGCCTTTTTCCAGGACGCTGCTCGTGCTGCTACGGAGGAGGAGCGGTTGCTCAGGATGAAGGACGCCATCCAGCAGCTGCCCGCTCCTCACTACAGGTCAGTGCTGCGCTCGGTCTGCTGAGCTCAGCCCTGCTGCCTTTCAGAGGGTGATGATGTGATTCCAGGTGTTGCCTGACACCTGCAACATCATGCGTCTGCACGCGGAAGCGGCTGAAGGCTGCATGGGGTCAATGGACTGGGTCGGTTCCTTGGCACGGGGGCACGGTTGGTGCAGCCGATGGCTGCAACTGTGCTTTGCAGGGCTTGGTGCTGCAGCGTGGTGGCACTGGGAACGTTTTATCTACTTCCTATTCAGGGACGGTAGCAATGCCATCAGCTAGCATGAAGTGAGGTTTGTTTTGTGCACTGCAGCACGGTTTGCTTTTTGGTGCTGAACATCCGCCCCTCTTGTTTTCCAGGACTCTGGAATACCTGATGAGGCATCTGGCGTCTCTTGCTGGGAGCAGCTCGGTCACCAATATGGACGCTAAGAATTTAGCAATCGTGTGGGCTCCAAACCTCTTAAGGTAAACTTCTTTTTCTGTTGAAGCACAACGCTTAGTTCTGCTCTCCAGAAAGAAAGCAGTCCTCCCTTCTTCTTCCTCTAGTGTGCTCTTCTCCTGTAAAAGCTGTCAGAAGTGGCTGGCAGCAGAGGAGGAGCCTGGACTGCTCTCCCCCAGGCCCAGGGGCCCAATTTCTAGATGGCAGTTTCTGCTCTCCTGTTGAGCTGGGACTGCTGTGTCCTTGATCATCCAGGAGAATTTTGTCAGTGGCATTGCTGCTTGCCCACTGCGGAAGTCTCCAGAGCCCAGCTGGACTGCTTTGGGCTGCAAAACTTCAGACCTGGGGAAACAGTCTTGGAGGAACGACTTGTAAAATCTGCCTTTTCTTCAGATCCCAGCAGAGCCAGTCTGCCTGCGTCAGCGGAGGAGCTGCCTGCTTAGAAGTGCAGACGCAGGCAGCAGTGGTGGAATTCCTGATCGGCAACACAGACGTCCTCTTCCACACCAAATCCACGTCAGCCGTGGGAGAGGGAGCAGGTGAGCGTCTTCCTCCGTTAGCTTGATCTTGATCCAGTCCAGGCCCTCTACAAGATCATTCAAATATGCTTTGACTCTAGATGGGACAGGAGGCTTCTGGGCTTAGATGAGAATATGGCACCCTGTTGCTGGATCCCGAGAATGTCCGAGGCCAGACTTTACATGGAGAAAACCATCCCTGCCTTTAGGATGTTTTGAGTGGGGGTGAAGCATGATTGAAGTGTGGCAGCAAAGCTTTCTGAGTTCCCAGATCCGTTTTCTAGGGCTTTTTTTTTTAATGCCTGTTTTGCTACAGTGCGCAGCTCTTAATGATGACTGTGTCCTTTGCCACGAGCATACCACTGAGCATCCAGTTACTCTGAGCTCCTCTTCTTCCCGTGGCTCGGATAAGCAAGTCTGAGAAGAATGCAGAACTGGGATGGCTGTGCTGCTGCTTTCTGATCCTCCCTCTTACCTGCGGTTTTCCCTTGCAGGGCACAGTTCTGTACCTGGGCCCGAGTCTGTGCGGGAGTCTCCTCCTGCCACAAAGCTGCTCACCCTGCAGGAGGCGCAGGCTCTGAGAAGAGGCCAGAGCAGCTCTCCTGCTGTGGCACAAAGCAGCGACATCGAAGTGGAGGAAGACCCCGCAGCCGTACCAGGGAGATTCCACACAGTCCTTGATTTTCCATCTCAAAGGTAAAGAGGATTTCCCTTTCCAGCCCCTATCATCACTGGTCAGGTGGGCTTTCTTGGTTTACTTTTTGTCCATTATATCGCCAAGGATTCAACTAACACAACTCTAGGCAGAGCTGTTGGTGAGTCTTGTTGGCACTAGAAATTAAAGATGGCAGTGAGCTGAGGCCGAGGAGCTGTTAACGTAAGAGTCAGAGATGCTTTTGAGCCTCCCTTATGGCTGCACAGTTCCTCATAAAGCAGTTAACGCCTGCCAGCTCCTGTCCTGTCCGGCTGTGGAGCCTTTGCTCACATGCTCTGCATCTTGCTTGACATGATTGAGAGGAAAGTAGCCAGCAGGGCTTGAGGGCTGAGCTGTAGGAATGGAAGCGTCCTCTGCTGTTTGAAACAGAGCGCGTTTCCAAGCTGTGTTTCAGCAGAAAGCAGGCAGTGCCAGGAACGGGCAACTATTGGCAAGGGCTCGGTTCGAGTCTTCCCTCACCCTGCACCACGACTGACAGCATTCTCTGTTTTCTCTCCAGACCAAGTTCTTTGAGAAAGAGGAAGGAATCACCATCTGGCAGCTGGTGTTCCTGCTTCTGCCTGCGCAGACCACCTTCTGTGGGCAAACGCCAACTTCAGCGCAGTGCCAGGGAGCCCTCACAAGCAGAACTCGTGGTCCTGGCAGGTAAGGGTGCAAATCCAGCTTCCAAAAAACTGTTTGACAGCAACACAGGTAGAATTGATGCTTCCAGTGGGCTTGTACCTCCTTCCAGCATTCAAGCCCGTGTCTGACATCTTCAGCTGACCCCTGTTTTCCCAAAGGAGCCTCTCAAGCTGTTTGAAGCCTACTTGACAGGCAGCACCAAGCCTTTGCCTCCAGGGGCAGAGAGAGTTTGACACTAACCCCTGTGTATCCACTCCTTCCTAGGTGAATCGAGCCCTTGTGAGGCCAGAAGAGCCGGGTCAAGTGCTGATGGCTCAGAGAGTGCTTCCATCAATGGACAGCTCATGGGAAGCCCAAGTCGCTGCACGTCCAATATCAGCCTTGAGTGTGACAGCAGCGACGGAAAGAAGGAGGTGACCGTTGTTGAAGCGCTCATTTCTCCCAGCTCTCCTGAAAGGGCTTCCCCGAGCCTGACAGAAAGCACCGTCACCAGCCTGGACTGTGGCCCGGTGCCTCTGCAGTGCAGCCCAACCCAAACACAGCCCGAATGCCCCGACAGCGACACCTCCAAGCAGGACCAAGGCAGTGTCGCTGAGGAGAAGCCGAGCCTCTTGGAGGGGGACATGGAGTCAGGCTGCAATTCAAATGAAAGCCTTCCGTGTGACAGCAGAGATGGACAGAAGGAGGTTGTCGTTGTTCAGGCACACATCTCTCCCTGCTCTGCTGAAGGGACTGACGTGAGCCAGCAAGAAACCACAGTCACCTGCCTGGACTGTGGCCCGGTTGAAAGCAGCTGAAACAGGAGTTAATGAAGACCCCAGCATTAGGACAATGGGGCAGAGGATAACTACACTGATATCCCACATGGTCTCTACAGTGTTGGAGGTGAAAGGGGGACATTGGCTTTCCCCTCAGAGATTTTTGAAGTATAAAGCCATTCTAGTGGAGCAAGATGATGAATAACAGTAACACATATTGTAAATCCAGCTGCCTTTCTTAGTGCAATTAAAAGGAGAACCTGTGTCTCACGACTGTTTAGAGACTATGGAAGCAGTATATTCCAGTCGCAGAGACTTGAAAGAAGAACCACTGGAGGATGCGGAAGACATCTGGTACGCAGACAGGAGCAGCTTTGTTCGACATGGGAAGATAAAGATATGGACTGATTCAAAATATGCCTTTAGTGCTGTTCATGCACATGGAGCAATATGGAAAGGAAGAGGACTGTTGTCAACCCAAGGGACAGGTCTTAAACACACTGAAGAAATAGTCAGACTCCTGGAGGCAGTCCAACAGCTGGAGAAGGTTGCTAAAATGCACTGTTGATGCCACCAAAGGGGAGACAGTGCTGAAGGAATGGGAAATGCGCTGGCTGACAGAGAAGCAAAGCGAGCGGCAGAGGGTGAGGTGGTGGAGGCTTCCTTGATTCCAGATGGTAACATGCAGGTGGATGGTGAGCCAAAGCACTCAAAAGAGTATTGGAACTTGATAAACGATTTGGAAGGGCAGGTAAAAGAGGAAGGATGGACCTTTCCACCACAAGGGAAAGGAATGATTCCAGCAGCCATATGATGGGCTGTGGTGACTGAAGATAGGAAAACTCACTGGGGAGCAGAAGCATTACATAAATATCTTGTTCAACGAGTGGTCACCCGAAATTTGTATACTGCCATTAGGCAAGTGACCCAGCAAGGTGAAGTTTGTTTACCAAATAATCCTAACACAGGCCACAAAGTTCAGTTAGGGCAAATAGGGAGAGAAATTATCCAGGACAAGAATGGCAGGTAGATTTCTCAGAGCTCCCAAGAAAAGGGGGGTACAGATACATGTTAGTTTTAACAGATGCCTTTTCAGGATGGCCTGAGGCATACCCGTGCCGGACTAACCAGGGCAGGGAAGAAACAAAAGTTTTGTGACAGGAAATAATTCCAAGGTTCTGGGTGCCAGGAACAATCTCTTCAGATTGAGGCCCCCATTTTATTGCTAAAGTGGTTCAACAAATCAGTACTTTATTGGGAATCAACTGGCAGTTGCATACAACTTACAGGCCACAGTCAGGCGGCCAGGTGGAAAAGAGGAACCATTTATCTAAGCTGCAAATACTAAAAGTTGGCCAAGAGGCTGGGATTCCATGGTTGCAAGCACTGCCTCTGGCACTTGTGAGAATTCAAAGTAAACCCCAACCAAGGAAGGATGAAGCCCATATGAAATTCTCTATGGGTGACCTGTGCGGTGCCTTTGTACTGCAGCCCAGCCCAAAGACAGCCCGAGTGCCCCGACAGCGGCACCTCCAAGCAGGACCAAGGCAGTGTCACTGAGGAGAAACCGAGCCTCTTGGAGGGGGACTTGGAGTCAGGCCTCCAGTCCCAGAGACCAGGCAGCAACACGAGCTCTGAGCCACTCTCTCCTCAACAACAGAAGATGAATCCTAGCTTTCCCCGGACCTCTCCCATCCTCCTTTGTCCGACTGAATAAAGGCACTCTGGTGCTCAGACAACACCTTGACTGTGTTCCGAGTCTTCATTCACATTAACCGGGATGAATGCAAGAAACAGCAAGGCAGCTCAGCTTGCATCAGCGAGAGCTCTGTTATTGTTTTGTAGGGGAGCAAATAGTCTCTAGCATCCTGGATGCTGCTCATGAAAACCCCAAGCTTCCTGTCTGTGGCTTTGTGATGCTTTTCAGGGCCCCTGCTGCTCTTCACTGCCTTGGCTGCTCCCTAACACCTCTGTCCTCCTGCCATGTCCATTCCCAGCTCCCACCTACAAGCTGGCCCTGCAGATTGTCTCCAGCCCTGCCATCATCACACTACGGCAGGAGGAGCTCACCCTGACCAACATCAGGCAGTACTGCCTGCCTCTCTCACTCTCTAGACCAAGTGTAACTACGCTGTCGTGGAGACAAATGCTTTCTGTCACATCCTCCATCCCCAAAGCCATTTACCGGTAGGCGGCTCTTGCAGAAGAAGAATCAAGCAGCAGAACCTTTTGCTCAGCTACAGCACAAAAATGCTACAAAAGCAGAAACAACCCTCAAGCTCTGGGTCTGCGGGTCTGCACAGGCATGCATGAACTGTGTTTGATGGTACCCCCATCCTTGATTTCCTTCCCTGCTCCTTGTCTGATGGCACTGCTGAGCCAGGAACAAGCTGCCCAGCGTGGCAGAGCGTGGTGCAGAGCTGTGCTGGGACCTCTGCTGCAGCTTGGCGTGCAACCTCATCCACTTCTCTGACAGACCTGCTGATCCCACGCGTGCCATCGGGATGCTCTGGCACGGGATGTGCCTCCAACCCAAAGCTCCTTCCCACCTCCCAAGGAAAAGCAAAGCAACACAACCATTGCCAACAAACCTGCCCAGGAGTCAGCAGGGAATGCAAACAGCATCTGGCTGCTCCCTTGCACTCCCGTCCTAAGTAAGAGAGCCCACAAGGACTGGCTGGAAAATCAGTGCATGACACACGTGAGTGTGCACAGGATGGCTGAAAGCAGTGGAGTTCCATGAGTTGTGTGTTTGTGTGTGTGTGTGGATTTGTGCACGGATGGTGTTGCACACATTTGTGTTCATGAGTGTCCAAACCAGTGGGGTTGCTCAGGTGTGTGCAGGTCAGTGGGTATGTGTGCAAGGATGAGCATGCACATACATGTGCGTGCACAGGGGTGTGCAGAGTGTTGGAGTTGCACAAGGACATTGTGGTACCGTTGTGTGCATGCACTTTGGGAGTGAAAGGAAGGGGTTACACATGTGTCTGTGTGTGTGCGCACAGGGCTGCACTAGGGGATGTGGACGCGTGAGTGTGTGTGAGCACACGGACAGTGCATGGACGCAGTGGCAAAAATGTGTGCTTGCACAGGGGTGTGCTGAGGAGTTGGGTTGCACACAGGTGCACACAAAGGGATGTTTTCTGGCAGTTGTTGGCACATACGCGTTCCCAGGGATGGTTTGCACACGTCTGTGAATGCAAATGAGGACACACGATGCGGCGCGTGCACGTGTGTGTGCAAAAGGGTCGGAGTGGTGCACGTGTGTGCGTGTGCGTGTGGATAGGAGGAAGGCTGGGGTGCAGGTTGCCCTCTGCCGTGGTGAGTGGGGGCTCACGGTGTTGCTCAGTGGTAGATTTGTTCACGTTGAGTGCTCTCAGGAAACTCGCTCAACACTGAAGGCCTTGCAGAAGTCTGGCTGAGTGATGTCAGTTGCTTTTCCTTTCCCCACTGATGCTGTCACTCTGCTGTAGAAGGCCTCCAAAGTGAGCAGGCTGCATGTCTCCGTTTCTGCTATTTCTCCATTTCCTTCTTGTTGCTCCCTGTAAGCAGCAGGTTCAGCCATGCTGCTTTCCTGCCTCCTCTGCTGGATTTCATGTGGTCGGGATGAAGCTCAGAGCTCCATCTCTGAGAAAGTTTTTCGGAGCAAGTGGCCATCTCTTTTCCATTCCTTTGCCCCTCACAACAGTTTTCCAGTGGCTCTTGTCCAGTAATTCTTTGAACAGCCTGCAGCTGACTCTGCTGAAGCTCAGGGTCCTGCCTTTGCTTTTTGCCAGGCCCGCATTCCTTGAGATGAGGAACTCTAGGAGGGCATGGTCACTACAGCCCTGACCACCTCCAGTCTTAACCCCTGGCGTGCACCATGTCCAGTAATGCTTCCCCTCTGCTTGGTGTGCTCAATGCTTGGGCCACAAAGTTCTTCTCAGTGCACTCCATCAGTCTCTCAGATAGCTGGCAGCCAGCCATGCTGATTTCCCAGCCTGACTGGAATCCCCCATCAAGTTGAAAATCAGTGAGCACGATGCTGCTGGTAGCTGCAGTAAGCAGGGCCCGTCAACAGGCTCCCTGGGCCAGGTGGCCTGGAGCAGACCCTCAGCTGCAGAAGCCCATGATTGGTTTAGTCCCTAATTTTACCCACAAGTTCTCAATGTGATCATGGCTGTTCTTAGTCCTCTGCAGTCAGCTTCTTCATATAGAGGGCAAATCCCTTGCCCTGCAGAATTCCATAGTAACAAGCACATCTGCTTTGTGTCAGGCTTTTGCTTTATTTATTTATTTATTTATTTATTTTTCTTTTCCCATTTTCTACGTAGGAAAATTAATTTCTGAGCCAGGAGAAGAAGAAGTGCAACATGCAGCAATCTTCCTTACACTGCGCAGTTTGCATGAGTAGCCAAGTGCTCCTCAGGTCATGTGTGCTGCAGAGCTGACCTTGGTGGCAGGGGCTGTGTCTTCATTTTCTACCTGTCCCGTGGGAGCATAAGAAGACTATTGAGAGCAGGAGCTGCACAGCAAGATGAACAGCATGAGAAGGTAAGGCTGAGAACCAAGGACACAGCTTTTGAGTCACTGACCCACCTGTGGCAGAGGTTAGGATTTCTGCAGGTATGGGAAATCATCCCATCACTTAGTGCCTTACAGGGAGCTGAGAAGCTTTTCTTGCTCAAGTCCTGCTTCCCAGCTTAACCACCTCCAGGGAAGTAGATGTCACTTTTCTGGTGTCCTTCAATTCCGCGTCCACATTTTCCCAAAAGCAAAAGAATTTGGAGGTAACCACCTGCAGTGAAGTGAGCGATTTCCGTGCCTATTTCTGATGGTGGCAATGACTTTGGAGGTCACACTTAATTGACGGTGCCTGTTTCCATTCTGACAAAGGCTGTTGTTGCAGCTGACTTCCCGAGGCTGCCATACGTGGTGGTGATGCAGCCTTGGGCTTCTGAGTTTGCATGAATCCCACCTTTCCTTTTTCTCTCTTGCAGGTCAGCTGGTGCTGGAAGCGGACGGTATCTCAGTAGGAACGAAGGTGAGTGCAAGAGCAGCTGCTGAGGGGAGGAAGGAAATCCCTGCTAATGAGCTCTGAAGCATCTATGGGTACGGTACCGAAGGAGGCAGCAGTGATGCTGGAGGGCACGTGGTGAGTGCGTGGACAGGGTGGCACAAATGCGTGCGTGTGCTGAGGATTTGGGTTGCACACGGGTGCACACAAAGGGATGTTTGTGGTAGGTGTAGGCACGTAGGTGCTCCCAGGGAAGGTTTGCACACATCTGTGAATGCAAAGGGGTGCACAAGATGCAGTGCGTGCATGGGGGTGTGCAAAGCAGGCAGGGTGGTGCACGGGTGTGATTGTGCACATGGATAGGGGAAGACTGGGGTTACAGGTTGACCTGTGCTGAGGTGAGTGGGGGCTCACGGTGTTGCTCAGTGGTAGATTTGCTCACACTGAGTGCTAACAGGAAACTCACAAACCCTTTTTGTTTCGGCTGTGTTAGTGCTGTGATCCCTTGCTGCTGGGATGGGGTGTTGGAAGGATGGTGTGCGTGCCGAGCTCCCATCTCTCTTGCAGGAATCAAGTGTAGAGCAAAAGGGATGTTTGGATCAGGTGACCGCAAGAAGGCTGGCTGTTTGGGATGGTGGCAGCTGATGGAAACAGGTATTCCGTTCAGCTTTTAACAGAAGTCAGGGGTCCTGGAGGAAGAACGACTAGGTTCTTAGATGGCTTCAAATGTGCACACCGAGTACGTCTGTCCTGTGCTGTGCCATCTCTGCTTCTTTTTGATGAAAGCATTTTTACGACCATGTGTTGGGCCTGTTTGCTTGTGGAAGGAGGAATGTTAGGCACAGTTCTCACCGGGAACTTCTGCTAGGATTTCTGTGTAATTTGAATCATGAGTGTTAGCACAGTGAGGTGAAGGAGGGCCCCAGAAACAAGTTTGGTGCTGTTGAAGCACTGTGTGATGAGAAGGTGGGAGGTAACACGTGCTGGCAAATGTGGAAACCACTTTGGGATTGAGGTGAGAAGGAATAAAAAGGCAATGACGGAGCTGACGGCAAAGAGTTTCCTGGGGAGGCTAGGTGCTTGCTTGGGACTGGATCCGATCAACTTCTTGTTTGCTGGTGTCCATCTGGGGTTTGTGGAGCCATTTTCATCCCAGGGTCTGTCTGGTAGGACTGGGGCCTGGGCCATGCCAGGGCGAATCGTGCACTTTGCTCTCATTCTTAGTGCTTGTTTTTGCTCAGGAGGGCAGGTGGCAATCCTCATGGACCAAGGCCTGCCGGTGGGGTTTGTGGAGAAAGAGGTCCTGAGGGCCTGGTGTGACACCCATGGAGCTGTAGCGAGGCTGCATCGGTGTAAAACGCAAGAAATCCACAGAGATCTGCAGGTGGGTTGTGGGCTCGAGTTATGCCAGAGGCGATGTGCGTGCTCCTTTACGTGTGCGTTGTCCGCCTGCTGTATGGCGGGTGGGCTTGGAAAGCTGGTACCGTGTTTCTGTTGTCGGGAGAAGCAGGTATAAACTCTTCTCTCTATTGAAAGATTTAACAAAAGAGCCTCTACTTGCTTCTTAGCATATGAATCATAGAAGCATAGAATCACCAGGGTTGGTGAAGACCTAAAAGATCATCCAGTCCAACCGTTCTCCTATTTCCAATAGCTTCCACTAAACCATGTCCCTCAACACAACATCCAGTTGTTCCTTGAACACCCCCAGCATCGGTGACTCCACCACCTCCCTGGGCAGTCCATTCCAGAGCCTGGCCACCCTTTCTGAGAAGTAATATTTCCTAATGTCCAGCCTGAATCTCCCCTGCTGCAGCTTGAACCCATTCCCTGTAGTGCTATCAATAACGACACGAGAGAAGAGGCCAACCCCCAGCTCACTACAACCTCCCTTCAAGAAGTTACAGAGAGCAAGAAGGTCTCACCTGAGCCATCTCTTCTCCAGGCTGAGCATTCCCAGCTCCTGCAGCCTCTCCTCATATGGCCCCATTGTGCTCCAGAGACCTCACCAGCTTTGTTGGCCTTCTTTGAACATGTTCCAAAGCCTCAGTGTCTTTCTTGCAGTGAGGGGTCCAAAACTGGAAACAGAACTCAATTTGCGGCCTCACCAGTGCTGAGTGCAGGGGGACAATCACCTCTCCGCTCCTGCTGGCAGCACTGTTTCTGGTGCAAAATGTATGTAAGTGTCACATGTGTGACATCCTTTCTGGTATAGTTCTGTGACAGGAGTCCAATGGATTTGCAACCTGACTTGAAGCCTGTGGGCATCACCCAGGAGTTGGGGTGAGAGGATTAGGCCGAGGAACAGGAACCTCTTTGGTCATTATTAACTCCCACATTTTTTGGTCAGGAATCTTTGTGTGTGTGTGTGTGGTTTTTTTTTTGTTTTTTTGTTTTGTTTTGTTTTGTTTTGTTTTGTTTTTTAACCCCATGTAAAGAACAGACTCGTTGTGCAGCTTGTGAAAGACTGCATTCACGCCTGCTGCTGATTGGTGGTATTCTCTACATGGAGCTGCAGTGGAAATGGACACTTCTGGTCCAATGTGTGGAACCTCCCCGCATGCTCAGATCAGCCAAGTTGTCAAGGCCTGGCTCTTGGTTGGTGAGTTGCGCCAAGGTTAGAGAGTTGGGATTTTCTGGGCTTTGAGAGACATCTTCCAGTTGCACATTGTGTTATTTCTGATGTGCTGACCTGTTGAGCTCCAGCCCCAAATGAGGATTCAAGTACTACCACAGCAGGAATGGTTTAGATTGGAATTGGAATGCAGAAGGCTGGAGCCAGGAGGAGCAGGGAATCGATCATCCTCCTGTACTCGGCACTGGTGAGTCCTCACCTTGAGTTCTGTGTTCTGTTCTGAGCCCCTCACTGAAAGAAGAACAATGAAATCCTGAGATATGTCCAGAGAAGACCATTGAAGCTGTGAGGTGTCTAGAGCACAAGTCTTATGAGGAGCTTCTTATGGAACTGGGATTATTTAGTCTGGAAGAGAGGAGGCTCAGGGAAGACCTTATCATTCTCTACAATTACCTGAAGAGAGGTTGTGTGGGGGTGGGGGTTGTCCTGTTCTTCTCCCATGTAACTAGTGACAGGAGTGGAGGGAACGGCCTCAGGTTGTATGAGGGGAGATTCAGCTTGGATGTTAAGAAAACCATCTCCAAATGGGTGCTCAGACACTGGAGGCATCTGCTGGCTGAGCGCTTTGTTGGGTGAGCATCACACTGCTGGAAAGCACGCAGCTGTTGTCTCTGCAAACAGCCACATCTGTGGGGACTGGTGGCTTTTTCATGTTACCCTTGTGTTTCAAGTCCTACATGCAGTTACTCGTGCTGTTTGAGAGCACCATCTTAGAGGCAGCCTTGATTTCTGCAGCTGCAAGCTTTGAGCCACGAGAGCTCTCCTGCTTCTCCCTGTGATGGGTGACAGAATGGAAGGCCCTGCGGAAGTCTGGGTAGGTGATATCACTTGCTGTTCCTTTCCCCACCCGTGCCAGGAGAAGCAGGGAATGGGACTGGGGGACGTCCCAGCGGTGGGATCCTGCCTCAGTAGAACTGAATGGCGGTTCCGATCCACGTATTTTAACCAGAGTGAATCTGACAGTAACGACAGAAGTGAAGGGCCTGTGGGAAAAAAACGTGTGTGCCACAATTTGTGGTGCAAGGTGTTCTCAGAACTGCTGCTTACAGTGCCCAGAAGGCCTCCTTTTTGACAGGGAGAGGATTAACTCGGTTATTTTAATGAATCTATTTCCTTTCTGTTCATCTTTCATACTCCCTCTCCAAAAACTATCTGTGGATTCTCAAGTAGTATTTCTTGCTAAAGAGAACAGGCGTGCAGACTGCGCTTTCATTTGCAGCGCTTTCATTCATCTCTGTCTGTGTTTCTTTTAGACCCTGAGATGGAGCAGAGTGGAACACAGACTTGGGTGAATCTTCAGTCAGGAGCAGTGACCCGTAATGCTCATCTTAGGTGTCTGGCTGACAAGAAGAGCAGAGAGGTAAGTGTCACAGGGTGGCGTGCCCATTTAATTTTACTTTTCATTCATGATGCATAGAGGCGTTACCCAGACAAAGTGAGCATTTGTCAGCTGGACTTTCTAGAAATGACCTAGGCAGTGAAATCGGCTTGAAGCATCCCAAAGAGCTTTGCAAAAGAATGCTGAGAGTGAATCTGGCACCCTCCTTTGGAAACCTGCGATGTCTGTCAGCACTTCAGCTGTGCCCAAACACCTCCCATTGCGCTGCCACACCAGGATAGAATTCCAACCCCACAGTGAGTTCTGGAATGTTGTGGTGCCGTGTTGGAATCTGATGTGACCACGTGGTCTTGCCTCCCCCCCTTGTGGGGGGTCATGGTGGACCAGGCTGGTGGCTGTTGGTGATGTCATAAGCGGCTGGCATGAGGGGAGGGGCGGTGCGTTCTGTGTTCCTTTGTGGGCGAGTAGGAGTTCGGAGTGGTTGGTTTTCTTGTTGTTCTTGTGCCTTTAGTGCCTTTGTTTGAGTACCATCGTGCGCAGCATCCTGTAGGTAAGCTGAGCCAGCGTGGGATGGACGGGTGGGCAGCGAGGTGTTGAGAAGTGCTGGATGTCGGAGCTCCCAGCACCGTATTGCTTACTCTTGAGCATCAGACGTAATTTTCCCCCGGTAGACATGTTCTTTAAGGTGGTGTCCGTAAAGGTGGCACCCGTCCCATGCTTCTTCCATTGTCTTCTGTGCTCAATTGTGGATGCGTCGTCATGTTGCTGGGCGGACAGGCATCCCGTAGCCTGAGACTCAGCATGTCTTGCAGCAAGTGGATGGGACGGTTGTGCTGTGTGCGTTCTGCCATGGCTGTCTTAGCCCTGCTCACTGACCTGCTCTTTCTCTCTCCTCTGCCCACCCTCCGCCCACTGCCTTGGTGCAGCTTTTGCTCTCAGAAGATCTGAGCAGAGTGACCAGGAACTGCTGCAGGTAGCCTGAGGTGATCTTGTTGCCAGGTACGTGCCATGTTTTGTCCCACCTTGTTGTTTTGCATTCTGTGGGTTTCTTCACTGCCCTCCAGCTCAGCCCTCAGAAGGGTGCTGTCTAATGCCCTGCTGTCACACTGTCAGAGCGCTCTGCGCAAATGCATCTGCTGCTCTGTGCCAGAGTCCCCATCTGCTGGCAGAGGGATAGCAACTTGGCACAACGCTGCCTAAGAGGCTGTCACGTTGGAATAGACTGAAGCAAGGGGTAGTTTCTCGAACACCTGCCTATGCCGCAGGGTATGCAAGGGTAGTTCTGAAGAAGTCTCTCCATCCTGTGCTGTGTGAATCGAGATAACAGAAGTGTGTTTCTGCTCTGTTCCAGCTTGTCACACCTGGTGTGATGGGCCTTGAGTGCAGCAAGATCAGACGTGAGCCTGAGGTGGCAGCGACGGAGGTAGAGTATGAAGCTCTGGCTTGTCTTTGTTCCCTGTGTTGAGCCAGCAGAGGGAGCTGCAGATGTAGTCTCCTGCAGGAAAGAGTGGGCCAAAGGGGGCCAGGCCGCCTGTCTGCGCCAGTGCCATTGCTGATTAGTCTGTGTAGAGGGAGATGCATTTTTGCATGGCCTGGCAATCCCGCTGCACAGCAGGAAGAGAAACGACTGTCATGAGACGTGCAGCTCCTTCTGAAGTGCTCCTGATCAGGACGGAGCGCATTTCCTGCAGCTTTCTCTGCAGATGTGCTCCTCCCCTTGAAATCCTCCTGGTTTGTCCTCAGCTCCTGACCACGGCCTGTGCTCTGTTTTGCAGGCTGATAACATGTGGAAGCCGCAGCTGGTGCGTGCGGAGTCCTCTCTCAACGTTCCAGCAATTGCGGCAGCCCATGTTATTAAGCGCTACGTCGCGCAGCGGCCGGATGAAGTCTCCCTGGAGGTAAGCAGTTCCAGGCGTTCCTTGGTGTCGTGCGCGGGAGAGTAGTCTAGGGTGTGAACGGCTCAGGAATCTTCTCAGACACCTTCAGAATGTCTGGTGAGGTGAAGCTTGGAAGGTTTGGTTCCAGCTTAGACTTGTGCTGGGTCGGGAGGAGTTGAGCCATCTCTCCAATATGGTTGGATTGGGCATTTGAACCTTGTGATCAAGCAGATCCTGCCCAGTATGGGAGCCTGGTCTCTGACAAACAGCAGACCGGGTGTGAAGTGTGCAGATGTGTTCAGAAAGCCCTGCTAACTGATGCCTGTGGTTAAACTGGAGCTCCTGCATAGGCTTTGTCATAGAGCCTGCTGCTTTTGAGAGCCGTTTCCTACTGCAAAGCTGTCTTGTGTATGTTGAGTAACTCGTCCCTCAAAGTTCAGTTTTAGAAAGGAAAATGCCTTGGGGACTGCATTGGTGCAATTGCTGTCAAGCTTTAGGCTATTCTGCAGTGCAGAAGAAGGCAGTTATTTGAGCTGTGTTTTCCTCACAGCTGTGCTGAAGCTGGGGTTGACGTTTCAATCTCTTGCAGGTGGGAGACATGGTGTGCATTATTGCTATGCCACCAAAGGAGCTGAGCCCCTGGTGGAGAGGCAAGCGTGGCTTTCAGGTAGGCACATGCTTCCAACACGAGAGCACAGCACAACTTCAGTAGAGTCAGGAATCTCAGGTTGGAGCTGCTCTGCCTGCACAGGATGGCTTCTGGATGCAAACAGTTGCCCTGTGTCGGTGTCAGAGGACCTTCCCTTTGGCTCTGGGCTCGGGCTAATGCCCAGCTGTCTTTTTGTTCTTGTTACAGGTTGGATCTTTCCCTAGTGAGTGCGTGGAACTCATTAGCGGAAAGGTTCCAGAGTCCCTCGTCAATTCATTGCCAAAGCCAGGTACACATGTTACATTTGATACTGCGGGTTAGTAAAATGAGGCCAGAGCGTGGCTTTCAGGGGTTTTGTTAATGCCCGAGTTGAGCAAGATTAGCAAGAGGACTGCATTAAGCTCCATGGAAACACGCAGAGATCTGGCCCAATCCCACTGTGTTTCTTATTGGGCTTGGGGAAGTCACAGAATCCTCCTGGAATGGCTTGGGATTGGAAGGAGCCTAAAGGATCCTCAGGGTCGCCAGCCTGTCTGTGCATTTAGCAGGAGACGAGAGCAGGCTGTCCAGGGCCCCTTCTGACCTGGCCCTGGGCACTTGCAGGGACAGGGAAAATCCGTTCCTGCATGTCCTGGTTGGGAATGTTCTTCCCATTGTTCCGTGCTCTGTCAAATGCGTTACGCTCGGGCTCGTCCAACCGATCCAAGCCTGTAATGAACTGGTTTCTCTGTTTTGTTTCGCAGTGCCGAAGAAACGGGGCAAGCTCCCACCCTTCCTTCGTTCGGTGGTGAAGGCGCGCCCCAGGAGAGCGGAGCAGCCGGAGCCGGAGAAGGAAGGGGTGTTTGGGTGTGACCTGGGGGAGCACCTTCTCCACTCTGGCCGTGATGGTAAGGAACAGCCCATTGCTGAGATCTTCCTCTGTTGGGCATCTGAAGATGCAAGGGAGATCATATCCAGCAGTTGTTTCAGCCTGAAAACGTAGGAAGGCTTCTGGCCACAGAGAGCATAGTGCATCCTTTTCCTAGCTCTTGTGGTGGTGAGACTGGATTCCTCCATTCCTGAGGGAGCTGTGATGGGACTTGCAGTGTCTGTGGCTTTGCCAGAGTTACTTTCTCCAGGCTGTTGATAGGTGGTGGCATTTCTGGAAAGCCAAGAACACATCTCTGTGCAGTTTCCTCACAGCTGTCTCTGCCAGCTTTCTCCTCTAAGGAGGAGGCAAGCGGTAGCCTGGCTGGGCTTAGTGGATGGGATGTGAGAAGAGCACGGCATGAACCAGGACTTGAGGAAGAAGCTCAGCTAACAGCTGTCTCTTGTTCTGTAGTCCCCCAGGTCCTGCAGAGCTGCTCTGAATTCATCGAGCAGCATGGCGTGGTGCGGGGGATCTACCGCCTGTCCGGCGTCACGTCCAAGATCCAGCGACTACGGTAAGAGTGCTGTGACTGACGCAACTGTCAGTAGGGGCATGTGCCATGCTGCGGGCGTTCAGAGGAAGCCCTTCCTTTTCTTGACTGTACTTGGTGTGGCTTTGGACTTGTTTTCGTCTTTCTCAAAGCCCTCTGCCCAATTCTGTGTCCTTCTCTGCAGCCATGAATTTGATTCAGAGCAGGTTCCTGAGCTCAGCGTCCGTGACATTCACAGCGTGAGCTCCGTATGCAAGATGTACTTCAGGGAGCTCCCGAACCCTCTCCTGACTGAGCAGCTGTATGACAAGTTCTCGGTAAGCACAGGGCAATGCCTTGCACTGCTTGGCCTGGATGACACAGGCTGCATGCTGCGGTGTTCCCCTGATGCCTCTTGGAAGGCATCAAGTCTGCCTCGGTGCTGAGCAGCAGCGCGCTGTCCCCACGGTTCGCAAAGCTGTGGCAGCTCTCTAGGCTGACTGGTGTCTGAATGCCTTCCTGCCTTTTTCCAGGACGCTGCTCGTGCTGCTACGGAGGAGGAGCGGTTGCTCAGGATGAAGGACGCCATCCAGCAGCTGCCCGCTCCTCACTACAGGTCAGTGCTGCGCTCGGTCTGCTGAGCTCAGCCCTGCTGCCTTTCAGAGGGTGATGATGTGATTCCAGGTGTTGCCTGACACCTGCAACATCATGCGTCTGCACGCTGAAGCGGCTGAAGGCTGCATCGGGTCAATGGACTGGGTCGGTTCCTTGGCACGGGGGCACGGTTGGTGCAGCCGATGGCTGCGACTGTGCTTTGCAGGGCTTGGTGCTGCAGTGTGGTGGCACTGGGAACGTTTTATCTACTTCCTATTCAGGGACGGTAGCAATGCCATCAACTAGCATGAAGTGAGGTTTGCTTTGTGCACTGCAGCACGGCTTGCTTTTTGGTGCTGAACATCCGCCCCTCTTGTTTTCCAGGACTCTGGAATACCTGATGAGGCATCTGGCGTCTCTTGCTGGGAGCAGCTCGGTCACCAATATGGACGCTAAGAATTTAGCAATCGTGTGGGCTCCAAACCTCTTAAGGTAAACTTCTTTTTCTGTTGAAGCACAACGCTTAGTTCTGCTCTCCAGAAAGAAAGCAGTCCTCCCTTCTTCTTCCTCTAGTGTGCTCTTCTCCTGTAAAAGCTGTCAGAAGTGGCTGGCAGCAGAGGAGGAGCCTGGACTGCTCTCCCCCAGGCCCAGGGGCCCAATTTCTAGATGGCAGTTTCTGCTCTCCTGTTGAGCTGGGACTGCTGTGTCCTTGATCATCCAGGAGAATTTTGTCAGTGGCATTGCTGCTTGCCCACTGCGGAAGTCTCCAGAGCCCAGCTGGACTGCTTTGGGCTGTAAAACTTCAGACCTGGGGAAACAGTCTTGGAGGAACGACTTGTAAAATCTGCCTTTTCTTCAGATCCCAGCAGAGCCAGTCTGCCTGCGTCAGCGGAGGAGCTGCCTGCTTAGAAGTGCAGACGCAGGCAGCAGTGGTGGAATTCCTGATCGGCAACACAGACGTCCTCTTCCACACCAAATCCACGTCAGCCGTGGGAGAGGGAGCAGGTGAGCGTCTTCCTCCGTTAGCTTGATCTTGATCCAGTCCAGGCCCTCTACAAGATCATTCAAATATGCTTTGACTCTAGATGGGACAGGAGGCTTCTGGGCTTAGATGAGAATATGGCACCCTGTTGCTGGATCCCGAGAATGTCCGAGGCCAGACTTTACATGGAGAAAACCATCCCTGCCTTTAGGATGTTTTGAGTGGGGGTGAAGCATGATTGAAGTGTGGCAGCAAAGCTTTCTGAGTTCCCAGATCCGTTTTCTAGGGCTTTTTTTTTTAATGCCTGTTTTGCTACAGTGCACAGCTCTTAATGATGACTGTGTCCTTTGCCACGAGCATACCTCTGAGCATCCAGTTACTCTGAGCTCCTCTTCTTCCAGTGGCTCGGATAAGCAAGTCTGAGAAGAATGCAGAACTGGGATGGCTGTGCTGCTGCTTTCTGATCCTCCCTCTTACCTGCGGTTTTCCCTTGCAGGGCACAGTTCTGTACCTGGGCCCGAGTCTGTGCGGGAGTCTCCTCCTGCCACAAAGCTGCTCACCCTGCAGGAGGCGCAGGCTCTGAGAAGAGGCCAGAGCAGCTCTCCTGCTGTGGCACAAAGCAGCGACATCGAAGTGGAGGAAGACCCCACAGCCGTATCAGGGAGATTCCACACAGTCCTTGATTTTCCATCTCAAAGGTAAAGAGGATTTCCCTTTCCAGCCCCTATCATCACTGGTCAGGTGGGCTTTCTTGGTTTACTTTTTGTCCATTATATCGCCAAGGATTCAACTAACACAACTCTAAGCAGAGCTGTTGGTGAGTCTTGCTGGCACTAGAAATTGAAGATGGCAGTGAGCTGAGGCCGAGGAGCTGTTAACGTAAGAGTCAGAGATGCTTTTGAGCCTCCCTTATGGCTGCACAGTTCCTCATAAAGCAGTTAACGCCTGCCAGCTCCTGTCCTGTCCGGCTGTGGAGGCTTTGCTCACATGCTCTGCATCTTGCTTGACATGGTTGAGAGGAATGTAGCCAGCAGGGCTTGAGGGCTGAGCTGTAGGAATGGAAGCGTCCTCTGCTGTTTGAAACAGAGCGCGTTTCCAAGCTGCGTTTCAGCAGAAAGCAGGCAGTGCCAGGAATGGGCAACTATTGGCAAGGGCTCGGTGCAACTCTTCCCTCACCCTGCACCACGACTGACAGCATGCTCTGTTTTCTCTCCAGACCAAGTTCTCCCAGAAAGAGGGAGGAATCACCATCTGTCAGCTGGTGTTCTTGCTTCTGCCTGCGCAGACCACCTTCTGTGGGCAAACGCCAACTTCAGCGCAGTGCAAAGGAGCCCTCACAAGCAGAACTCGTGGTCCTGGCAGGTAAGGGTGCAAATCCAGCTTTCAAAACACTGCTTGTCAGCAACGCAGTTAGAATTCATGCTTTCAGTGGGCTTGTACCTCCTTCCGGCATTCAAGCCCGTTCCTGACATCTTCAGCTGACCCCTGTTTTCCCAAAGGAGCCTCTCAAGCTGTTTGAAGCCTACTTGATAGGCAGAACCAAGCCTTTGCCTCCAGGGGCAGAGAGAGTTTGACACTAACCCCTGTGTATCCACTGCTTCCTAGGTGAATCGAGCCCTTCTGAGGCCAGAAGAGCCGGGTCAAGTGCTGGTGGCTCAGAGAGTGCTTCCATCAATGGACAGCTCATGGGAAGCCCAAGTCGCTGCACGTCCAATATAAGCCTTGAATGTGACAGCAGCGACGGAGAGAAGGAGGTGACCGTTGTTGAAGCGCTCATTTCTCCCAGCTGTCCTGAAAGGGCTTCCCCGAGCCTGACAGAAAGCACCGTCACCAGCCTGGACTGTGGCCTGGTGCCTCTGCAGTGCAGCCCAGCCCAGACACAGCCCGAATGCCCCAACAGCGACACCTCCAAGCAGGACCAAGGCAGTGTCGCTGAGGAGAAGCCGAGCCTCTTGGAGGGGGACATGGAGTCAGGCTGCAATTCAAATGAAAGCCTTCCGTGTGACAGCAGAGATGGAGAGAAGGAGGTTGTCGTGGTTCAGGCACTCATCTCTCCCTGCTCTGCTGAAGGGACTGACGTGAGCCAGCAAGAAACCACAGTCACCTGCCTGGACTGTGGCCCGGTTGAAAGCAGCTGAAACAGGAGTTAATGAAGACCCCAGCATTAGGACAATGGGGCAGAGGATAACTACACTGATATCCCACATGGTCTCTACAGTGTTGGAGGTGAAAGGGGGATATTGGCTTTCCCCTCAGAGATTTTTGAAGTATAAAGCCATTCTAGTGGAGCAAGATGATGAAGAAATAACAGTAACAAATATTGTAAATCCAGCTGAATTCTTAGTGCAATTAAAAAGAGAACCTGTGTCTCACGACTGTTTAGAGACTATGGAAGCAGTATATTCCAGTCGCAGAGACTTGAAAGAAGAACCACTGGAGGATGCGGAAGACATCTGGTACGCAGACAGGAGCAGCTTTGTTCGACATGGGAAGATAAAGATATGGACTGATTCAAAATATGCCTTTAGTGCTGTTCATGCACATGGAGCAATATGGAAAGAAAGAGGACTGTTGTCAAGCCAAGGGACAGGTCTTAAACACACTGAAGAAATAGTCAGACTCCTGGAGGCAGTCCAACAGCTGGAGAAGGTTGCTAAAATGCACTGTTGATGCCACCAAAGGGGAGACAGTGCTGAAGGAATGGGAAATGCGCTGGCTGACAGAGAAGCAAAGCGAGCGGCAGAGGGTGAGGTGGTGGAGGCTTCCTTGATTCCAGATGGTAACATGCAGGTGGATGGTGAGCCAAAGCACTCAAAAGAGTATTGGAACTTGATAAACGATTTGGAAGGGCAGGTAAAAGAGGAAGGATGGACCTTTCCACCACTAGGGAAAGTAATTATTACAGCAGCCATATGATGGGCTGTGGTGACTGAAGATAGGAAAACTCACTGGGGAGCAGAAGCATTACATAAATATCTTGTTCAACCAGTGGTCACCCGAAATTTGTATACTGCCATTAGACAAGTGACCCAGCAAGGTGAAGTTTGTTTACCAAATAATCCTAACACAGGCCACAAAGTTCAGTTAGGGCAAATAGGGAGATAAATTATCCAGGACAAGAATGGCAGGTAGATTTCTCAGAGCTCCCAAGAAAAGGGGGGTACAGATACATGTTAGTTTTAACAGATGCCTTTTCAGGATGGCCTGAGGCATACCCGTGCTGGACTAACCAGGGCAGGGAAGAAACAAAAGTTTTGTGACAGGAAATAATTCCAAGGTTCTGGGTGCCAGGAACAATCTCTTCAGATTGAGGCCCCCATTTTATTGCTAAAGTGGTTCAACAAATCAGTACTTTATTGGGAATCAACTGGCAGTTGCATACAACTTACAGGCCACAGTCAGGTGGCCAGGTGGAAAAGAGGAACCATTTATCTAAGCTGCAAATACTAAAAGTTGGCCAAGAGGCTGGGATTCCATGGTTGCAAGCACTGCCTCTGGCACTTGTGAGAATTCAAAGTAAACCCCAACCAAGGAAGGATGAAGCCCATATGAAATTCTCTATGGGTAACCTGTGCGGTGCCTTTGTACTGCAGCCCAGCCCAAAGACAGCCCGAGTGCCCCGACAGCGGCACCTCCAAGCAGGACCAAGGCAGTGTCACTGAGGAGAAGCCGAGCCTCTTGGAGGGGGACTTGGAGTCAGGCCTCCAGTCCCAGAGACCAGGCAGCAACACGAGCTCTGAGCCACTCTCTCCTCAACAACAGAGGATGAATCCTATCTTTCCCCGGACCTCTCCCATCCTCCTTTCTCTGGCTGAATAAAGGCACTCTGGTGCTCAGACAACACCTTGACTGTGTTCCGAGTCTTCATTCACATTGACCGGGATGAATGCAAGAAACAGCAAGGCAGCTCAGCTTGCATCAGCGAGAGCTCTGTTACCGTTTTGTAGGGGAGCAAATAGTCTCTAGCATCCTGGATGCTGCTCATGAAAACCCCAAGCTTCCTGTCTGTGGCTTTGTGATGCTTTTCAGGGCCCCTGATGCTCTTCGCTGCCTTGGCTGCTCCCTAACACCTCTGTCCTCCTGCCGTGTCCATTCCCAGCTCCCACCTACAAGCTGGCCCTGCAGATTGTCTCCAGCCCTGCCATCATCACGCTGCTGCAGGAGGAGCTCACCCTGACCAACATCAGGCAGTACTGCCTGCCTCTCTCACTCTCTAGACCAAGTGTAACTACGCTGTCGTGGAGACAAATGCTTTCTGTCACATCCTCCATCCCCAAAGCCATTTACCGGTAGGCGGCTCTTGCAGAAGAAGAATCAAGCAGCAGAACCTTTTGCTCAGCTACAGCACACAAATGCTACAAAAGCAGAAACAACCCTCAAGCTCTGGGTCTGCGGGTCTGCACAGGCATGCATGAACTGTGTTTGATGGTACCCCCATCCTTGATTTCCTTCCCTGCTCCTTGTCTGATGGCACTGCTGAGCCAGGAACAAGCTGCCCAGCGTGGCAGAGCGTGGTGCAGAGCTGTGCTGGGACCTCTGCTGCAGCTTGGCGTGCAACCTCATCCACTTCTCTGACAGACCTGCTGATCCCACGTGTGCCATCGGGATGCTCTGGCACGGGATGTGCCTCCAACCCAAAGCTCCTTCCCACCTCCCAAGGAGAAGCAAAGCAACCCAACCATTGCCAACAAACCTGCCCAGGAGTCAGCAGGGAATGCAAACAGCTTCTGGCTGCTCCCTTGCACTCCCGTCCTAAGTAAGAGAGCCCACAAGGACTGGCTGGAAAATCAGTGCATGACACACGTGAGTGTGCACAGGATGGCTGAAAGCAGTGGAGTTCCATGAGTTGTGTGTTTGTGTGTGTGTGTGGATTTGTGCACGGATGGTGTTGCACACATTTGTGTTCATGAGCGTCCAAAGCAGTGGGGTTGCTCAGGTGTGTGTAGGTCAGTGGGTATGTGTGCAAGGATGAGCATGCACATACATGTGCGTGCACAGGGGTGTGCAGAGTGTTGGAGTTGCACAAGGACATTGTGGTACCGGTGTGTGCGTGCACTTTGGGAGTGAAAGGAAGGGGTTACACATGTGTCTGTGTGTGTGCACACAGGGCTGCACTAGGGGATGTGGACGCGTGAGTGTGTGTGAGCACACGGACAGTGCATGGACGCAGTGGCAAAAATGTGTGCTTGCACAGGGGTGTGCTGAGGAGTTGGGTTGCACACAGGTGCACACAAAGGGATGTTTTCTGGCAGTTGTTGGCACATACGCGTTCCCAGGGATGGTTTGCACACGTCTGTGAATGCAAATGAGGACACACGATGCGGCGCGTGCACGTGGGTGTTCAAAAAGGGGCAGAGTGGCGCACGTGTGTGCGTGTGCATGTGGATTGGAGGAAGGCTGGGGTGCAGGTTGACCTCTGCTGTGGTGAGTGGGGGCTCACGGTGTTGCTCAGTGGTAGATTTGTTCACGTTGAGTGCTCTCAGGAAACTCGCTCAACACTGAAGGCCTTGCAGAAGTCTGGCTGAGTGATGTCAGTTGCTTTTCCTTTCCCCACTGATGCTGTCACTCCACTGTAGAAGGCCACCAAAGTGAGCAGGCTGCATGTCTCCGTTTCTGCTGTTTCTCCATTTCCTTCTTGTTGCTCCCTGTAAGCAGCAGGTTCAGCCATGCTGCTTTCCTGCCTTCTCTGCTGGATTTCATGTGGTCGGGATGAAGCTCAGAGCTCCATCTCTGAGAAAGTTTTTCTGAGCAAGTGACCATCTCTTTTCCATTCCTTTGCCCCTCACAACAGTTTTCCAGTGGCTCTTGTCCAGTAATTCTTTGAACAGCCTGCAGCTGACTCTGCTGAAGCTCAGGGTCCCGACTTTGCTTTTTGCCAGGCCCGCATTCCTTGAGATGAGGAACTCTAGGAGGGCATGGTCACTACAGCCCTGACCACCTCCAGTCTTAGCCCTTGGCGTGCACCATGTCCAGTAATGCTTCCCCTCTGCTTGATGTGCTCAATGCTTGGGCCACAAAGTTCTTCTCAGTGCACTCCAGCAGTCTCTCAGATAGCTGGCAGCCAGCCATGCTGATTTCCCAGCCTGACTGGAATCCCCCATCAAGTTGAAAATCAGTGAGCACGGTGCTTCTAAGAGCTGCAGTAAGCAGGGCCCGTCAACAGGCTCCCTGGGCCAGGTGGCCTGGTGCAGACCCTCAGATGCAGAAGCCCATGATTGGTTTAGTCCCTAATTTTACCCACAAGTTCTCAATGTGATCATGGCTGTTCTTAGTCTTCTGCAGTCAGCTTCTTCATCTAGAGGGCAAATCCCTTGCCCTGCAGAATTCCATAGTAACAAGCACGTCTGCTTTGTGTCAGGCTTTTGCTTTATTTATTTATTTATTTATTTATTTTTCTTTTCCCATTTTCTACGTAGGAAAATTAATTTCTGAGCCAGGAGAAGAAGAAGCGCAACATGCAGCAATCTTCCTTACACTGCGCAGTTTGCATGAGTAGCCAAGTGCTCCTCAGGTCATGTGTGCTGCAGAGCTGACCTTGGTGGCAGGGGCTGTGTCTTCATTTTCTACCTGTCCCGTGGGAGCATAAGAAGACTATTGAGAGCAGGAGCTGCACAGCAAGATGAACAGCATGAGAAGGTAAGGCTGAGAACCAAGGACACAGCTTTTGTGTCACTGACCCACCTGTGGCAGAGGTCAGGATTTCTGCAGTTATGGGAGATCACCCCATCACTTAGTGCCTTACAGGGAGCTGAGAAGCTTTTCTTGCTCAAGTCCTGCTTCCCAGCTTAACCACCTCCAGGGAAGTAGATGTCACTTTTCTGGTGTCCTTCAATTCCGCGTCCACATTTTCCCAAAAGCAAAAGAATTTGGAGGTAACCACCTGCAGTGAAGTGAGCGATTTCCGTGCCTATTTCTGATGGTGGCAATGACTTTGGAGGTCACACTTAATAGACGGTGCCTGTTTCCATTCTGACAAAGGCTGTTGTTGCAGCTGACTTCCCGAGGCTGCCATACGTGGTGGTGATGCAGCCTTGGGCTTCTGAGTTTGCATGAATCCCACCTTTCCTTTTTCTCTCTTGCAGGTCAGCTGGTGCTGGAAGCGGACGGTATCTCAGTAGGAATGAAGGTGAGTGCAGGAGCAGCTGCTGAGGGGAGGAAGGAAATCCCTGCTAATGATCTCTGAAGCATCTATGGGTACGGTACCGAAGGAGGCAGCAGTGATGCTGGAGGGCACGTGGTGAGTGCGTGGACAGGGTGGCACAAGTGCGTGCGTGTGCTGAGGAGTTGGGTTGCACACGGGTGCACACAAAGGGATGTTTGTGGTAGGTGTAGGCACGTAGGTGCTCCCAGGGAAGGTTTGCACACATCTGTGAATGCAAAGGGGGGCACAAGATGCAGTGCGTACATGGGCGTGTGCAAAGCAGGCAGGGTGGTGCACGGGTGTGAGTGTGCACATGGATAGGGGAAGGCTGGGGTTACAGGTTGACCTGTGCTGAGGTGAGTGGGGGCTCACGGTGTTGCTCAGTGGTAGATTTGTTCACACTGAGTGCTAACAGGAAACTCACAAACCCTTTTTGTTTCGGCTGTGTTAGTGCTGTGATCCCTTGCTGCTGGGATGGGGTGTTGGAAGGATGGTGTGCGTGCCGAGCTCCCATCTCTCTTGCAGGAATCAAGTGTAGAGCAAAAGGGATGTTTGGATCAGGTGATTGCAAGAAGGCTGGCTGTTTGGGATGGTGGCAGCTGATGGAAACAGGTATTCCGTTCAGCTTTTAACAGAAGTCAGGGGTCTTGGAGGAAGAACGACTAGGTTCTTAGATGGCTTCAAATGTGCACACCGAGTACGTCTGTCCTGTGCCGTGCCATCTCTGCTTCTTTTTGATGAAAGCATTTTTACGACCATGTGTTGGGCCTGTTTGCTTGTGGAAGGAGGAATGTTAGGCGCAGTTCTCACCGTGAACTTCTGCTAGGATTTCTGTGTAATTTGAATCATGAGTGTTAGCACAGTGAGGTGAAGGAGGGCCCCAGAAACAAGTTTGGTGCTGTTGAAACACTGTGTGATGAGAAGGTGGGAGGTAACACGTGCTGGCAGATGTGGAAACCACTTTGGGATTGAGGTGAGAAGGAAAGGAAAGGCGATGACGGAGCTGACGGCAAAGAGTTTCCTGGGGAGGCTAGGTGCTTGCTTGGGACTGGATCCGATCAACTTCTTGTTTGCTGGTGTCCATCTGGGATTTGTGGAGCCATTTTCATCCCAGGGTCTGTCTGGTAGGACTGGGGCCTGGTCCAGGCTAGGGCAAATCCTGCGCTTTGCTCTCATTCTTAGTGCTTGTTTTTGCTCAGGAGGGCAGGTGGCAATCCTCATGGACCAAGGCCTGCCGGTGGGGTTTGTGGAGAAAGAGGTCCTGAGGGCCTGGTGTGACACCCATGGAGCTGTAGCGAGGCTGCATCGGTGTAAAACGCAAGAAATCCACAGAGATCTGCAGGTGGGTTGTGGGCTCGAGTTATGCCAGAGGCGATGTGCGTGCTCCTTTACGTGTGCGTTGTCCGCCTGCTGTATGGCGGGTGGGCTTGGAAAGCTGGTACCGTGTTTCTGTTGTCGGGAGAAGCAGGTATAAACTCTTCTCTCTATTGAAAGATTTAACAAAAGAGCCTCTACTTGCTTCTTAGCATATGAATCATAGAAGCATAGAATCACCAGGGTTGGTGAAGACCTAAAAGATCATCCAGTCCAACCGTTCTCCTATTTCCAATAGCTCCCACTAAACCATGTCCCTCAACACAACATCCAGTTGTTCCTTGAACACCCCCAGCATCAGTGACTCCACCACCTCCCTGGGCAGTCCATTCCAGAGCCTGGCCACCCTTTCTGAGAAGAATATTTCCTAATGTCCAGCCTGAATCTCCCCTGCTGCAGCTTGAACCCATTCCCTGTAGTCCTATCAATAACGACACGAGAGAAGAGGCCAACCCCCAGCTCAATACAACCTCCCTTCAAGAAGTTACAGAGAGCAAGAAGGTCTCACCTGAGACAGCTCTTCTCCAGGCTGAGCATTCCCAGCTCCTGCAGCCTCTCCTCATATGGCCCCATTGTGCTCCAGAGACCTCACCAGCTTTGTTGGCCTTCTTTGAACATGTTCCAAAGCCTCAGTGTCTTTCTTGCAGTGAGGGTCCAAAACTGGAAACAGAACTCAATTTGCGGCCTCACCAGTGCTGAGTGCAGGGGGACAATCACCTCTCCGCTCCTGCTGGCAGCACTGTTTCTGGTGCAAAATGTATGTAAGTGTCACATGTGTGACATCCTTTCTGGTATAGTTCTGTGACAGGAGTCCAATGGATTTGCAACCTGACTTGAAGCCTGTGGGCATCACCCAGGAGTTGGGGTGAGAGGATTAGGCCGAGGAACAGGAACCTCTTTGGTCATTATTAACTCCCACATTTTTTGGTCAGGAATCTTTGGGTGTGTGTGTTTTTTTTTTTGGTTTTTTTTTGTTGTTGTTTTTTTTTCCCCCATGTTAAGAACAGACTCGTTGTGCAGCTTGTGAAAGACTGCATTCACGCCTGCTGCTGATTGGTGGTATTCTCTACATGGAGCTGCAGTGGAAATGGACACTTCTGGTCCAATGTGTGGAACCTCCCCGCATGCTCAGATCAGCCAAGTTGTCAAGGCCTGGCTCTTGGTTGGTGAGTTGCGCCAAGGTTAGAGAGTTGGGATTTTCTGGGCTTTGAGACACGTCTTCCAGTTGCACATTGTGTTATTTCTGATGTGCTGACCTCTTGAGCTCCAGCCCCAAATGAGGATTCAAGTACTACCAAAAACTATCTGTGGATTCTCAAGTAGTATTTCTTGCTAAAGAGAACAGGCGTGCAGCCTGCGCTTTCATTTGCGCAAAGGATCATCTCTGTCTGTGTTTCTTTTAGACCCTGAGATGGAGCAGAGTGGAACACAGACTTGGGTGAATCTTCAGTCAGGAGCAGTGACCCGTAATGCTCATCTTAGGTGTCTGGCTGACAAGAAGAGCAGAGAGGTAAGTGTCACAGGGTGGCGTGCCCATTTAATTTTACTTTTCATTCATGATGCATAGAGGCGTTACCCAGACAAAGTGAGCATTTGTCAGCTGGACTTTCTAGAAATGACCTAGGCAGTGAAATCGGCTTGAAGCATCCCAAAGAGCTTTGCAAAAGAATGCTGAGAGTGAATCTGGCACCCTCCTTTGGAAACCTGCGATGTCTGTCAGCACTTCAGCTGTGCCCAAACACCTCCCATTGCGCTGCCACACCAGGATAGAATTCCAACCCCACAGTGAGTTCTGGAATGTTGTGGTGCCGTGTTGGAATCTGATGTGACCACGTGGTCTTGCCTCCCCCCCTTGTGGGGGGTCATGGTGGACCAGGCTGGTGGCTGTTGGTGATGTCATAAGCGGCTGGCATGAGGGGAGGGGCGATGCGTTCTGTGTTCCTTTGTGGGCGAGTAGGAGTTCGGAGTGGTTGGTTTTCTTGTTGTTCTTGTGCCTTTAGTGCCTTTGTTTGAGTACCATCGTGCGCAGCATCCTGTAGGTAAGCTGAGCCAGCGTGGGATGGACGGGTGGGCAGCGAGGTGTTGAGAAGTGCTGGCTGTCGGAGCTCCCAGCACCGTATTGCTTACTCTTGAGCATCAGACGTAATTTTCCCCCGGTAGACACATTCCAAAGGGGGTGTCCGTAAAGGTGGCACCCGTCCCATGCTTCTTCCGTCGTCTTCTGTGCTCAATTGTGGATGCGTCGTCATGTTGCTGGGCAGACAGGCATCCCGTAGCCTGAGACTCAGCATGTCTTGCAGCAAGTGGATGGGACGGTTGTGCTGTGTGCGTTCTGCCATGGCTGTCTTAGCCCTGCTCACTGACCTGCTCTTTCTCTCTCCTCTGCCCACCCTCTGCCCACTGCCTTGGTGCAGCTTTTGCTCTCATAAGATCTGAGCAGAGTGACCAGGAACTGCTGCAGGTAGCCTGAGGTGATCTTGTTGCCAGGTACGTGCCATGTTTTGTCCCACCTTGTTGTTTTGCATTCTGTGGGTTTCTTCACTGCCCTCCAGCTCAGCCCTCAGAAGGGTGCTGTCTAATGCCCTGCTGTCACACTGTCAGAGCGCTCTGCGCAAATGCATCTGCTGCTCTGTGCCAGAGTCCCCATCTGCTGGCAGAGGGATAGCAACTTGGCACAACGCTGCCTAAGAAGCTGTCACGTTGGAATAGACTGAAGCAAGGGGTAGTTTCTCGAACACCTGCCTATGCCGCAGGGTATGCAAGGGTAGTTCTGAAGAAGTCTCTCCATCCTGTGCTGTGTGAATCGAGATAACAGAAGTGTGTTTCTGCTCTGTTCCAGCTTGTCACACCTGGTGTGATGGGCCTTGAGTGCAGCAAGATCAGACGTGAGCCTGAGGTGGCAGCGACGGAGGTAGAGTATGAAGCTCTGGCTTGTCTTTCTTCCCTGTGTTGAGCCAGCAGAGGGAGCTGCAGATGTAGTCTCCTGCAGGAAAGAGTGGGCCAAAGGGGGCCAGGCCGCCTGTCTGCGCCAGTGCCATTGCTGATTAGTCTGTGTAGAGGGAGATGCATTTTTGCATGGCCTGGCAATCCCGCTGCACAGCAGGAAGAGAAACGACTGTCATGAGACGTGCAGCTCCTTCTGAAGTGCTCCTGATCAGGACGGAGCGCATTTCCTGCAGCTTTCTCTGCAGATGTGCTCCTCCCCTTGAAATCCTCCTGGTTTGTCCTCAGCTCCTGACCACGGCCTGTGCTCTGTTTTGCAGGCTGATAACATGTGGAAGCCGCAGCTGGTGCGTGCGGAGTCCTCTCTCAACGTTCCAGCAATTGCGGCAGCCCATGTTATTAAGCGCTACGTCGCGCAGGGGCCGGATGAAGTCTCCCTGGAGGTAAGCAGTTCCAGGCGTTCCTTGGTGTCGTGCACGGGAGAGTAGTCTAGGGTGTGAACGGCTCAGGAATCTTCTCAGACACCTTCAGAATGTCTGGTGAGGTGAAGCTTGGAAGGTTTGGTTCCAGCTTAGACTTGTGCTGGGTCGGGAGGAGTTGAGCCATCTCTCCAATATGGTTGGATTGGGCATTTGAACCTCGTGATCAAGCAGATCCCGCCCAGTATGGGAGCCTGGTCTCTGACAAACAGCAGACCGGGTGTGAAGTGTGCAGATGTGTTCAGAAAGCCCTGCTAACTGATGCCCGTGGTTAAACTGGAGCTCCTGCATAGGCTTTGTCATAGAGCCTGCTGCTTTTGAGAGCCATTTCCTAGTGCACGGCTGTCTTGTGTATGTTGTGTAACTCTTGTCCCTCAAAGTTCAGTTTTAGAAAGGAAAATGCCTTGGGGACTGCATTGGTGCAATTGCTGTCAAGCTTTAGGCTATTCTGCAGTGCAGAAGAAGGCAGTTATTTGAGCTGTGTTTTCCTCACAGCTGTGCTGAAGCTGGGGTTGACGTTTCAATCTCTTGCAGGTGGGAGACATGGTGTGCATTATTGCTATGCCACCAAAGGAGCTGAGCCCCTGGTGGAGAGGCAAGCGTGGCTTTCAGGTAGGCACATGCTTCCAACACGAGAGCACAGCACAACTTCAGTAGAGTCAGGAATCTCAGGTTGGAGCTGCTCTGCCTGCACAGGATGGCTTCTGGACGCAAACAGTTGCCCTGTGTCGGTGTCAGAGGACCTTCCCTTTGGCTCTGGGCTCGGGCTAATGCCCAGCTGTCTTTTTGTTCTTGTTACAGGTTGGATCTTTCCCTAGTGAGTGTGTGGAACTCATTAGCGGAAAGGTTCCAGAGTCCCTCATCAATTCATTGCCAAAGCCAGGTACACATGTTACATTTGATACTGCGGGTTAGTAAAATGAGGCCAGAGCGTGGCTTTCAGGGGTTTTGGTAATGCCCGAGTTGAGCAAGATTAGCAAGAGGACTGCATTAAGCTCCATGGAAACACGCAGAGATCTGGCCCAATCCCACTGTGTTTCTTATTGGGCTTGGGGAAGTCACAGAATCCTCCTGGAATGGCTTGGGATTGGAAGGAGCCTAAAGGATCCTCAGGATCGCCAGCCTGTCTGTGCATTTAGCAGGAGACGAGAGCAGGCTGTCCAGGGCCCCTTCTGACCTGGCCCTGGGCACTTGCAGGGACAGGGAAAATCCGTTCCTGCATGTCCTGGTTGGGAATGTTCTTCCCATTGTTCCGTGCTCTGTCAAATGCGTTACGCTCGGGCTCGTCCAACCAATCCAAGCCTGAAATGAACTGGTTTCTTTCTTTTGTTGTGCAGTGCCGAAGAAACGGGGCAAGCTCCCACCCTTCCTTCGTTCGGTGGTGAAGGCGCGCCCCAGGAGAGCGGAGCAGCCGGAGCCGGAGAAGGAAGGGGTGTTTGGGTGTGACCTGGGGGAGCACCTTCTCCACTCTGGCCGTGATGGTAAGGAACAGCCCATTCCTGAGATATTCCTCTGTTGGGCATCTGAAGATGCAAGGGAGATCATATCCAGCAGTTGTTTCAGCCTGAAAACGTAGGAAGGCTTCTGGCCACAGAGAGCATAGTGCATCCTTTTCCTAGCTCTTGTGGTGGTGAGATTGGATTCCTCCATTCCTGAGGGAGCTGTGATGGGACTTGCAGTGTCTGTGGCTTTGCCAGAGTTACTTTCTCCAGGCTGTTGATAGGTGGTGGCATTTCTGGAAAGCCAAGAACACATCTCTGTGCAGTTTCCTCACAGCTGTCTCTGCCAGCTTTCTCCTCTAAGGAGGAGGCAAGCGGTAGCCTGGCTGGGCTTAGTGGATGGGATGTGAGAAGAGCACGGCATGAACCAGGACTTGAGGAAGAAGCTCAGCTAACAGCTGTCTCTTGTTCTGTAGTCCCCCAGGTCCTGCAGAGCTGCTCTGAATTCATCGAGCAGCATGGCGTGGTGCGGGGGATCTACCGCCTGTCCGGCGTCACGTCCAAGATCCAGCGACTACGGTAAGAGTGCTGTGACTGACACAGCTGTCAGTAGGGGCACGTGCCATGCTGCGGGCGTTCAGAGGAAGCCCTTCCTTTTCTTGACTGTACTTGGTGTGGCTTTGGACTTGTTTTCGTCTTTCTCAAAGCCCTCTGCGCAATTCTGTGTCCTTCTCTGCAGCCATGAATTTGATTCAGAGCAGGTTCCTGAGCTCAGCGTCCGTGACATTCACAGCGTGAGCTCCGTATGCAAGATGTACTTCAGGGAGCTCCCGAACCCTCTTGTGACCGAGCAGCTGTATGACAAGTTCTCGGTAAGCACAGGGCAATGCCTTGCACTGCTTGGCCTTGGATGACACAGGCTGCATGCTGCGGTGTTCCCCTGATGCCTCTTGGAAGGCATCAAGTCTGCCTCGGTGCTGTCTCGCTCCAATTTAGGAGTGAGGCAAAGGTTCTTTTGATATGTTATGCCCGGCGTGAGATTAAGAAGAAGAACATTCAAATGTTGATCCGACCAGTTTATTAGAAATAATAGACAATTGAGAGGATGGGGAAGGGAGAGCGGTGAATGCCAAAATTAGGGTGATGGGGAAGGGAAAGTAGGCGATAGAAAAAGGTAGAAAAGAGCAAGAATTACGTTAAAGCGGGGAATAGTCACCTCCTGGAAGCAGCAGCGTCCTGGAGCACGTACAAAGGCAGTCCTGGAACCTTGGCCAGGATTTGCCTGAACTTGTCCATTTCAGCAAACTTTGAGACAGTAATGTAAAAAGCATGGCCTCTTACACCACCCCGTGACTCAAAGTTTGCTTAAAAAATGGACCACTGCTGATCCAGGATGGTGAGAGAAAGATAGTAAGCATGAGGGAAAAAGGAGAGGGCAGGGGAATTAAAATGTTTCATGCAATCATTACAAAGGATTTTTCCTGCTTGGTTACAAATGTTGCACGGATGTGCTCGACTTTCTCATCACTTGATGAGGTTACAAAATACATAGAAGATACAACATGTTGAATAAGTTGAACAAAACATGGTATCATACATGGAAGAAACAGTAGAGTTGCGACAACACACAATAGATAAACATGGTATCATACATGGAAGAAACAGTAGAGTTGCGACAACACAAATCATAAAAGTAATCCCAGAAACATACACATCTCTTGTCAAAACTCAGACACTTTCCAACAACTGTGTTTTGGATGGAACTCCTGAACTGATGTGTTACTGAAAAGCATCAGTGCAAAGGGTTTTATGATAAATTTTACTTTTGTGATTACATCTAAAAGATATTAGATGAGTCCCATTGCTCACTTCCCAATTCGTTAATAATTTGGAAACACCATGGAGGAGTTACATGCAAATCACAATCAGTTTAACCAAAAGGGGTGAAAGAAGGGGTCAGAAGGAATTATACCACTGTGCAGGAAGTACCAGAAAGCCAGGATGATCTGAAAAAACAAAAATCTGAACCAAATTGTGAAGTTTTAACAGATCCAAGGACTGATATCAATCACAACCCACAACAAACCAAAACATAATATTATTGCTTCTAGCATGATCACATCTTCAATTTTTCTGTCACAAAACACAAATGGTTAAAATCAGCTATAAGCCATTCTGTTCAGTCAGTGTCCCACGGGAATCTTCTGAAAAATAAAACAAGACAACAACTTGCCCTTTTGGGGCTTTGTTAATACAATTAAAAAAAACGAGGGAACAATTCGGTGAGAATATGTTTTACATTCCTTGTTTAGGGGTGTCCTTAGCCTTCCAAGGATTCTTGTTAAGGTATTTCATTAATGTTAGGGGAATTGTCCTCAGGTTAGCTGAGTCAATTGACACAGGCTGGCCAGTGTTTCCCTAGTTTATCAGTTTAACTGTATTGTGACTCACAGGGGTAGCTGGTAGGAGTGGTGAGGCCTTGGGACAGAAGGTGTTAAATGGAGAATCTTCTCCTTTTGTTGTGAGCTTTCTAACAAACATCCACCCTTCCCCCCCACCCCCTCCCCTAGCTCACTTGAGGAGGGTGAAGGAATTAGTTTCCCAATTTCTCAGGTATCTCTTCTGTAACTGTGGGGGGGGACACTAGGAACTGGGGTCTCAAGTTTAGTCGGCCAACTGGTCACCAGCATCTCGAGCCTATCTGTTGATAGTCCATTCATTAGATCTCGAGGAATACCCTTTTGCAGGCCCAGGGTCCACAGTCTATTACGTTTGTGAGCAATGTTTCGCCTACCTGTTCTTACTGGCAATGAAACCTTTTCCATTCTATTAAGTTTCGGGCTAGGTGGCCTAGGAGCAAGGGTGGCTGCTGCAAGCCTTACTCCCTTTGGCTCAAATTTACTGGTAGAAGCCACGGGCCCAAATTTCCTTTCATAATTAATCAACTCTTGGGCAACCTCCCCCCATGTCCATACCTTAAAACCAGACTGTAAAGAGCCTGAAGTACCAGCTCCTTCTAAAACAGTTCGAGCTCTCTCTCCCTGGGACATGGCTTGTATTTTACCTTGTAACTGTATACCTATGGGTTTCAGCGATTCTGGAAGCCCCCTAATTAAAGGAGTCATCCTTTCAGGATCCACAGGCATCATCATGGGAGATTCGTGCCGTGGCTGCAATTTCCTGTCGTACATCATTTGCAGACAGGCAGCCTTTTGGACACTTTCAACCAGTTGATCCACTGTCCCATTAATAGCAAGAGGGTCTCCCCTTTCTAAAGGGTTGAGACCACCAGCCCAGTAAGCAGCCCTCTGTGTTAGGGACCAGGGAGCACGGTTATTACCAGTAGTCAAAAATACTCCTGGCCCCCAATAACCCTCAGCCTCCTTTTCGGTTAACATTATTTGGTCTCCACCAGTTAAGCTGACTCTCCATACATATTCTGTTTCTGATTCCCTTGGAGAGCGGCTAAAATCTTTTTTCAGTTTAGCTAATTCAGTGGCAGAAAAGGGAATTTCTTTAACATTCATTTGAGGATCCAGATCCTCTCCATTATCAAAGGTATATTCTGTTTTTATTAGAGGGCGCAGAGGGGCTATTGGGGTTTCAAACTTATTAAAATTTTCTTTCGCTTCTTTTAGTTCTTCCTGAGGATACAGTTTTTCTTGTGGTGTACCATGAAAATCAGTGTCACCCGTATCTTTATATGTTAAAATTTCCTTAAAAGCCATTTGTAACAAGGCCGAATTATGTCTCTCTCTTTCCAATTGTACTTCTAGATTTCCAATTTGGTTTTGCAAGGCTTTCACGAGTTCCTGGGTTGTTTTAACTGTTTCTTGTAACGACTGTATAGTCCGGTTTTCCGCCTCAAACTGCTGATCTCGGAACTCCACAGCTGCTTTTAAAGCAGCACCGAGCACTGCACAAATAAATGATTTGCCTTTCCCGGCTCGGGTACGAGCCCCATGTTGTAAAACACAAATACGGTCAGAAACAGCCTGCAAGTTATACCAATTTTCACGTGCCCAGTCCATCCCTGATGACGATGGCCGAGACGCGTGCTTTTCAAGGATATCAAACAACATATTTTCACCTTCCATATCAAATGTAATTTTACTCACAACAAAATCTACAGGCAACGAAATCTACACTGAGGGAGGAGGAGACTCCTTATCTCCTCAGAGAGGCAAACACTTAACAAAACCAACAACTGCTCAAAACACTCCTTTACACAAAAGACCAAACGACTCAATCAACACTTCCAAAGAAAGTGCAAACACCTCAATTGGTCCTGGCTATCCTGTCAAGCCACAACGAAAAACTTCAACCTTCAAGCAACAAAAGTTAGAAATAACTTCTAAGTTTCTCAAAAGCAATAAACTTCTTGGAGAAGCACACACCACTTCCCCAAGAGGCGCACACACAAAACTTTAAAACCAAAGGTACGTCACAAGATACTTAAAAACCACCACAATGCAAAATAGTCTTCCCGGGGAGGCACACACGTGTAAAACAAAAGCAAAGAGTCAAAATTAATTCATTCGTCCCCGAGAGATATACACGTAAGAAAGAAAGTTTCAGAATGTGGAGCGGTCTTCCTGGAGAGGTGCACACGTCCAATTAAGTTATCAAAACAATCGCTCCTTGCAACTCCAGGAGAAAAAGACAGAAAAGTTTTTAGAGAAACTGGAAGGACAACACTCTCACGACGAGTATCCTGCCGACTACGCCAATAAAAAATGTCTCGCTCCAATTTAGGAGTGAGGCAAAGGTTCTTTTGATATGTTATGCCCGGCGTGAGATTAAGAAGAAGAACATTCAAATGTTGATCCGACCAGTTTATTAGAAATAATAGACAATTGAGAGGATGGGGAAGGGAGAGCGGTGAATGCCAAAATTAGGGTGATGGGGAAGGGAAAGTAGGCGATAGAAAAAGGTAGAAAAGAGCAAGAATTACGTTAAAGCGGGGAATAGTCACCTCCTGGAAGCAGCAGCGTCCTGGAGCACGTACAAAGGCAGTCCTGGAACCTTGGCCAGGATTTGCCTGAACTTGTCCATTTCAGCAAACTTTGAGACAGTAATGTAAAAAGCATGGCCTCTTACAGGTGCTGAGCACCAGCGCGCTGTCCCCACGGTTCGCAAAGCTGTGGCAGCTCTCTAGGCTGACTGGTGTCTGAATGCCTTCCTGCCTTTTTCCAGGACGCTGCTCGTGCTGCTACGGAGGAGGAGCGGTTGCTCAGGATGAAGGAGGCCATCCAGCAGCTGCCCGCTCCTCACTACAGGTCAGTGCTGCGCTCGGTCTGCTGAGCTCAGCCCTGCTGCCTTTCAGAGGGCGATGATGTGATTCCAGGTGTTGCCTGACACCTGCAACATCATGCGTCTGCACGCTGAAGCGGCTGAAGGCTGCATCGGGTCAATGGACTGGGTCGGTTCCTTGGCACGGGGGCACGGTTGGTGCAGCCGATGGCTGCGACTGTGCTTTGCAGGGCTTGGTGCTGCAGCATGGTGGCACTGGGAACGTTTTATCTACTTCCTATTCAGGGACGGTAGCAATGCCATCAACTAGCATGAAGTGAGGTTTGTTTTGTGCACTGCAGCACGGTTTGCTTTTTGGTGCTGAACATCCGCCCCTCTTGTTTTCCAGGACTCTGGAATACCTGATGAGGCATCTGGCGTCTCTTGCTGGGAGCAGCTCGGTCACCAATATGGACGCTAAGAATTTAGCAATCGTGTGGGCTCCAAACCTCTTAAGGTAAACTTCTTTTTCTGTTGAAGCACAACGCTTAGTTCTGCTCTCCAGAAAGAAAGCAGTCCTCCCTTCTTCTTCCTCTAGTGTGCTCTTCTCCTGTAAAAGCTGTCAGAAGTGGCTGGCAGCAGAGGGGGAGCCTGGACTGCTCTCCCCCAGGCCCAGGGGCCCAATTTCTAGATGGCAGTTTCTGCTCTCCTGTTGAGCTGGGTCTGCTGTGTCCTTGATCATCCAGGAGAATTTTGTCAGTGGCATTGCTGCTTGCCCACTGCGGAAGTCTCCAGAGCCCAGCTGGACTGCTTTGGGCTGCAAAACTTCAGACCTGTGGAAACAGTCTTGGAGGAACGACTTGTAAAATCTGCCTTTTCTTCAGATCCCAGCAGAGCCAGTCTGCCTGCATCAGCGGAGGAGCTGCCTGCTTGGAAGTGCAGACGCAGGCAGCAGTGGTGGAATTCCTGATCGGCAACACAGACGTCCTCTTCCACACCAAATCCATGTCAGCTGTGGGAGAGGGAGCAGGTGAGCGTCTTCCTCCGTTAGCTTGATCTTGATCCAGTCCAGGCCCTCTACAAGATCATTCAAATATGCTTTGACTCTAGATGGGACAGGAGGCTTCTGGGCTTAGATGAGAATATGGCACCCTGTTGCTGGATCCCGAGAATGTCCGAGGCCAGACTTTACATGGAGAAAACCATCCCTGCCTTTAGGATGTTTTGAGTGGGGGTGAAGCATGATTGAAGTGTGGCAGCAAAGCTTTCTGAGTTCCCAGATCCGTTTTCTAGGGCTTTTTTTTTTAATGCCTGTTTTGCTACAGTGCGCAGCTCTTAATGATGACTGTGTCCTTTGCCACGAGCATACCTCTGAGCATCCAGTTACTCTGAGCTCCTCTTCTTCCAGTGGCTCAGATAAGCAAGTCTGAGAAGAATGCAGAACTGGGATGGCTGTGCTGCTGCTTTCTGATCCTCCCTCTTACCTGCGGTTTTCCCTTGCAGGGCACAGTTCTGTACCTGGGCCCGAGTCTGTGCGGGAGTCTCCTCCTGCCACAAAGCTGCTCACCCTGCAGGAGGCGCAGGCTCTGAGAAGAGGCCAGAGCAGCTCTCCTGCTGTGGCACAAAGCAGCGACATCGAAGTGGAGGAAGACCCCGCAGCCGTACCAGGGAGATTCCACACAGTCCTTGATTTTCCATCTCAAAGGTAAAGAGGATTTCCCTTTCCAGCCCCTATCATCTTAGGTCAGGTGGGCTTTCTTGGTTTACTTTTTGTCCATTATATCGCCAAGGATTCAACTAACACAACTCTAGGCAGAGCTGTTGGTGAGTCTTGCTGGCACTAGAAATTAAAGATGGCAGTGAGCTGAGGCCGAGGAGCTGTTAACGTAAGAGTCAGAGATGCTTTTGAGCCTCCCTTATGGCTGCACAGTTCCTCATAAAGCAGTTAACGCCTGTCAGCTCCTGTCCTGTCCGGCTGTGGAGCCTTTGCTCACATGCTCTGCATCTTGCTTGACATGGTTGAGAGGAATGTAGCCAGCAGGGCTTGAGGGCTGAGCTGTAGGAATGGAAGCGTCCTCTGCTGTTTGAAACAGAGCGTGTTTCCAAGCTGCGTTTCAGCAGAAAGCAGGCAATGCCAGGAACGGGCAACTATTGGCAAGGGCTCGGTGCAACTCTTCCCTCACCCTGCACCACGACTGACAGCATGCTCTGTTTTCTCTCCAGACCAAGTTCTCCCAGAAAGAGGGAGGAATCACCATCTGTCAGCTGGTGTTCTTGCTTCTGCCTGCGCAGACCACCTTCTGTGGGCAAACGCCAACTTCAGCGCAGTGCAAAGGAGCCCTCACAAGCAGAACTCGTGGTCCTGGCAGGTAAGGGTGCAAATCCAGCTTTCAAAACACTGCTTGTCAGCAACGCAGTTAGAATTGATGCTTTCAGTGGGCTTGTACCTGCTTCCGGCATTCAAGCCCGTTCCTGACATCTTCAGCTGACCCCTGTTTTCCCAAAGGAGCCTCTCAAGCTGTTTGAAGCCTACTTGACAGGCAGCACCAAGCCTTTGCCTTTAGGGGCAGAGAGAGTTTGACACTAACCCCTGTGTATCCACTGCTTCCTAGGTGAATCGAGCCCTTGTGAGGCCAGAAGAGCCGGGTCAAGTGCTGGTGGCTCAGAGAGTGCTTCCATCAATGGACAGCTCATGGGAAGCCCAAGTCGCTGCACGTCCAATATCAGCCTTGCATGTGACAGCAGCGACGGAGAGAAGGAGGTGACCGTTGTTGAAGCATTCATTTCTCCCAGCTCTCCTGAAAGGGCTTCCCCGAGCCTGACAGAAAGCACCGTCACCAGCCTGGACTGTGGCCCGGTGCCTCTGCAGTGCAGCCCAGCCCAAACACAGCCCGAATGCCCCAACAGCGACACCTCCAAGCAGGACCAAGGCAGTGTCGCTGAGGAGAAGCCGAGCCTCTTGGAGGGGGACATGGAGTCAGGCTGCAATTCAAATGAAAGCCTTCCGTGTGACAGCAGAGATGGAGAGAAGGAGGTTGTCGTTGTTCAGGCACTCATCTCTCCCTGCTCTGCTGAAGGGACTGACGTGAGCCAGCAAGAAACCACAGTCACCTGCCTGGACTGTGGCCCGGTTGAGTGCAGCTGAAACAGGAGTTAATGAAGACCCCAGCATTAGGACAATGGGGCAGAGGATAACTACACTGATATCCCACATGGTCTCTACAGTGTTGGAGGTGAAAGGGGGACATTGGCTTTCCCCTCAGAGATTTTTGAAGTATAAAGCCATTCTAGTGGAGCAAGATGATGAAGAAATAACAGTAACAAATATTGTAAATCCAGCTGCCTTTCTTAGTGCAATTAAAAGGAGAACCTGTGTCTCACGACTGTTTAGAGACTATGGAAGCAGTATATTCCAGTCGCAGAGACTTGAAAGAAGAACCACTGGAGGATGCGGAAGACATCTGGTACGCAGACAGGAGCAGCTTTGTTCGACATGGGAAGATAAAGATATGGACTGATTCAAAATATGCCTTTAGTGCTGTTCATGCACATGGAGCAATATGGAAAGAAAGAGGACTGTTGTCAAGCCAAGGGACAGGTCTTAAACACACTGAAGAAATAGTCAGACTCCTGGAGGCAGTCCAACAGCTGGAGAAGGTTGCTAAAATGCACTGTTGATGCCACCAAAGGGGAGACAGTGCTGAAGGAATGGGAAATGCGCTGGCTGACAGAGAAGCAAAGCGAGCGGCAGAGGGTGAGGTGGTGGAGGCTTCCTTGATTCCAGATGGTAACATGCAGGTGGATGGTGAGCCAAAGCACTCAAAAGAGTATTGGAACTTGATAAACGATTTGGAAGGGCAGGTAAAAGAGGAAGGATGGACCTTTCCACCACTAGGGAAAGTAATTATTACAGCAGCCATATGATGGGCTGTGGTGACTGAAGATAGGAAAACTCACTGGGGAGCAGAAGCATTACATAAATATCTTGTTCAACCAGTGGTCACCCGAAATTTGTATACTGCCATTAGGCAAGTGACCCAGCAAGGTGAAGTTTGTTTACCAAATAATCCTAACACAGGCCACAAAGTTCAGTTAGGGCAAACAGGGAGAGAAATTATCCAGGACAATAATGGAAGGTAGATTTCTCAGAGCTCCCAAGAAAAGGGGGGTACAGATACATGTTAGTTTTAACAGATGCCTTTTCAGGATGGCCTGAGGCATACCCGTGCTGGACTAACCAGGGCAGGGAAGAAACAAAAGTTTTGTGACAGGAAATAATTCCAAGGTTCTGGGTGCCAGGAACAATCTCTTCAGATTGAGGCCCCCATTTTATTACTAAAGTGGTTCAACAAATCAGTACTTTATTGGGAATCAACTGGCAGTTGCATACAACTTACAGGCCACAGTCAGGTGGCCAGGTGGAAAAGAGGAACCATTTATCTAAGCTGCAAATACTAAAAGTTGGCCAAGAGGCTGGGATTCCATGGTTGCAAGCACTGCCTCTGGCACTTGTGAGAATTCGAAGTAAACCCCAACCAAGGAAGGATGAAGCCCATATGAAATTCTCTATGGGTGACCTGTGCGGTGCCTTTGTACTGCAGCCCAGCCCAAAGACAGCCCGAGTGCCCCGACAGCGGCACCTCCAAGCAGGACCAAGGCAGTGTCACTGAGGAGAAGCCGAGCCTCTTGGAGGGGGACTTGCAGTCAGGCCTCCAGTTCCAGAGACCAGGCAGCAACACGAGCTCTGAGCCACTCTCTCCTCAACAACAGAGGATGAATCCTATCTTTCCCCGGACCTCTCCCATCCTCCTTTCTCTGGCTGAATAAAGGCACTCTGGTGCTCAGACAACACCTTGACTGTGTTCCGAGTCTTCATTCACATTGACCGGGATGAATGCAAGAAACAGCAAGGCAGCTCAGCTTGCATCAGCGAGAGCTCTGTTACCGTTTTGTAGGGGAGCAAATAGTCTCTAGCATCCTGGATGCTGCTCATGAAAACCCCAAGCTTCCTGTCTGTGGCTTTGTGATGCTTTTCAGGGCCCCTGATGCTCTTCGCTGCCTTGGCTGCTCCCTAACACCTCTGTCCTCCTGCCGTGTCCATTCCCAGCTCCCACCTACAAGCTGGCCCTGCAGATTGTCTCCAGCCCTGCCATCATCACGCTGCTGCAGGAGGAGCTCACCCTGACCAACGTCAGGCAGTACTGCCTGCCTCCCTCACTCTCTAGACCAAGTGTAACTACGCTGTCGTGGAGACAAATGCTTTCTGTCACATCCTCCATCCCCAAAGTCATTTACCGGTAGGCGGCTCTTGCAGAAGAAGAATCAAGCAGCAGAACCTTTTGCTCAGCTACAGCACACAAATGCTACAAAAGCAGAAACAACCCGCAAGGAGCCTCTACTTGCTTCTTAGCATATGCATGAATGTCTCGCTCCAATTTGTAGGAGGGAGGCAAGGTTCTTTGGTATGTTTATACCTGGTGTGAGATTAAGGAGCAATGGTTTAAAGTGTTGGTCCAACCAGTTTATTAAAGTCCTAGCCTTTTTAGGGAGATGGGGAAGGGAAGGTGGGCGATAGGAAAAGTAGGAAATATAAGCAAGGAGTCTGTAGAGAGTAAAAGAGATATAGTCACCACCGTGGGTCCAGCGAGGTACGCCACTGGTCCATTGATCTCAGGTACTCGACTGATTGCCACGGGGGATGGGAGAAAGCCAGGAAGCTCCGCAGCAAGCCGGCCTCAGGGGTTCCTCTGAAGAGGTTTTCCCCTCAGGGAATTCTCCGTCAAAGGTGTCTTTGGGAGTTTGTCTCCAAAGTCCCCAGTTTAGTGAGGGCCTTTTATCTCCCATTTCGGTGGGGTTGTTTTTTTCTTTGAGGATTACAGCTCAGCATTTTTGGGAACGAATCTTGAACAAACACTGAACGTCTAAACAAGCATCTTCTGAAGGCAAACACTCTTTGTAAAATGGTTTAAAACCAGCTTTTCTGACATTCCTGGCCCACAGATAAGCCAGCAAGGAGGGGTGCCTCTGTTGCCAGACACAAGCATTATCGCCTTCTGCAGTGGTCAGCTCCTTCAAGCAGCACCCCTGAAAAAGACTGCTTGTCCTATTTCTGCTTATCTTTGTAATCGTAAGCAGAGATGGCACAATAACAACCACCATTCACCCTCCTAGATAGCCAGCAGTCACCAGTCAGAGTCTTATCATCAGAAAAGCCTCATGAAGCAAGCTTTGAGACAACAAAAGAAAAACAGTTCTGTCCTTCACACTGGCATGGCTGAGCAAGGACCTGCAGCTGAATCTGAGGCTTCTCCCCATGTCTGCTAGAATCCTGAAGCTCTACGTCTGGGTGAGAAAAGCAGATTCTGTCCAACTGCAACAGTGGAACAAGTCCAAGACCTCCTCATGAAATCCAGAGTATGTAAGTCCATGGACCTGGCTGATATCCATGCTGAGAGAGATAGCTGCTGTGGTTGCTGATCTGCTCTCCATCATATTTGACAAACCATGGCTGTCTGGTGAAATCCCCAGTGACTGGAAAAAGGGAAATATTACTCCCATTTTAAGAAAGGGAGAAAGGACAACCTGGGGAACTGTAGGCCAGCAATCCTCACCTCTGTGTCGGGGAAGACCATGCAGCTGATTCCCCTAGAAGCTATTTTAAGGAACATATGAGACAAAGAGGTGATTTGAGACAGTCAGCATGGCTTCACCAAGGGCAGATTGTGCCTTACCCATCTGGTAGCCTTCTAAGGTGGAGTGATGGCTTCAGTGGACAAGGGGAAGGCAACAAATGCCATCGGTCTGGACATCTGCAAAGCTTTTGATGTGGTCCTTCACCACACCATTCTCTCTAAACTGGGGACAAATGTATTTGAAGGTTGGACAGGTTGGTGGATTAAGAATTGGTTGGCTGGTTGCAGCCAAAGGGTTGTGATCAGTGGTTCTCTGTCACGGTGGAAGCCAGTCACAAGCGATGTCCCTCAGGTGTCAGTCTTGGGACTGATGCTCTTCAGCATCTTCATCAGTGACACAGATGGTGGCATGGAGTGCACCCTCAGCAAACTTGTGATGACACCAAACTGAGTGGTGCAGTCGATACATTGGAGGGAAGGAAAGCCATCCAGAGGGACCTGAACAGGCTGGAGAAGTGGGCCCTTGTAAACCTAATGACCAAGTGCAGGGTGCGGCATATGGACTGGGGCAGTGCCATGTGTTTATACAGACTAGGTAAAGGACCCAGTGAGAGCAGCCCTGTGAAGAAGAACTTGGGTGTCCTGTTAGATGAGAAGCTGAACATGAGCCAGCTGGACAGACAGCTGTTTACAAGGGTGGATAGTGATAAGACAAGGGTTAATAGTTTTAAACTAAGACAGGGGAGGTTTAGGTTAGATATTCAGAGGAAATATTTCACTCAGAGGGTGGTGACACACTGGAACATGTTGCCCAAGGAGGCTGTGGATGCCCCATCCCTGCAGGCATTCAAGGCCAGGCTGGATGTGGCTCTGGGCAGCCTGGTCTGGTGGTTGGCGACCCTGCACATAGCAGGGGGTTTGAAACTACATGATCACTGCAGTCCTTTTCAATCCAGGCCACTCTTTGATTCTATGAGCTCCTGTGAAAAGAATCCAGATTAAAAAGTCAAAACAATCCTTTTATAAAATTGAGACCTTCATCAGAAACACTAGAACCTATTTCTTGCATGGGCAAGACTAAAGAAAAATTCACCTAGCCTGATGGTTGAATATTTTTCCCCTCTACTGAGACCACTTTTCTTCTGATGATGTCAAACTTTTACTACAGAAAATGATTTATAATTTTCTTAAGTGTGTCAGCTAGAAGGAAAAGATTTTGGCAAGGATCTTAAAGTATCTTCTCCAATGTTAAATCATCTCTAAGGTACATGACAGGCAAGATTATTCAGTGAATGTTCAAGCTGGGTGCAGGTCTAAGCTCCTCTCTTTTGTCTCCCTAATTATCAATAACAAAAATCCATCAGTTCACTCCTTATCCTTCAAAAATGTGCCCATAACTTCATTTTTCTTTCATTTGGTAACTATGCCACCCCAGTCATGACTGAAAGTTTCATGTCTGCCACCCAAACTGGGCTATCATTATCTCTCTTCAGAAATCTCCCCAGTGGGATCACCATTGCAATGGAAGCAACTGTCTGGACTTTTGAATTTGAGCCTTAATTCCTGTATTTTTTCAATAACAATGTAGCAATATAGCAACCTTGGGCAAAGTACTTATGTTTGTGGGAACCCACAAAATGTGGTAATACTGTTTCCTTCCTCACACCCTTCTTCTGTCTCATCTGTTTGAAACCTCAGTCATATAATGAACTTCATGTTGAAAATGACCTACTGTGAGTTAATTATCAGGGCTACAGATTGTAAAATACTAGCATGAAGGAATAGTGTTGTGTTTGTTTTTTTTTTTTTGGTTGTTTGCTTTGTTTTTTGTGGTTTTTTTTGTTTTGTTTTGTTTTTTGTTTTTTGGGGGTTTTTTTTTGTTTGTTTGTTGTTGTTGTTGTTGTTTAATAATTTATTTTAATTATTATTTCTTAATAGCGTCTATCAGACTATGGCCCTGATTTTCACTGAGACCTTTGGACCCCAAACAACATTTGTGCTAGTAAAAATAATACTATTACACGTAGTATCCATGTCATGGGAGCAGATATACTGTCATCTTATTTCCCCTAGATGGATCTCTTACAGACCACAGTAGTTTTCAACTAAGTTTTTGTTTGTTTTTAAATTGCTACCTATGTCTTCTTAAGACTCAACAGGCAAAATTCCTTGAAGAGATTAATCAAATTATCCTTAATATCACATAGACATGTATAGTATTTTATTTATTTTATTAGTTACTGTTAATTTTATTCATTTCATTCAGATTAGAAAATCCAACAAGCAATAGAATTAGGTCAGAGATAGTTTTGGTGCTCACACTTTCCTAATTACTTTCTATCCCTTTCTCTGTTTCTCCCTTATTCCAGCCTTCCCCCACCCCCCATGTCACAGTTTCTTTCTGTTGTTTCCCTCCACAGCCTTCTTGCATGACAGTGTCACTTCCCCATCAGCAGGACTACCCAAAAATTTGCAGCAAATATGGCTGTGAGATTTTTTATTTTGATTCTGATCATAACGTTCTGTCTCTTTCTGATATCAAAGGGAAACAGGAGGCAAGGAAGAAGGAAGGGGAAAAAAGAACTCTTTAAATCACAAGCTTTCCATGCATGTAAACCCAGTAGTTAGTACACAACCTCGTCACCTTGACATTTATTCAGCTTGCTGGAGACTCATGTGCCCTCAGTCAGAGCTAATTAACACTTAATTGACTTCATGAGAGTTTTGTTCAGCAGTTCTGATTTGTCACTCATGTTTCACGATGAACTGTAACTTTCGAGAGCTCAGCAGTTGTGGGAGGTTTGGCAGGTGTCAGGGGAGTAGGAGAGGGAAGGGGAAAGGGGAGCGTAGGAGTTTCTGTCTCGTTCTTTTTTTCTTTCTTTGTCTCTCATTGAAACAGATACAAGGGCACAAGAGTAGCAAGACAAGGCATTCAATAATGCCATTGTGGATATATTTTATTTAGCTAAAAGCACAGTTTACAGTAGTTGAAGTTTGATTGATTTGTTGATAAACACTAATGTTTAGCAGTTGACAATTTTTCCATGTTAATTTCCTTAACTTTGGCAGTCTTGGCTGGAAGAACCCTATAAATAGTATCAGTGTCATCATCCTTTTTAAGTTATTAATGAGCCATCGTGTTTATATAGGTTGGGATTTTGGGACAGGCTGTGCTTGACTGCAGTTTCTGACATTGATGCGTTAGCAGTTGGAACTGGATCTAGATTAGAACAAGTAGGGGAAAAAATGGAAAAGAAAAAAAAAGAAAAGAGCTCAATTCTAGCCAAATGCCTTTGGAGTGAACAAAACCTGTTAGTAATTTAATAATAATTAAAAGCATATAAAAATTACAGAATACCATACACAATCTGTTCTGATGTTACTGCTACTTGAAATAAATTTCTGACTAATTATAATTTCACCTTTGATGTAAGATATATATATATATTTCAGCACTCCTTCACACAGTGCTGCATCTTAGCCTACATCCAGACGTTCGTGATTGCCAAGGACTGACAAGACACTATAAAAGACTTTACTAATTAACTAGGCCAAGCTATCTACTGACTAGACTCACAGCAACTTCAGTCAAAGCTGCCAAACTTGAATATACATGTTTGGATATTGATGTTCTTCTCCAATTGTGATGTTCTAATGAGTTGTTAAATATTCACCCAGTATTCTGGAAAAGGTGCTTTGTGGTAACAAGAAATATGTTGTTTGTTTTTTTTTTTCTATCTGTATCCCTTGGAAAGTCAGTACACCTATCTCTACTGTGTATGATCAGTTGGGCAAACCTTTTCCTTCTGCATCCCCATAGTAAGCCTCATGTCAATGACATTGTGATGGCCTCCAGAGTCTCTAAGAAATGCTGGGTGCATCCGGTGCTACCAGTGGCTGAGGAGCCAGGGAGAGAGCCTCTCATTTTTTTCTCAGGACAAAAACAATAAGGGAGAAAAACATTGTGCTAGGCAGAACTCTGACTCTTCCACTGCCTGAATATACAAAATACTGTCTGCCTGAAACATTTTCAACTCTTTGGAGATACCCTTTTTCTTCTTTCATCTTCATTATGGTTATATGTAAATATATATTATATGCATTTTACAAAACCTGTTCCTTAAAAATATCAATGTGTACAATTAGAGTTATGTATGTGTATGTATATATAAACATGAACCAATTTATGTGAAAATAAACCAGTTGTGTTGCTATTTTGCCTTTTAGAAACCTATTTAAACTGACTAATTTTACAATGAAGATTTGAATTTGGAAGAGGAGGTCTAGAAGAGAGCACTCACATCATAATATGCAGTCCCTTGAAATCAACAATAGCTATGAATATATGGATAAAATTTATTTATAGCCTTATTAAAGAATGTATTTACATTTGAGATTTTTTTGTTTGTTTTGATTTTGATGAGGAATGCATTTCTCAAATAAATTCTTTTTTTCTTCTCATTTTGCAATGCTTTTGTTCAAGTTCTGGAGCTTGTAATACCAATTTCCCTCAGATTAATCTACTTTTTAGAACATGCTCCTTTAGTAGATCCAGCATACTACAACCACAAGTGGACTGTCATTCCCTTGTTCTGTAGTTGAGCTGACCTACAGTGAAAAGTAAGCTTAGACCTCATAGGCTATGGATGCCAGCTTCTCAGCAAATCCACTCCTTTTGATTTTCACTACTTGCTAAAGTAGGCGTAATCCAAATGATATGTGATTTAATGGTTGTCTAGGCTTACTGTAGGCAATGAGAAGAGATAGACACCTTCAAAGAGTTTTCATTCCATTCATTGTGCGTATTAACCTGAAAAAAAAGAGAAAAAGAAAAAAAAAGAAAAACCACCAAAAAACAAAAACAACAAACAAACAAACAAACAAAACAACACTGAACTTCTTGTCTTGTGAAGATGCTGTGCTTTAGGGGAGGTAAGCAATTTGAGAAATATTCACTGGCAAATTTAAGACAGATTTCTGCTAAGCATTTAGGTTTTCCTAGATCACTTTTCTGAGATACCTAATTATCCCTCTGCGTGTTACAAAACTGAAAATGAGATACTTAGCTTGAATTTCCTTTTGGGAATCAAGGATATAAAATGTAGTCATTCAAGCACATAATTTTAAAAGAACTGGTGTTCTCTATTGGATTTAGCTGTAAGTTCTTTGAGAAAGAGACTGTTTTAGTATGTGTTTGTTTGGTTTTTTTTAATTTTCCATGGCATGGGAGGGTTGATTTGGTAAAATGACTCAATGAAAATCTCCAAAAGGAATGAAAATATACCAGTTTAAAGTCCATTATGAGTTGAACTTCAAGGTTCAAGACTGTCCAGAACACACCAAAGAACAATTATGAATTATTACAAAAGACTTTTATCAGTTTAATTTATTTATTTTACTCATAACCAAGCACTAGAGCACACATCCAGTACCTCAGGCAACTTTCTTCACCTTACTGCAGTAAAAGATTCATAGGGAGTTCAATTATAGAATGATTGGCTAATTTCAATAGCTTGTTTTAGCCATTAAGCCCTCTACAAAAGCTTTATGGATATTCTAATGAATACCCTGCAAGACTTCCAGTGTAATGAAATTTGTATTAAGATACTATAAGGAGTGTCCCACAATGTAAGGTCACTTCCATTTTTCTTCATTACAGTCCTAGAAGGACAAAAGAAGAAAAGGAGAATATCCTTTGAGCACAAAACTTGCAGTGTTACCTTGAAGGTAACAATAACAACACTAACTTATGGTGACGTAGGGAACTACACAATAATATTGCTAAATGGAACAGGGATAGACAAATGCAGCCTTTACTTTCTCTTCACTTGCTAGTGCAAGATCAGTTCCAGGACTTGAGGTCTATTTACAGTAGTTAAGATTGGAGGTGGGGTGATACTTACCAGTTAAACAAGAATAAATGAGGAAAGTCATGATCAAAAAGAGCTGATATGTGAATAAATATCTGCCAGGAGTGTAAACAATGAAGTGAAAATTTCAAAGTACTAGTCACAATTTGGCATATTACAAAAAGATCCTGAATCTGAGGGAATGTTCTGAGAGTCATCCCCACAATCTCACTAGCCTACCTTCATAACATGGATCTACAAGATATTTTTAAACAACAGGTACATTGACACATATATTTTAAATAGAAGAGTTTTTTTATTAACACAATGAATATATTAATTTATCTCTTAATGTTGTGGCCAACAAAGTACAGAATGCCACTAGTACAGCAGGTCTTACTCAGTTAATTGAATCTTAAATATGTAGTCTCAATTGATATTTCAGTTGATTTATACATCATTTCACATAGCTTCAGAATGTGCCTTTATTTTATATGAGTTGTAGCATTGCTTGTATTAGGTTATTGTCTACAAAGAGGTTAGACATTTAGAAATATTGGGCAAGTGCTGCCTCTGTTTGCCTGTGCAACAGGGACAACAGGACTACATGTGTTTGACCAGGTATGTGAGTTCAGCTAATAACATTTTCATTGTGCATGGTGTTATCTCATGATCTAGCAACTTTGAAAGTCACAAGAGGATACATTATACTGATATTAAATTTGTTTAATAAACCTGAGAGAAAGATTTATGAAATCTCTCCTCTCTTCCCTTACGTATCTGTGGTGCTAGTTCTTCCCTTTTTTCATTTATGTTATTCTGCCCTCCACACAAAATACTGTATATCTGCTTTGTCCACATGAATTATCTGAAAAATCTTCATCGGACTCCACATGTAGGATAGTGAAGGTGTGAAAGAGATTGGCGGTAAAGATGATTTCAGAAACCATTTTGCTCTGAAGTGGATAAGGAGTAATAAATAGTTATTTGCCATATATTTACTGAAGAACAAATATAAACATCTGAAGTAAAATAAAATAAACAAACAAAACAACAACAAAAACAAACAATAAAAAAAGAAAGGTAAAGAGCAAAAGCTTCAAACAGGGCTCAGAGTAGACAGCAAGCATTTGCCACACATCTACACTGGGTTTCATGTAAGTAACGATAACAGCATTGACATTTGCTTCCAAGCTATTCTTCCAAGTCAAAGGCTGTCTTTATGTTTAGTGGAGAGAAATAAGCACTTCAGTGTGAGAATCATCTCACTACAAAATGGATATCTAAGGTTGATCTAAAAATGCTTGTTTCTGTTCAGTGATTATGCTAGAATACAAGTTGACTAACTCATGTACATGGAGCTAGTGATGATGAAATGAATTATCATTTTAGTCTGATTGTCGTGCTGCTATGATATATTACTGCCTTATGTTTTCCACTTATGATGTATTACAACCTAGTTTGCCACAACTGAGAAATGATTAACGTATGAAAGTCTTCTGTAAAGTTAATTTTGTAGATGAAAATAATCTTTCAGTTCTGCTTCCTCATGGTGCAGAGCATCATTTGTTAGGATGTTATTTCTTATACATTTACATATATAACAGCATATCCTATCAGTAATATATTTCCTAAAAGTTATTTCTTGTACTATAAAAAACTATAATAGTGTGGATTAACTTAGACAGGTTACCGTTACTTGAATTATATGTATATATATATAATATAGGGAAAAAAATATTTTATATATACATGTATATATATATATATCTTATGGGTGATGCTAGAATAAGTTGAACATGTGACTGATGTCTGTTTTGTTCTCAACTCAACTTTAGCTGCCTAGGACAAGGAAAGGAAATCACAGCCCTGGCTCTTATGCAATCAAAGAAGTTTCTGTTGAGCATCTGAAACTTGAAGATTGTGGAGCGGAAGACTTCTGAAGTGTGTATTTTTCTATTAAATTATGGGTTTGGGTTTGTCTCGCTCCAATTTGCAGGAGAGAGGCAAGGTTCTTTGATATGTGTATATACCCGGCGTGAGATTAAGAAGCAACGGTTCAAACGTTGGTCCAACCAGTTTATTAAAGTCCTAGCCGTTTTAGGGAGATGGGGAAGGGAAGGTGGGCGATAGGAAAAGTAGGAAAAATAAGCAAGGAGTCTGTGGAGAGCAAAAGAGATAGTCACCACCGTGGGTCCAGCGAGGTACACAGTAGGTCCGTAGATTTCAGGAACTCGTCTGATCACCGCGGGGGATGGGAGAAAGTCAGGAAGCACTGCAGCAAGCCGGCCTTCCGAAGAGGTTTCCCCTCAGGGAATTCTCCGTCAAAGCCACCTTTGGGAGTTCGTCTCCAGAGATCGTCTCCCAGATCGTCTCCAAAAATTGTCTCCCCAAAATCCCCAGTTTAGCAAGGGCCTTTTATCCCCCATTTCGGTGGGGTTGTTTTTTTCTTCTTCTTTGAAGTTAGAGGATATCCCGAACAAACACTGAATGTCTAAACAAGCATCTTAAAACCAGCTTTTGTGACATTCCTGGCCCACAGATAAGCCAGCAGGGGTTGGTGGTGCCTCTGTTTACCAGACACAAGCATTATCGCCTTCTGCAGTGGTCTGCTCCTTCAAGCAGCACCCCTGAAAAAGACTGCTTGTCCTGTCTCTGCTTATCTTTGCAATCATAAGCGGAGATGGCACAATAGCAACCACCATTCACTCTCCTAGATAGTTAGCAGTCGCCAGTCAGAGTCTTATCATCAGAAAAACCTCACGAAGCAAGCTTTGAGACAACAAAAGAAAACCAGATCTGTCCTTCACAGGGTTTTTGTTTGTTTGTTTGTTTCCCAGTGCAGTTCAATGAAAGCATGATAAATCTGAAGGGACAATTTATTTATTTATTTTCCATCTGTCTTAAAAGAGGAAAAAAACATCAGCACTTCCATCTAGAAGTCATTACCATGTTCTGGTCTTATTCCATTTTATGTGAATTATTATATCTGTGATTCATGGAACTGAAAGACAGTAGAAGCTGCACTTAATAATAACATTTACAGTCTTCCCTGTCTTCAAAAAACTTTTGAAAATATTGGCTTTGAGGTTTGACTTAAACATCTGGAGGGGTCAAAATAGCAATCAAAGATTTTAGAAAAAAAAAAAAAATGAAAAGAACATCCATTGTTACACAGACTAATCTGATGTCATTAAATAATTTAAAATTAAATAATTTTACTACATTCCTATATTAATTCAGGACAACTGAACAAAAATACCCCATTTGTTTTAGTCTGACATTGTAAAATTCTGTCTGACATATATTTTGATATTAGAAAAAGCTACACCTTAGCTGTAAAGGAGTTAATTTACCCTTAAGAGCCAGTTATGGATCTTTAGATAGGATAATCATTCAGGTAGAAGTAAAGGGACAAACTAACTTTGCTGTGTCTCAGCTATCAGTCAGCCAGAGTCATTGAGAACTGGATGGACTCTAATCACTCTTCCCTCCTTGTAATGTATAATCCTATTACACAGAATAAAAATTATGCATACCTCTGTCCTGATTTCAGGCAGGATAGAATTATTTCTTCTCAAATTACCTGGTGTGACGATGTACTTTGGATTTTTGATGCTATTAATAACAATCTAAGGTTTTAGATATTGCTAAGCACAGCTTATGCTAAGTTGATGTGACTTTTCAGCTTTTCATGTTGCCCTACCAGCAATAAGGCTGGGCAAGCATGAGGAGCCAGAAAAGAACCAGGCAGTTTACCCAATCTGCCAATGTGGAGTTTTGAAAGCACCAGTATAGCTTTCCTCTTGCTACTCTCAGAAAGGATATTTCCTGTGCATGCTGACACTTTCACTGACCACCTTAACCACTGATTACTTCTTCCTCATGGCGTGGTCTGAGCTCAGAATGGGAGACAACGCTGAAAGATTATTTTGTGTTAATCTCAAATATGAGTAACCTTGGGAAATTTTATACTGGGACACAAGCTTTCAATAGTCTTTTCTTCTTCTTCTTCCTTTTTCCCCTCAACAGTGACTTTGGCATCACCTGAGAAAATAGTTATCTGATCACTGACCTTCATCTTTTCTATGAGGATGAAGTTTCTCATTAAGCTTAGCATTGCAAACAAGTGTGAACAATTGCCTGTAATCTGCTGATACCAATTTCAGACACAAAATAAGCTGATTTGACTAGGAAAAGGATCATGACTAAAGGCATGGGTACCCAACCTTTTGAACAACCTCTTGGCTTGGGCTGCATTGAGTGCAAAGGATTGTATATACACTGGTTGCTTTAAAAGCAATGTTTCTTCTTTATTTCCATGGAAACAACTACCAATTAAAGAGCACAATAACGCTGCCTGATAGAACAAATACCCAGCTACAGAACACTGTTTTTCCATGTCATCAAAACTATTAGCTAGGTGTTTTTACTGTCAGTGAACAAGAGCCTGCTTGCTTTGCTTGTTAAAATCTGTACCAGTGGAGGTGGCACACTGTAAAACAGTTACCACTGCTGAAACACGCAAGCCACTGCCATTCTATGCTCACACCCACTGTCTGGTCTCCACTGAAGTTCAGCATGCATTAATGAATGTCAGCGGGTACAATTTTTTCCACATGGAGTAATACATTTCCACACTTTTGCTTCATATGCCCTTCTGTGTCAGGTGCCAATTTGTCAGACTGCTGCTCTACTGATACCGATTGCAGAGCAACAACACTTAATTGGATACTAGTGGAATGGCTCTGCCTCTACTGCCATACCACCAAAATCTACTCTGGTGATGGAAGCCAATGTAATAAAATTGGAAGCTTTACTTTCGGACCAGGCCTTATAAAATGTATAATATAGCTAATGTATATAAAGTAACAACATTTATTTTAGTTTTATTTTCTTTTTTTAATTAAAAAAAGAAAAATAAATAAATAAATAAATAAATAAATAAATAAATAAAAAGAGAGCAACAGAACCATAAAACTAGTGGGATATTTCACATTGTTTTTTGTGAAACGAGTGCCTCAGCCTGGTTCAGGGGCAATGGCTACAATTCTCAGATCTCAAGATGTTCTTCAGAGATCATTTATGAAATTTTACTCTTTCTATGCTTCATCCTTCAAAATAGTTGCTCACAAGTGTATGTACAGCCAAACATGAATAAGATGTGTCTGTGAAGTGAGGGGTATTTCTCTCTGGGATGGGAGAGCTTATGAATGTCTAGTAAAGAGATGTGATCAGATTTTTAATTGCAACTCTATACATTATATTTTTAAAAACCACAAGTAATGTGTGTATGTTGACTACAGATGGTGTTACAAATAACCAAAAAATTGTTTGTTTTTACAGCAACCTTGAAAACTGTTCTCAGATTCTTTTATCAAAATGGAAACTGTGGCTGCCTATTTTTCACAGGACTGTGTTTAGCCCATGTATCAAAACACATAAAATTATTTGTCAGAATTTGAGCTGGCACTACACTACTTCCACCCTGTGACCTGGTTTCAGTACAGGTAATGTTAATAGAACACCTATCTTTAGTTGGTACTGAGAAGCCAGACCAGACCACTAGGAATGGTGGCATGGGGCAGGGGGTGGGCCATGGTGTGAGGTGTGTTGGGCCTTATGTGACCCATGAGCTGTGGGTTCACACAATCACAGAATCACAGAATGACCTGGGTTGGAAGGGACCTCAAGGATCATGAAGTTCCAACCCCCCTGCGTGGCAGGGCCACCAAACTTCCACATTTACTAGGTTAGGTTGCCCAGGGCCCCATGCAACCTGGCCTTGAAAAGGTTGGACATTAAGGTATCTTCTAGAGAAGGAACACTGATGATGTTCAGAGTAATCCATGACCCTGAGATGCATCCTGTAATTAAAGGAATTTAAAATACCAGAAATGTCAGGTCTTCCTGAAGTGCTGTTAATAGGCTTTCCCCCCCCCCCCCACTCCCCCTCCCCTCCCCGACTCACCATCTTTCAGGCTTACAAGGAAACACAAATCTGAAATATGTGCTGCAAGTCACAGCCCAACAGTCTCAAAAAGTTTGAAAATACTGTAGGATTGGTTGCCCAGGAAGGATTAACGTACTGAACATGCTCCACAGTCAGAGAGACTACTGTGCAAAGACTACCTCTACCTGAATAGTATTTTCTTAAATATTCCCGGTGTGTGTTGTTTGTATGGGTGAGATATAAATGCTTGAGAATGGAGAGGAATGGAAAGAGAGTTCAATGTGAAAGTGTTTGTGCTGTGCTATGCTTAGGTTTAGTAAAAATGTGCACTGAGAAGACACTAAAGACTTTATTTATTCAAAAACCACTACTGGAATCAAATTAGATATGCATATTTCACTATGAACCATTTACAGATAATTCACTATGGCCATATGAACTTCATTCAGCTCAGAGTAGATTTTGCATTCTGTTAACCTTGGAAGATAGCTTAATTTTAGTTTTCCTCTAAGGATGTAAGGAAGAGGTAACAGGGTGGTCAAGTGTATGTAAAGGAAAAATATGTGCTTGTTTTTAAAATGAAGACAAAAATTGGGAATGAGGTTATATTTCTCACGAGAAGCTAGGAGGATAATGTGATTTAAGACAAATTATTGAAAAATCTAGATTATACATATTCATAGGTATCATAGTCTAAACAACTCTTCTGCTCAAAAGTACATATATATTTATTTATTCAAGATGTGCAAATCACACTTTCCCTTTCAAAACTAATTTCTTTCCACAGATAAAATGTTTCTACAGTTCAGTGATACTAAAGATACCACAGTAAAACCTGAATTTACCACAAATAGGAAAATGACAGAAAGTTTTGTAAACCCAGGCTGTATGTTTGAGATGAAATGTGCTAGTTTAACTTGCTATGGTAGGCACCATCATTACAGAGAATGATGAGAATGTCATACAGAAATAACTGTATGATCTTGAGGACAGAAGGAATTGAAATCAAATTAATTTAACACAGTGAATAACCAAGCTATTTGCTTCAAGAAAAATAGTACGGATTTTTTGCTTTTAGAAACAGGACTGATAGAGATGGAGATAATAATCTTGGGTATATCAGTCTTTCACCAATTATTGTGAGCTATCTGTTTAATGCGAGTAGTTCTAATATCTGGGTGATACAGGGAAGAACAAAAGTCATTTGTACAATGTATTGCTCTGACTTCATCTGAAATATTGGGCATGTCGATGGGAACTGAATTGAACAGGAGAAAGCACAAAGAAGGACTGCTACAGAGACCAGAGCATAAGGAATCCACTGAACTATAGGAAGTGAAAGCAGTTAAGTGTATTTAGTCTAACAAAATGAAAGGTGACAGGAGATGGCTGTAGCAAATAAACATTTCAAGACAGTAAACATAAGGAAATAAGATAGGACAGTTAAACTAAAGAAAAATGTAGGTAGAAGAGAAAACAGGTGTGTAATGGCAGAGAAATAAATAGATTAAGATTAAAAAGAAGATGTGTTTGTATAAAAGAGTGAGGATCTGGAACTGATGTAGTAATGTAGTCACAGATACCAAGCAAAAAGACCAAAGTTGCAGTGGAGTGCATCAGGCCCAACACTGAACCAGACAAGGGAAGGGGTTGTCTCACTGCTCTGCACTGAGAAGCCTCACCTCAAACACTGAGCACTGTTTTGGGCACCACAATGAAAGAAGGAGAATTCCAAGCTCCCTTAGTTTGGTCAGCTCAGACCTGAAGAGGGTTAGGAAATGACTCATGGAGGCCTGGAGCCCCTCACATTGGATGCAGAGGGCAGGGGGGCAGGGGGAGGGGCAGCAGTTCTGAGCTCTGCTCTCTAGTGACAGCGGTAGGACCTGAGGGAATGGCATGGAGCTGCATCAGGGGACAGTCTCATAGGTGGTTAAGGAAAGATTTTGCAGTAGAGACTGAGGGCATGGAACAGAGCACTGGGCACAGCCCCAAGCTACCAGAGTTTGAAAAGCATTTGAACAGCACTCCCATACCTAGGGTTAAATTTTTGGGTAGTCCCGTACAGAGTCAAGAACTGGGCTCAATAGTCCTCTTGGGTCCCTTCCAACTCAAGATATTCTGTTACTGTATTGTGTGATGATGTGTTGTCCATGTTCCAAATTTTCCTGAAATGAAAGAGTGTGGACTTAAGGACTTCATATACATCTTCTTGCTATCATCCTGAAGCTTATGGCTGTAGCTTTTAAAACTTTGAGTTCTGATAGTCCAATTTTAGAAGGAGGAATCTGAGAAATACATAATCCAGTTCCTAAAAAGTGAATAGAATCAAGGCGGAACATCAAGAATGCTGCTAGCTACCCAATAATAATTTGTGTGTGGTTCTGGAATAAGCCAGCTGACTGGAACAAGCTGAAGTAGTACTTTAAAAATGAGATAAATACCTCCAAAACCTGGATCTCCACGATAAACCAAGCAGAAAGAAATGTAATCTATGTAAAGGTAAGATTTAAATGAGAATAATACACATATTATTAAGAATTGAAAATAACTTTGATTTTTTTTCTTAGTAGGTTTTTTTTGTTTGTTTGTTTGTTTTTGTTTTTTTCTCCCCCCAATATTTGTATGCTTTTTACTTTTTTATGCAGAAGGAAAGATGTATGGATGTAATCAGGGCAAGTAACTCTATTTATAGTGTTAATTTTAACTAGTTGCGATTTAATCTGGCAGGAGCTCAGCACCACACAGCTCAACACACACAGTTCACTTGCCCTCCCGCTAACACTTTATGGCCTTCTGCGTGATGTCATATGGTATGGGTGAACGAATTCAGTCCAACTGTCTTGGTTCCTCCCTACTCCTGGTTGTCATGCCATAATGGTTATGACCCTTCCTTCCAAGTGACATGACCTAGCCCTGGGCTTTCTCCTGTCACTCAGCAGTGACAAAACAAGCAAGCAAACAAACAAACCAACAAATAAATAAATAAAATAATAATAATAATAAATAAAAGTTGCTACATTGTTGAAAACACCCGGATATTTTTTGAGTGCGAATACAATACTTCTTAGTTACTTCTGAATTGAAACAAATGGTCCCTAAAATGGATAAGAAAAAGTTTTCTGTAAGTGTATTTATACCTTTATGCAAAAGTGAAAGAAAACAAAGAAAGAAAGAACTGAATAAATATATAGGTCACACAGTTATTCTTTGCTTTCTGCATAATATCTCATGTTGTACAGAAGACTAATATTTAGAAACTTGTTGCTTCTCTGTTTTGATCCTGTTAACAAAAGCTGCTTTTCATTGGTTTGTTTTGTGGTGCTTTTAAAATTATTTTGTTTATTCTTTGTTCTTACACATGCCAACTACACATTGGGTATTGTGGTAAAAAATTTTAAAATTTAGCTTTCAAAATGATTCACGCAGCGGGACATTTCTCTGAGAAAGAAGAATGAATTGGAAATAAGGTTTCCAAACGTTCAGCTTTTTGAAATAACCATCAAGTAGTTTTCATCCCTGAGGATTTTTATTTTTCATGCATGAAGATTGATTTCATGAGGAAAATATTTTGTAGGATTCCAGTCATGTTTCAGTGGATGTTTTTGTTTTGATTTGTTTTGCTTTGCTTTATTGGGAATGGCTTTAAAATAAAAGACAGGTAGCTTAGATGTTGGGAAGAAATCCCTTACTCAGAGGGTGGTGAGGCACTATTGTAGGCTGGAAAAGCTATGGATGCCTCGTCTCTAGAGATGCTCAAGACTAGGTAGGATAGGGAACTGGGAATCTTGATCTGGTGAGTGGCAACTCTGCCCATGACATAGGAGTTGAAATTAAGTGGACCTTAATGTCCCTTCCAACATAAGCCAGTTTGTAATTTTGAGGAGCATTTTTCTCCACCAATGGCAGAAACTGCCTGAAAAATCTGCACAGTTTATCACCTTGAGAAACATTTGAGCTCAAACACCAAGAGAAGATATTAGCTCACTAGATGAGTCTTTTCCTGCATACATGATTTGATTTCAAGGCTGTTCACCACATGGGGAAAGTAGCATTGTACAAAATATGTGAAAATAGCTATTTCAGACAGAAGGACAATTTTTCTCATGTATTATATACCCAGTGATGCAAAATCATCATACAAGTTCCTTATCACTACAGAAGCAACTGTGCTTTGCCTGCAAAATATCTCACATTTGGTGGGGAAAGTGACTTATGTGTGTTTAACATCTGATTTAATCTAACCAGGAAAATATAAGCAGAATAAACTCTACACATTCTATAAGATACTCAACCAGTCTATTTTCTTCTTAGCTCTGGTCACTATCTGGCTAAAATTGTAATGAAATAGCTAGAGAAATGCATAAGATTCAGAGTATTTCTGTGCCCAGTCATCTGGGTGCATAATCTGTGATATAAAAGCATGAATAAACAAGTTGCAGACATGATGCTGGTTTACAAAGCAACAGTCTGATAATAAGTAAGGCACTTGGCTGGACTTTATATTCAGAAGGTATAGAGTATATTGGAATAAGTTCCTGCACATCCTACAGTATCTTCACATAGATACTTCGAGGACCTATCCACTTAGGGATTTGAATCTGGGAACATCCTGACAGATGATTGTGCTGGGCATGAATCTCCTCCCAGCTTTGTCTAGATGAGTTGCCAAAGCCTTCTTCCGTAAGGAGACAAAAGGCATAGAAAAATCTTTTTCTGTTTCCTGGTCAGGAGACATACAGTATACATCACAGCTAAGAACAATACAAATAATTCATCACTATCCATTCCTCTGAAGCTTGTTCCATTCAAAGTATCACAAAGTGGTTTACATTTGTCCTGGGCTGGGATAAGTGGATGATACAGGAAAGAAGAAAGAAAAAAGGGATACTGCAAAATAAGTACAGAGATGACTGAGTTTCACTTCCTAATTGTGGTGTGTTCGGTTAGAGAAAAAAAAAGAAACAGTGATAATATCCAGTCTCATGCTGATTGATTTTGTGCATGTATAGGGAACTTTTGTGTCCTCACAAGGGAATCCTAAAAGAGCTGCCAGCTCATCTCTGTTCCTTTGCCTCTATGACAGTTTCCCAAGGGACAGCATGCAGTAGTTCCTTAAACAGCCAAAAGTTTGCTCTTCTGAAGTTCACTGTCCTGACTCTGCTCTTTACTGAGGCTTGTATTCCTTGAGCTCATAAACTCAGCCAAGACGTGTTCACTACAATCCAGACTGCTTCCAATCTTGAACAACTTCCTCTGTGCTGGTGAGCACTAGGTCCAGTTAGTCTTCCTTTCTGGTTGGTCTGCCCAATTTATTAAACTGGTAAATTATCCACAAGTCTTCTGTTTTATTTATTTATTTATTTTTTAAGGAGCCTGCTGTGTTGCATTCCTAGCAGATATCCAGGTGGATGACATACCCCAAAGGATGAGATCCTGAAAGAATGATGCTTCTTGTTGAATTCAGGACTCATCAACAGATTTCCCTTGATTAGGTGGCTTGTAATAGACCTCAACCAGCATCTGTCCTTCACTGACCTATTTTCACCCCCAGGCTTTCAGCTTGTGGTAGCAATGGAGGACAATTGGACTAGGTGATCTTGTAGGTCCTTTCCAACCTTGTGATTCTATGATTCTATGATTCTGTTTCTAAGAGGCAGACCATGAGAGATGGAGAGGGCAGATTGGCCATCTCAAATGTTGATTTGCTGATAATGAGGCTTTGGAAAGGTGACAGAAGGTGTGAATAAACAAGTGTGTTTTGTACCTAGGCATAAGATAAACTCTCTTGCTGATTATGAAGACTTGTTATGGAACTTGCTTACTTTCTAGCCAATGGATTGGTAGTGGAAATGTACTGAATGTGCATGTTTGAATGTAGAAGGCTTGCTTAGAAGAATAAGCACAAATACACAAGATGATGCAGATATACAGAACATTTGATCATTATCATCACAGCAGTAAAGAAATATTACTGGCATGAAAACCCTGTGTCGTGTTGCTAACTCACAACAGCAGACCTTCAAAATCTGATACTTAACATAGAGGGCAACAATGCTACCACCTTTCCTTTACTGCTTTTCTCTTCTAAAAAGAATGTACCCCTCATTTGCAGTGTTTCACTTTCATGATTCATCCCTCTGCACTTCCATTATAATAGTCAAGTCACACCTTTCTAATCTGTGGTATTCAACTCCTTCTGCTTATATTCCATGTTGTGTGTATTGGTGTAGAGACACACCAACTGGGTTGTCAGCCACATTATCTTCTTGGAAAAACACTCCCTAATTCCTCTAACAATTCTGCTGCAAATTCCAGCTACAAAAAGTGGTGGAAAGGGGTCCATCTTCAGCAAAGTGTGTTGTGTCCATATCAAATTGAGGCTTCCTAGGGACTAAATGAGTCCTGATTCAAGAGCTGGCATGACCATTGATTTCTCTCATGAGCTTCTAAGCCAATGGACAACAATGAGAGACTGACATTTCAGTCACTCAGATGTGACTTTACATATTACAGTGGTCCTGAAATGAAAATTTCATTTTCAGTCTCACTAACATGTTTATTTTTTTCCTCTTCCCACATTAATTCTTTCTATTTTTCTATCTGAAAAGTGAACTAATATACTTGTTCCTATGTAGCATAAACCACTATCTTTTTACGTAGTTACCTTCAGGTGTGAACAATTGTTGAGTTCAAATCAGATGAACCATGAGACATATACTGAGCTTCGGGACTTACTGAAGATATTCTTACTTCTACCCTCCACAGATAGGCTGCAGAGACATCACTATTGATGACATGAGTAAGCTGTTCTTGTGCACCTTCCATACATCTAAGGACTGCTTCTTAAGGTATTAATTGCCTTCTTGAGTACATGGCACTTGCTAGCTTCTCAGTGTAGAAATACCATTACTGGAGTTATGTGCATCCTGAGAGCAAGAATACACCATCTTCTCATTGTCAGCAATGTCCTGTCTTTTTTGATTTCTGTCTTTTTCAAGGAGACTAAAATTGATCTGGCTGTCACAGTCAGTGCTTAAATGATACACCCCTACATACAATAAGGCAGCTTAGTTAAAATGAGACAGAACTTCATTTTGATAAGGTTTACCAGAAGCCTAAGAACTACAACTAGGGTAAATTTCACTCATCAGTGAAACTTGTTGAAGTTCACTTATGTCTTTTGAAGAATTTTTGGAAAGTTCTTAAGTGCTGTGCTCATGAGATTTTTAAGAACTCTGGACCGAAGTGAGTTATGCCTTGATTACTTAGAATGCAACTGATTTCAACTGCTGGAAATGCAATGAATTGAGCTCTCTGCCAGTTTTACAGTTGCATCTTGTAACTATATTGAAAATCATCACTTCTTGGCTTGATTTCCTCCTTCACATTTGACCTTACGTTACAGGATTGAAAGCATATTGTGTTTTCAGGCCTGTCCAATGATTCTCTGGGACACTAGTCTGAATAGTTAGCATACGTGCAATCTGTCATGAAGAAAAATACTTATAAGAGTAGTTTTTGTGAAAGATTTCTACTCTAGTTGTTTTGATGAGGACAGAGCAAGACAAACAAGCCTACTTATTTTGTTATCTTTTTATTTGTCTTTCTCAGGCTATTCTGTTTCAGTGCAATATTCATTAGCAGGAGAAAATGGATGCCTTGAGAAGCACAGCCTTTTGTAATCTTAAGATATAGTGCTAAGTCCCCTATGGTTAACAGGAATATTTCCACCACCTGAGTATGTCTATGATTAGATCTTTATTCTTTAAATATTACACAACTTGCACAAGAGGAAATGTTACATCCAATTTTAGAAGGTAGGTGGCCTGGTCTCAATTGAATAAACCTTACTAAGTAATGCTAAGCCAAGTAGGTTTTGTTTTGTTTTGATTTGATTTGATTTGATTTGTTGTTTGTTCTTTTGCTTCCAATTTAGGAAGATAGTGCCTTAATAGTGCCTTTTTCTCCTCAACATAGGATAGTCTCTGTAGAATCCAAAGTCTCATGCTGTCCTACTGAAAGAATCCCTATTTTTCTTTAAAAAGTCATAAATTCAGAAATAAATATATCACTTACTATTCCTCATACTTAATTATCCAGAAATCTGTAATAACAGTGCATTTATTAAGCTCTAAAGTCAATTGCTCTTATAAACACACCCATTTAAAATTTGAATGTCTATAAACTTAACTAGCTGTCTCCCTCTCAGGTTATTTCTCTTCTTAAATTTATTTCAATACCCACCACACAGACACGTGCATTATGCCAATCATAAACATGTACATATATTCTGCCCTTCACTCTGATCTTCTCACAATTTGTAACTTTATCTTTCTTTTTTAATTTCTTTACACTTTTTTTTTTTTTTTTTCTGCTTACCTAGTTCCAACCACTCAATAATTTAAATTCAATAAACTAGCAAGCTTTCCTTAGCGACAGAAGCAGTCCTTTTAAAAGAGGAAAAGAAAGAAGAATATTGTATAATGAAACAAGCAGATATATAATAAGGATGTTTGTTTGGTAGAAGTAAATGAGCAGAGACAAAAGAAAAACAATGTAGAAATACTAAACATGTATCCAGTAGGCAATTTTCTTAGAGAATTTTGCAGATTCTAACATAGTAATGAACTACTTACAGACAAGGTATTCTAGAGTTCAATTTTATTTGATTCTAAAGACTGACTTTAAAGTCCTTTTCAACCGAATGCAGAGAAAAACCTTTTCACTACTCAGCTTCTTGCAGAAAGTACTCATTGGTTACATGGGCAGGGCATGGAGGCTGCTGTGTACAGCAATCTGAAAGTGTTAAACAGAAGTAATGGTGTAGCTTATTGAAAGTTCTGATTTAGGTGGATAATGCCAAAGTGCAAACACATTCTCGCTATGCAGTGGTCTGTAAATACGTTCTACTTTCATTGCCTACTAAGCCTCTGTATTCCCATAGAAGTCTCGAACTAAAATTACAGTGTTTGCTGAAAAATGAAAGAAATCTCACCTCAAGTTCTCTCAGCCTTCTGGTCACATTTGTTTTGGTGCAATCTAGGACATATTTTGCTTTCTGGGCTGCAAGGGCACATTACTGTTTCATGTCCAGCTTGCTACCCATAAGAACTCCCAAGTCCTTTTCAGCAGGGTTAAGTTCTACTGTTTTGTACCCAGCTTATATTGATAGTGGGAATTCTCATTCAGGGTCATGACAAAACTACCAGAAATTTCCATCATATTCATGTTAATAAGAATCCTTTTAAAAAGTGGACTTGTGTTAGGCAACTTCAGAAGCCATCCCAATAATTTTGTAGAATTTAAGAGAGATTTATTATGGATCACAGTGAGGTTATTGCTGATTAATTTATTTTCAACTTATGAATCAGATGGATTCCAGGAGCTGGCTCTAGTTTCTATTTAATCTCTTTCCATTATTTATTATTTTTATGATTTCATCCTTTAAAAAGGGGAGAAAAGAAATAATAATAATAATAATAATAATAATAATAATAATAATAAATCCAATAATTACCTTACACTATTAACTGTGAATTTCTTCTGTGTCCTTTCCTTTAAAAATATTTATTTATTTATTTATTTTGTAGTTGTTTTTTTTCTAAGCATATGTAATTTATATTTTTTCTCCACTCTTTCAAAGTGCATCTTCTCCTAAGCTTTAAAGCTACCAAACTACTTAACAGAACTACTTCAACACATGGCAAGCATTTCACATGACTTCTTGAGAAATAAACAGAAAAAAAATGGAATGCTTCAAAAACAATTAGGCATATTCTTCAAATATTAGATAATTTACTATTATTACTTTTATTATTATTATTATTATTAACACTGAGCTACACTGTGTGTTTTAAGGAAAAATCCTATTGACTCTTACATGTCTGACGAATTACAGTTATAATTGTATAAATATAAATATAAATATAAATATAAGTATAAATATAAATATAAATATATATATGGGGCTAGGCTGGAAACTCTTCTTAGTATCCTACTCATGTCCTAAATGTCAACACCATTCTTAGGTATCAGGTGTCTCTTATGTATTTCAGGAGCTGTACAAATTGCATTCTTATATCTGCCATCTTTCAAAGATATGTTCAAAATAACTCCTCCAGCTCTGAGCTTTGACCTTTCAAGGTCCCATCTGATCTGCATGTTTCTGCCATCCTATGAACAGCATTTTTTTTCCCCTTCCTGTTCCCTTTCACAGTTTCTCTTAGAACTAACTCCCAAATATTTGTTTGTTTATTTATTGACTTATTAATTTTGAAGAAGAATTTGTGATGAGTTTAGTGACTCCTTTACAAATAACTTTTGGTCCCAAGCTAATGAAACAATAAAATATATCATGAACATCATTGAAATTTTCCAGTATTTTAACCATAGTTAGATAAATTTCTAAGTGTTTCATCGGGTAGATGGACAGATCTTAGATTTTTGAATCAGATTTCCAAGATCTTTTTTCTTATTAAATATTTTACTCTCAGTTTTTAAATATTATTGAGTTATATTTTTCACATGTATTGCTATCTGTGTTCTCCCTTCTCTCTCTACTGTTATTTGCTATTTTACTTCTGTAGCTATGCTGTACAGGAAAGCTAGTATAAAACTGATTTTTACTGTGCTGGAGTAATAATTGCACTCAGTAGACAGTTTCAGTCAATGTCAGATACTATATACAATCCTGATACCTTAGAAAATATCTTAATCCCAGGTTATTTGTAATTCCCCTGAAGAATTAGTGTAGTTCCTTGAAGAGAGCACCATTTACCTTTACTTATTAAGTGATTATGTTATAAAAGTTAAAAAGTGATGCATCCTGTTCATTATGCTGTACTGTAATCAGTGGTTGTTTATTTATGCTATGTCTTTGTCAGTCCCTTTAGTGGGAGCTATTGGTAATAGGTGAACGGTTGGACTAGATGATCTTTTAGGTCTTTTCCAGCCTTGGATTCTATGATTCTATGATTAACTCTCTATGTTACTTTAATTGCAGCTGGCAAAAGTTCATCATTTTTATTTGATTATCCCTGATATAATCCAGGAAATGCATAAAACTGCCTTTGTAATATGTTTGAGATTTTCCAAACAGTAGTCCATTGCTCAGTGACATACAAATTATTTTTGTGAGACATTATCCTGCCATTATTCCATATTTAATCACCGGTCTCAACATAATATATTACAGAAAAAGATTCACAAATACTTTATTTTGTCTGAGTGAATAAATGTGTTTCAATGACAGGAAACTGATATCAAATAAATATGATTTGCATATTGTCTGACAATCTACATTGAATTTGGCTATGTATTTATTTACCAATAAAATGTTTATTACTTTTTCCCAAATTATCCTACTTTATAAATAAAATACAAAAATTCATATTTCTCTGTACACAGAGATCTATGTAAAACTGGAACTGCATTAATGAAATCCCTCACTTCAACCATCTTGAAATTAAAACTACACAATTTTAATTGCACCTTTCTCACTGAGGACTCCACTAGGACTAGATTAACAAACTGTGAGATATTTCTTCTGATACTTGTGTCCAGGCACATAAACAAATTTCTCACTTCCTGTATTCAGTTCAGCACCCACTGTAGTCAATAGAGTATGTATCATAGACTGAATAAACCTTGATGCTGGATGTGTTTTATCTTGAATCATTATAATATGCCTTTATGTGTTTTTTGTTTGTTTTTGCTTGATTTTCCCCCCTGTATTTACATCAGTTATCAAATCTGTGACTAACACTGCAGTATTCCTGGGGTAACTTCAATTTGTGAATGCTCCATGTTGTTGTATTGAGTTCAGTGTCAAGCTGACATTGCACGCAGTGTGGCCGTCATTCTTTGGAACCACTGGCATTCACATAGATAAACATTAAATATCTGTTACCATAAGGCTGTTAAGCTGTTATTTTCTAATAGAAATATACAGGACATATATGTTTTCTAATATTATCTATCTATCTATCTATCTATCTATCTATCTATCTATCTATCTATCTATCTATCTATCTATCTATCATCTGTTTATTTGTATTGGTGCCACTCATGATAGAAGTGAAGAAATATTCAAAGAAAGGCAACAAAGCTGGTGACAGATCTGGAGCACAGGCCTTATGTGGAGCAGCTGAAGGAGCTGGGGTTGCTTAGTCTGGAGAAAAGGAGGCTCAGGGGAGACACTATTGCTCTCTATAACTTCCTGTAGGGAGGTTGTAATGAGCTGGGGGTCAGCCTCTTCTCTCATGTCGCTGGTGATAGGACTAGATGGAATGACTTCAAGGTGCACTAGGGGAGGTTCAGGCTGGACGTTAGGATATACTATTTCTCTGAAAGAGTGGTCAGGCAATTGAATGGGCTGCCCACGGAGGTGGTGTTCAAAGACTGTTTGGATGTTGTGTTGAGGGACATGGTTTAGTGAGAACTGCTGATGATTGGCAGATGGTTGGACTGGGTGATCCTGTGGGTCTTTTCCAACTTTGGTGATTCCATGATTCTATTCTATGGAGAAATTTGTTATTTCTATTTTTTGAAATGAGTGGAAATAGAGACCACAGTCTTATTTCTCTTCAATGGCCCAGCAACATAACAGGAGAAGTAATATATGGAAATATCCATAGATGTATAAGAGCTAAGGTCTTTTGTTAAGTATTTACTGACCATTATATGATAAATCCTTCTATTTTCAAATTTGCCAGGTATTGCCAAAACTGTTTATGTAATAGTTGATTGAGTATTCTTTTATTTATTTATTTATTTATTTTGTCTGTGTCTTGAAGTTCAGACTAGGAAAGAGTTCTGGCTGCAGGGGGTGAAGGAGAAAAGTACAGGTCATTACTTAAAATCAGAACACATAAGAGTCAGATAATTAAACCCAGGATAGAAGTCCTTTATATGGTTGCCTTTATGTGCTGACTTACACTAATGTTTGCATGGGGACATGATGCCTTATTAGCAGGATACCTTAGATCAGCTTTTAATTCATGACTATGGGCCTACTTCAAACTTACTCTGTAACAGAGACAAGGATGATGCCACAAAACACTTCCTTTTGTGTGGAAATTACTTTACCTTGAGGGGAATGAGGGGAAACAAGAGTGTATCATTTACACTGGAAACTTGGACGTATTGCAACGTTATACAGGACAGATCATTTGATTCTCTATTTTTTTTTTTTTTTTGAATTAATTAAAACTACTACTGTGTGCATAATGTATCACACACGAACTATTTGCAGTAATGTTATCTGTCTGTGAAGTTGAAGTTTTGAGAAGTTCATATGAATTGTAGAATAGCTACTGATTTTTAAAAGGTTCAGACAAGCTAAGTTTCATAAAACTGGACTTCAAATATACTTGTAACATAACAATTAAAAAAAAAGTTTTCGGGTTTTCCTTAAATTCTCTTTTTTGTGTGTGTCTCTGATTTGTTTTTCTCAGAGGCAGCGAGGCACAAGAGCTCTTGACATAATACTGTCTTGTCTTAATTGCATTTACATCTTAGGTTAGGGCTTGATCTCATGCTTGATGTAGTTGTTTGTTTGGCTTCACTGGACATTGGATTTGGCCTTGGGGACTCAATTCAGTGATGTACCTACATGCGTGCCCTAACTATAAATTCATTAGAAGCTTCACTAAATCCTTTGAGACTATTTACATGCTAATAGTTAACAACACAACTTTAACAAATTTAGGATTTTAGAGGCAACAGACTTCAAACTCATGCAGATATTTTTTCAGAAAGAATCTCATGTTTGGTCTTCACATGCTCACATGCTCAAGTTGCTTTTTGGTTGCACAACAAATCAGTAACCTCATCTCCCCTTTCATATGAAATGTAGAGAAACACACAGTACTTCAAAGGAACTACTCATATGCCTCTCAGTAAACAGATGAGTTTATCCTAAACTTCATTTTGTGGCTGTTTAAATTTCTCTAAAAACATCTTAAGATTTTTCTTAATAGTACTTCAGCTTTCCTTGCCAGGAGTCATGCTCTTTTCTGTTATACAGAGCACTGTACGGAGCTACATATACTGAGAATGGATATTGACAATCTGCCAGTGTAATTACTTTATGTCCAAAACAGTATCCAATATTCAGTTTAACAGCTCTGGATAATACTTAGCGGGCTTGCTTTCTTACAAATAATAATAATATTAGTAATAATAATAGTAATAATAATAGTAATAATAATAATAATAAAACAATAATAATAATAAATAAAAAGAAATCTTGGTTATGTATGAATCATAACCATCTGATAAATCTGCATCTTCCATTAGTTAAATTCTGTCAGACTGTAAAAAGCTAAGGTGTTGCCTGCAGCATTCAGAAAATAATACGTATAGATCTACAAAATTAAGATGAAACACAGTTCTTAATATTTAGAGATTATTTTTGGAAGGAAAAATAATAGAAGTGTTGTGACAAAATATCTCTGAAAAGGAAGACATGCTCTACAGATAAAATTGGTTGTGTTAAGGCACCAAGTTATTAATTTGATTCACAGTTTGCAACAATTTTAAAAAGCTTTGAAATAAACCACACAGTACAGGTGTGTGGTTGTATTGTTACCTATATGTTGAAGATCTCCCAAAATCTCTGTTCAGGGAAGATTTTAAAGGAAAAACAGATGACTAGCTGCCATGGTATATTAAAACAAAACAAAACAACACAACAACAAAAAAACATAAAATGTTAACTACTTTGGACTTAATCTAGTAATTGCAGAAAATGAAAAGGGGAATTAAGCAAGCATCAGATTTCTAATGTCAATGTAATCAGTCCCTTGGCTGACCAGAAGTCATTCCACACAGTTCCTAGAAATTTGCAAATGTTTCTGATAAGAGTCTGAAAAACAAAAATAATTGGGAGGAAAAATATAATAAAAACAAACAAACAACAACAACAAAATACTGGCCTAACATTAAAATATTAATCTCATGCAGCATGCAGCTGATAATGAAAACACACTTTAGATGACATAACATAAATCTCATAATTTCTGCTTTTTTAAATATGGTAAATCAGAGTAGTCATTTACCTTCACTGCAGGGATTCTTTGGCTCTTATGCTTTAGCACTATCTTACAAATAGACTTATATATATACTCCTGGGTCTCTAGACCAATTGCCAGTGGCAGTGATCTTCAGCTGTTGTCTTTGTTTTTGGGTACATGCTGGATCTCTTGGAAGAGTGATGTAGTGGAGCCTCCTTAGTAAACTCTGAGGAACGGACCATGCAATATGAGAATTAGATATTAGCCACTTTGAAAAGAAAAATGATAATAATAATTTAAAAAAAAAAATTAACAATTTCTGGATGTACTTGTTGTAGCTTTCTGGGAAACTGATTAAACTGTTCTCAAATTCTGATCCTGGATTATCAGTGGTAGAATAAAAATTTCATATGCTATCTGTTCTAAGTGAGAATTGTTCTCATGCCTCTTATGCAAACAATAGTATTTGCACATATTCGTGATGGGAAGATACATAATAAAACCAGGCTAACTTGAAATCTGTACTTCTAAATTCACCACCTGGAATTCATATTCTCTTCCAAACTTACCTGTTACTGTATCTCTGTACTATATTTTGAGTGAATTTCTCAGGAATTGTGAAGATTAGCATATGTTTCTGCAGCTGAATATGACCTTTTGCATGCTTGAATATTTTCACAGAATCACAGATTTGTAGGTGTTGGAAGGGACCTCCACAGACCAAGACCAACCCCTTTGCAAAAGAGGCTCCCTGCAGAAGGCTGCACGGGTATGCATCCAAGCAGGTCTTGAATATCTCCAGAGAAGAATCCACAGCCTCCCTGCACAGACTGTTCCAGTGCTTCACCACGCTCACTGAGAAGAAGTTCCTTCACATCTTGGTGCAGAAATTCCTATGCTCAAGTTTATGGCTTTTCCCCTTGTCTTGTCCCCACAGACCACAGAAAAGAGGTTGGCCTAGTCCCTTTGACACTCAGACTTAATTTATTTATAAACAATAAGATTGCTTCTGAGTCTTCTTTTCTCAAGGCTAAACAGACCCGGATTGCTCAGCCCTTCCTCATAAGAGAGGTGCCCCAGGCCCTTTGTCATCTTTGTGGCCTTCCACTGGACTCTCTCCAGGAGATCTGTCTTTTTTGTACTAGAGTGCCCAGAACTGCATAAAGAATGCCAGGTGAGGCTTGACCAGGGCAGAGTAAAGCAGGATGATCACCTCCCTTGACCTTCTGGCCACATTCCTTTTAATGCACTCCAAAATCCTATAGGCCTTCTTAGCCACCAGTGCACACTGCTGGCTCATGGACAACCTGTCCATCCAACAGGGCCCCCAGGTCCTTTTCTGCAGAGCTCCTCTCAAGCAAGTCATATTCCTATCTGCATCTATACTCGCTGCTATTCCTTCCCAGGTACTTGCTTATGTTAAACCTCATTTGATTTCTTGCTGTCCAGCTGTCCAGTCTGTCCAGGTCTTGCTGAATGGCAGCACAGCCTTCCAATGTGTCATCCACTCCTCCCAGCTTTGTATCATCAGTGTACTTGATGAGGGTGGACACTATCCCCTCATCAAGGTCAATGATGAAGATATTGAACAAGACCCAGCACTGATCCCTGGGGAACACCACTAATCACAGGCCTACAGCTGGATTCTATACCATCAGTCACTACCCTCTGAGCTTTACAAGTCATCCAGTTCTTACCCACCACATGTCCATGCATCCATCTCACACTTACTCATCTTCATTATCAGGATGTCATGGGAGAGAGTATCAAAAGCCTTGCTGAAGTCATGGTAGGGGACAGCCCCTTCTCTCCCCCCATCTACCCAGCTGTTGACGCCTTAATAGAAGGCTACGAGGTTGGTTGAGCATGATTTTTCCTTGGTGAATCCATGCTGACTATTCCTGATGACCTTCTTATTTTCCAATAGCTTGGAGATGGCATCTAGAACAAGCTGCTTCCTCCCTTTTCCAGGGACAAAGGTGAGACTGATTGGCCTGTAGTTTTCCAGGTCCTTTATTAAGACTGAAGTGATGCTGGCTATACCCCTGTCCTTAGGCACCCCTCCTATTCCCAAGTCCTGTAGAAGATGATAGAGAATGGTTCAGCAGTTACTCCTGCCAACTCCCTCAGCATATGTGGGTACATCTCTTCAGGGCCCATGGATCTGTGCATATTGATCCCATCTACACACTCCCAGACCACCCCCACCTCAACCTCCTCAACCTCCCTGCAGGCCCTGACAACACTCCTATACTCTTCCCAAGCAGATAGGTCCTTTTTCCTCATTTCATATACCTTTTTCTTCCCTTTGACCTTATCCATGAGGTCTTTGCTCATCCACACAGATCTTCCTCCCTTTCCTGATTTCCTACTCTTAGGGATGCACTGATCTTCAGTCTGGAAGAAGTGCTGTTTAAGTGTTGCCCAGCTCTCACAGGCCCCCTTACCTTCAAGCACTCTAGCCCATGCGATACTTCCAAGAAGGTCCCGGAAGAGGCTGTACTTGGCTCTCTCTATGTCCAGGGCAACAATCCTACTTTTTGTCTTACTTCTTCCACTCAAGATCACATGAGAAATGTTCTGTTCTTTAACTAAGGCTGTTTGATTTAACTAAAAGGCTCAGGGTGGAGTTAAAATTATTGCATGGATTCACACAGGAGTTTGTAACTGTGATGTGCAAATGTATATAACTGAAAATCCAATTCCTTGCCTTGTTGTAATATTTAGTGCTTTTAAATGATCTGTTTTGCCAGACTAAAAGAATATATGGAGCAAGAACTCTCATTTTAGGCAATTAGTCCAAGAAAGTCTAGTGAAACTAGCTGCAGAAGAGATGCTAATATGCTTTATCCCTCTGGGTGAAATTCACTTAGTTGCACACTGCCTATGAGCCAAGTAAGTCCCTCTTAAATCCTATTTTCAGGGCTTTAGTGGGATTTAGGAGGTACAAAACCCTTGTTCTGGAATTCACACAAGAAATAATTTTATTCTTAATTTATTTGTAGGGCTTCAAAACTCTAGTCTCTCTCTCTCTCACACACAAAAGACAAAACTTTAATATTAGCAAATGTACATTCACATCTTGTACATTGAAATGCATGTATTATCTTTATAACTATATGGGTGAATTCACATATTTTCCATATATCAATATTTGAAAACTTACTCTATAAATCCTTTTTACATCTTAACCAGTTCTATCTCTCCCTCACCCTCTCTTCATTTTATCAGCATAAGTTTTGCTTCAGTTTGCATATTTAAGTTTGCAGTCTTTCTGTCTGATCTCCAGAAAGAAAAACTCACTAAATTCCTGTCAGGATTATTTCTCTACTATTTCCCTGGTTTGTTTTTTTGTTTGTTTGTTTTTGGTTGGTTGGTTGGTTTTGTTTGCTTGTTTGTTTTTGCTTGTGTGATTTTTTTTTTTTTAAAATTTCATATTTCTCTTTCTCTCTCTCTCATATTGTTATTATCATTATTTTTTTTATTTTTTTTTTTTCCCTTAAAGCTTAGGTCTGTGATCAGAATAACAACAGTGAGTGTTCTGCAGTGCTTTTCATAAACAAAATTAACAAGTTTCTACAGATCTTAACTGATTAATATCTGTAAAGTCAGTTTATTACATAAAGGAAAAAAATATGCATTGTTTAACTCAACAGAGCTTTTAAATGATATCTACAAGTATTCTTCATTAAAATCTTCACTTGAAATTTGAATTGCAAATGATGATTTTTCCATCTAATGTTCTAGTCTGTCACACAGTCAGAAACAGGCTCTGAATGGAAAAACAAAAAGAAGTTTAGAATCTAATTAGAAAGAAATCTGCAGAAATAGTGGTGGATAAAGCAAAATCAACTAGTTTTAAGCTGCAGACAATGTAAGTCATGAAATTATGGTAAGCAATGAGCTCCTGTCTCCAATGCATTTTTATGGTACCTCTACAGTACTTTCTGAGGTTTGGAAGATCTTCTCTCTTTCTAGCTACTTCTGTATTTCTGTATCTATCCATCTAATTGGCATTTTCAAGCATAACAAATAATATTAATAGCTACAGCAACAGTTTTCTCATCTAAATAGTAATGCTTATTAGATAGAATAGGTGAATGTAAATCCATGATAGTGTTGAAGTTTATTTCTTGCTTCTCAGATAATCAACTAAAAACAAACAAATACAGCCTAAAATTGTTCTCACTTTCTTAGCACAAATGCACAACTCGCTTTTGAACATATACTATATATATGTATATATTTAATTTATAACACTGGGTCAAATGTTCAAAGATAGTTTGAAGACTTATCAGTTTGGGTGTCTTCAAAATCCCCTTCCAGTCTCCACTGAAGAGTTTACTTAGGCCACTGTTTTAAGACACTTTTTTATTTTTAAAATGTAATTGCAAGCTGTACACCGGATTTGGATTCCTCTCCTCTATACTTCTCTTGCAATGTAATATTCAAATAAAATATTTGAACACATCACAGTTTGACGTAAATGATATGAATTATATTTACCATGTATCACACTGTGGTCAGTAGTTCAGGAATATAATGAGATGGAAGATGTTTAGTGATAAACATCAAGTGATGTATGCTTATTTTGGTTGGTTGAGGGTTTTGTTGTTGTTGTTCTTGTTCTTGTGTGTTTGTTTGTTTTTGTTTTGGTTTTGGTTTGGTTTTGTTTCTTTTAGTAAAATTTGTACTAAGTGCATTAACTAATATGCAATTCATGCCTAATCATCTGGGCTGAATCTACATACAGTTTTTTCCTGACATTTTCTATTGAATGTCAGATGAGAATATACATTTAATTAGATTGAGACAATAAATTATGAGAGATCAGTGCCGCTCAAGAAGGGAAAACTGAAAGGAATTATTCTGCAGTATTGAGCTGCCATGTGAGAACATCATGCTTCTTCAACATCTGCGACATTTATTCTCTCCAAGGGGAACCTGGACACATATGTCCCCATCTGTACTCACATTCATCTGCAAGAAGATTTCTTACAGAAAGTTTGTATACAACATAATGCAGTAGATACTTAAATGGCTCTAACATGAATGGCACCTTTTTTCAAAGCAAAACAAAAGAGAGCAAAAAACAACAAACAAACAAACAGAAAACAGAATGGAAACTCAAAAAAACAACACCATCTCCATTAACACTCTCTCACTCCCTCTTTTGAAAAACAAAATGAAACATAATAATAATAAATGTTTCAATAGAAGTTGTAGTGTTCCTGATGCCCAAGTAATGCAAACCGAGCATTTTCAGTCTCTATGAGTCAGGGGCTAGCAAATCCTAGTATGTGTACAAACGCTACACTTTAAATTGGACACAATATTGAAAGCTAGGAGATATCAGAAGGGAAATCTAAGGGTTAATACTGTATCACATTTATAATCTTAAAAGCTTGCAGAAATATATTGCCATCAAGGAAAATCCAAAGGAATTTCCATGGCATCAGATGATGAGATTGCATTGACATTTCCATTTCAACAAATGATAAAATCCATAATCTTTATGCAGCCACTGCCACACTCCGTATGTTACTTCTGATTTTATTAGCTATTTTTCCTTTATTCTTTTTTTCTTTTTGTTGTTGTTTTTTGATATAATTTGATTCACTGAGAATAAAGTCTAATTCCCACTGCAAATCAAACAAGCAACAGGAGTGTTAACAAAAAAGTCTTCAGTTTTGATCAAGAATCACAATCCAGTTATTGGTGTTCTCCCTGTCTTGTAATAATCTTCGATTCTCTTCCTTCTAATTTGTTTACTTTTGAAACAGAAATACTGACCGAACACTTCAATCTTAGCTTCTTTCTCCTTATGTCTAGGCAAGATTCAAGGCAATTTGACTATGTAGTTACTACTTGGAATTGAATGCCTGTTGATTGTCTGTATAATATATATATACATATTTATATTTGAAAATCTTATTTTATTAGAATTATTTTTATTTGAAAATCTTTGCTGCTAGTCTGACTAAGGTGTTTTTTACCCTGCCTTACTTGCGTTACACTCCAGTCTAATTATTTAAGTATTTAAGATTAAATGACAGATGCTGGACTCCTACCACTAAACCTTACTTCTTTTCCATAATGTTTACTAGGAATACAAGCATTTAAGATGTAAAACTAACATAGGAAGAAGTGATAAACCACAGACTTATGCAGAGGAATTTGATAAGAAGAGGAAAAAATGTGCAGAAGTAGTTTAATTACATTTTACATTTTTTCTAGAAGGGTGATGAGTTTTAGCAGTTGACCTTACCTTCCAACAGCTATAGCCTGATCTTTTCCTTCCTAATATCCCATTCTCTTCCTAGGAGCACTAAATTTAGGATCCTGTTCAGCTGTATTCACTCTCCTGTCAATGGAAGGAAGAAATAAGCACCTCTAAATGACAATTCAGCTTATTTTAGTTCTGACACAGCATCTGCAGGTGCCTTTTTTTCTCTCTGCAAAATGTAATTGGAGACTAGAATGACTGTACATTTAAAATAGATAATTCTGTCAAGTGATAAAATCAGAATAACTGCATCTAGCCTTAGATTGGTCAGCAGTTCACTAAAATTTCAGCAGTCATAGGAATGATAAGGAATTATAAAAATGAAAGTGGGTTTTCTTTCGAAGAACTTCATACAGAGCAGGTGTTGGGAGTGGAAACTTTCATATGGGAGTGCTCCTTTCTCAGCATCAGTTACAGTGCTTCTAAAACAACAGGGTACTTGGCTTAGGAAATACAATTAGAAGTATATAATTTGAGGAGGTTAATCTGGATGTAAGCATTTAGGGACAAAAACTTTTTTCCTTTTTTTTTTTCTTTCTTTCTTTTTTTTTTTTTTTCTTTTCTTTTTTTCCCCCAAATGCTAATGCAGCACACAGAGAAAAAAATTTACTCCATGACAGTGGTTAACTACAACAATAAAATTATAGAGATTAATTGTAACCATAAGTTCCATGGAAATGTTTTCAAGTGTCTTCGTAATTTTAGAAGTCATTACGAGTAAGGACAGAACTGGAAATATTTCAAAATAGTTCTTGTGTATTTTCTCAGTAAAGAGGGAGAAATCAAAAGAAAGTTCTTCAAAAAATGATTTTTAATTGCCAACTACACAGTCTTACCCAGGGACCAGAATAAAGATTTAATCATTACACTTGACAGTTTTGCCCTTGCACCAGGTGGAAGAAGAACACAGGAACATAGGAACTGCCACACCAGATCAGACCTGCAGTCCATCTAGTCCAGTCTTCTGTTGCTAATACTGGCCAGTGCCAGATGTTTCAGGGAAAGGTACAGTAACCCTTCCATAGACATAGTCAGGCTTTTCCCCATTAAATTCTTGTCCTGATCCTCTATATTTAACAATTTAGAGCATGAGAAATGTATTTTGAAGCATGAAGAACATACTCTTGTTAGGTAGAGCATATCTGTCCTCAAAGTACTCTGATAACTGATTGTAAAAAAATGACTTTCCTATCTCCACAAGCTTCATTTTGCTTTAGAAAATTTTACAGCAGGATAGTGCCCCCTAAATTAGAAGTCAAATTATTCAATCCCTAATGTGAATAATGCAGGAAAATTACTTCAAGTTCTCAAGTAGTTCAAATCTAAAGTAGTCTGAGTTATTGTGAGAGATACCTATCTTATTCTTCATGACTTCAGAAGGATATTTATTTCTCATTTAGATACCTCATACAAGTGCCTGAAGCCAGGCCACATGAATTCATGTAAAAAACACTTGAATAAATTACCTGTAATACACAATAATTTTGGAGCAAAATCCATTACTGCAAACAGGTTGATTTGTAACTCTACCAAAGGTGAACTCCCATAATTCTAGTTGTTGACTTTATCTCCTGTGGACAAATAATGAAATATAAATCAGTAAAAGCAGTGAATTAGGATTAGACTTACAGAAATATTTGAAGGAGCTGGGCGCAGAACTCATTGGAATAGCTTCTGCTCAGAAGTGAAGATTGCTATCTGCAGTGACTGCATTTTATAGTATGCTTCAGCATTTAAGATGATCTTTTAAGCAGTTGAGAAGAACTTTAACAGACATCCAAAAGAGTAGAGTCTTGAAAGGTAATGGCAGCAAAAGAGGACAGTGAGAAGCATGTTGGAAACATATGAAATCATTTAGTGTTATTTAATGAGTTACTAAAAAAACAACCTGTTGTCTACTACTAAAAATATTTATATTTTTTATTTTTACCTTATAAGCGTGTGTTTGATAATGAAAGTTAATGGTCAGCTAACCTAACTTTGAACATTTGGAAGTCATCTGAAAATTTAGTGTACCTAGCTGAGTAATGTCCTCAGTAGTAAACAGAGACTTAAGGAATAGAATATTGAAGTTAGTTATCTTTATTACCAGACTTTACACTACCTACTCTGTGTACTATATATATATTTTAAAATACAATCTAAAGCACTTATTGGACTGGAAGGGTGGTTTAGATGACTCAGATGGGTTGAACATGCCTCTACTTTTCAGATGAAACAAAATTTGATGCACTGTCTTCATGAGGAATGGACTGCAATATGAACAAGTGAAGTGAAATATGTTTAGAATTAAGGAAAAAAAAAAAAAAAAAAAAGTTTTGCTCCACAAGTATTAGAAAACTTAGAGGTTCTCCATTAGAAATAATAGAACAAAGAGAAGAAAACACATGATCAGATCTTAAAATACATATGGATGACCATGTCATGCATCTGACGAAGGGAATAATGTAGTCTTACACTGTCAGGCGAAAGATTTCAAGTGCTATACACTTGAGTAGTTTTATTTGAATGTTCACATTCCATTTTGGACTCTCATTTTCAATGGATTCTTGAAACAACAAACACAAAAAAAATATGTTGATAGAAAAAGAGAAGCATCTTAGAGTAGAAGACTTTAACCATACGAAGGCTGAGAGGGGAATACGATTTCAGTGCTTATATCCAAAGATAAATGATTGATCTATGATAATAGATAAAGTCTGAGAAAATAATTTAAAAACTATATAGCATAAAATGGATTTTTTTAAAAAAATAAATAGTATTTGAAAATTAAAACACTGATGTAATTGACTGAGTTTTAACTGATTGCATTTTGAGGTTCCATATTAAACTTTTTGTAGGTACATAGGATATAAAATGGTTTTAAGGTGGGAAATAATAAACTTAAAGCAGGCTACAAGATACAGCTGTATTAAAGGGAACATGATTGATAATTTCAGAGTTTCTTTGCTGCCTTACAGTTTTCATGGTTAAACTACTTTTAGTTATTGCATTCCTGAATTTTCACGTAAAGCTGTACATTGTTTACATTTTGTATATGAAAAAACAAAAAACAAAAACAAACAAACAAACAAAACTGAATTTAAGCAAGGTTATAGAAAAATACTAATCCAAAGTAGGTCACTGATGAGTTTCTGGAAGCTCCACATTAACACCATACTGTTGGGATGTTTCTGTTCTAAATTTTCAGAGAAAATGAGGAGCAGGAATGGAGGCAAGAAGGAGAGAGCAGTGACAAAGAGGATTGCTTTCACCCACTGCAGGTATAGGAAATAGAACTGAAAGGCCAATTATCACATCTCAGATATGAAGTGGCATAAAAAGGGGCCCAAAGTCATTAATTATATTTTTAAATAACGTTTTTTATATTATTTAATAATTTTCTAATTTTGTCCTCTTGAGTACTTTTTATTATCCATGACACTAGATTTTTCTTCGTTTCTTTTTTAACCCTTGAATGTAAAATTAGAGGCAGCCATACTAATTTTTCTCACTTCTAGCCTGTCAAGTAAAATGAAAGTGCAAGAACACTGATAATGCCAGATGCCAAACCACTCAAAATTCCTTTCAACAGAATGAAAATAACTGTGTGATACTTTGAAATCTGGAGTCTTAATCTGCTTTCACACATTAAGTTAATCCTTAGTTTAGAACCCCAAGGTTACACCCTACAACTGCTTCCACATAAAAAGAAAAGTAAGCTTTTTCAGACATTTTCCCTTCAGTTTTGGTGTTAAGCCTGACCTTCCAATCAGAGCTCATTCAGAATAGCAGTTGTATAATATCACAAGAATTGCGTGGTTGTGACCTAAAGGAAATTCAGCTCTCCAGCTGCCTAAAATATCCTGTTCAGTGTCTCTTGGCCCCCTTTGTCCTGTGGCAGTTTCATATGAGGAAAGAAAAGGAGGTTTTGTCTAACAAGCTAGAAGTTTTTTATTTAGCAAGAACAGGGACACATTAAGAAAGATGAGGCAGCTGTGAAGTTGCCAGCAGCTGCATCTGCTGTCTGAATGGATGACAGCATGAAAATGACAGAGACCTCCAAAGGAGCACAAAATTTGGGAATGTATAATTGCTAATGCCTTGGATATTTCCAAGATGAGTGAGAGAATTCAAAGTAAAATTCAGACTTCTTCTATCCCTAAAGATTTATTTATTATTATTATTATTTAATTTTCACTAGTATTTATATGTTCTGTATTTGCATCAGTGTAAAATTTACACTCACACTCAAAAGTAATTATTATTATTATTATTTATGTTGTTCTGTTCCAGGAGTTCTTTTTTTGGCTGAGAACTCTTGATGATTTCATATTGCAACAATAAACAGCCTAGTGAATTATTTCATGGTGTTATATGCAGGCAGATGGATACATTGGATGCATACCTTCATTTTCTTTGGTGTTTTAGTGGCTGTCCATCTCTTTTTCTTTTTAAATTCCTAAGTATCATTAACATTCAACAACTCCATTAGAAAGTCATAGGCAGTAAGAGCCCATCTGTGCCATGTTAACATTTAAGGAGGAAATAAAAGAGTAAAGTGGACAGGTGGAGAAGACAGCAGGAATCTACACCAGGCACACAGCAGGTAGGGAGTTCAGCAGAGGAGAATGCCAGACGTTTAACAGGTAAATGGAAGGGCATCTGAATTTCTATGCCAGTCCACAGATAATGTACAGAGGGAGACGTGGGTGACAGAAATAGGAAGGTGTTCTATCTTCAAGAAATGGTTCTTGCTTTCATGGAGAATATTAACCCAACTAACCCAAACTAATCTGAATAATTACATCTTTTTAACAACTTGTTTCTTTTCTTTCCAATGTCCTCCTGCTCCCATGAGCTAGATTCTTTCATGTGTGTTCTCTGATCTTCAGGGAACTTGAGGGGAGATATACATGAAAAACAAAATAAGGAGACATGACAAGGTGGAATGATGACTAGTAAGTGAAGATTTGGTGGCTTGGCTGGGCAAGAAACAGGTGCAGGGTGACACAGACTAGTAATCTCCCCATAAATGAAATAAATGTGTGTATGGATCGCAGACAAATGGGGGGACAGCTCATCTGCCTGGTGTGCTGACATGGAGGGTCTCAGACAGGCTAGAATAAAAAGGAGAAGGATTTGATTGAGAAATCATGTAATCCTGCTTAGAAACAAATCTATAAACCAATTATGGTTAGCAAGAAAACCAACATGGGCCGAAATGGTTTTGTGTTCTGAAGGAACATGATTTTTTAAGTATATTTGGATACTAAAAATAGGAGCATATTTGGGCATCAGGAAAACAGGAAAGATACAAAAGTGTTACCTAGATGGACATGACATGGTGTCTTTGGGCAACTCTGGACAAGTCTCTTGATGTTAGCGGATTTGACTACACAAATACTATTGAGAATTAAAGGCCTAGGATATCAAGTATGTCAAGTAAGTGACAACCAACTACTTCCTACAGCTGGAAGCCAGATCATCAGCAGAAGCATCATCAGCAGAATAATGTTAGTATTTGGCTTGCTGACAGAAAGGCAACAGGGAGGTAGTACCATTCAGCATTACCTGAACAAAGGAAAATATGAAAACCTTGAGTGCTTCAAAACACCTTTCTGATGTGTGTGTGTTTTAGTCACAGAGATGTCTTCAGGTGTCTTAATTTCTTCAAAGACTAATAAAATTAGTGAATTAAATCCAAATGTTAGTTTGTATTGCTTTAACTGAAGGTGATTGTCTCCTTTATGCTAAAAGAAATTACTTTGTTTAAATACATTTGTTCCTAGGTTTTAGATTCCTTAGATTCTTCCTCGTGCAGTACTGGATTATGACTGGACCTTGGCTTTTATTTTTGTTCCAGGCTTAAAATCTAGGAAATAGCAGACATGGCGACTCTAAAACTTGGCATCTGTGTAGAAGTGTTCATGTTGATAGATACATGCCAAGTTTTCTGTCATTTGGCTGCACCCCTGGAAGTTGGTGGAAATGTAAGAATAAGACACAGTTAATTTATCATTTTCAGTGGGGACAACACTATTTGTCACCACGCCATTTGGATGTACTTGCACTCTGGGATGTAGGGTCCAACTTAGTGTTTGAAATACAGTGTGATGTTTGTGTGGCCTAGAGTTCTCCTAGCAGCTGCCAGTCATTGGTTGACTACTGAGGCAGGGTACCAAGGAGGAGGGCAAGAGCTGGAATGTTATCATCTGACAAATTTTTCCAAAGAAAAAAGCACAGACGCACATGATGTTCAGCTTGAAAGTCTCTACAGATAATACCAGAATGGGAAGCAGAAATGTATGAGTAACCCAAACAACACTTTATTGCATGTGCTCACTGAAAAATAAATTGTTCTCAAGTTTTTACACTTTCAGCATCTGCACAAGAAAAGTGAGTACAAGAAAAGACAGTATTATGTCTGCTTGGGAAAGAAGCAGACAAGTTCATAACTGTCTTTTATATCCTTTCCACAGTATTTTGTTAATTTGCTTGTTTGTCCGTTTGTTTGTTTGTAGGTATGTTTTCATGGCAATCTTTGTGCACTATTTCCAATTGTTCCTAATGATTATAACAGTGTATAGATCCAATAGATCAATAACTAGCATGGCAAATATTGTTGTGGTTTTTGTTTTGTCTACATTTTTTTCTTAAAATGAACTTTTTGGATTTCTCTAACTGTAAGCTTGTTTTTAGATTTTTAAAACGATCTGACTTTCCATGACCATCCAGAGAATTAAGTATAAATAAATTAATCTGCAACTTGCATTCATTTCAATGTGATATAAACCAAGATTAAAAAAAGTTCAAAAAAAGAGTTACATATATATACAAATATATATATATATTTCCCAAGATATGAGTTATAGAATGTCTTTAGCTCCAAAAGTTAAAGTTTTTTGCATACCTTTGAAGACCAGCATACTCTTCAAGTCTATATATGATTTTTCTTATGAGTTTTCAAAGATGGATAGATAGACAGACAAACTGTTAAAATAAGTGGCAGACCAATATAGAATAACATGAAAATAACTTGAATTCAGTGTCAGATCTTATTTCCCTATTCTACTCTAGGGATTTATTAATTTATTTATTTTCCTCTTTTGTCCTTGCACAAGGGTCTTCTGCTAGAGAAATTATCCAGAGAAATGTCAAACTATATGTATATGAAAATACAGATAGTAAATTAGAATATAATAAAAAACGCTGAAGCAACATCCCCAAGCTATTGCTCACAACATCTTAAAAAAAATTCAGATAGAGGCTGAACAGCCAAATATAAAGTTGACAACTCCTGAGCTTTCTTTTATTTTTATTGCTTCCCTTACATACTCCTCTCCATATATTAGTCCTATTTGTAATGTCTGGAGAGATTACTAGCAGCTAGGTCTCCAGGCAACACTCTGGAATACTCTGGATTTCATATAAATTTTATGTCATATTTTGTCATTCCAATTTTGATGTCTCAGATTTCATAGGTCATAGCTTTAGATGCCATTGTTCAGGCAAATAATAATGCCTTTAATATATTTTAAAGTTAGCACTTTTCTATCACATTATTGCAAAAGTAAAAGCAACACTTTCACTGTATCTGTGAAGCTGGAGAAAAAATGTCTTTTTTATATCCTTGGTAGTGTAACTGATTTGGCATATGACCTAGGAATTCCTTCTGAAATGTCATTGTTCTTTTATTGACTGTGAAGGCAGAGAACAAGTTTCATGTCAAAGGACACAGGCTTGGTAGAGAATAATGTGATACACACTATGCTGTGATGATCTTAGTTTTGTTTTCACTGGAAGAACTGTTTCTGTTAGATTCAATAGTCATTGCTATCAGATGACTATGTTTTGTGTCTCACTGATGGGTTTGCTTGTTGATTTTTTGACATGCTCCTTTGAAAAAGAAATTTTCTCAGAGGGGAAAAATTTGCTCTATGTGGGTAAGTATCAGTGTTACTCAAGGCCTCAGCTGCATGCATAACATGGCACACATTCCTTCCACTTAACTTTATATGTCAAACAAAAAGTTCCTTTTTTTTTTTTTTTTTTTTTTTTTCTGTATGTTATATGTTTTATTATTAAATGGGTTAAATCACTTTCTTGATGTCTTTCCATTAGATAGAAATAACGGGTATTCTATATAACTATGAAGTCTACATTTGAATAGTACAAAGGGTTAATGACAGAAAACGTTCATTTACAAGACCTAGACATACATAAACTGAGTATTTCAGGAACTTGGCGTGAGCTGTGAGCTCTACTGTATTCTTTATCACAGAATATCATATCATATAATAGAATGGCCTGAGTTGAAAAGGACCATAAAGATCACCTAGTTTCAACCTCCCTGCTATGTGCAGGGTCACCAACCACAATACCAGGCTGCCCAGAGCCACATCCAGCCTGGCCTTGAATGCCTCCAGGGATGGGGCATCCACAACCTCCTTGGGCAACCTGTTTCTCTGAACAGTGAAGTCATATGACTCTTCAAGTGCCACACTACAGAACACACAGATCTTTGGCTTTTCCTTACACAGATCTTTACTCAGTTAAATTGTTGAACAATCCTGATATGTCATATTTACATTTGATTTTCTTCTTGCTACTTAATTCTCATTACATTTTCCTATATATATATATTTATCTCAGTCCTAAGTATCTAAAATGTATTCCCTGAAGTATACTTGACTTGACAATGACTAAATGGCATTCCTGGAAAAATTCACAGGGATGACTCACAAGTGATTCACTCTTGACAGTGCCCTTTTCTCCTCAGATGTGAGTCCTTGGCATCCAGCATTTGCTTTGAGAAGCAATAACTACTTAAATCGTCACCTTGCAGCTTTTTAGGACTGTCTTACCATAATTGTGTAGGTCACAATATAAGCAATTTAAAATCCTGAATATTGAAATATAATCCAACCTATTGTTTACCCCTTCTATTTATATACATTGAATATCAAGACTGCTATACATTAATTTTAATGTTTGCTTGTGTGTTTGAACTATGCATTGTAGGCTATAAGCGGCATTTACCCAAACATCTCAAAATATGTTAGATATAGCTTTGCTGCTGCTCTAATTAAGCAAAAGAAAAAAAAAAATGACAGCACAACACAGACAGACATTATTTACTGAGATGGAAAAAATATTTGCAAATATTTTATTTTATGAGCTTGCTGTAAGTAGGAGCAGACTGTCTGGGCATCATGCTGCCAGGGCTATGAAAAAGTCATGAAATTCCTACTTACACTGCACCTATATGCCTACAAACTTAGTAGTATTTGTGGAGGGAGCATGTATAGTGTCCCTGTCAGAAATAGGGGGCAAGGGTTTTACACATCAGATGTGATGTCAAACCATGTTATTCAGGACTTTCCTAGGAATACTGAATTATTTTACTGGAAATCATAAATGTGTCGAACTAAAAAATTAAAATACAAGCTTCTGAGGTTATTCTTCAGTCACCATGTTGCCTGAGTTGCCAGTGGCACAGCTGAAAAACTTAGATAACTTATTTGTGTGCTTCCTTCTATATCTATATATATATTTTCAGTTAGATCTTCACTTGTTTGAAGCCTGAATGGAATCCTTATTATCTGAATTCCTGTGTGATGCAAAGCTATTTTAGCTTTTTATTGCTCTATGGACTTAGAGATTCAGAGACAAGGTACGCTTAAGAACTACACAAGTCAGTACTCTTTTGTTGTAACTTAAGTATGGCTGATTTCAGCAGCTTCATGGAACCAAATTACATGTAATATTGTGATGTGATTACAACAACAACAAAAAAAAGTCAAATTCAGAAGACTGGCTGAAAAGCTGATTAGAAGTGTAAGCTGAGGTACAAAAGTAAAGGATGCTAAATATAAAATTCAGGTTTTAATTTAATTTTATTCATTAGATTTCTTCAGACTTCTATCAGTACAGATTGCAACTATCTGTAATGTTAGATGCAACTTTTCAGCTTATTTCTCACTATAATGGATTGCATTATTTAGAGAAAAATAAGCAAAAAGTTTCAAGATTTCTCACTTGGAGATTTTTTATTTATTTATTTATTTATTTTAGTTTATTTATCCTTGTTCAAATGAAAACCAAAATAAATTCAATTTTTAAAGTAATACTACAAATGTATCTTATCTACAGTCTTTTTCAGTTACTAACAAAGGAAAATGTAAATCTAATAGAAAATCTGTTTCATAATAAATACATAGCCTCCTGTTAATTCTTAACACAATGGAGTTGACCTTGACATGAGTTACACTGAAGATGAACTTGACTGAACTTTTAGAGTGCAAATGCAGTCTTGAGAAATTAAAGTTATAATGCAGACACTCTTGGGAGGTTGATTTGGTACATATCACCTCATAATATTTGATTAGGTTTTATTTCAAATGTTAATTTACTAGGGTGTCATCTTTGCAATCTAGAACTGTTTCAAGGTTCAATAATTTTGTTTCATTGTGTAGTGATGCAGTCATCAGAAGATAAATAAATGCAGATCAGGGAAGGAATGAAGAGTCTCATATGTGATCCAAGAGATCAGACAAAATACCTACAGGGTGAGCAAAACAAGAAAGAAAGAATAAGGGCATACAAACAGACAACAACAGAAAATGCTATAAAGGAAATCAGAATAAAGCAAAAAGGCATAAAGAACCATTTTGTCCATCTCATTCATACCAACAGATGATTTTTCTTTGCATTATAACTTCAAAGGCTTTAATGTATCCATTTTCACTGTTATTATTTTTATTTTTAAAGCTCAATTACACTCATTATTTCTTTTGGGACATCTTCACTTACTTCATTAAAACACACAGCTGAGACATGTTTTCTTGACATCTGGCCAGGCCCTTCTTTCATTTGTTTTTCATTTGCTTTCTTTTCACTTGTTTGTTCCTGTATCTCATAGTTTTGCAAGGTTAAAGTAACAGCAGGGTAGGATTAACCTAACCAAATTTCAAACGTTTAATTTAGAATTGGATATCAACCTGATACGAGATTTTCAATACATGATTTATCTCATCCTAGAATAAGCATCAAGTTGATTCTAGTGGTACATATTTACATAGGACGAGATTCAGTTGTTCAGATTTCAGATACTGTCAAAGCCTAGCTGCTTTCCAGCTGCCATTAAAGAAAGTGTAGCTTCCCACAGGTCCTAGTCATATTGGCCAACTATGTGCTAATATCTAAAAAAAGAAAGAAAAAGAAAAAAAAAAAAAAAAAAAGAAAAAGCATAGAATGGCACCAGAAATTTTAGAGAAGAAATTTTGACAAATGACCACACACTATAGTTAAAAAAAGAAGAGTTTCTTTTACATATTGGTCAGAAGATACAGTGGCATATTTTTCCTTCTATTATTATAATTTGTTGTTTCTGAAAGCTACAAGTCACATTACAATACAGTGTTCAGTGGTGACTCAGCCCTTAAGAAAAGGGCTGATAACATGAGTAAGATTCAGATAAGTAAACATGTCATATAATATCCTTAAAGGCTTATTTCATTCTCTTGCCTGGTACTTCAGAAAGGACTTCATGTTACATGTGCCAGACTGATATGGATTTCCCAGGTACTTAAAAGCAACAAAAATTAATCAGACACCAATAGTTAGGGACCTTAATCACTATCAAAATTTGTTTACTAGACAGAAATAATCTCATTTAAGTTGCTTAATTAAGTGTCTGATGTTAGATGGGCTGAAATTGAACCCAGTCAGAAGAAAAGCTCAGGTCTGAAGGAGTGAGGGAAGGGAAAGTCAGAATCTGGCTATGTAATGGAAGTTTAAAATGCCATTATATGGATTTGAATGCTTTTCCAAATAGATGATCATATAACCGTCTAAGCTCATCCTAGCTTATGTTCACTGAAAGAGAAAAGCTTGTGAAATGTGTTGCACCTAAGAGTTAAAGTTAACTTTTTCTAAGAAACTTCAACTTTACAAATGAATATCTTCCCTCAACAGTGTTTAAACCAATGGATAAATTAGTTTAAATAGACACAAATTCCACAGATCTGAAGGCTTTTGCAAACTCAGCATATTTGTTACTCTCATTCTATCAATCCTCACCAGAGTTGGCCTTCAGTCCTCTCTCCATTTTGTGGTCACAAGGGCAATACAGAATCAGCAAATGCTAAAGACTTGAAGCATTTAAAATAAACAATAACAAATAGTTGTTGCCAGAATCTAGCACAATTCCCAGAACATCACAAAGAAAGATTGACAGTAGTGATCCTAGCAACACATAAATCTTGGCACCTGTAGAGATCTGAGTTCATCTCATCCATTTTTTTTGCTTCTTGGAGCCAAATAGCTCTTGCTTTTGAGATCAATAGAGAGCTCCAGCTCCTTTCAAGCATTGCAGGCTCCAACAATCTCAACTTTTCAATAATGTGTATTTTTCACTGACCCAGCAATGCATCCTAAAAATTGATGCAAGTGTAAGTCATAAGCAGAGGCTGGCAAGGAGAAGGAAGGATGGCTAAGTCATTTATGGATTGAAAAAAAAGAAACAAATGCAGCTGCAACTGCTCTAGTAGCAAGCCATAACAACCCAGTACTTTATTCCTGTGACCAAGTAGTAATGAGGGAAGAAAATGTCACCAGATTAAGCTGCTACCAGAAATCTCACAAACTGGGTAAAGAGGCTGCAAGGGTGATTAACCCATTTCCTTCTTATACTGTCAAGTGTTTTTTCTTAAACAAAACTTGTTTCTGTTCATAGATTGTATAGAATGTTTTGTTCATTTCCAGGTTCTAAACAACACCACTAGAAAGAACATTTCCAACATCATGTTTTCAAGTAGAATTTATCCTTGTTCTTCCTTTGAAAAAGGTAGCTATGTGTTTATGTATGTGTCTGTGCATGCATATACACATGTATATATGCATGTCTGTCTGACACAGAAAAATTATAGACAGATTTTTTTCTCTATCTCTGAATGTTTTCATAATTTTCATACATGTGGGACACACAAACACCATACAAAATTATGTAAAACATGGCAATGAAAACAAATAACATATAGAATGAAGTATGATGTGGTGGATAGTCCTTGTTCAGTGAGGAGTGAATTTAGGTCCAACTACCAGATGGCAGAGCTGAACACAGAAAATCCATATGTGTGATGGCAGCTAGGGACATCCATTGACATACATGCTTTTCCAGCCAAATGCCTCAGCAGATGCAGAGTTTTACACTTTAACATTACAATATGTCTCAAAAACCCAAGAGAAGAGCTATACAGAGGAATCAAAGGCAATTTAAAGGGACACTGATAAATTCTGCTCTCTTCCCATTATGTATGGAGGACAGAAGAAGTGAAGGAAAGGGATATTGTTCCTTTTTTAACTAGTACTATCACTCTTATTTGTTTATCTCCTCATAAAATCAGAATGGTAGTGTGGAAAGAAAACTAGGGAATGATGTTGATATATGAGAATTCAGCACTTTGTTTCATCTTCCTGACATATTTAAAAATACCCAAGTCAATTCTCACTTAATTTAAGTAGACATTTAGGAGTCCAAGACTCAATAACTACTCACAGGATGCATATTAATTGCCATACAAATATTTGTGAAGTTGCTAATCTAGCTCCTACATATATTATTTATTATTTTATTTTATTCTATTTATGTTATTTTATTATTTTTCTGTTGTTTCATGAAAAAAGACAACAACCCTGTCTATTTTGCTTAGAAGTTAAAATGTCCTAATAATTTGCTGACTAAATAGCATTGCTATATGGAACATGTTTCTTTTGAAGTCAGTAAGAAGTTCTTGGTGGTCCACTTGCAGCTCAGACACAGATTTCCTGTGTCTCTTTGTAAAACTCTTGAGATTGTAATCTTAGCATCATAGTAAAGCTTCTTTTTCTTTTAGTATGTCTAGAATTCCAGCCTTAACATCTTTGTCCTTCTGTTATTTTATCCCAGATTGTCTTTGCCTTAGATTATAAACAATATATATCTCCAGCTGAAGATACTGAATCTAATGTACTGTATAGATAATTCCATCATAAATCTTTTAATAAACTATAGTATCTTAGCAGTTCCAACTGATAATTTTGAACATATTTTCAGATGTCATCCTCACCACAAGTCTTATATATTTTATCAGTCCAAGAGATGGGACTAATAAAACTAGTTAATTCTTTACCGTCGTTTTTATTTTTAAGCATATCAACACGTATATATTGTCTGTTCTTCTTTGTTATCTTGGTATTTTTTTGTTGTTTGTTTGTTTGTTTTCTTTCTGTTTGTGCTAGTTGATGCATTGACCCCACTTAAAAGCTTCTTTATAACTGTTGTTTCAATTACAATAGTATGCATTTTTAATTCGCTAGAGAAAGAGTATGAAGGACACACATATTTTGTACACACTTTATTTTTATTGGGGAATGAGTAAAGCAAAACCAAATAAACAAAAAGAAATAAATATACAAACAAACAACAACAACAAAACAGTAAATCTACTGGGTTTTCCAGAGAAAAACACTATAAGCCTGTTACACATTTTTTTATTATTATTATTGGCCATGGGTCATGATCTAAGGACCACTGTGTGAATGGAGTACTTTCTTCTCCGTGTGCTTTAATATAGAGCAAATAAACACTAGAAAATATTTATGAGACATTACAAAAGAGTTCAGTGTCTGAATTTCTCTGTGTACTAGATAGTGTTGGAATAAATTTGTCTTGGCTCTGTAGAAAGATAATCGTTAGGATTGGTTTTGATTTAATGTACAGTTCAGCTGTACTCATGGCTTATGCTGTGAGTTTTTGGGTGCAAAAATGTATTAATAAGAAGCTGTTGGTAGCAGGAAGAAGTTGGGAAATTCTGAGGACTGTTGTCCGCATACTGAAAAGCTAAGAAAAGAGAGCAACTTACAAGCTGAAATATTTACATATGACCAGCACAAACGGTTAACAGTGTTTTCTTCAGTACCTTCAATCCAGATATATAGCATAAGTCATATTTCAGAATTAAATAAAATACTGCTTTATTATTGTTATTATTGTTATTATTACTATTTTTATCTACGTTGATCAGAAAAAGAAGTCAAAACATCTAGGATGGCTGAATGGCTAAAATATGAGAGAAAAAACTTCAACTATGGATTTTCTGGATCAGTTCTATAAACTATGTATTCTGCTTATGTAGCATACTTTCAAATTGTAAGTAGTATTCTATTTAGTTTGAGGAAATTTTTTTAAAATTAATTAATTAACTAATGCTGTTGCCTTTGTGTGTACCCATGCTCTTAGTTACTAAACCAAGACTCATAGATTTGGAGACTTATGGAGCAGGCTCAAAATTGCTTAGAATGCATCCTATCAGTGGCATCCCTAGCATATGCCTGTTTTTCACCTGAAAGAGTTATTCTAGCTGACTAAAATATTTCATCTATCATCTCTAGTATTTTATTAATTTATTTATTAAAAAATAATTATTTTTTACTCGTTTTTAAATGAAATTAAATAAAAAGGATAATGACTGTCTCATTTTTTTTTGCTGCGAAGGCTATTTAGTGAAATGTTGAAATTTTGAAATAGGTGGGTATGGCGTGATTTATTGATGGGACTCATATGTCAGTTTAATGGTTGGGCATAATGCTCTTGAGGGTCTTTCCTAACCAAGATGATTCTGTGACAGGCTTTTCCAACAAAATGAAAGGTCAACATTTTCTGATTAAAATGCCTGATATCCTGCAGAAGCATTCTCCATGCCATTTAATACTGAAATAAATGCCATTCACATTGTTACCCAAAGTATGTTACTATCTCAAAAAAATTACATATGCGTGACTTTAAATCCTATTGGTTTCATGACTTCTATTGTCATCAGTGTTGTAAAGTGCAAGTTCAATGTTATTACTTTCAATTATTTACAATTAATGAGATAAGATGTAATAAATACAATTTTAAAATTGGAAAAATAAAATAAAATAAAATAAAATAAAATAAAATAAAATAAAATAAAATAAAATAAAATAAAATAAAATAAAATAAAATAAAATAAAATAAAATAAAATAAAATAAAATTACTAGCAGGTAAGCAAAAACTAGCAAAAAGAAAAAGCATCTTTTAATGACAAAAAAATTTCACTTACTTGAAATGCAGTCATTTTCTATGGTTATTTCTTTAAGACATTCAGTTGAATCTGATTTCTCACTAAGTTACTAGAGGTAATTTAGAGTAATATTAGAGAAACAATTGAATTATTAATAGAGTGTCTCCGGATTGTAAAGAATATAAGTAAAGGAATTAAATACTATAAGTATGCCTAAGAAAGAGAAAAGCAAAGCAATCATGTGGAAAAGTGTTCTGTAGTTACTGTGAGGTCAGTTCAATAATAAGAAAGAAGGAAAAAGAGTTTCTCAGAAATAGTTAAAGTCTAAGTGGAACAACACAGTAGAGTTATTGCATCATGAAAACAAAATTACTTCAATTTCAAGACATTTAGAGAGGATACAGAGTTTGTCCTGTTAAGCTCAGAAGAGCTAAGCAGGCTGCAAGTCACAGAATAAATGGGGCCTATAAATATATTTTCCAGTACAGTATAGCCTGTATATAAAACAGTTCATTCTTAATACTGTATGAAATAGTGTAGCTTTTTGTTGTGTTTGCTGAGTGGCAGAATAATATAGAATTGTTGGCTAAACAAATTGTTTTTTTGTGTTAAGGTCCTCCACAAAATTTGATCATTGGGACATACTGGAAATGTTAAATCAAATTTTTCTTCTTTCTCTGTCTGAAGAAAGAAAAAATGAATACGTTTGATGCAAAGCTGAGTAGATTTGTTTTTTGTTGTCATTGTTGTTCTTTTTCTTCAATCAAAACCCATCAGGTATCGCATCTGACCCTAAACAAACATCCCAGAAAGACCAAATACATATTTTAAACCAATAGATGTTGGGCCAAAAAAAATACCCTTATATTTGCTTTGCCAAGCAAATTATCCACATTTAGGAACAGTAATAAAAAGTGAAAATAAATAATTCCTGCAAAGAGATCATTTCCCTTCAGGCTGTTGCAAAGCCTGTTTCATTTCTTTGAAATGTCCACTTTACTGCCACAATCAGTAAATCATTAATCCAGAGTGGAATAAATAACTAAATAAATAGATAGATATCACTGCTAGGAATTTAATGGAAATCCTGTTTGTATTCGAGAGTCATCTTTGGAGAGAATGCAAAAATGAAGTCCAAACAAGAACACACACCTAATCACCATGTCTATTGCGACCATTTTGTCAATAACACTACACCAAAAGTTTCACTGACATTTTCTCCCAGATTATTTCAAACACACTTCACCATGTCACCCAAGGGCATCATAAGAACAGAGGCTTGTGTCAGAACATAAAAAACCCTAGAAAACAATTCATATCACACAACAAAGAAGTTCAGTTTCTCCATCTGAAAGAAAATTATTTAAGTCATCTCCATGATAATTTAGTTGAACATTCTTATTTTCTTCCTGATCTTGCTGATTCACTCAAATACTGCCTTATAACTACTTCTTAATTTGAAGAAGTGTAAGAGAAGGGAAGAACTGAATAGAGTAGGTGAAAAGAATAAGAGACGTAGAAGGAACAAAGAAGGCATATTAATTGTTCCCAGGTTGTTCATTTTTTTTTGAGTACTGTTTTATATTTGCGATTAATGTGCATATGTGAATAATATTTTGCGAGACTCACACTGACTTTGAATTTTGTGTCTTGGATCCTAAAATCTACCTAAAAGAATTTAGAAGAATTTAAAATTAAATAATAATAATAATTAAAAAAATGTAGACCAGAAAATATCTGCTAGCCATATAATCCAAGTGAATGTCATGAGGCTTCAAGAAGAGAGGTTCAGGTTAGATATCAGGAAAAGGTTCTTCACAGCAGGACAGCTTGAGACTTAAACAGATTCCTAAGTGGTCACGGCACTTAGCCTGCCAAAGCATTTGGATTGTGCTCTCAGACAAAGGATTTGCTTTTTGGGCGGTCCTGTGTGGAGTTCACAGTTTCATTTGAAAAGCATTATGTGCTCTTTCTATTTTGAGCTGTTTTATGATTCTTGAACTCTTTAAGGTAGGGTCAGAATATACACATCGTGAACAGGTTCAAGGACAAATTGGCTGTTTGGTCTTATTAAATATAAATAAATAATAGAATCACTCAATCGATATAATAAAATCTTTTGTGCTCTAAGCAGTCCTACTCTGAATACAGGCATGGCCACATTCTGACAGCAGCATATCTCTGGGATCATTATCAATCCTCAGCAGTGACAAAAGATGGTTTTGGTAAGGTAATAGCTGACCTGTCTATGGACCTTTGATCATATCATCTAAAAGCCCAAGACAAAGACTGTAAGGCACTATGATATGTTATGATTTTCAAAAATTACTTATTATAATGTCCAGTATTTCTGGACTAAGGTCTTTGTAAAAGGATGGTAAGTTACGTCTGTCTGGATATAGGGAATTGTCCTTTTGTAATTTCTGCTGAATGCCTACATTTCCTATATTAAATTTTAACCTGAGAACTAATTTGGCTCTTGTGGAGTTATGGAGATTGAATATCCTTATGTGGTCATCAGAACTTGATTCAATATCAAGGGAATTACTACTCTGTTCATTCACTAACTTCATGGAAAGGTTCAAAAGGATTTTTATGCTACAGGGAGTCCAGATTGACAGTAATGAAAATAGTAGGATTTCAGCTCTCCTTGCCTTGACTGCATCTGCCCCTGCTTCAGTCTTCCTTTGTTTATTTAGCATGTCTCAGGAACAAAGAAAAAAAGTTTGGAAAATAAATGTCAGACTATGAGATGAAAATTCAATTACTTGAGCTCTCAATCATGCCTACAAGTAAAAGAAAGCAGATCGATAGAATTTGCTGTAATGTGGGCCATTAAGTGTTTCTCCTTCATGCTGCATCTCTGTGAAGATTTCTGTTTCCTGGAGATATATGTAAGAATTAACTATATAATATGGAGAAACAAGTAGGAGCAAGGTCAATAGGACTGAGCCAAAGAACTTTTCTTGTATGATCATGTGGTTTGTTGATTCCTGTTTGTTTTTATTTTATTTTCTTTCCTCTGCATCCAGTGAGACTATGGGAGTAAGTGTTACACAGAAACTGTGGTATTAAGACTGTACTGTGTTTTTATAGTTCCCTTGACATTCTGAGCTCTCAAGGACAAAGAGGCCATCTAGTCTGAAATCTTTTACCATGCAGGTATAATACAGTTTCTCCTAAAGACTCTTGCGCCAATCCTCCATCCAAACAACTGGGGAGAAGTCGAATGATAAAGGAGTGATGTGTTAGTGTGTTAGTGTGAAACTCGTGAAAGGTGTTGTAGTCTGCTCCTTCCTAGATGTCCTGGTGAAGGTCATTTATTCAGCCATGAGCCTTAGGTCATGTGTATTACACAGAATTATGAATTTATATTTTTTGAGAGATGCATATGAAAATTATATTTTAAAAAGCATTTTAAAAGCTCTGTTTATTGTGAAGCAATGTTTTCTGTTTCTTTTTCTTTTTCTTTCATTGTGTGTGTGTGTGTGTGGTGCGCAATACTCAGCAGTGGTAACTTAATCCCAGAAATCCCATCCCTGTAGTGAGTTTAATTACAGTTGAAGAAAAAAGGTGACTTCTTATTATGCATGGCTCAAACTTCATGCTTACAGAATGCAAACTAATATGTTCATGAAGTAACCTAGTTAATTTGTAACTAAATAGCTTAGCTGCGCATGAACCTGGACTTATGATACAATATTAATCTATGATACAAGTCATACGAGTCATAAGAAACTCAGAGCAACCCATAACTATTGCATGTTTTAGAAAGGTGTGCAGTTTTGATCTTTAAATAATTTAAAAATCACTTGAGCATCCTTGTAGGTTAATCCAATTCTTAATAGTAACTCATCTTAATTAATGTGAAGTAGTATTAATATCACTCAGTTGATATTAATTGATGAATATTAAGTGATATTAGTTACATTTAATTAAGAAGAATTACTATAAAATATACAGGCTAAAACTCATAGAAGTAGCTTCAGTTTTTATGGTTTCATTACATTTTCTTTCAGAAATTTCTTCTCAAACTTGAATTAACTTTCTCTCCTCCACTATTCTGGAGAATCACATTTCTCATGATTCATGTGAATCCCTTGCAAAATTAAAGGTAGAATATTTTAGAATGAGTTTGCCATGAAAAAAAAAAAAAATAATAAAATAATAATAATAATAAATGCAATTCCTTAACATTTCCTTCTGAAATTCTTTACAGACTAGTTAGTCATTTTTTAGCTAGCTGCATACATTTCATGTATTCAGTTTAAATGCATGTTATTGCTATGTTGCTGGTATGAAGCTTTACCATTAGAAATAAAATTTCCTGCAGATTAAAAATACATTAAGAAATTTATCTGGTATATAATCCAATAATTTAAAGCTGGCCAAATAATGCTGCATGAATACATCAGCCAAACAATTTCAAGATTTCAATGAAAAGTGTCAGTTGTGTGGCTGTGTGGCAGTTAATCATTTTTAATCTTTTATTTCCATATGTAATAAACTTTTTACTGTAAGTGTTCTGCAACTCTACACAATGTATAAAGCCCTATTTCCACCTCCTTTTTTTTTTTTTTTCTTTTTTTTTTTTTTGTTCCTTGTGTAATGCTAGCACAATACAAGTTAATACTAAAGTAGGTGAATCATACATAATTCCATTCCCTTTTCATTCAATGGATATTTTACACGACTTCTCATGGGAATTTAAGTAAATAAATAAATACATAAAGAGAACATAATCTTTGCACAACCCAGTCAAAACTCCTTTTATTTCAAAATGCCCTAAGGCTGTCTAAAAGGACCTTGACTGGCATCTGGAACAAGCCATTATTCTGGCAATGGCTTGGTGCATCCCAGGATGGTATATATTATCATATCCCTGGGTAGTAGAAGTTATCATATGCCTTAGTAACACAACTTGCAGGTTTTGGATTGAGTTCATGAGAACAGATTTTTCCAACAAGTAACTTGCCAAAGGCTTGATATAAAAAGTACTTATGCCTAATGTCTGTCATTCCGTCTATGCCAGTTCATTCTTCCTGGGCTGGACTGGATCCACCCTGGCACCTGGAATGAAGTAAACAAAGTCACAAGCTACTGAAGACATTGATGTGACCTGTGCTATTATTCCAGGCAGTTGTCATAAGGGTGGTAACATTAGGCACTATGTCATAGTTGACCACTGGTTTGGGATTGTCTTACAGTTTTATTGACTTGATCATCTAAAAAAGATTTCAAAACACCATAAAATTTGAATCTGAAATAATGAAAGAACACAGCTGCTTGTAAGACTTTAGTTGATTAATAGATATAAATGCACCCCAAACTTTAGAGCATATATTCACGTTCTTTGAAGCACATTGTCAGATAGATAGCTTGGATGTCAATACTTGTCTGACATTTCATAATATACCATAACAATGAATTGGAAACCAGTTCTGCCAAGAAGGAGATTAATTTTACTATTGAAGGAGAAGAATGGGAAGGGAGGAGGGGTGGAGAAAAGAATTGATAGGAAGACAGATAGACAGAACTATCTATTTCAGAGATGTGAGCGTCACTTTGGTATTTTCCTCTCTGACTGTGAGGTCCTCTGGGACGTGTAGTTCTTCTCAGTGATCCACATGATGTCATGATGTGGAATAGCATTAGCAAAGATTACAAAACCATGACACAACAACAAAACATAAAATAACAACATCAAAACACGTGAGACTAGAATAAGATGCTTCTTGCATGAGATGATAGGGGGCTGAAACTAGAGGATCATTGTGGTCCTTTTCAGCCCAAGCCACTATATGATTCAGAGAAAGAACATCACAATTATCTTCCAAATGAGATGTGTTCCATTTAGGTTTGATTTTGTGTTAAGAAAAATAAATAAATAAAATAAAATAAAATAAAATAAAATAGGATAAATAGAAATCTTACTTCCACCATTTTAAAGTAGGATAATATATAGAATTGGAGAAAAACACTGTCAGCCTCAGAACTCTAGAATGATTATGTACATTTTGAAAGGGAAATATAATTAAAATGGAGCAAAATCATATTGTTTTATCAGTGTCTTCAACACAGCCAGGATTTTGCCAACTGTACATAATAAAACCACAGATTAGACCGCTGTTCAAGCAGAAATCCCATGTATGTTTGTTGATTCCTAAGAGATTGGTATTCATAATCTCTTGACTTTGTTTCAGTAAGGCTGGGGGTTTAGCTCAATATTTTTCCAGCTAGACAAAGAACCTTTAGAAACAGAATTTGACTATAAAAGACTGTTTTTTGGGGTTTGTTTGTTTTTTTTTGTTTTTTTTTGTTTTTTTTTACTTGCATGGTTTCTTTTTCCTTTCTTATCTATGTTTTCAAGAAGAAACAGCAAAATTGTGATGTAAATTTGAGGGTTACTTTGTTTTTCCAAAAAATGTTTTGGAAACATACCATCTATTAAATTTAGTATAACATTTAAATATATAGTCTATAGCATAGAATCTATTAAATCTAGTATGAATGGTGCAGCTTTTATTTATTTACTTTCCCCAATTGCTTGGTCTTCTGTTCAAGAAGATTCACTACTATTATCCTGGTAATATTTTCCGAGAAATGTGTAGATTGCTCAGTAAGTAAAGTCACCTATTTATTTCCATGGAAGCAACAATAACAAAGATCACAATAACACTAGCTGATAAACTCTCATCACAACACCGTATTTTTCAACATAGACACCACAACTAGCTATGCATTTTCACCAGTGATGAACAAGAACCTGCATTCTGCACTCATCAACATCTGTATCAGAAGGAGTGACCCACTGTTTCTCAGCTGCTGTGAAGGTATCATGGACAGGAAGATATTGTCCATGCAGCCCATTTTTAATTGGCTCAAACAGATGTGAGAATGGGAAAAACAAAACAAAACAAAACAAAACAAAACAAAACAAAACAAAAAAAAGACTGAAATTACATATGGTAGGATAATTCAGTCAAGGTGATCAATGGTCTTCACACATCTGTGGGGTCTTGTTTTATCATGCTGCAAGAGGAAGGTTGCATTCTTCCCTAACTTGACACTAGAAGTTCAAGCCTTCATCTTTGTCAGTACTATGATGTATTCCAAAACACAGTGCATATATCTTTACTCACTGAGGACTATGTCTTGACCAGATCTTCGATGTGTAATCCACCTGTCTACACTCCATGTCTTACTGTTGGCACTCTCATCACCAGTAATGGTGTGATCCAGTAAATAGTCATCTTCAGATTCGTATTGGTTCAGTAAGTCCTGAAAAACCTGCATATAGTATTTCCTGTTCCTGTGGGAGCTTTTGTTTGACCAACATGGCTCAAAGTTTGCAATATTCCAGTGTTGTACTGAGGTCTTTCAAATTTTCAAAAAGAAAACTCACTTTGGGTAGATTGCTGCCGTACAGAATGAAGACTTAATGTCTTGTCACACAATTTCACCTGCTCTGAAGAGAGTTGCATTTTTACGCATCAGAACAGTGTTATGTTACTGTTTTTTCTTGGCAGAAGAATGCTCCATACAGAGCAACAAGAACTACAGCAACTTCAGACCATATCAGAGATAAAAACTGCTTTGCAGGGAGTAGTTTAACTGTAACATTTCATTAAACTAGCCCTTCTTAATTTGCATTTATTTTTCAGGCTTTCACTATTTAGACAGAATATCTTAATGTTGGTTATCTGTCTCTTAATTGCTGGGGGTTGTGTTTGTTTCAGAGAGGAGTGTCTTCTTTTTCTCTACTCGCTTGATTTTTTATTTTATTTTTTAATTGTGAGGCTCTTTATTTAAAAAAAAAAAAAATCCAGACTCACTTGTTTACCTCCATTATATTTCAATTATTTCTTCATGTATTTTTTTTTTAAATAATATTTTCAATATAAGGAATATATATATATATATACACATATACATACATACATACATATACATATACATATATATACATACATACACACACACACACACACACATATATATATATCTATATATATATATAAAACTGAAATGCTATTCCCATTTCCCTCTTCCATTTGATACCAAAATTTTTCAATTAAAATTTTATGTGGCTGTAGTTCCCTGCTGAAAGGGACTAAAATATTGGATTTATCTCATGTAAAGCCATCTGAATGTTTTATAGAGTGTCTACATGACTAATCTTCATTAGACATAAATTAACTTTTAGGAGGTTACTGCTAAATTAGACTATGATATATTATGTTCTTATTAGAAGCTTAAAATGTTTCCCTGCAATATTATTCAATTGATCAAGATTTTGATTCCATATCCAAATGCAAGATACAATGATGATATATCATATTGCATATTTACTTACATCACAGTCATCTGCTTTAAAACACCTAACATCTTGTTAGGAGCGATTAAAGCTTTCATTCATCTGTGTTTGTTTGTTTGTTTTTGTTTTATTTTTTGTTGTTGTAGTGGTGGTGGTTTTTATTCTTGTTTGGTTTTCTCCTGGTACTGGTGTATCCGTTGTGAACAGGTATATACAATATTTAAAATTGATAAATGAATGCATTTGCTCTTTTGTAAAGCTTCAGGAGGAAGCTTTTTCTTTTTCCCCTTTCACTTTACTTCAACAGATTCCGCAATCCACTGCAAATTTTGACATCTGAAGAAAAAACACTAAAATCTGTGCTTCTTCCAGATCTTTGATGAGTAACACAGTGGTTCTGCAGAGGAAAAAAAATCCTCAGTTAGGTTTTGTATGCTTTTATTGAATAGTTTCTGTTGTTGTTTGTTTGTTTTTTCTTGTCTAAAAACAAAATAAAAAAGGCCCTTACTCAAGATTTCCTGCAAATAAATCTGAGGATTTTAATAGTGGAAATCAAGTCATAGGAACTAAGGAAATAATGATGCTAGCTGTAGCAACAACACTAGCTGTCAAACGAGAACAATTGTTTCACACTTCCCAGAAAGTCATCTAAAATGTCTTTGAAGAACTGGCACTTTGAGATAAATGGCAGCCAGGGCTATACTAACAAATCTGTGCTGAAAATCCTCAAATGGAAACATTCCTGTCCTTTACCCACCAGTGTTTTTAAAAGCAGGACAAAGAAAGATGATCAATAAAGAGCAAAGATAATGAGGACTTGGGTGTGTTATTATTTACCTGACATATAATTGTATTGGTTTTTCATTAGTGACATCTGCTAGCCTCCATCTTATACAACAGGAAGTTAGTCATTGAAACCTCCTTTCTCACTAAGCAATTTCCTCTTGTTAATCCCTGTTCAAAAGTGACAGCTATCATTCAGGTTTGAATGGAAAATGTGCAAGGTTGTATCTCTGAATTCTTTATGTGATGAAGTTGTCTGCTTGCTTCTTTGTCACTCATTGATGCTTTGCTGTTGTGAATTTAATTTCCCCAGCGTGAAGCCTTACAGAAGATATGAAGATACATTTGGTTTTCAGGGAAATCAGGAATTTCCAAACTTTCAGCTGAAGTAAAATAAAAATGAAATTAATATTATTGTATTCCTATTTATTATTGCTCTGGAATCTTCTCTGCTATTCATTTATGTTCGCCAGCATCGGAACCAGACACCGAAATTAAATCACAATCAAGAGCTAAGTGGAAGGAGTTTGTCTCCTGGCAAAGGTAGTTACAAAGGGTTATTTTACACTAGAACATTAGAATAGATCCAGCGGTACATCTCACCTCCAAAACTGGAAATTAATTCATTGATAAATAAATAAATAAACAAATAGATAAATGTTGATGTGTGGTACCATGGGGCCTTCACAGAGAACTAAGAGGCCTTTTATTTTTCAGCCTAGTGCTCCTGCTTTCAATTAAAAATATAAAGCTTGCTCAAACTGAGGAGATGATATTTCAGCCAAGTTGCTCCACTTGAAGTCAGTTTCTAAGCATAGTCTCAGCTGCCTTAAAGCCTTAGGGCACTTTTCTTTGAGGATCATTGGTTGCTTTACACAAAACTGCTCATTGCTATAAATCAAAAAGGCAAACTGTATGCTGATTTACCTTAGGCTGTTGTATACAGGAATCAGGCAGTTTTATCTGAACTAAAATAATCTCTGAAAAGTGAAAAGTGCTGCAAACTCTGGTTTTGTATCTGTGAATAAGGAGTGCAGGAGCGTATCGTACTCTTTTTATATGTCTGTATAGAACAGTCCCCCTCCCCTTTTTTATTTTTCTTTTAACATTCAGAGAACAATTGAAAGACTAAGTTCATTATGTAAGCTGTATGAAAGCTTTTAAAATAATATGCAGAAAACTTATTTTCCTGTAATTTGGGCAATGTTTTATTTACGCAGTATAAATATTCCCCTGAAATACAGAAAAGCAGAAAGAAGAGCAATTTGCCAGTGTATAAGAGCTGAAAATGAAATCAACCATTAACAACAATGAATCCATCCATGAAGAAAAGTGATGGGGTGGTAGATATTTAGGATAGAACTCATCTCACTTAATTCTATCTGTCTAAAAGTTAGGCATCAAATTTCAGCTGTTATTCCAGGCTCTCTGTAGTCAAAGGAGATAAACAGACATTGGTAAAGGGTGACTGATCATTCCCTGCCTCCAATATCAATCTTTTTCTTGATGAATTTGCTGCTCATGAGTTTTGTTGTTCATTTGGAAGTTATATTCTTTCTTGACTACAGATTGTGTCCTGATGCTCAGTTTTAACAGCGTCTCACATTTAGACAGACAAAATTTAGAAAGGTTAATGCCACACTTAGAATTTCATTTCATTTGTCACAGTTTAAATGGATTTTTATTTTATTTTATTTTATTCTATTTTATTTTATTTTATTTTTATTTAATTTAATACTGTATTTGACTAGTACAGATGCCATATTATCCGAAGTTCTCATTACATCTTTTGAGTTTTCCCACCACATTTGTATGTACTCTTTAATCAGAAACAAACTGCAGTATTTCAGTGTCAAGAAGATTCCTTGGTTCTATTTAATACTGTAGGCTGTGGGTTTCTGACAGATCCCAGATTCTTTCTTTGCTAGGAGTTTCATGATGAAAATGTGCAGCTATACCTGATATTAAAAGGAATTTCACAAGGAAAAAAAAATAAAAATGTTATACTTCTTTTACTTCTGATTTTCATTGCATCAAGTGTTAGATAGCCTGCTACAAGATATAAGATATTGAGGCAAAGTAGAGATAACAAGAAATGCAGAAAAAAGGTCCCTAACTGTTGAATGTGACCACACAAATGCAGTCCTGGTCTCATTAAATATTCAACTCCCTTGCCAAAAGCTGGCACATTTGCTGCATGCCCCAATTTGTTATACACTTTCTACAAATATCTCGTTTTGACTATTTTCAAATAATTAACCACAGACTAGATGTTCTGAGTCATTATAATTTTCACAGAGTTAAAACACACATGCATACAAAAATGAGCAATCAAAACAATAATTGGCAATCATTATGCCACATTTTTGTCTCTTAAATATTAATAATGACAACTACTAAGGTAATGGAGGATGGAAATAAAATATAATAACTCATGGATAAAGCAACATCTAAATGTTGGAGACACATTTTATCGTCTAATAAATAGGAGAAAGAAAATATATATTTAACTGTGTACTAGGAATCACACCCACACCTCATCACATTATTGAGTGCATTCTGCAGACCTGTCTCTAAATCTAGTGTAGAATAGTATAAGGCTTTGGGACAACATATCTGAAATATTAAATGGTTGCTAAATATTCATGTGCTTGTGAAAGCAAATGTTAAAATAAATAAATAAATAAATAAATTAAAAAAATCCAGAAATGCAGGTAATGAGAACAACTTGTGTGGAGTTACAAGATTCCAGAAAGAAAGAGCCAACTCATGGCTTTAGCAGTTCTTCTTTCATTTACTATCTGAAGGCCAGAGCTTTTGTATGCATGGTCATCTCTAATATCTAATGTAAGCCAAGAAAATGAGTTGCATTCAAGCAGGTTTCAAGCCATGTGTAAACTGACAGGAGTTTACTTGACCACTCATGATGTACAGAAGTAACGAGGAAGGCTTGGCTGCTACTGTCAGTCAAATGAATTTATTTCCTAATTCCACCTAAAGTCCGCAGCACTTCATATTATTCAGTGGCTGCTTCAGAACAAATGTTGTTCGTCCAATAATCATACATAGAGAGCATCTAATTTTCTAAGCATCTGACTAATAGTATGTGACACAAGAAAAAAACCCACAGCAGAATCACATAATGGTACACCTTCAGACATTTTGAATAGCTTTCTTTGAACAATCTGCACTTTTTGTTGTTGCTGTTGATGTTGTTATATTTTTATTTTGATTTTATTTATTTATTTATTTATTTATTTGGTCCTTCTGTGTCAGCAGCACTGCATACTATGAAGAAAAATAATGATTTGATGGCATAATGGAAAAATAACTACAGAAATCTGTTAGATTTGTCAGGTGGCTCATTGAACTCAGGGTAGTTCAATAGATGTTGTATCCTCTTCTTGTGTCTACAGTCACCTAAACTATCTTTCAGGATTTCTGTGCAGGAAATATTTTTTTGCTTGTTTGTTTGTTTTTAGGCAACTTAGAGCAATATTTGTTCGTTTCTTTATTTAAATGTAGACTTTTAAGCAGCAGACATTTTCTTCATTCAACTTTAGAGAAGGGCTTCTGAGTCTCAGAAGTACCAGAGCAATCAAGAAATTTCAGCAGATCACAAGGCCACAGCCCAGGACTTCCATCAACCACTAGGCCTTTTTTCTTATCAGAGGAGGAACAGCTTAGATCAAAAGAAGAGAGTAGAAAAATAGTGAAAAATAGAGTACTGTGAAATTTAAAATACCAGAGGTCTCATCAGATTTCTGCAGCCTCAAGGAAAAGCTGAGGAGATTTAAGAGCTTACTTCAATCCAGGACAGAGCTAAGCTCTTAACCTCTCAGGCAAACATTTCCTTTAACACTCTAGAGCCCCCAAACAAACATAGATGGACCTTTCAGTTCCCTCAAATCAGATCTGCCTTTCCCTTTGCAATATTTGTTAAGATGAATATGATTCCTTTGCAGTGCTGCAGTAGTGGTGAAGGGGCACATTTGTCAAACGGCAGATCCTGAGCTCCAAGCCTATCTGGATAGACGGCAACAATCGTAGCTGCTGTTTAACGTATCTATTATGGTTGTGCCTAAATGGCTCAGCCAGCCTGAGTCTCTGTCAAGGTCATCTCTGTATATATTAAAGCACAAATAATAGTCTAGCATATATAAAGTCTGTAAAACTGAGGTAAATTGATGTGATAAAGAAATTATGACTTATGAGATACTGTTAAATAGTATGGTATCCAACTGAGTGACTCCTTGGAACTGCAAAATACATTAAAGGAATAAAACCTGCACCCATGAAGGCTAGATAATATCTTTCTACTAAGTGAGAGTGGGTTCCAAATAATCTATACAAGACCATCGCACATCACCAGCATTAATGGTGAAATTTCCCATAGCAGATGCAACTCTCCAGTCATCATAGAAATGCACTGCAAACACTGTGTTGTGAGCCTGCAGTGCTTAGCACAATAGGGTGCTGCTCCACAGAGGGACAGCTGACAACACTATTATTGGCAATTAGTTATTCCGTGGTGGCTGAAGTTATTTATTTATCCTATGTAAGATCATAATCATGTTACTCTAGCAATGGTGGTGGCAAGAGATAACACAGACATTGTTTTAGAACACGCAATTTTAAATTATGGATGAAATATCCTACTTGATTAATCTGACATTCAGCCAAAATCCATGAGCTCACATTGGTCCATAATAACTATATTTACCACTACAAGAATGGAATTCAAATCATTCGGTATGTAGCCCTAATAATAAACCTATATGACTAGGGGCTGCTTCCTCAACATTATTTCCACCTAATTTATAATCAAGATGTTCAATTAATAATTTCAGCATTTTACGCAGTGTTAAGTCAGCTGAAAAGCATGTGATTTTTTTTCCCACTTTTAATTTTTCACAATGCTGAGGAATGCATAATAAGCCAGCAGAACAAGGATGCCAGGAAAGCAACAATTATTAACAGAGTAATGGGAAAAAGAAAAGATTCAAAAAGAAAAGCTAGGAAGATGATTGAGTTTCACAGAAAATGTAAATGCACTAAATGGTTCCTGAATAAAAGGCAGCAAAGTCTACAATGCATTTCCACGGATATTAGAGCCTCCTTGTGAATGACAGCTTAGATGAGAACTTTCCTAGCAAAGCAGTGATGCACTTCTCTCACGTTCACCTGCTTTACATAGATGCAACTGCACAGAACCAGAAGTAGTTGAGCAAGATGCCCAGATGCAACTAGATTGTGGCAAACCATTTCTTCTTTGCAGGGAGCACTGTGGTTTTCAAACTGCTAAGGATTTTCTTACCAAAAAGACTCTGTGCTAATTTGAATATGACATAAAGAGTGTTGTCATCTAGTTCAGATTTCATCAGAAGTCTGCAAAGTTACCATAGGTGATATAGATGAGAACCATTCAGATCTATGTCTTGTATCATATATGGTTTACATAACCCTACTGACATTTTCTGACCTTGAAATGGATGAAACTATGAAATATACTGGTAGCTGGTAACCAAATTCAAATCCCTGTGTCCATTATCCCTGGCAGTCAGTATTGTTCTTGTACTTGTCAGAAAGGCCCATGATTGATTGGGTACCGAACTAGCTACGGTATCATTGATATATGCTTTTCCCAAGAAGAAAGGACACACATTATTGTGAAGTATGTTACTGAGATATTCAGTATTGTTGCATGGGCCATACAATTAGCATTAGAAGACTCCTCCGGAGTCTTTTCTTGTAGCTAAACAAATGTCATGAATAATAAAATGGAAACTACTGGCAAATATTTTAGTCACATATTTACAGCTGGATCTGGTTTCTGAAATTCCTCTGCTCAGTTGACTTAACATCTTTTTTCAGTCTAGGAGGGGAGAAAGTGGGATGTAGCCTGCAGAATTTGAAAACTTATCTAAAAATATTTTTCTGTGCATCTCACATCACTTATCACTGGCAGTTTGATTAGAAAAGATTCTATTTGCGTACAAATTTGTAAACAAGACTTTGTTGTTTTCCCTAGTTGAGTGGGGTTTCACTATTTAGTACCATCACTGCAGATTTTTTAAAATTAATATTAATTTTCTTTGTCGATTATAAAGTGCCTCACTGAGCTGCATCTATAACATCTAAATGTTTTGTCATCACAAAAAGCTATCCGAAATCTTAAGTATTTCATTCTTATTTTCTGTAGAGTGCCAGGTTATTTGCTTTGTTGCAATACAATACTGATGAATTTAGAAATACTCGTACACAAATCTCTCATATATATATATATATATATATATATATAAAAATTTAGTCCTTTACTCCTTCTCTGATGAAAGTTATTGTAGGCTTCTAAAGATGCATAAGTAAAATCTTCAGATCTCTGAGAGAGATTAAAAACTAGATTAATTAGACTTAATAATGAGGACACTGCTGGAAATCCCGCATATAAAAATCTCTGTTATTTCACACCTCATATTTTAACTGTATATGTCTATTTTATCACCACATTTTTATAAAATAATATTTATTTATTTATTTATTTATTGAAATGGAATTCTGTTTGTCCTTGAAGATACAGGTTTAAGGCCTACTAGTGGCTGACTGAAAATGTTTATCCTGGTAGTAACATATACCAGGTGTTCTCTGCCTGAGACCTCACTTGTATTTTACTTGATTTAAGTGTTTCCTCCATCTAATCAGAATTATCTGGGCACTAAAAATATTGCCTGTTTTATGTACAGTGAACTCAGGGAAAGTTCACATTCTACCTGTTCCTATGACAGGACATACTTGGATGTCCACAGCTCTTCTCCACCGGTTGTTCATATCTCTTTCAACCCCAACATCCTAATGGATTTATTTGTCTATTTAAATACAACAGAGTGAATATGTCCTACCACCCTAGAACATTATATTGAGACCACTAAGACTGGGGGAAGTAAAATATAGAGGGTTAATTTTGAGCTGCTGTCAAGAGTGGCATTAAACATCAAAAGTGCTTTAAATTAACTTTTCCCTCAGAAGAAATATTTAACAATTGCTGATGTGATGTATGCCTTGACATTTTGAAGGATTATTCAAAATCTTTTTGTGTTTAGGATAATGACTTTTAAAGCACTTACCACCCTGTGCCAGTCAAATGCAGCACTTTGATTCATCACCATGGAAGTATTAATAATTAAATGGGTTAAGATAATCGTAAAGGTGTATGGAAGCCACAAAAAACTCGAGCTGAGGTTCTGTTATTTCCTAAACGCACCCTGATGTCCCTGTTGCTATTACAATCACATTGAAAAGAAAATTAAAAAAATCAAATATATATTCTCATTTAAAAACATATATGTTTGTTTTTTATGGAGTGCTTGTTGCATACAATGTTATGAGCACAGAGATGGCCTTTCAGTCTAAAATGTTCTTAGAGGTGTATTTCATGTAAGCACTGAGGCAATGAGATGTGTGAAATTCCAACTGTAGAACTAAAAAATTAGTTATATACACACAACTGCCGCTTTATTAGTTTCTCACTTGTTGCCTGCTCTGTCAAACACATTCTACTGAGAGAAGCATTTTCTAACTTGCACTGTCACTTCAGTGTAAGTCGAGTTTTCTTTTTTGGAAAAAAACAAAAAACAAACAAACAAAAAAAACAAAACAAACAAACAAACAAACAAAAAAACACAACAAACAAACAGAAACAAAAAGCCTGCCTTATGATTATTTGTGATTATTTTAATCCCAGCAAGAAACCAAGTCTGGGCTCCTACTCTGCCATGCACAAAACATCTGCATTCTCCAGAACTTCTCCAAAAACCTTTTATCTGAAAAGAGAGATGAACGAAAAGATGGAGCAAACCAGACTTCTTGATTCAAATGGGGAGTGGGAGAAACCTAATCTTTGTCTAGGAATGTAAAAATCTCTATTTTTGCATCCACAATGCATGACAAAGTGACAAAGGAGGTAGGCCAATGCAGCTGGTGCTGGGAGACCAAGCTCATTGAACACAGTCTCTTTGTTGGCTTATTGGGTAGGATCCTGAACAATAATGACCTTTTTGTTCTAGAAAAGCTCATAATCACTTTTTTTTTTTTTTTTTTTTTTTTTTAAGAGAACTGAGTGAACCCTCAGGAATATTGCAAATGACACCAAGCTGGCTGGTGCAATTTAAATCAGAAGGAAGGGGTATCACCCAGATGGACCTGGACAGGCTTGAAAGGTGGGCCCACATTAACCTAATAAGGTTCACCAAGGCTAAGTGTAAGCTGCTAAACTTGGGTTGAAGATATCCCAGGTATATGTTCTTTCAGGCTGGAAGAACTCCTTGTGAGCTGCCCTGTGGAGATGGACCTGAAGGGTCTGTTGGACAGAAATCTGGAAATCAGCCAGTAGAGTGTGCTCGTGGCCTGGAAGGCCAGGGATATCCAGGGGTGCATCAGAAGTAAGGTGGCCAATAAGTGGAGGGAGATGACTGTCCCCATGAGGCCCTGCCTGGAGTACTGTGTTCAGAACTGGGGTCATCAGCACAAGAAGGATGCAGAGCTTTTAGAGTGGTTCAGAGGAGGATCATAAAGGTGATCAAAAGGTTGGTGCACCTCTCCTATGAAAAAAGGTTGAGGGAGTTGGGCAGTACAGAGAAGAGAAGGCTTCCAGGAGATCTCATTGTTTCTTTCTAGTACTTGAAGGAAGTTTATTAGTAGGAGAGGAACCAAATTTTTACACAATCTGATAGTGATAAGACCAGAAGAAATGGCTTCAAACTGAAAGAGGAGGTTTAGGTCATACTTTAAGAAGAAATTATTTTCCCAGGGGTTGTTGAGGCACAGATACAGATTGCCCAGAGTTGCAGCTGCCCCATTCATGGTGGCATTCAAGATGAGGCTGGATGGGGTCATGAACATTCTAAAGTAATGGTTGGCAACTCTGTCCATGACAGGCAGACTGGAACTAGATTATCTTTATGACTCGTTCTAACCCAGGCTGTTCTGTGATTCTGTAATATATGCTGTTTACTTAGTTCATTATAGAAATATATACTGAACAAGTACATCTTTGCCTTCAGGAATCCAGCAGTAACACTGAAGTCACACTATCATAAAATTCCATACATTGTTCTGAAGTATCTTAGTTCTATTACCTTCATTGCTTTGAAGATTGCTACTACCAAAAGCTAATATTACCTTGTTGATAACCAACATGGCTTTGCCAAGAGAAATTCATGCCTGACAAATCTGGTGGCCTTTTATGGTGAATTTACAGTCTCAGTGGATAAAGAAAGAGCAACTGATGTCAAGAACCTGGACTTGTGTAAAGTTCTTGACTCTGTCCCACATGACAATCTAGATTTGATGGATGGACCATTTTCTGGGTAAGGAATTGGCTGGATAGTTGTGTTCAGACAGTTGCAGTCCAAGACTCAGTGACCAACTGGAGACTGAAGATGAGAGAGATTCCTCAAGGATGGGTGTTGGGACTGGTGCTATTTACCATCTCTGTAGGTGGAATCAAGTGTACCTTCAGCAGGTTTGCAAAAGACACTAAGCTGAGTGCTGCAGTTGACATGCTAGAGGGAAGTGAGGCTGTTCAAAGGGATCTGGATGGGCCCATGCCAACCTCCCAAGGTTCAACAAGGCCAAGTGCAAGGTCTTGCGTCTGGGTCAGGGCAATCCCAAGCTTAAGAGCAGCCACGAGGAGAAAGACTTGGGAATACTGGTTGATGACAGACTAAATATGAGTTGGCATTGTGCACTCGCAGCCCAGAAATACAACCATATTGTGTGAAGAGAAGCATGAAGAGCAAGTTGAGGGAGGTGATTCTACCCCTCTACTCTGCTTTTGTGAGTACCTGGAGTATCACATCCAGTTCTGGGGCTCCCAACACAAGAAGGACATGAAGTTGCTGAAGGAGGTCAAAGGAGGGCCACAAAGACCAGAAGGCTGGAGCACCTCCCTTATGAGGATAGGCTGAGAGAGCCGGAACTCTTCAGACTGGAGAAGAGAAGGCTCCAAGGAGACCTTACAGTGGTCTTCCACTACCTGAATGGAGCCTTCAGGAAAGATGGGGAGGAACTTTTTATAAGGGCAGGTAGTGACAGGACAAGGGGAAATGATTTTAAACTGGAAGAGGGTAGATTTAGACTAGACATCAGGAAGAAGTTCTTTACTGTGAGGATGGTGAGACAGTGGAATGGGTTGTCCAGTGAGACTGGAAGCATTCAGTTCCACACTGAACTGGGCTTTGAGCAACCCGGTGTAGGAGGAGTTGTCCTTGCCTATAGCAGTGGGGTTGGAACTAGATGATCTTAAAGGTCCCTTCCAATCCAAAACAGTCTGTGATTCTATTCTATGATTGTAAAGATATCCTTTGAAAATATCAGCAAGGAATCCAAGGGTTGCATGTATCAAAACTTATTGTAACAACAAAAGAATAACCATTGATGACAGAAGGATAGTAAATATGCCTCCCTGCCTCTCTCTTCCAGACTAATACCTCATTGTTTTCTGTAAAGTTACAAAGATAATATTTACTGTATATATTTTAATTCCACATTTTTCTCATATCTTCTATTTTACCCTCTTCATTTGACTTATTAGAACCTCTAAGACAGCTGTGTTAATTTGGAAAAAGAAGAACAGCTGCTGGATTTGAAGGCATATGTTCATTTTCAACTGCTGCAAGTTGCTGGGAAAGCTTAGCTAGCTGCCCCCAGGGCTCATTAGTCCCTCAAGGAAGTCTGCAAAACAGAAAAAGATGAATGTAGGAATAATAAAAAAGAGTTGTGCCTTCCCCATTGCATCTCCGACAATTTTTTCTTCAGAATCTCTTATTTATCTGAATGAACTTCTGCATTCATTTCCTCATATTTTCTTTGTTCATTTTATAAGCATATCCTCAAAACCAGATCATGTTTTGGGAAAAAGTAGTGTACAGGTGTTATTCTCTAAACTACTGTTAGGAAAGAATATTTGCTAATGGGAAATCCCTGTTTTCATCTAATTATTCAAAAATTCTTTGGCATCCATCCTGAGATAGGAAAAAATGACTGCTTGTCCACTTATTGAAATCTTTCCTCATAATCATCTAATCTTACTTCATGAAATCTTGTCACAGTGATTGTCTGCATGAATGGCATTATTTCCTTCTACTGCTAAAGTTAGCTTAGTAAAACGAAAATCTAGTGAGTAACCTTGCTGAAAGACAATAGGAAAATAACAACTTTTAATGGAAAATGATATTAACACCAGGAGGGTACTTAAATTTAAAAATTTTCACTAAGACCTCCTCTGATTGTGTAACAACATTTAGCACATTTTAAAGGGTAGTTTTATCTTTGCTGTAAGCTAACCATTTTAAAAATTAATATTATTTCTTCTTCTGCTTCTTCTTTTTCTTTTCTTTTTTTTTTTTTCTTCCCTTTAAATTCTCTTTCTATTTATAAATATGAACAGCTCTTTCTCCTTTGTTTTTGCTTATTTCTAAGAAGTCATCACAGCACATCATTTTTCCCTAGAGTTTCTTTTGATCATGTTACATATGGGCTAAATTTACAATGGATGTATTTTAGATGCACATTTAAGTGCAGTGAAGTACAATCAGTAATAAAAGAAACTGTATTAAGATAATCCTTTGAGGAAAATACATTGCAATTACAGCTAAGCATTTTGCCTTTTCCTTCCTTCCTTCCTTCCTTCCTTCCTTCCTTCCTTCCTTCCTTCCTTCCTTCCTTCCTTCCTTCCTTCCTTCCTTCCTTCCTTCCTTCCTTCCTTCCTTCCTTCCTTCCTTCCTTCCTTCCTTCCTCCCTTCCTCCCTTCCTCCCTTCCTCCCTTCCTCCCTTCCTCCCTTCCTCCCTTCCTCCCTTCCTCCCTTCCTCCCTTCCTCCCTTCCTCCCTTCCTCCCTTCCTCCCTTCCTCCCTTCCTCCCTTCCTCCCTTCCTCCCTTCCTCCCTTCCTCCCTTCCTCCCTTCCTCCCTTCCTCCCTTCCTCCCTTCCTCCCTTCCTCCCTTCCTCCCTTCCTCCCTTCCTTCCTTCCTTCCTTCCTTCCTTCCTTCCTTCCTTCCTTCCTTCCTTCCTTCCTTCCTTCCTTCCTTCCTTCCTTCCTCCCTCCTTCCCTCCCTCCCTCCCTCCCTTCTATTTTTCTTACTATTTTGATAAGGTTTTCACTCTGCTTGCAATTTTTATTACTATTAGTTAAGTATAAATCAAAACCAAATGGATAAGGAGAGGATTCCTAAACAGATTCAACACTACATTTTCATATATTTAAAACATTATTTTACTTGGTAAATCTTAAAACTTTACATTCTCATATGTGCCATTTAGAATATTATATGCTTTCCATTTTTTTTTATACAAAAATATTGAATTATTTAAAATACATAAATCATTCTGCAGTCTCTGTGAGTACCTTTGTGAAGTACATGACATGTTCTAGACAGCTAAAATTAGTTTAAATGAGTATCGGTTATAAACATATTCAAGCTCTTAACTTCTCAACAAAAATATTTATTTAGGTATATAGTTGTTTTTTTATGTGTTTACTCTGTGTATGAGCTTTTCTTTTCCAGGCTACAAAGCCTCAGTTCTCTCAGCCTGCCCTCACACAGGATGCATTCTATTCCTTGGATCATCTTTGTGGCCTTCTTCTGGATGTCCTCCAACACGTCTATATCTTGTCTGTACTGAGGACTCGGCATCTGGTGCAGTACTCCAGTGCAGACTGGAGCGGTAGGATCATTGCTCCCAGCTTGCTGACCATGCCTTTTTTGATACAGCTCAAGAAAAAGCTGGATTTCTGGGCTGCAAGGGTACATTGCTGGCTCATGTTCATATTGCCAAACACCAGCACCCCCAAGTCCTTTCCAGCAAGGCTAAGCTCTACTCATACATCCTCTAGCTTGTATTTGTTGTCATAACCCCAAAAAACCCCAAAACTCAAAGCATTGTAACCATATTCATTTTTATCAAGAAGATGATATTTCATCTTGCGTTATATTGGTAAGTTTGCTCATCTGAAATAGGTATTAATGCTTGATTTTTTGTTTGTTTGTTTGTTTGTTTGTTTGTCTGTTTTAAGGAAGCTTACTCAGTAGGCTAGTAATGCGAATTATCCTTGAAGAGGGAAAACATTTGCCCTAGAGAAGCTGTAGCATAAGCATCAGATCATGCAAGAGCTGGACAACAGGATCAAAAGCATCCTTGGTCAGTATTGACATGAGAGGACAAGCCTACACTACTAAGCTAATGTTGAGGTATTTTTATTAGTATAAAAATGGAAACAACCTTTAGGTGTTTGTATATTGACGGACTGTCCTTATTGAGCATAAAAGGGTTCTTTGAAGAAGTTCAGAGTGATTTAATGAAGTAATATACCTAGAACTAATGCATGAGGGGTCTATATGGCTAAATCCATTGCAATCAGATGCAGAAAAATGTTCCTGTTTTATTTATGAATCAGGTTCTCACTTTTGTATGCCGCATTTGTCAGAATATAAAGATAATACTTAAAAACTTCAAAATGCTGGTTATCTATTGAACTCCAGTTCTAGCTTTCCTTTAATGAAAAGGAAAAAAAAAATAAAAATAAAAAAAAAAATCAGCCTGTTAACACTGAGATATTTCAAGCTAGTTTTGAGGACCTATAAAACTTTTTAGGTCCAACTTAGTAGTTAACATATTCAATTTCTTCATTTTCTTTCCCTTTAAAGCCCACTGACTCATTCAGAATGAGATCAAGACCACATTTGAAAAAAGAAAACCAAATTCCTATAAAATATATTCAGTTTATCTTTCCTGCAATATTCCAAATGAAAGCACCTTGTATTGGGATGGTAGCAGGGGAAGGTGCTTTTGAATTGATGTTATTCCACCAGTTTGTTGAGCCAGTGTCTAAAAATATATCTCTTAACTTCCATTTTGCAACTCTTTGAGGAAGACCAGCCATTTAGTTTGTGTCTTTATAGCATGCAGAACAAAAATAACCATGTTCATATTTGAAAATAAATAAATAAATAAATAAAAGAGAGACTTTTTATTAGTCTTCCAGAAAATTGTGTTATGTTTTCAGAATTAAAAGTACTGTTTGGGATTAATTCACAAGCCTAAAGCAAAGATGTGTGAAGGTAAATTTAACACAGAGGTGATATGTTCATTCTCTGGGGAAATGATGGTTGTCATTTTCACCTCATCTTCTTTGACAGAGAAAAGGTTCAGCAATTATGGCCTAATATAAGGGGGCAAAAAAAAAAAAAAAAAAAAAAAAAAAAGGGTGATAATTTAAAAACCAGACAAAAAGAATATGAAAAAAGCACTTCAGTGCATTTTCTTCTAATGATATAAATTTCAATTAACTGAATTGATAAATTAAGCTATAAAGCAATGCAAACATGCAGAAGAAAAATTCAAATAATTTTTTTCTTCATGCTTCCAATTCTTTATAGTACATTACATCAGTTAATGGCAATTTGTATAATTTGTGTAATGACATAAATTGCCATAAACTCTCACAGTGAAGTGTTGTAAAAATGATAAATCAGGGGTAAAGTATGGAGGATTAGATTCGTAGCTGCTGTGAATTCCATTAAAGTTATTACATGTACTTCAGTTTACACCTGCTCACCTCTAAACTCAGGCAGGGAGAGTACAAAGGAAGAAGCTATCACATGTAAGTCATAATGAGTCAAAGGTGAGTATGACTAAATCATTGGTTATCCAGGATGTGGCAAAGCAGTTACCGATGGCGTAATTTGTAGATGCTCAGAACTGTACCTTTGTGTGCTGGACCTTTCTGACCAAGATCTGGAAGCAATGTTTAAAAACACAGCTAGTGTTCAATGTAGTGAGAGTGTTACAGGCTGCTTTTCCACACTGACTCAAAGAAGAAAACTCAGATATAGAAATTTGCATCTAAATTGTTCCTCTGACCCTGGATTTCAAAGATCTTTAGCAGTATCAATTAATTCAGCATTATAAACCCACTCAATTCAAAGCCTTTTGGGTTTATTTATAGTGAGGTCTAGTGTCTGTTAAATAAAGATCATTATTCTCATCCCTGTTCATGAGATGGAGAAATGAAGACAAAGCCAACATTGGTAAAACTGACAGGAGATTTTGGCAAGAAATAGCTTTTTGTTTTCTATCAGTAACTTATTCCAAAGAATGATAGAATTATGGAAACTGAAACTTTTTCATGGGAATAGTAGCTTTTAAGCAATGGCTTCCAGGGTTCCAGTTCTAAGCACTAGGAGGAAAGAGCTCCAAAGCAGGGACTTATGCTTTGATTTTGTACCAAAGGACAATATCCTGAACATGTAAACATTTATGCATCCTGAACACCAATCTGAATCATCACAAATAACTATAGAAGGAATAATTTGAAGTAGGATCATGGTGAAATGTGTTTATATATCATAGCTTTGGATCCAATCTATGGGCACAAATAGAACTCTGCAAACCACAATGAAAGTTTGTCACAGACAAATAATCACAACAACCAAATAAACCACAGAACAACACTACTGAAAAATATACTGCTATGGAAAATGGATCATCTCATGTTATTTCACTCTGAAAATAAATTATTTCATATTTTACTTATTATTATTATTTAATATAATTAAGTGAATAGGTATTTTCAGATAAATATTTTAAGGTGAGTAAAGAGGTGCCTCCCCCCACTTTGCAAAGTCTACTGGAAGTATATTTTCACATTTGTGATTTTCTTGTTCGTTTTGGTTTGTTTGTTTGTTTTCCTGATTCATACAGAAATAAATAATTAGAATTCTCCAGTTTGGTCAGGCATTAATTCCAGTAAAAAATGAGGCAGATTCTGACTTTAAGCAAACTGGAAAGCTGGAGTAAAATGCTGAGATGTGTTTATAACAACTAGAATAAATGCTTGAAAGCAAATACATGGAGAGCAAAGGAGAATGTGCATATGGGATAGTAACAGAGAACTTATTCGTTCCAGTAGTTCAGTGATGTTCTAGTTTCTGTTATTATAAAAGATAATTAGGAAAAACTGTCAAGTCTGCAGATTAATCCTGCATACATCTGCTTGGAGTTTGCTTTGAAACCTCTTGGATCTTGAAAGACAATCTTGTGTAATTAGCTGAAGCCACTATAATCCATAAAAACATCTGATCACATTGATTTTCAGTCAATCAGACTCTATCTGTCAACAGCAATTCTAGAGATCATTCAAGAGGTCTTACAAGAGAACAACTTAGCCCTCTAAGGTCATTTAAACTTTTCTTTAGCTTTTAAATTGGAAGAAAAAAATAAAATAAATAAATAAATAAACAGTTACAGGCAGCAAAGGGTCCCAATTAAAATGGAAAAGCTATAAATATTACTACTACTACTACTACTATTACTACTACTACAACTAAAACTATGTGTATGTTTCTCTCCTTATAAAGATGTAGATGCACAGATATGTTATCACAGAATCACAGAGAATCACAGAATCACAGAATGACCCGGGTTGGAAGGGACCTCAAGGATCATGAAGCTCCAACCCCCCTGCCTTGCAGGGCCACCAAACTTCCACATTTAGTAGATCAAGTTGCCCAGGGCCCCATTCAACCTGGCCTTGAACTCCTCCAGGATGGGGCATCCACAACCTCCCTGGGCAGTCTGTTCCAGGATCTCACCATTCTCCCAGAAAAGAACTTCCCCCTAACATCCAACCTAATTCTTCCATCTTTCAATTTAAAACCATTTCCCCTTGTCCTGCCTCACAAGAGCAGAGTAGCAATGGACAATCACCTCCCTCTCCCTGCTGGCCACCCCTCTCCTGATGGAACCCAGGATACCATTTGCTTTCCGAGCTGCAAGAGCACACTGCTGGCTCCTGATAAGTTTTAAGACCTGCATGGATGAGTAAGGAACTCATGTGCAAGCTCCGCAGAAAGAAGAAAGTACATGATATGTGGAAAAAGGGTCTGGCTACTTGGTAAATCCCTCCCCACTGTAAGGGCAGAGCAAGCCTGAGAGTGCCTCATGAGTCTGAATGAGTACACGTCTATGGGGCCAGATGGAGTGCATCCCAGGGTTCTGAAGGAGATGGCTGGGGTGGTTGCCGAGACACCTTTGAGAAGTTGTGGCTATTAGGTGAGGTGGCAGATGACTGGAGGAAGGGTCACGTCACTCCCATATACAAGAAGGGGAGCAGGGAGGACCCAGGGAACTACAGGTGATACTCAACTCTGTGCCTGGGAAGATCATGGAACAGATCCTTCTGGACAACATGCTCAATCACATGAGGAACCTCTTTTCACTGGAGAGATGATACAGTCCTTTTGATCATCTCAGTGGCTCCCCTCTGGACCCCTCCAACAGCTCTGCATCCTTATAGTGTTGAGGGCCCCAGGCCTGGACACATTACTCCAGATTGGTCCTCATGAAGGCAGAGTAGGGGGGGACAGTCACCTCCCTCTCCGTACTCACCACATCTCAATGCAGCCAAGGTTACTGTTGACCTTGCAGGCTGCAAGACCACACTGCTGGTTCATGTTCAGCTTTTCATGCATCAGGACCCCCAAGTCTTTCTCCACAGGCCTACACTCAGTTCCTCTCCCATCCTGTACTCATATCTAGAGTTGCCTCAACCCAAGTACAGCATTTTGGCCTTGTTGAAGCTCAATAGATTCTCATGTTCCCACTTTTCCAGCATGTCCAGGTCCCTCTGGATGGCGTCTCTTCCTCCTCTCCAGCCTGTAAGCTGCCAAATGAATCCAGTCTTGCTTAAATATGGGAGAGATTATTTTCTTTTTCCAACCACACAGGATTTTGCTTGACAGCCATGATTTTTCAACATGATGCAGAGCAGCTTAATAACCACTTCATCTGGTTAACTCAAGACTGTAGGAATTTATTTATTTATTTATTTATGGCCTTATAGACTTGAACACTTTCAGTCTCACAAGGCTGTCTTGAAATCTCTCTCTCTTGCACTGGGAGGAATTTTACTCTCCCCACCCCATCATAGAAGTTCAGGGACATGAGTGGTGTGGTAAGGATCTCTGTCTGAGAAGACTGAGACAAAGAAATTGATAAGTACCTGAGCCTACTCCAAGCCTGAATAGGCAACCTCTCCCTTTGCATTTATCAGAGGGGGTACAGTCTCCTTTCCCTGTTTTCTCTGTCCAGTTTATCTAAGGAAAGCTCATACACAGAGTAAACACATAAAAAAAAAAAAACAACTATATACCTAAATAAATATTTTTGTTGAGAAGTTAAGAGCTTGAATATGTTTATAACCGATACTCATTTAAACTAATTTTAGCTGTCTAGAACATGTCATGTACTTCACAAAGGTACTCACAGAGACTGCAGAATGATTTATGTATTTTAAATAATTCAATATTTTTGTATAAAAAAAATAATGGAAAGCATATAATATCCTAAATGGCACATATGAAAATGTAAAGTTTTAAGATTTACCAAGTAAAATAATGTTTTAAATATATGAAAATGTAGTGTTGAATCTGTTTAGGAATCCTCTCCTTATCCATTTGGTTTTGATTTATACTTAACTAATAGTAATAAAAATTGCAAGCAGAGTGAAAACCTTATCAAAAAGTAAGAAAAATAGAGAGGGAGGGAGGGAGGGAGGGAGGGAGGGATGAAGGAAGGAAGGAAGGAAGGAAGGAAGGAAGGAAGGAAGGAAGGAAGGAAGGAAGGAAGGAAGGAAGGAAGGAAGGAAGGAAGGAAGGAAGGAAGGAAGGAAGGAAGGAAGGAAGGAAGGAAGGAAGGAAGGAAGGAAGGAAGGAAGGAAGGAAGGAAGGAAGGAAGGAAGGAAGGAAGGAAGGAAGGAAGGAAGGAAGGAAGGAAGGAAGGAAGGAAGGAAGGAAGGGAGAAAAAGTAAAATAGAGAGAAGTAGGGGGAAAAAATGTATTTGTGTAATACAGACATAACATGTCCATTAATAGTTATCATTTATACACTGTCACAAAGTGACAGTCATCTTAGGGATTGAAATACAGATAAACATAACAGCAGTACTGTTTAATCAGTTAAAAAACAATAACAACATGACAAAAGCCAAAAACTTTCTATACTTATTTTTAAATAATCCTGACACAAATGCCCAGCTTTAAAAATATTATGCAATGTTGTTACAATAGCTCTCTTCATAATGATGGTAAGTATTAATATGGAGAGTATTCTTGAGAATGACAGATCAATACCTTTACAGCCCTGCAGCCAAAGGGCCCCAAACCACTGCTAAATGAGCTCCAAACTTATATGGTGCAGATTAGAAGGGAGTAGAAGAATCCATCAATACAGATGGAAATGAAATACATATCCCTAAGGAATCTGACATTCCTGCTATCTAGATTGCAGTACAGCACAATGACTGTTGAAGCTCTAGTGTCCATTGTTAAATGCAGTGCATTTTTTTAGAATGCAGGTTATGTACAAATATAGGCATTGCATGACAAATCATTTTTTCTCCTTGCATGGGTTAATGCAACTATAAGTGCAAGACAAACTCCAAACTATTAAACACAGAGAAGATATGAAAATCATTTGTTCTTTTACTTGACGAGATTAGAAGAGATACAATTCCTTCCAAGACAGTATTGGTGCATAGTCAGCACTGGATGGAAAAATTCAAATCCTGAAACAGAAATGACAGTAAGCTGCAGTGAAGGAAGAAAAATCAAGCAGTCAGAATATTTTTCACCAGTCAGTTGGGCTAGATGTAACAGAAGTCTGGCTCTGTAATTGTATAGCCCTATTAATTCTCTATATAATACAGAATCTTTAATACATATATATTTAGTATACATTTCACAAAATGTGAATATGAGCAGAAATACTACTTCACAGAGAGTGGAGAAAACAAAGCAGAAGCTACTGCCTTTCAGAAATATATAAAGTCAAATTTATCCTAAATCCTAGAAGTCCACCCTTAAAGCTAAGATATTCTATATTTGCCATTTGTTAAACTGGGGGGTTAAAGCAAATTTTAGTCAAATCAGTAAATAGGCATACAAATTCGTACACAATATGAAACCCATTGTCTTCACCAGACTTCAGTTCAGTTTATAAAGGTACCACAGTATCACAGTATCGTGCGAGTTGGAAGGGACCTTAGAGATCATTGAGTCCAACTCCCGGGATTCAAGCCCTCTGTGTAGCAGAGCAGCATTCTGCCACTTATGAGGTATGTTCATGGAGAGCTTCAAGTTTTCTTGGTTGAGCTGAAAATGGACGAATCCAAGTGTAGCTTTGGAGACAGCACCACCACTCAGCCTGCATTCATCCTGCCTTCCCCTTTTCTGCTTCTAATGGAAAAAGAGAGAAGTAAAGAAAGAAGGGGAGGGGGGCAGGGGGCGGGGGAAAAAGAAAGGGGGGGGTGGGGAGGAAAGAAAGATTAAAAAAAGAAAAGGCCTTTAGTTCCTTCTCCCACTGTGTGACCTTGCAGAGTTGCAGGAGTTAAATGGAGCACCGTTTGGGAGCATCCATTGTTCTAATCACAGCTGCTCCAATACCATATTGTCAGTGAAATGGAAAAGAAATTAGCAGCTCATTTTGTGCGACGTGAACTTTCTCTCTCGCTCTCCTGCTTGATGAGAACACTCTCTTTGATAAATCAGCCATCATACCTTATTGCCATGCAGAGACTGGATGTAAAAAAAAAAATGTCAACAACATTTTTTCCCTGAGTCTTCTGGAAGCAATCAAGTTTCACTGCTGCAAAGGTAATGCTTAATTTTCCATCCTTGTTTTTTTGGCATATAGAAAGTTAACAGAGGACATATCTTTTAAAGCTACAAAAATTGATTGGACTTGCAACAGACGAGACGTCGGCAATGAATGAGATAAAGAGCAGATTCGGCACATTATTGCAAGAGAGGTTCCCATCGGTGCGTACCATTCACCGCCTTGTGCACAGACTTCAATTAGCAGTTAAGGATGTGTTGAAATATGTTGCAGGAATTAGTCATTTCAAAGACTTGGTAGGGAAGCTAAACTATATAGAGCTTGCAGTCAGCCAAAAAAAAAAAAAAAAAAAAAAAAAAAGAAAAAAAAAAGAAAAAGGAAAGAAAAGAAGAAGGAAAGAAAAGAAACTCAGCAAGACGGCAAGAAGAAGCTGAATGGGCATTTGTGGTATCATTGGAGCGTCTAAAGAGCAAACCAGTAGACAAGATGTGCTGAGTAGCCCATAGTTCCAAGACAGTAAAGGCTGTTTTAAGGTCATAGAAACCTCTGCTTAAATACATCACATTTTCAAGATACACTGTGGAGAAAAAAAGTTACTTTCCTAACTAAAAAGGATAAAGTCCTATTTAAATCTGAGCAAGCATTGCTGGGGCTTTACCTGTTCTTCAGAAGGGTTTTCTTTTCACACATAATGTTTTAAAATATCATTGCCATTTTGGTCATTCATTCTATTGGATATTATTTATTCATATTCATAACTTGTTTACTCAATGGATTTTATTTACTTTTAAATAACAGAAAATAATATACTTTAACAAAAAGATAAAAACACTGCAAGAGACTGATAACTTCTGTAAAAGTTCTTTTCCTTGTCTAACATAACTCAAGACAAAAGTATAACCTAAAGATAAAGGTATGGTAAACTGAGAAAAGTCTAGTTATCTTTTAAATGCAAAAGGCTGATAAGGTATATTTTTGCAATGAAAAACATTTTAAAGTATAAATATGTGTGCTCTGCTCTGTTTGTTTGTTTTTTTCCCCATAAAAAGAGAATTTGGGGCCAAATTGTCAATTTCATTTCTTCTTTAATAAATTATATTGACTTTTCCACAACAGCTTCACCTATGTATACACTCATGGACAACTAGGATGAGAAAAGATCATGAGAGGTCACTACATTATTTCCTTGTCCCAAGGCTGGATCAATTATACCTAAACCATTCCTGACAGTTTTCAGACTCAATTGTTTAGAAAAGCCTCTGGTATTTGAGTGTCCATGACTTCTCTGGTCAGTTCATCCAACTGCTTATTTACCCTTACTATTCCAATACTCCCTACTACCCTTATTATTTATCCCACAATTTCTATTGCTGCTACTGAAACTCTTCTGCTTATAACTCTTACAGCTTACCAGCTATAAGCAAGGACAAAAGAATTTTATTATTCCTGTTAAAAAATATATAAAAAATAATAATAAAAAAAAATCTTTCAACATATTTGAATGGTTCAAGATGAACACTGTAGAAACATTTTTCCTAAGACTATGCAGGTGGTCTGATTTGAAGAAAATCAAGGGATGTCATAAAGAAATGCAAACATAGTCAATCACATAAAAAAGTAAATACTGTGGAATTTATCAGCCTGGCATTGCCACAGAAGAGTTAAAATATCCTATGCAGTATGTTTGGAATTTATAAGTTTATATTAAATTTATAAGGAGTTGGAATCACTTGCAGCTGAATCATTTACATCTGTAGAAAATGAAGATGGTTTTATGCGTATTGCATTCCATAAAATATTCGCACAAAGTTTCAAAAAAGGGATTTTAATGTGTAGGCCTGATTCTCAGAAATGCCAGGAGCAAAGCAGGTAGAATTTCACATGAAACTAGTAGTGTAAGCAAGGGGTGACTCAGACCATATTCCTCTACGTAAAGAAGATTTAAGGTACTTAAAAGATTTGCAGCAGAGACTTGTGCATCAATGTTATGAAGGCTTTTTAGCCACAAATATTAATGAACTCTGTTTGCTAAAACAGACTGAATATTGAACATCTGCAAATGGCAGCATGAAGTTTGAACCCTAGACAGTTCATTAAACCAGTTTGACCCAAAGCCAAATTGTTCAATACCGGCTTACAAAAGGTAACAGAGACTTTCTGCCAGCTGGAAAACAAATGAATCTCAGCACTGCTTCTATAAAGATCGACAGTGACTTAAAAATAGCCTGAGGTTAATATTATAAATCTTTCTAAAAGAGATTTGAGTGCATATTCTTCATGCCAGCCTTGGATCAATCTTGCAAAGCGATATCCTTTCAAACGACAGTGATACAAAATATTGGATGCTGTAAGAAGTGAGACTTATTAACTTGCTAGACATCTCCTTTCCCACCACTGCAACAATCACCAAAGCACCTTGGACAAGGCCATAAGTTGGACAGTGCTAAAACAGCCTGTGGAACACAGGATAGCCAGGTGCCTGAATATAGAGATGTTATTACCACAGAATAAATAAGTGAGAACAGTCTATGGGAAGAGAAACAAATCACTGCAATCAGGAGCTTCTTGAGGGTAGGTGTCCTCATACACAGATGGGATGTGAGCTGGAGTTAGAGTTACTGCCTCCAAGGACCATAGTAAGGGTGAACCAATCTCAGTCCCCAAAATGCCTTGATCTGAATGCAGTCGATCTGCTCCAGCTATACCACTCACTGATGCTGTCACTCAGAGAACAGAACTGCAAAGTGTGGAACAACACAGCTTGGAGGATTCAGTGCAAAATGGGGAAGAACTGGATATGCTAAAATCTCCAGCTATGCTTCCTCCACAGGATAAATAAACTGTCCCAATTTTTCCTTTCCTGCCCAGGTAAAAATTCATTTCAGCATCCTCCAAGATACTTGAACAGAGAAAACAGCAAATTTCTTTCTTAGGCGCTATTATTCTGGCCCTTTTCATGCATAAAGATATTTCTTGTAATTCACAGTTGTACCCCAATGTCCAGATACTGCCAATTTATCTCTAGATCTCCGTGCAAATGCATTTATTCCATCCATTTGTCTGTCTGCTGCAACAAGGCAAATATGCTTAGATCTAACAGCATGAATATTAAGAGTGAATGATAAATGCTGCTTATGGTTAGTATGCATAGAGGTTCAGCCCAGTATGCCATCCGACATATCGTTATTATCTGTGGTACAGAAGGATGTCTATTTATATTAGATAATGCTTTATAACTAGACCTCATTGTCATAATCTGGAAGTAAGAAATCATTGCTTGATGCCAGATTTACTAATCTGAAATGGCAATAACCACCATTAACCCAGCCCATTTCTCAAAGTTCAGACTCATTTGCTATCAGAGATGGCCATGCAGCTCCCAGCACTATCCACAGGAGATGCCTGCAGGCATCCAAAGATTGAAACAACTCCCTGGATTCCACATTACCAGGGAAATCTGTTGAAAGAGTAACATGTTCTGACAATAAGAGAATATAGTTTTGGTTACGTTGCAGTAAGTTCTGTGATGTTATCCTCAGCAGAGAACAGATATCACTCATTTTCAAATTATTTCAAAGAGTTTTATCTGCACAAGTCCATTTAGCCAAAAGAGGCAGAAGCTATGTGAATGCTCTCTGTTGGGCAGTTTTTCATGTGCCTCTGATATTTTATGCTAGCATTTGCTCCCCTGGTCATTCCCAAACAGGGCTGCATGTCTGATGCTGCTATGAGGCTTCTGTGAGCACCAGGAATAATCTCTACCACATCTTTCCCATGTGGGTCAGATGATGTGGCTTTGCTCCACCACTAGAAGTAAAACCCCCAGTTTTAGCTTTCTTCATTCTTTCTTGGGTTTCAAACAAAAGTCCAAAGATGGTACACAATTCCCTTTCCAAAAGCAGAGGACAAAAGAGAAAAAAACCAAAACAACAACAACAACAAACCAAACCTGTAATACGCTGCTGGTTAATAAGAACCGAAATAGACCCCTTGGCTCTGAACAACTCAGTTCTTTGCTCTTCTTTAAACACTAATATGAGACCATTCACTGTATTAACTATAAAAATTTCCTTCTTTCTTTCAGGATTCTCCTTCCATTTCATTCAGGTTTTGTGGCAGTATTACATATGTGTCTTAAGTAAGATTTCTTCTATACATGGCCATGAAAAAATGTAGGGTTCATTTTCCCCTTCACACACATTTATCCAATGTCTTGCAGTTTTCTCATGAGGCCAGCTGAGTGTGCTGTCTGCATGGCATTTCAGTGATGAAAATACTAATATAGAGAAATATGTTTCTTGTGAGATGTGTTGGACTGAGCTTACTACCCTATAACCAAAATGATACATAAAGTTCAGGACCCTGAAAAATGCAGACACATGATTGTATAGGCAAAAATAAACTCTAAATGGACCTTCAATTCTGGTTCTGTAATCCAGAATGAGATATGGTCCACCAGATATGAGTGAGCGTACATTCTGGAGTCCACAAAAGATAATCTTTAATCCTTATGGTGATATTCTTGGTGACTGTAATATTTTCTCAAGTTCCACAGTATTTATGAAAGCCTTCGTCCATCATCTTGCCAGCTTTGAAAACAATTGTGTACACTCCATGGGAAAACAACAACAACAACGACAACAAAAACAGATCAGAAGATTAATGGCAAAGTCTTGTCTCCTGGAATGCTCCAAATATGGCCTCCAAGTAGAAAAATCTTGCCTCCTGAAATGCTCCAAATATGGCCTCAAAGTATATCCTTAGTCATATTCATGGCCTATTCACTTTTTGGATTTTCTACTGGCAATTCTTCTCCTCAGACAAAATTGTCAGTAAGTATCAGTTCAGATGTATATCTTTCTATATCTTGTCGGATGTACATTAAGATCAGTGACTTGCTTTTCATTTGGAGATAGCAGAAGGGCTATATGAGAGATATGGTTCTACTCTTGTGTTGGTGAATACTTTGTGAGAAGTAGAGAGGTTCATCTGCCTGAGTGACCTCATCTGAAAATGTTTAGGATTCAGTTCACAGGTACATGTATATTTTCATAAGGCTGCAGTTGAACTGAAGAGCATCTAAGTTGCGATTAGAGTCAATACACATTAAGTCAGGATAGTGTCCATGAAATCTAAAGATTTATTCTGTTGGTCAAAAGCAGAAATGAATCTCCTTTGGGATATCTCTGAGTAAGCTGTCGTACAACCCCTCCCCTCTATTTTTATAGAAGGAGATTATTTATCCCCTTTTAAGATTCAAGACAGGCTCCAATAATGATTTATTGATAGCTCTGATCTCTTTTCAATAATTAGAAAGCTCATAAAGTGACTTGTATAGTCTTTGTTTTCAGATGCTAGGGCTCATGCTAATGAATCCCAAGAGTTCTCCATCCCAATATCTCTTGTCACGCAGAAGCAGTCTCTATGTTAGCAGGCAACAAACTTTTTCTTAAATTCTTCAACCATTTTTTGGCCATCATTGTACTTGCAGTGCTACATAGCATATTTGATCCAGCTTTATTAATTGACGCCTTCTTAATGGGGCATTTCTCCTTTGCTTTCTGTAACATCTGGCTCACAACTCAGAAATTAGATAATGGGAAAGACAAGTCAAAGCATGCCACAAGACAGTTCCTTACTATAGTTTGGAAATGGTAGAAATTTCCATAAAGATGATTTCTTCTTTGGAAAACATGAATCCATCCAAGTCAGTATCTTTGCAAGAAAACTGAAAACTGTAATGAATTTTCCACTTTTCAGGTATTTCAATAATTGACAGCTGATACAGCAGGGGTGCTACTTTTAGTTCAGAATTGATTATTTTTTAAATGTATTTGTTTTGAAGGGTAAAACTTCCAAGTTGAATTAACTGGAATTAGACTTTAGGGTTGGCTCTCTGTTCAGGTTTTACTTTGTGAAATTGCTATCATTATTTTTATTATTTTTATAGTGAGATTTTGACATCATTTAATTAAGTTTAAACCCTCTTCTTCTGATCCCTTCTGTTTGGCTCTGTCTTTCTTACTCCTAACCGTGGCTCCTTTGGCAGCTGATTTCCCCATAGTCTAGACAGCTCGATCCATGATTTGAAATACTGGTGCCTTGAATTATTTTTCAGCTCCGCCCCTTGTCCTTGTGCTTCTAATTAACAGCATGGAAAATGAGACAGCAAGTGATATTCCTACTTTGAAAATAAAACTAAGTTAAATGAAACAATATTATATATATATATATATATATATATATATATGTGTGTGTGTGTGTGTGTGTGTGTGTGTATATATATATATATATATTTATAATATATATGCAACTCACTTAGGACAACCAAAACAGATGGTTGAATATTCTGATGAAAAAGACATTTTTAGTCTCAGGTCAAGCCTGACCAGCTTTATTGAAGGGGAAAAAAAAAGAAATCAATCAATTTGCTGTGTGAAAAATGAGAAGTTTAAAAATATAAGTATTTGAAGATTTATATATATATGTTTATATAGGTATATCTCCTTCAGAGTTCCAACATCACATGTACATTTGCTGAGTCTGGATGGCTTGGTTCTGTTTTCAAGATGCTCTCTGAGAACATGTATTTGTTTGTAAAGAAGCATTCTGATTAGAAATGGGGAGGGAAAGAAAGAGAGAGAAGGTAGAAGAAGAGAAAGAGAAATCCAGTGTACCACTTCATATGCTGAAGAAGAAAAAGAAGACTCATATCAAAGAAGCCTCCTAGAATAAGCTTTCCTGGAGCTGATTATAAACAAACCACACAATTTCACAACACTTCTCATTTCACCCAAGGCCTGCAAATAAGTTTTGCAGTTTTGCACTGATTGCCGTTGATTTATTTATTTTTTTTAATTTCGCTTTTTTTTTTTTTTTTTTCTTTTTTTCTTTTCTTTTTTTTTTTATGAGATAAGTTAAGGAGAGAGCAGGGGATTATTTTTAAGCAAGGTGACAGTGGTTTTTGTGTAATATAATTGGAAATAATGGTTCTGTATAATTATTAATTATACTGGCCATTCACATCTATTACCTATGGTTTAGGATAACTTTTGTGCAGATAAGTTCCAGCTTATGCTCCTCAAACACCAGTATTATAATTGGTGTTATCCTGGTTTCCCCATTAAATCCAGAAACTCTCAAATACATCTGCTCCACTCATTTCACTCCAGAATGGTAAGTATTCATTGCAGGAAGAACAGAAAGCAAAAACAGTTGTTTTATTTGAAATAGAAAGAGGGAAAAATCCACAACTGTTTTTAATATTTGCCCAAGTAGAATAAAAGAAAAGAAACATTAGAAAACAAAACAAACAAAAGAAACTACTGGTTGACTGAACAGCATATCAATATTCAACTTTCAGGAACGCAACAGGTTCAGATTTTACAAAATTAGTAATTTCCTTTCAGATATCAAAATACAACTGCCATAAGCATTAGTAATTATGTTGGAAAGTTAGTTTAGCTCACTAGGAATCTCTCCTCAGTATTACAAATGTCCAGGCAGAGGATGTGCACTGTTAGAAGGAGTTAAAAGTAGCAGGATAGCAAGAAAGATCAATGATTTCTCATGATAATTTTCTTGTAGCATTCAGTCAATGACAGTCTTGTGCTGAATGTGACCCTGTGCAACCTTCAAACATCATTTTATATCTTGGTTTCTCATCTCTGAATGTTGACTTTTATCCATGTCTTGTTACAACAAAACAAAGACAAAACACAATTTCAAATAATGTAGAATCATTTCTGATATTTGTGAAAATATAGACCATTAACAGTTCCATCGCTTGGATTTTTATTTTGTTTGTTTGATTGGTTGTTTTTTTTTTTTGTTTCTTTGAATCTCTTTATATTTCTTCCTTATTTACTTTAGATTGTTTGGAAAACTTAAAACAAATGTTCTGAAAGTCACTGATTTCCAAAATTTCTTGAAAGAAAGAAGCTATATAGACATATTGTGAAAGCTGCATTAGCAAAGGTATGACTACTGAAAGTGCGGTTCATTAAACATCGGGGTCCACAAAGAGTTTCTGAACTAGGGAAATATAATTTCATTGTAAACTAACTATTTCTCTAATCCAAATTCAAATAATCATAGTAGGAACATCCATAAGAAAATAGAATTCATTTGTTTTGTTCATCATGGAATGCCTTATGTTCTTATCAGCCTGGTTTTCTTCAGAGTCGGAGATAACATGGACTAGACTCTGCATGCCTCAGTCTTTGAAACCTCTGACAGCTCTGATAACAAGATCAGTCTGAGAAGTTTAACTGATATATTTTCCAGAGAGGTAAATTCAGTGGGAGAGGGTGTAGTCTGAACATGCACTAGTTGAACTATATAAAAGGTTGATTCTATTCATCAGTGTCTAAACAATTTGCAGTAATGCACAGTGCAACAACATTTATTTCACTGTCAAAATAATAAATGGGGGAAAAAAAAAAATAGGTGTATGTAAAAAAGACAGGAATAGCTGGCATATCTCAGTGAAGAGAAATACTACACTGAAGCAGTAGCTCTGGGTCACCATGTGCTGTGGGTTCTTATTTATTTATTTGTTTGTTTGTTTGTTTATTTATTTATTATTTTCCTCTGAATTGATTTGAAGAAGAAGGAATAAAAACAAAAATAAAATACAAAAGTGACAATCTTTTACTAAGAACAGTTGGGAAAAAAAATCTTGTTTTTATAAATTACAATATTAATGCCTTACTTTCTAGAAAAAAAAATCTAAAAATTAGGTTTGCATCCTATACTGCTTGATTGCAAATATTATCTAGAACAGCATAGATGATGTTGTTACGATTTGACTCTGGCTTCTACTCCTGAGCCATCATTTTAACCTATTATAAATGTTTTTATGCTTCTTGGATTATTTTATTTTATTTAAACAGGCTTTAAAATCATGCACAGAAGTTATATCTTTTCTAAGTAGAATAAAGAAATCACTCATTGTATTACTAAATCACTTGTCTGAATTGTTTGTTTTCTTTTGTAAATGACTCACCTTTTTGTCTTCTTCCCTATTACATCAAATTAGTGGGTTATTTGAGCTTTTCTCCCTATACTCACTTGATGTGTGTACTAGCAGAAAGTAGTTTCCCATATTAGGGTTAAGATCTTAGATCACTTAAATCTTAAATTTTAGTAGTCATCCAAGGTAAATGGTGGCATATATTGACTACAATATAAAGGATATTTCAACTTCAGATAAAAGTTCATTGTTATTAACAGTATGTCTGCAGTTCTAAGGTCATAGACATAGCTAAATCACTGTAACTTCAGACATTTATTTGGAATCTTGTTTAGAAATAGATTTTACAGAAACTCAAATTTCAAACCAGTCATATTTGTTTTGGTATGGAACGCAATGATGTGCGAAGTATTTATCTACAGCTATTCACAGTGGTTATAGTGCTCATGAGACCTGATTATTCCAGTCATTTCAAATTCTTATTGATTAAAATATTGCTGCTACTTCATACGTCATTCATCAGGATGAAAATTCCATTGCTGTTCATCAGCTGGCTGAAACAATTCTGTCCATAGCCACTAGAGCCTGTATTTGTTTTCTGTCATCAAAGAATTTGATTCAAGGCATTGCTTCAGTATTTGTAGCTTTCCTGTTAGTGCATTTTCATATTACTTGATTCCAGTAAGGTAGTTTAACAAGGTGGTACCAACCAAGATCACTAGCTTGAAAGAATAAAAAATCCGCCTTGAGAACTTCCATAAAAACAAACAAACAAAAACAAAAACAAACAAACAAAAAAACAAAAACAAAAACAAAAAAAGACTAGAAAACAGGACTCTTTCCTCTTCTCCAGATTACCCTGTATTTACTATGTCATTCACTACTACACTGTGACTCCTGTCAGAACAACAGTGTACATCAGAATTCATATTGGTCCAGCTCTTCTTAGCTAATCTGTGCTACTGGTTTCTGACTTCTTCAGTTTTCACTTCTTCAGAGGTATGCAATCATATTGGGTTTCTTAGAGTTCTGTATGACTGAAAACATTTCTGCAAAAAAGATGTGATCCCTAGGAAATGGTATTGTATATGCATTTCTATATATATATATCATTATTTATAAATGCCTTAGCAAGTGGGTTACTTGCTTTGGGCTTTTTTTCTGAAATTTTGATATAAATGCAAATTATTATAGTAGCAATATTTGTTTTTCAGGCAAGTTTATTTTCCCTTTGTTTCCTAGCTCTGAACACTCAACAGATTTCACTTTACCTGTATTTTATTCAAAGTTTGCTTCACTTATGCCCACAATCTCCTCGTTGTATAGAAGAAATTGCTTTCAATTACACATATATCACAGCACTTAAACATTAGTCTCACTTTTCTGTGGTTAATAATTCACCTTATATTCTAACATCCATCAACATAAAATCGGCATAACAACTTTTATGAATCCCTTTATCATCAACACACTCCAAATGCTTATACAATTCATACTACAGATTCACATAGGAACTGGCTTAATAACCCTTAAAGTTGCTATAACGTTCACATGCTTTCAATCATAGAATTATTGTTCATGTTTTCAGACAAGACCCTTTTTAGTCATTTTATGTTATTATCTCATATTTCTTTAAACCCCTCAAGCTGGATCTGCATCTCAATATAGCTGGTACAAACTGGTGTAAAATCAAAGTAGTTTCCGGAGTTCCTTCATGCTTGCATCAGAGAAACTGAATAAAACTTACCTGGGCTTTGGCAGTGCTTTGGAGGAGGGAGAGTTATAGGAGGAAGTGATTTTCCATGAGATTCACTGTAGCTTTTCACCTGGTACCATATTTTTTGCTGCTTGAACTTTTAAAAATACACATTTTTTATTATTTATTTAATTATTTATTTTCCCTAATGAAAACATCTTAATCACACACATTTCCCAGACAGAGAGTATCAAATGCAGTTGAAGTTAGTATTTTTAGCAAGTGGTTTTAATACCTCAAGTTTACTCATCCAAACACAGCTCAGTAGCTCTAAGGTCTGATTTCCCCATCACACACACACCTCCTACTGAAGTCAGTGGGAGTCACATGCACATCTGTCAGGATAATCAAGTCTGAAGTTTATCACTATCAATTTGAGACTTAACTTTATCATTTCCAGAGGCCATCTGGGCTTTTTCTGTGATAGTAATTTTGTCTTCCTTATTTTCCACTACTTTTATCCTATTCCAATAATTCATTCCCAAAAGGACTCTTTTTCCATATCTCACATCTTTTTTCTCCCCTCACCAAACTTCATTCCATCAAACTATGAAAAAGCCCTAAAAACAGCCAGAAGTGAGGTGTGACAGAAAGGCTGATGATTTTTTTTTTATTTTTTTTCTCTTTGTCAGTCATTGATGGGTGGTATTTGTCTGTATATTTAATTAATGACAATTATTAATTCATGAATTCATATTGCATTAGCACCTAGAAGCTCTATTATGAACCCCCATTGTGCTTATTAATGAACACCCACATAACAAGCTGTTAACTTCACATTTTGGTGCATTGCATGAATAAAAAATGCAATTACAACTGTTACTGTATTAATGGCCCGATTCTTCTTTCTTTTACATTGAGTATATGCCAGAATAACTCAATGGCAGTCAAATGAGACACACCAGTGCATCAGTTTTCTGGATTTACATTTATGGTGGATCTTGGAGAATGTTTTATCCCAGGATCACAGAATCATGAGACTCCACATTCTCTCTGGGCAACCTGTTCCTGTAGACAGTTGCACGCACAACAAAATAGAACTGTGTTCTGGTATTCAGGGGGACCTTTCTGTGTTCCTATTTGTGGCCACTGCCTTTTGTCCTAGTACTAGATACTTCTGAACAGAACCTGCTTCTGTACTTGCACGCTTCTTTCAAGTGTTTATACACACTGATAGGATTCCCTCTGAACCTTCTGTTCCCCAAAATAATGAACAGCCTCAGCTTTCTCAGCCTTTCCTCATTCATAGAAGTACTTCACTCCTTTTGTCACCTGCATGACCCTTCACCGCACTCTTTCTTGTACATGCATGTATCTCCTGCACTGGTTAGCCCAGCACTGGAATCCCTAATACATGGCTGAATCCTGAGCTTGAATAAGGGATCTTTAGATCTCCAGGCAAATGTTTCTCTAGCTGAGATACTTCAGCCCTTCCTTTACATTAATACTCACAAAACTGAATGCAACTGAATGATTTTTCAGACCTCAGTACATCCTTTGCTAAGAAGGTTGTAAACATTATATTCCCAGAATAAACAAATCTGCCAGTCTAGTTATGCCATGGTGATGACTAGACTGTCAGGGAAAGAGAGGTGAATATCCTCCTCAGCTCTGCTCTTGTGATGCCTCATTGCTTCATCTGGAGTACTGCATCTAGACTTAAGGCTCCCAGCAAGAAAAGATGGGAGCTGTTGTGCTGGGAGGACCATGAAGATGATCAAAGGGTTGGAACATTTCTTCTATGAAGAAAGAATGAGGGAGTTGGGCTTATTTAGCTCAGAGAAGACTCCAAGCAGATGTTACTGTGGCCTTCCAGTACTTACAGGGTGGGAGCTTATAAACAGGAGGAAGACAAACTTTTTAAATGAGCTGATAGTGATAGGATAAGGGAAGTGTCTTTAAACTAAAATAAAAGAGATTTAGATTAAATGTCAGGAGGAAATTCTTATTCATTGGATAATGATGCACTAGAAAATAAATACTGCCCAGAGAACTTATAAGTGCCCCACCTCTAGAGGCATTCAAGGCTATGCTGGGTAGGGCAATTTGATCTAGTAGCTGGCAACACTGCCCATGGCAGTAAGGTTGGAACCAGATGATCCTTAAAGTATTTTCCAACCCAAATCTTTTATTGTTTCTATGGTTTAATGAGATGCTAACGACACCTCTCCATTCTCCCATTTTTTATTTATTTATTTATTTAATTTATTTATTTTTGCTAGGTATGCTTCTGAGGTTTCTGCACCAAGATAGGAGAAGGGAAATGAACTTCTGCATTCACTTGCATGCTACAGAAACCACAACTAAGTTCACCCATCCCTTCCTAGCATTTTTTTCCCCCTTGTTCTTTCTCCTTTTTAGCTACAGCAGTAAGTGCATTAAAGTAGTACATTTAGGTCACTTCAGACCAGAACATTAAAACAAATGCTGATAGTTCAAGGTTAATAGATGCATAAAACAAAAGTAATTCCACGTCAAAGCTGAGATGACAGGTGATTTGACTTGAGACTGCCTTGCAATCACTCTTTTACATGTGCTCTGTACTGAGCCTGGCGGAAGGTGTTATGTTTCTGACATTTACTTGTCAGAAAGGTATGACAATAGAAATTGTTTCTATCTCTGCTGGTCCCAGATGTTAACCTTCTAGCTTTATTTTGTAATTGGGGTTCCACGGAGCTTTAACATTTTCTATTGATTCAATAGAAGCGATAACATTTCCAATCATAAGAAGGCATTATAGAAATATCAGGCAATTCACATATCAAAATGTTTGATAGCTGGGCTCACCACATTAATTTCTGTCACCTTTGCTAGGAACCCTTTATCCTCTTTTTAATACTGAAGGACACCTGAGAGTAGTTTCTGTCACTTTTATTGTTCAATAAAGTAGACAAAAGTTTCAATTAACAACCAAGAAGCCTCTAGGAAACTGTGAACGAGAGTATATTTTATTCATTTTGCTGTATTTTTTTTTTCCTAATGTGCCAGCTGTGACTTCTAAGCCACGCTTCGCAGGAGAGAGGAAAAAAAAAAAAAAAAAAAAAAAAAAAAGTTGAGGGCCATATTTTTAAAACAACTTTGTTTTAAGTGTGAGAGTCAGGTGTTACAAATATTTTTTACAGTACTGATCTACTGGGGGAGATCAATAACTTGATATGATACTTTAGCTTTGATTCGAAGCCAAAGAAAAAAATGAATATATGTAATCCATGGTGTATTAGGTTAGGAATGAGAAGATTGATATTTTACATCAGCATGCTATTTAAAAGCTTGGGTGCTGCATTTAGATATTTTGCAGTTTGTAAATAGTGAAAGAATTACCTGTTGGGTCTCCGTGCCATTTCTATGCCTCTCCTGCAGTCAGCGCTGATAAGTTCATGAAGGAACCTTCCATGACCAGGGTATTATTTTAACTTCAAAAACCCGTTTGTAGAAAAAATCTACAGATTTGGATGAAATAAATATTTACCTTGGCCAATCATTCCACCAGTCAAAAAATAATGGCAATATCCTTCTGCTGACCTATTTCTCAGGCCCAGTGCATGATAATACTCTCAATAATGTGTTTTGATTTTTTTTTTATTTATTTTTTTTTATCCCTGAAGTAGAATCACAGAAACATAGAATCACAGAATCATAGAATCGTAGAATAGCACAGGCTGGAAAAGACCTTGAAGATCATCAAGTCCAACTGCAACTTAACCATACTACCTTAATTCTAACAACCCTCCACTAAATCATGTCCCTGAGCATCACATCCAAATGGTTTTAAACACATCCAGACTGGTGACTCAATCACCTCCCTGAGAAGCCTATTCCAGTTCTTAAAACCCTTTCTGTAAAGTTTTTCCTGATATCCAAACTAAGCCTCCCCTGGCTCAACTTGAAACCAATTTTCCTCATTCCATCACCTATCAGCAATGAAGAGACCAACCCCACTCTCGCTGTAAGCACATTTTAGACATTGGAAAAGAGCAATAAGGTCTCCCCTCAGCCTCTTTTTCCCCAGACTAAACAGCCCCAGTTCCTTCAGTATCTCCCCATAGGGCATATTCTCCAAGCACTTCACAGGCCCTGTTGCCCTTCTTTGGACTTGCTCCAGCACCTCAATGTCTTTTCTGTACTGAGGTGCCCAAAACTGAACACAGTACTCGAGATGAGGCCTCACCAATGCTGAGTACAGGGGCAGGATGACTTCCCTAATCCTGCTCACCACACCGTTCCTGATACAAGCCAGGATGTCATTGGCCTTCTTGGCTACCTGGGCACACTGCTGGCTAGTATTCAGCCATCAGTACACCAAGGTCCATTTCTGTGTTCAGTGTTCAGGCATTTAGACATGATGGTGTTTTCAGGACCCTTCTATTCTACCCTGTCCCACTGACATACTTCTGAACAGTTGTTAAATCTTAGTGTCATACGACCTTCTGTCTGAAGCTTTGATATCCTCTTGACTTCACAGTTTCCCCTGGGCATCTCCCACTGTAAGATTCCAGTCTGACCCAGTCTGAGTAGCCAAGACAACAGATTGAAAACATTTTGGGGACTATGGCTGTTATTCTTTATTAAATTGAATCAATGAAAAGAAAAACATGTAAGTAAATGACCATTTTGATTTCGGAATCTCTATTATTGGTGTTTTTATTTTAAGGTCTGTAGATATTTGTGCCTAAATCATTTTTATATATTTCACTGAAAGTCATAAAGCATCTCAATAACAGTGCTCATTCTTTTTCTCTCTCCTTCATCCCCAGCTCCTGAAAGAAGAGAATTCATATAAAATTTCAATCCATCTAAAAGCTACCAATGTATAAAACAGGATCACCATTCCACAATGTAATAAATATAAACACAGTGCAATAGACATTGGTGTCATGTAAACAACTGTTAAATTTCAGAAAGAAACATTTCTTACAACTGTATAAACCTCCTGTCAGAATGACTGTGAAGGATAAGTTAGAGCTACATCCAGTCTTAGTTGCTTTATATTCCCTTCATTCTCACTGAAGAATGTACAATTGCTGTGAATAAGAAATCTCCTTACACTGAGAATCCAAACTGCTTTTCATTTTTCTCCCAACCTTCTTTCACCTTCCTCAACAGGGGTGCAATCCACTTACATCTAAAGGGAGACATAAGGTCAGATGGTCTGCTTCATAAGGCTGTACTCAACGATTAGATTACATCTTTCTTTTCATCAATGGACAATTAAGAGTCCATCACAGACAGTGTGAACTGTTAATTCCCTGATGTGGTTATGCCTCTTGTGGAAACTGAAAATGATGGGAAAATTGTTGTAGTTAAAACACAGGCTAATTCTTGAGGATGAGATGCATTTAGCCGTGCCACAACTTTGTGACAAGGATGATGTCATGCTATTCACTTATGAATGCTTCTGGATGACTCAAGAGGAAGGGCTGGCTTGGACAGTGATGAACTAATTTTAAGGAATAAATAAAAATTTTAAATAAATAAAGTCCAATCTATTAATGAAAACTGAAAAGGATTTAAGCATGGCATAATTTTAAGCCTGGTTTCAGATTTCAAATACAATGTTTGTCTTGTGTTGCTATGTAAAATAATGTGAAAAAATGAAGAAGTGTTGGGTTCTGCGCTTTGGCCACAACAACCCCATGCAATACTGCAGGCTTGGGGCATGGAATGATGTGTGATAGAAAAGGCCCTTTGGGTGTTTGTCAAAAGCCATCTGAACATGAGCCATCACTGCATGCACATGGATAAGAAGGTCAAAGGCACCGTGGCTTATACACAGAATAAAACTAAGTAGTCTAGAGAAGTGATTGTCCCGCTGTACTCAGCACTGGTGGGACATTATTTTAAATACTGTGTTCAGTTTTGGGCCCCTCACTACAAAAAAGAAACTGAGGTATCAGAGAGTATCCAAAGAAAAGTAGAGAAGTTAGTGAAGAACCTGTAGCACAAGTCTTATGAGGAGTGGCTTAGAGAACTGGATTGTTCAGTCAGGAGAAAAGGCAGTTCAAGGGAAACTCTAAACAACAACTCCTTGAAAAGCGGATTTTGGCAAGATGGGTGTTCATTTCTTCTCTCAGGTAGCAGCAATAGGATGGGACGTAATGGCCTGAAGTTGCACCTGAGGAAATTCATGTTGGATAGTAGGATTTTTATTTCATTTTTTTTTTCTCCAAAAGAGTGATAAAGCATTGGAGCAGGCTGCCCAAGAAAGTGGTGGAGTCATTGTCCCTGGAGGCACTGAAGAAATGTCTACATGTGGCACTCGCAAGCATGGTCTAGCGTGCATAGTGTTAACGATTTGACAGCTGATCTAGACGAGCTCAGTGTTTTTTTCCAACTTTCATGATGCTATGATTCTATAACTCTGTGATTCTAGGTGAAAACAAAAGCTAATAATAATAATAATAATAATAATAATAATAATAATAATAATAATAATAAAGACATTTAAAACACCTTTTTTTTTTTTTTTTTTTTTTTTTCCCTGAATAAAAGAATTTTCCAGTCTATTTTCCTATATGCTTCTGTATTCCAAATAATTTCCAACCAATTTTTTTGATATGTGCAAAAAATCTGAACTGTTGCCCTGTACTCTGGTCAGTGCAGCCACTGTCAATAATGGACTACCAATTTCTTTTGAGTTTAAAAGGTTTCTGCTCTTAGGCACATTAGGCATATTAGGCTTTCTTTGTCTGAACTTACCTTGACCTGTCAGCAGCAGTGTTTTCACTTGGCTTAGTTGTAGCAGCAGTTTTTCCAGTCACTGGGTGGTTATTCCTGTTTCCTTTTGCTTAGCTTATTGTCGAGCCATAGGCTTTGCATAGATAGGAGAAACAAGTTGATCTTCTGTATAGAATTAGTTATTTATGACTAATTAATTACATCATCTCTAAAATGTACATATGCAGATGTGAAAATGAGATGAGAAAATCAACCAATAGAGCATGGGTTGCAGCAGGGAAAACCAAAAAGCACTGGCTTTTACAATGAATGTCAGTCTCCTTGGTGACTTTCAAATTTTAAATTCCCTCTGAAATGGGTGTTGCATGGATGATGTCTTAATAAGGAATCACCTTATCTACAAGTACAAGTGCAAAACATTGGTAAAAAAATTAACAAAAATTATCAAACATAAGAAGTTGCCACCTGGCTCTTGTCTCAGATGCTTTAAAAATTATCCCTGCCTAAAAGAAGAGAACAAAACTAAATGAGGTAAGGTAGTCTGTTTCTGTTGTTGTTTTTGTTTGTTTGATTTTCAGAAGAATAACATGGAATCATAGAATCACAAGGTTGGAAAGGACATCCAACATAGATCCTCACCCAGATGCCTCTTGAACACTGCCAGGGATGGTGACTCCACCACCTCCCTTGGCAGCCATTCCAGTATCTGACCACACTCTGAGAGAAAAAGTTCTTTCTTATGTCCAATCTAAACCTCTTCTTGTACAACTTATGGCCAGTTCCTCTGGTCCTGTTTGTTGTCTGGAAGAAGAGACCAAGCCCCTCCTCATCACAACCTCCCTTCAGGAAGTTGTAGAATGCAGTGAGGTTTCCCCTCAGCCTCCTCCAGACTAAACAATCCCAGTTCCCTGAGCCGCTTCTCGTAAGACTTGTGCCCAGACCCCTTACCAGTTTTGTTGCCCTTCTCTGGACACATTCCAGAGGATGATTACCTCTCTGGTCCTGCTGGCCACACTATTTCTAATGCAGGCCAGGATGCCACTGGCCCTCTTGGCCACCTGGGCACACTGTCGGCTCATGTTCAGCCAAGAATCAACCAACACCCCCAGTCATCCAGCCACTCAGCCTCAAGCCTATAGCGCTGCATGGGGTTATTGTGGCCAAAGTGCAGGACCCGACACTCGGCCTTGTTTAACCTCATCTAATTCACCTCAGCCCAGCAATCCAGCCTATCTAGAACCCTCTGAAGAGCCCTGCAACCCTCAGGCAAATCAACACTACCTCCCAGCTTGGTATCACCTGCAGACTTACTGAGGGTACACTCAATACCCTCATCTAGGTCATCAGTGAAGATAATAAACAAAATGGGCCCTAGTACCAACCCCTGGGGAACACCACTTGCAATGGGTTGCCAGCTGGACTTAACTCCATTAGCCACTACCCTCTGAGCACAGCCCTCTAGCCAGTTCCTTACCCAAAACAGTGTATGCCTGTCCAGGCCACGGCAGCCAGTTTTCCAAGGAGAATACTCTGAGAGACTGTGTCAAAGGTTTTGCTAAGTAGACTACAACAACAGCCTTTCCCTCATCTACCGGTCTGGTCACCCAGTCGTAGAAGGAAATGAGGTTGGTCAAGCACGATCTGCCTTTCATAAACCCATGCTGGCTGGGCCTGATCCAATGGACACAACACACATGCTGCATGATCTCATCCAAGATTATTTGTTCCATAACTTTCTCTGGTACCAAGGTCAGGCTGATGGGTCTGTAGTTCCCCAGATCCTCCTTATGTCCCTTCTTGTAGATAGGAGTCACAGGAGGAAAAATTAGAGAATTAATTTTCTGGCATTGCTGATGTGACTTGGGACTCAATGCACAGAAACCCTCGGCACTTTCATGTTGCATTCCTAAGATCGCAGATACTGTTTTTCTGTTGCCGACAGTCAGTGCTGCACAGCAGGAAATAATTTTTTTTTAATAACCTGTGCAGATCCCAGGGAGAGCTGTAGTTATCGGGACTAAGACCTTGCATTTGATTTTGTATTCTTTGGTGAGACAGTTCAGAGAGTAAAGCATTGGGGTTATGTGTTTTTGGTTGGTTTTCAAATGTTCCATGCTATTACCTATTACTATTGGGGAACCTTTTAATATATAGACTCTGAAATTCTGTATAATTATATGAAAGGAAAAAAAAAACAAAACAGGAAAGTGGTTGTTTTGAGCAAGTGAATATTATTACTGAAGTCTCTAAGTAGAGATGAACAACACAACCTCCAAACACCAAATATGTTTGACAGAAGTCATGTTAAGGTAAACTGCTATTTAAGCAGTTTAAGCAAGTAAACATGTCTGCAGAATGAAGACCTAAATTTTATATATACATGTAGTAAAGAATATGAGAAAAGTTATTACTTCTTTAACAAAAGCAAGGAAACTTCAGAACTGCCCACTTTTAATTATGTAATCACATCCATCTATAAATCACTGTATTTTTCACTCCTAGTAAAATTCAGTGTGTGATTAAGAATACTCTAACTTATGTGTGCATACATATGTAAAGATTTAATAATTTCTTCTACTTTTTCAGAACCATCCTTCCTTCACTGCTTCCAATATTCAATCCCTGGTTTTTGGCTCAGTCAGACCTGCAGTCTGACCTGCACTCTCCTTACACAAAACTGTAACAATGCTCAGGGATATGATTTATCAGAGGGTTTTTAGAGTTAGGGTACTGTGGTTAGGCTGCAGTTGGACTTGATGATCTTCAAGGTCTTTTCCAACCTGGGTAATTCTATGATTCTGTGATTCTAACAAGGTTTAACAAAGCCAAATGCAAGGTGTTGCACTTGGTTAGAGGCAGTCCTAGATATGAGTACAGTCTGGGAGAAAAACTAATTGAGAGCAGTCCTGCATAGAACTTAGTGGATGAAAATCTGAACATAAACCAGTAGTATCTTCTCACAGCCTAGAAGGTCAAGAGTACCCTTATCTGCTTCAAAAGAAGGATGATCAGCAGGGAGATGAAGATTATTGTCTTTTTTTACTGTACATTTGTGAATCCACATCTGGAGCACTGTGTCCAAGCCTGGGACCCCCACTAAAGGAAGGATGCAAAGCTGTTGGAACAAGACCAGAGGAGGATCTCCAAGATGATCAGAGGGATGAAGCATCTCTCCTGCAAAGAAAGGTTCAGTGAGTTGGGCTTGTTTATCTTGAAGAAGAGAAGGCTTCTGGGAGACTTTATTGCAACCTTCCTGTACTTGAAGAAAGTTTACTAGCAGAATTTTTTATGTGGCCTGATAGTATTAGGACAAAGTGAAATGGATTTAAACTAAAAGAGGAAAGATTTAAGTTAGTTGGATGTTTGGAATAATTTTTTAACTCAGAGGATGGAGCAGTGGAAAAAGTTGCCAAGATAAGTTGTGGATGCTTCATCCCTCGAAGTATTCATGGACAGGCTGGATAATATCCTGGGCAGTAGGTTTGCAAACCTGCCCATGGAAAGGGCTATGGAACCGGATGATCTTAAAAGTCCCTTCCAACCTAAGCATTTCTATGATTCTATTATATGATCTCTTCCCTGAATCTTTCACTTCCTTTAAACTCTACCTCCCAGGCTAGCTTCTGTAATCTAGCAGTCTCCATAGAGTAGGTGGGAGTTACAATTGCAGCAAGAAACAATGTACAGGAATGAATAAACAACCTATTTCATTCCCAGCAACACTCCCTCCCACTGTATTTCAAGATCATTTTGCTAGCACTTGACTTAGAAACAGACAATGTCTCTATTCTAAAATAGGCAAAACACTTGTGTTTTTCATCTACCGAGTTTTGACTGACATTTTCAAAGAAACAGTCTAACCAAGAAATCTGAACCAAACAAACTAAGCCCGTGATATATGGCAAACATATTAGCAAATGGAAGCGGAATGAAGTAACAGGGAAATATTCAGCAACTGTACTGATTGAGTCTGGTATCATCCCTTCTCCTTTAATAAGTTACATATCTAATGTTTTAACTACATATGAGCGTCTACCTACAGTGATTACAGGAAATACTCCGTACTCAGATATTTGTGTAATTAAAATGTAAAATAATCTACTTCAAGCACAACATATAGGAAAAAGTATGAATAGCATTGCCACACAAACTAGCCAGCAAGAGCAAGTACAGATAGAGGATTTTGACACAAGCCTGCATTACCTTTTAACATATTATCATTTCTTATGGTTCCAAGGTCAATGTCTCTTTCTCAAATAACATTTCGGACCTGTAATTGTTCATCTGCATGCCAGCAATTATGGGTGAATTGATCAGCCAGTAATTAATGCTATGCTATTACACTTTTTAATTTGTAGATTATGCAGCTGCGAGCGTTCACACATTTTTAATTTGTATATTATACAGCCACAAATGTTTACAATGCCCTTTTTAATCTCCTTACACTACCAGTGCCATTATTCACTATAGATTAATGATACACCGAATGCTGAGGTTTATTTCATTTACCACTCTTACCAAGAGAGCCGTTAACATTACTGTGCTCTATTACTTAATGTCTTACTGCAGCTGCTAGTGAGCATTGGTTACCCTTTAAAATATTACCAGTTGGATATTTTCTCTTTCTTCCTCTCTATCTCTTAAGCACTCTTGCTACTGACAATATGACTCTGTGGTAATATCATACTTTATTTCTAAATTTATTTCAAGAGTTTTGTTCCAAAGCATTTAAATCTTTTGTTCCTAACAATGGCACCTCTCTAGCTCTACACACTTTGCATTCTCCAGTCTGTTCTTCCTTGCACTCTCCTGTGTGACTTCACTATCTTCTTCATATTATATTGTAGCCTGGGCAGCTAGCCCATATTTTTACTTCAGGGAAAAATCATTGGTCAGTACAACACTCTAGCATGTCTTTAACCTAAAGGATGGTACTCCAGCCTGTACAGAGCCACTTACTTACACTGCAAGCAAGAGTAATCTTGCATGCCACAGCTGTAGTCTGGAGTCTATCACAACCAGAAAGAATTATCTATTAAAGATTTGTTGCACAATCTACTGAAAGAACTTTATACCACTTTTTAAATATATATATATATATTATTATTTTTCTTTTTTAGTCTTTAATGTGACAACATTACTTCCAACTCTCTTGTGAAGCATAGATCAAAGTCTTTCATACTGTTAACATCTTAAGCGAAAAAACTATTTCACCTCATGCTCCTCTTTGAAAGTGCAAACCAATATTATATATTTAATTATATACACATACATCCATATAATTAGTGCTCTATTTGATGTTTGTGCATTTGTATTTCAATATTACTTATGGGAAAACGATCTGTTTCCTCCAGATTACACCGAGAAAAACAGTGCAAGACAAAATGGAGCTTTTTCAAATTAAGTATGAGGAGAAAACAAAACTTACCTAAGAACTTACCCTTAAATTTAACTTCCATTAGAAGACTCTTCTTTACATACTTAGTAAAGTCCTGATATGGTTCTAAAGAAAGCTGAAGTGGCCTACTGTAATTCAGTGGCCAACTGGGCAGGTAACTAAGAGATACTTCTAGATTACTTTGTCCAAGCCCTTTGTAAGAAACATCTTGTGCATTTTCAATTCATTTTTCTTTCTTTTTTAAATTAAAAATCAAAGTACCTTAAATGAAAAGTGAAATGTCTATTATCTCTTCAAGAGCACCTCTTGAATGATAAAATACAGCTGGAGAACATGCCTCTTGAGGTAAGATGCATCATCTGACTGGCAATTCCCTTAGAAAGCATAGGTAATTATCAGAAGTAAAATATCCGTTATTAAAACTGAGTTGATACATTCCTTGAATTAACATTCTTTCAAAAGTATTTTTTCCCCAGAATGAAGATCCCTTAAACATGGAGATAACAAACAAAACAAAACAAAGCAGAACAAACAAACAAAGAAACAAAACTAATTTTCTGTTGAAATACAGTTTTGAAGGGAAAAAAAAATCAACCAGTTCTGGTCATTGAAATGTCCCTACAGTGATGACTGTCACCAGTTAAAGAATAATATTTATTATCGAATTAACATCAACATTGCCGGGATTCATGTTCATAACATTTAACTGGAAAACTAAAATGATCATATGTTGCTTTTAAGAAGTACTAGATGGTGGTCTGTGTGATAGCTCATGTATTACATACTACAGTGTTTCCAAGGGAATTATAAAAACTCTCAAATATGACTCCTAATAAAGTTTTACAGAGGGCTCTAGCTGGTAAACAGATGTAGAAAAGATATGAATACATTTACATAATGCTATTTTAAAAGTTTAATTTAAAAATCTAAATAATCTCTATATTACTATTATTTTATGATATTTTAAATTAAATATTTTATCCCTTGTGTTGACTTTTATTCTACTGGACAGTGGAAAGTTTCTACAAGAAAACAAAGGAATAGGTTTTGTTTTCCTGTCTGGAGACACAAAATGTTTATATTTATATGATTCCCTAGCTTTCTGTTTGTGACCAGCTCTCACGTGTGTGAGACCAATTTCTGTAATTTAATTGGGATTCTGTCATATTAACTGAAGACAGCTGATAGATTGTTTCAAAATATATGGTTGTTGGTAATAGGAGCTTGGGTTTTTTAATTCATTCTGGAAGTGGAGAGATTTTATGTTCCTTCTTGTAGGAAACACCTGTAATTATTGTACTGTCAGATAAGAGTTTTATAAGAAAAGGAAGTTATTTCAGCTGAAAGTATAGGAAAATTAATTGGCATTGTCATCAGAAAGGAAAGCTTCCAAGGCAGTTATGGAAAACACATCTATGATCCTTGCTGTTAGAAGGTACCTCACGTTTGTCGATTTGAGGTGGTGTACAGGATACTTATTGTAAACACCGATTTGCCATCACTGCATGCAAAGCATGTGGCAAGTTTGTTGTAGCAACTACCTGTTGGCTGTTTTGTTTGTTTGTGTTTTTGTTGTTGTTGGTGGTGGTGGTGGTTTTTGTTTGTTTGTTTTCATAATTGCTAATAAGGAGAAATTTTATTTTACTGTCTCTGTCTTTGATCTTCAAAATTGTTTCAGACCAAATATATTCTCTGATAAAATATATTCTTGAAGGTTTTTTCTTCTCCTTGGCATTTTACTTGGGAAATGAGTTCAGTAAATGCTCCAGCCTGTCATCACTAGGACACCGCTTATGTAAACATAAAGATAACATTACCTTTCTTTATCCTTGCAGTACCTGTATTTTTTTTTTCCCCAACTTCCAAAGATCAAAATATTTAGAATTTCTCTGAGCTCTGTAAATTAGTTTCTCCTTTTTCCCATACACCACATCCCCTTCGCCACTGAGATTAAGGAGTTTATAAAATACAACTTGTTACAGCCATGAGGGATTACTACTATATATTATCACTCACAGCTCATTAACCCTGAAGCCCTGCTAACTAAGAAAATCCTCTCTAATGAGGTTTCTTTCACTGCACTCAAGAACAAAAGGTCTCAAAGTTTTGCCCATTACCCATCTTCCTCAAATTATTTTCCCGTAATTAAAAAGGAACTTTAAGGCCATTAAAATACAAATCCAAATTTCTTGTACTCAGGAACACCATGTCCACATTTTATTTATTTATTTATTTGTTTTCTTCCTATTTTTACAAGGGATCTTGAAGCTGTGTAACAGAAAGGTAATGCATTTCTAGTATTTTCTGCATTTTATAAATACCGGATCCTGCTTCTGAATCCTACTTCTCAAATGAACTACATTTCTGAGCATATTAGAACTAATTCAGTTTTAGTGTAGGCAGACTTACATTTTGTTGTCATTTATAGAAATCAGGCTAGTTTTCTTCTGGGTTAAATTGAGATTCTTTGTAAAGAACTGCAAAAAAGAATGGATTACTTGTCAGGTGAGAGAGTCCAAATTACACTGACTTAACAGGTGAAGAGAAAGTATTCTATTTATTATTATCTACTTAATAGTAATACTTAGCAGATCAAAAAAGGATTTAGAAGCTCATGACATTTCTTTGAGAAAGGAAATATTATTACAAAATCAACAATATAGGCATTAAATGCCCCAGAATCCACTGTTTTGAGTTATATGGCTAGAAAATGTGTTTTCCTTCTTTTTTACCTTTTTTTTTTTTTTATTATTCATACTTATTTCTGAAACTATTATTATGGATACTCAACTTTTAACTATGCTATCATGCATACACATTCAGGTCCTGGATGAAATAAAGTAAATCTATTTCACCATTATCTCCGAGATGTTTGTCCTAATAGTTATTTGAACATTCAATTTACTTTTTATGTATTTAATGTTGAAGACTAGCTGAAAAACTGTGGAAAGGACATAATGGAGATGATGAGTTGATGAGATGGCTCAAAGTAACTGTTTTTCAGCCTGCTGCACATGATGCCTCATTTCTGCATTACTTCAAAAATGTCTCAGAGATGGTCTGCATGCCGTACAGCTCTGTATTACCTCTGGTTTTCAAGAAATTGCACAAGCAGTGTTCTCTTCCTTATTATTCTAGCTAATAATTAGCTAGTCTGAATGTGACTATGGGTTCTCCTGAGCTAGGAAGACCGTCTTCCACACTGACTGCTGATGATTATCGGATCCAGGCTTTGATTCTATTTCATTCAGGCAAAAGAAGATGAGATGAATCCTGGGAAGATGCCTTCAGCAGAAGTTCCCTTAGAGAGATACTTAAATTAAACAAGCAACTATTATTACATATCAAATATTCTTTCTTTACAAGATTTTCTATACAGGGACATCCATAGCTACTCAGAACAGCAGAATTGTCAGTCTTGCTAGTTGAAACATGAGGCTACAAAGCCCTCCTTTCTATTTTTGTCTAGCCTAGTGCTTTTGGCTGAGTCATGTAATTGTTTTGTGTTTCTCTTCCACCTTTTCTATCATTTGTTTGTTTCTTTGAAGTGTTCCTTGTAGACTCTGTTTGAAAATAAGCTAAACTGAGGAGAGGCATAATAGATTGTAAAACTGTAATTATATGGAGTAATCATAATGAATTTTCTCCTTTGTCTTGTGTGCTCATCTTCCTTTCTTCTACTATTTTCATTTCTTGAAGATGGGCTTTCATGGATGGGATAAAGTGGTAGTGTTAGGTGAATGCTAAATGGAAATCTTGAACAGTCTGTGCCTGATACTACCATGAGTAGTTACAGGGTGGTCAGTCTGTTTGGGATTTATTTTGCTCCTGTTATATTTTGTTTTATTTGTTTTTATTTATTTATTTATTTTTCTGTATTGTTTTTCTAAGAAGGCATAAAATAACCTTCTGTAATGCTAGTGGTTGAGTTATCATCACTCAAAAATTTCTTTTGGATTTCCCTCCTTTAAAGCAGTTAAGTTTGTATGCTTACCTTTTAGTCTCCCCCGCTACCCAAAATCTTTTATGGTTACTTAGAATGAGAGAAAAAAACAGAAGTGCATTTGTCTGGACTACATAGATAGATTTTGGTTCTGTATCTACTATCACATCTTAAAACAAGGTCATCATTGAGTTGAATCCCCTGCTGGACTACCCAGAGAGGTATATGCATGTCCAGAGATGTGCCTGAAACACTTCAAGTTGCCATGTGATTATAGAAAGGTGATGAGAATAAGCAACTTGTAGTAAATGAGCTGGATCTTTCAGGTCCTAAATGAATATAGCATTTTCAAAAAAAGTGTAGGCAGCAGATTTACCAAGTGAACTAAATAGAAGCTTCCATCCACTTGAGACCTGTGATAAGCCTCTCTCAGCTCAAAGCATCTTAAATGTACATTGCAGGAGGTTTTATTGTTAACCTCTTTCTGGCCTTCAACAAGTAGTCAATAGCTCTGCAGATTATATTCTCCTCTGCCATCCTGATTGCTAGAAGCATTCATCCAGAACTAAGCCACTACAGTAAACAGAGCAGGGTGAGAATTTTTCAACAAAACACTTTTCCATCAGAAAAAGGTGATTCATCGAAACTGAAACCTTTCAGAGGAAAAGGGCTGGTTTCATTGATTTTTGTGGTGGCAAAATAAAAAGTTGTGAAGCTATTGAAAAGTTTCTCTTCAAGGAGTTTGAAGCAACTAATACTTTTCAATTCAGAGAAGTATTTGGGAAAATATTAATGTAAAATTACTTAATCACAGATAATAAACAAAACAATTTTTCTAAATTGATTTCAGAAACAAAGGATTTTTTTTTTTTCTCATATTCTCAGTTTTTGGAAATTTTTATAGGGTGAGCCAGAATATTTTTGATCAGCTGGCAAAACAACCTCCCATAAGCCTATACAGAAAACATCCCAGTGCTTAATAAACTTTCTGTTTCTTGCATTGATAACCAGTGAGATCACTTAGTAGATACTTTTAATAAGAAGTATTGTAGCCATCTTTTAAAGCATAGATTGCTAAATGTCATTATTTTAAATTACTCTGAACAGACCAAAAAATATAATTCATTTAAATTTGGTCTTAATAAACAGAATATTAACTTTATAACAGAGGAAATACAAGGAATTTAGGTATGTTTCTCTGTCAACAAAATGTCAAGATGAAAATATTCTGTCATCGTTATACACATCTACTGAGTTGCCAGGCTGTGAAAGTAAAGTAATAACCAGTTTAGTTTCTCATTTGTTTGAGCTGTTGTTGAAGCCTGAATTTTCCAGTGAAATTTTGAAGAATTTCAAATAAATTTCTGGGGTGGAAACTACCTGAAAATTTGTGATAATGTGGGATATGAAAACCCTGAATGATGAAGACGGATCGGAGAGAGCACAAATGGCTTTCTTCCAATAAATATTTTTCTTGTAAATCCATGGGTGTAGCCAGAAACTATACTGCCCATACAGAACCTCAATAATAGAGAAAGAAAAATAGCAACACTCAGAAGGAGTAGGAATATTTTTTTATACCACACAATTTGCATGAGATAACCAGGACTTTACTAAATTAAAGAATCAGATAAGGATATTAAAATGCTAAAGTATAAAATTTAAAAGCACCATGGAAAAAGAAAAGAAAAAAAAAAAAAAAAAAAAAGCACAAAAAATCGTGTCACAGTAAGGGGCAAAAAAGATCTCTTTTGCTTGCAGAGAAAAATAGCATATGTAGTTTGCCTGCCTCAGCAGAAACTAATACAAGGTGAAAGATAGCGTAGAAAATGAAATGATCATAGTAAATTAATATGGACCTTCTGAGAAAGCAGATCAGGAAATGTTTTTTGTAGATAATAGAGACTCACATAAAAACAGGCCAGAATACTGATGGTGAGCTTTTTGCAAACACCCTGGTGCTGAATGAGATAGAAAATGTACAGCATGTTATCATCTAAAAAGGGCTTGTGCCCTTTTTATAAGGCTGCTTCATCCACTGAGGAAACCAGTCAAAAAGATCAAAGACTGTGCTGGGTTTAGTTCTCCCCAAGAATCAGAAGCTGAGTGAAAAAGAGAAGCAACCACAGTGTCAAACAACATAGAAAGAGGAGATCAACTAAAATATTCTGTTTTCTCCCCCATCACTAACGTATTAGCTGAGTGGAGATAAAAGAAAGATCATTATAATCTTCATAATGCTAGCCATGAATTAGAGACGCATGAACTGCAAAGCAGGAGATTTCTTGTTAGGCTGAGGCTTGTATTTACAAGTGAAGGGAACAGAGGTTTGCCTAAAATTGGGGATCAGATTTCCCAGGGATGGTAGATGAGGAATTATCAAAAGATGTAGAAATAACATTGGCAGTGGCATATAGCACTGGGGATTGAGATAAATGTATTGCTGTTCTCTCTGATACTGGAACAAATCTCTGAAAGATGTACAGGAGATGATGAAAATGTCAAAGCCAGGGTTTGTTTAATTGCTTCAAATTGTAGTGAGTCCCAGTGTTCCTCTATGTACTCTGCTGACATCTTCCTCACCCATCAACATGCAATCACACATTCCTAGTAACAGTGAAGGGTGGCAGACATAGCCACTCCCATTCCCTTGAATTGTTTCATAATTGAAAATGAAGTCTGGCTATGTATGACAAATTCTTTGTTCATGCTAAATCCTGTTAGTAGTGATTATACAGATGCACCCATGAAGCCAGATTTATGCCCTGGGCTTCCTACTAATGCAGTCAGTGACCAGACCCTTCAAGATGGGTCTGCACACAAATTGGTCTTCAATCCATTTACAATGTGACTGAAAGCATCACCTCTTCAGGGATAAAGAAGAAATTATCGAGAAAGATTTTCCCAATGAGGAATAATGCTTGCCTTATTATTTTTCTATGTTTTAAAAGAAAATCTAGGAGAAAGTTGTTTAAGTGGCAGTCTCCAGAAAAAGACAGAATGATTGTGTTCATCTTTAAAATTATTTTTTATCTCAATATACACCTATGAGGTTGATTGATCTTCTGCTAGCCATCTTCTGAGCAGACTTCCTTGATGTCCAAGCTAGTGGATAGTCCTGATCTAAATGAAACATGAGGTCTGGGAATAGCTCAACAGTAGCTAGTGCTGACTTGATCTGTGTACCATCGCAGGGAAGTGGTGATTCTGTTGCTGCAGACTCTCAGTTGAATCATGCTAGTGAAGGAGAGAAAAGAGATCATGACAAGCTCAAAATGTAATTAACAAGAGAGATTAAAGACCTGAAGAAACATAGGATGATTGCAAGTTAAGCTACAACAAAGCATTTCAGATGTTTGAAACTTTCACATTGTCTTTGACTCACTCATTCAGGGGCTGGGGTAACAAAAGAATGAGGGAGTATTTTTAATTTCTACCCCAAAATCACACTTCTCTGGACATCTGTTATCCTAAATTAGACACGTCATTCTCATAGAAGGACTCTTCAACAGTTTGATTAATTTACTCGTACACAGTAAAAAAGAGAGAAAGAATGCTTTCTGCAAGACTCTATTTTATTGCTTTCTTAATTATTTTATGAACTTTTAATAGGTCATTTTACAGTATACATTTTGTCATTATGAATGCTACTGTATATCTGTATCAAATATTTGATATAATGTGTTGCAGAGGAAGGACTATATATAAATCAAATTGATATTATGACATCATGTCGTGTCCATCAAATAAAACTATATTTGATCACAATAAATAAATAAATAAATAAATAAATAAATAAACATATTTAATTTATGGCAAGAGACATTAATTTAATCCAGTTAAATGGTTCATTTTTGTTTGTTTTTTGATCAATAAGTTATCAGTAAGTTAGGCCAAGTTTTCTTACAGCTGTCATGTTGGAAAGTAAACAACAGCAAAAAAAAAACCAACAGCAAAAAAACAAACAAACAAACAAAACCTATCAGTTATGAGACCTATTTTATTTATTTATTTATTTATTTTCTATTGTCTCTGTAATTTCACTTAAATTTCCCTTCTATCTCTCCTATAAATAGCAGTAAGGAAAAAATATACTTTTACATTTTCTTCTGGGTACAACCAATCATTTTATTAAAAATTGTTGAAAATATGGAACAATAAAAACAAATAATATCTCAGTTGGTTAAGTATGCTGGAACACAATTAAAAAATATATATTTTTTTTCATTTGTTACATTTTGGCCTTCCTTTCTCCAAGGTTTAGAAGAATCACCATGGAAACACAAACACAATTGATATCACTTATTGATAAAAATATAAATGTGAATATGGCATAATTATTGGTTGTGGATATTCTTTTTTTGCTAGCATGGCTGCATTGAAATATGTGGAATACTTAAACCTGAGTCATTAGGGAAAAACTAACAAACATATTTTGACAATACATTTAAAATATTTTGTATGATTTTTGGAAGGGACTGAGAAGGATAGAACTTGTTCATTAATTCCATTCTTTGTCAAATGTGCTAACTAGCTTTGTTTTCTAAATTTTGATTTGACTTAAAAATTTATTATCAGTTTAACACCGACTGCAAAAAAAATATTAGAAAGAATGCAGTGGAACTCAACTGAGTCCTAGGGAATAATACAACAAAATACAGCAGGTTCAGTGTCAGAAATAGCAAGGAAATACTGCTATATTATTTCAGACTGCCAGTTACTGACAGTGTGATGTAAATATTACTAAGCTAGAATAACTATATAAATGTACACTGTAGTTTACTATTGAGATATTCAGAGCTGAATCAGCAAAGGAAGGCTCTCAAAAATCCAAGCTTTCAGTAAACCTCCTATTTGCCTAATCTTCTTAATTTTGTGCATTTATTCTAGTAAAAAGTTTTGCACGGTTTTAGATATTCAACACTAGGTAGGAGCAAAATCATCTGGATCTGGATTTTCTGGTTGTGGAAGGTTGTATGTAGTTCTCTGCAAAGTTCTCAGAAAAAGACATTCCTGAAATGTCATGAAGTCAGTCAAAATTGTTTAGAGCAGATGACATCTCAGGGAAAGAAGATGACCCTGACTTAATTCTAATTTTTAACTTTGCCAGATTATGCAAAGAGAAACTGATTACTATACTGCAGGAGGGCTTGGAAAATTTCTGGTTGTGTTTATGAGGAAGTAGCTGGGATAGCTCCTTGCCCTTATTTTGAGAGAAATAGTATAAAATGTCTGGACTGAAGTTGAGTTGGACAAAAATCTTACCCTAAACTTGATCAGCTATTATTTCTAGCTTCTGTTACCTGAATCAAGTCAAGTACTAGTTTCTAGGCAGCTTGTTGTTCTCTGTTGTACCCTGCAAATAAGGATCCTGAAATTCAGCTGAATATAAGCTATGCATTTGAAGCCAAATATGGAGCACAAGACTGAACCAAAAATTTCTAAATCTGTATTTCGAGATCTATACAAATTATGTAACCAACATTGTGCTTTCTTCAGTCTTTTGTAATAAAACTTTATAGAATAAGCTAGTAGGAATTGGAAAGAGTCTTGATCCTTACTTTCTCATATCCTATGTGAATGCTCTAATAAAAACTAGTATTTCCTGTCCCTAGTGTATAATCCTTTTTGTTCTTTTCCTGGTCCAACCATTGAAAAATGAAGCAGGTCCACAGAACTGAGAAATTTTATGATCTTTTGGGACTTGAAGATTGAGGGGAGGACTTAATTAGACCATAAAACACAAATTTGTTGTAGTCCTTGTAAAGGTGTAGCACATAAATATAAAAAATATTAACACGGTATAAACTACTCTAAGTACCCCATGTTGATTAACAGTGAAAGATTTCACCTTTTAAAATAATAGCAATGCCAGTTGTGGAATGTGAAGAGTGCTTTGAATTACAATGAACTGTTGAATGCATTAGCCACAATATCAAATGCAGTCAAATTAAAACGTTCCCTTCTGACATTTTCAATTAAACCCCATCAAGCTTCCAAACAACCTAGGAAAACTAAATAGACTGTGAGCTAATGGGAAAAGGCAGCCTGACATCTTCTCCTTCCAAAAATCAGATTAAGCATCAATGCTGTAACAAAGATCTGTACCAGAACATTAAACAATTAAGAACTGGCATAACAGTACTGACCAATGGTCTGTCTACTCCTGTGCTGTACCAATTGCTTGTGACAGAGGCCAATACTGAATGCAGCAGAAGAAGAAAGAAAAGTTATAATAGGAAGCATGATTTTCTTTTCATTCAAGCATCTCAATTTTTTTTTTTTTTTTTTTTTTTTTTTTTACGTGTGTGTTTCTATGATTTTCTTAACCTACAATTGTAATATGTTTAATGTTTATCTGCACAGCACCCTTTCAAGGTTAAAAGTCATTACAAACCATTTTATGGAAGTGAGAAGCAGGAAAGAGCATGGTTGGCTCAAGGCGAGAGATTTCTGTAACATCATAGAAAAGTTAAACCCTATAGTTTGAACTCTCTTTTAGGACAGCTGTGGTAGGGAAAGGCTGTTTTCCAGGCTGTCTGGAAATTTTTCTGTCTACCAAGAACCATAAGTCCTTGATGTCATAGAATGGAGGAGAACAGTTACTCCAGAAATGAGGAGACTCACAAAGAGGAAAACAGTTGCTCAGGGGTCCTAGCACATTCATCCTGGGAGGTTTTACCTGGCATGGGAGGCCATGAGAAGTCTTGCCAGGAAACACCTTTCTGCATCCAGGTATTTAGTTCTAAACATAGTAGTTTTTCAGTAGTGTAGCTCTACTGTTTCCCAGGGGTAGCCTGGGAATTCAAGCTGGTAACCTTAGAATTCAAGCTCTGCTTTTACTGACTTCTAAGTCATCTGACTCACAAGCTCTCTCTGACACTTGGAATAGAACATGCCTCCGAAAAATGTAAGGATATTTGTATAATTTTGCAACTATACTGAGTAAATTTCAAAATACGGAGAAAGAGAGCAGAAGTAAGGATGCATAGCAGAGGCAGATACTTTTGCTTATATAACATGCACCAAAGCATAGTTCATCTTGTTTAGAGATGTGCTTAGACTGGTTTCTAATACTACCCAGTGTTATTTGTCTCCTTTTTTTCTCTTCCTCCTCTTCCTTTTCCATTCTTTTTGTCTTAGACTGACTGAGTAGAAAAGCTGTAATTCTGTGAGGGAGGGAGAGAGGGAGAGAGAGGAGGATGGGAAATATCATCCCTTGCTAAGAGAAAGATGTTGACTTTCTGGTCTTTAGACAAAAAGTTATTCAGAGATAGACTGTTATTCTCAAAGCATATTCCAATTTCCTCCTCTGTTTAAGAAACAAGGAGAATAAGCTCCACATTTTAACCTGCTTCCATCCTGTTTACAGTGTGCAACTAATCCAAGAATGGGCAGAAGAAATACCAGTTTTTGTTGTTGTTGTTTTGTTTTTGTTTGCTTGTTTTTGTTTGTTTTTTTTATTTATTTTTTATGGTCTTATCTGATCTATTTGTAAATATTCACTCTCTGTGCTTAACATTTATAGCTGTATCTGCCCTGCAATAAAGTCAGTGAAGAAGTCCTAAATGCATGAAAGATGTTTACATGTCTATTTTTTGTATTGTTTAATCTAGTCCTTCTTAAATCTCAGATGTGTTGAGGAACAGGTAAAAGGTGGAAGTTTAGCTGATTAACATTAGTTCTAAATGAATTCAGGACAAAAATAGGGCAACAAATGAATACTTTACATGTCTTTGCCCCTTTTCCCAAAGGCTTTGAAAGAGAGTAAATGGGTAGAAACACATTAAGTATTAATACAATTCAGTTTAGACTTCTATTCTATTTAGTATTTTGGAATTACACTTCCTTCTGTTTAACTTTCTTCATCTGTGTGCTATATGTGTCCATTAAGCTCACAGTGACTGATTAAGATGAGGGCAAACTTCTAGCACTGTTGTATTTGTGAAAGAAACATGCATATACAGCTAATAGCATTTACATCACAGGAGCATAATAAATCAATGCAAAATTGAGTGAGTTGTACTAAGGGAAAGTGAAAATAAAATTTATGGTTCTGAAAGACCAACTGAGAACTGGACATTTCCTGAGAACTGAAGTATGTCATACTTTCTTCACACAGCATGGGAAAAAAGTTACTTTGACCAGATTGGAGGCCCCCAGCATAAGGATATGAAGCTGTTGAAGTGGTTCCAAAGAAGGACCACAGAGATTACCAAAGTGCTGGAGCATCTCACCTGTGAAGAAAGGTTGAAGGAGCTGTGCTTGTTCAGCTTGGAGAACAGAAGTTTCTATGGCGATTTCATTGCTCTCTTATTGAGAGAGCTTATAAGCTTGTAAGCAGGAGGTGGACCAAATTTTTACAGTCTGATAACAGCAGGACAAAGGGGTATGGCTTCTAATTAAATGTTAGGCAGAAATTCTTTACTCAGAGAACTGTGAAGCAATGGAACAGGCTGTCCAGAGAAGTTGTGGATGCCCCATTCCTGTAGCACCCAGAGGCCAGACTGAATGGGGATGTGAGCAGCCTGATCTGTGGCTGTCAACTCTGCCTAGGCAGGAGGTTTGAAACTAGATCTTTAAGATCTCATCCAACCTAAGACATTCTATGATTATATGATTTCTTCATTTACCCTTTTTCTTCACTGTCAGTACAGAGTATTGAGAGCACCTGTATTTATTCCTTCCAATCCAAAGACAACAAGTGATTTATCTACTTTTGGAACCAAGTGAGATTTATAAAATCAAAATTAAAAGAAAGGGTTTTTTTTTTTTTGGTTGTTGCTTTTTGTTTGGTTGGTTGGTTGTTGTTTCTTTGTTTGTTTCAGAAGTAATTATTTTCCTTTTGTGCTCAGACTAGCCAAGCAAAATTTTCCCAAATAAGAAATAGTCAGTTAGGACTTAAAGCAATTCTGAGATGTCATCTGCAATTATTTTTCTATGAAGTATGAAAAACCCATAATTAAACACAGTTTTTAAACATGAATAAATTAATATCAGGAATAACATGATGACTACAATAGTCATTAGAGAAGACAGACTCATGAAGATCATACAAACATAATTTTCAGTCTTTTAAAGATCTGACTATATACTTAAGTGTATGTTATGTCTATATCTTTATGCCCACAATATCTTGAACTTACTTTCTTTAAAGTTAGTTTTTGGGTAAATTAATCATAAACAAGTGTTCTAATCACAGTCAGAATCCCATGCTGCTAAAGAGCTGTGCATAAAAACTCAATTATCCTAGAATCAGTGGGAGACATTAAAGGTAAGAGAAGAAACGGTAGTATACTCTAGTAAAGTTGTTTGATTAGTATCACACAAGATGTTGGTAGATATCCAGGAAGATCAAGTTTTCTGACTGCTAGCTGAGTCCCTGCTGGCATTATTACTTCTGATTTTCCTTAAGCAGAAAACATAATCTTTGAAGGAGTACAGGAAGAAAGAAAAGCCAAAAACTTTTGTTGCTCAGCAAATTACCAAGCCAGATATTTCGACTCAGATTTCCAAGGGGACTTGATTGTCTGAAACTCACTGAAGGTGGGATTTAGTTACATGTAACAAACTAACAAAACAAACAAACAAAAACCACAACCTGCTTCTCAAAAGACCTGACTAACAGCAATTTAACTCTCAGCAAAGTATTATTTCATACATCCATGAATCTATGACTTAGATACTGTTAGCTGACAAAAACTGGTGAATGAGTAGATAAATTAATCTACCCATCCATTGTTTCATACTGTTATTTCCAAAGCAATCTATCATGTAATAGATTAAATAATAAGACTAACAATGTTTTCTACCTGTAGCAGTGGATTGTGTCATATTTCTAAATGTTGTGGGTTTTTGTTTGTTTGTTTGTTTGTATATTTGTTTGTTTGATTCTTGTTGATTCCCATTAGATGGATTTGCTATGAAATAGATCAGAACACACTTCTGGCCTGTCAGGTAGTATTAATTTTTGATGTTCTCTCATCCTTCCCTGGTGCTTTGGATCAAACAAAGGTACTGTTTAAATAAATAAAATGTAGTGCAATTAAACATTTTCCCTTAGCTGTTAAGATCAAGGCAGCTAATAATTACCTGATGTAACACTTTTAAAACCCACGACAGACATTTATATAGTTTAGCTATTACTGTCATAATGTTAAGGTATTGAGCCAAAATCTGCTCACATTATTCAGTTTAGAAGAACATAAAACCAGCAGAGGTAGGATCAGCAGAAATCAGCCCATCACCATTATTAATTCAATAGAAATATTTACAGCTTTTCAGGGCTGGAAGGAGAAATTATAGCCCAATCTTATACTCCTCCTCTTGAACAAAACCCATAAAATTCACATAGCAATACCAGCTCTCATTTCAATATCTTGAAAACAACCTCTGCAATTTTACAGGTCTCAGTCTAAGAAGACCACACAACCTCCTGCCCCTGCTGAAGCACTGACCTGAGCAATAAGTCACACGGGAGGCCTGAGAACAATTTTCACATCTGTGCAAAAGAACTCAACATTGTAGATGCAATTTTTGTCCCTTAACTATAATAGCACACTTAAATCATTATTCCCATTTATTGCTGATGTAAATTTTTGTGAATATAAAAGTTATTATAATGATATAAGTTTGAGGAAGAAATGTGGTATACCAGATAAATTTGTTCTTTCACTTTCTACCTCATACTCTTTTCACAGAAAGATCTTAACCTCCTTTGCAAAATGTAACAAGACTTAGAAATGAAACACGTATCTGTTTTTGTTTGTGTTGGACAAAGAACCATCTTTCTTAAGGGGATAAAAATCCACTCCTTTGAGAAAAAGGAATAATGCAAGTAAAACATACAGACAAGGTAGTCCCTAATTTTATTGCAAACTTTCCTCTAAAAACATAAAATATTTTTATAGAGAAACAATATGTATGCACATATGCTCACATGCACATATAGGCACACATGATAACTGCTGCTGCAATATGTGTGACTGTAGGAAACCAGATACACAGAAACCCCTTCAGACTTTTATTTAACTTAAGTGACTTAGAGAGTCAGCAGGAATATCCATATTCATCACTCTGCTATAACTGATTGTGGTGATATTTTCTGAACTCCAGAACTATTTGCTATTCTAAGGTGAGGCCCTTTGTCCTATGATTTTTATCATGAAAGTTACAGAAAACCTCATTTTCCATTTAAGATTTACTTAAAGTCCCAAGAGACACAAAAACAAAAGGATATGCTTTGTACCACAAAAGCTCAGGTCCTGGTTAGTTCAGAAACTTAACTTTTGAAATGTTAAAGGACCGCCTCACCTCTTTTACATAGTTTAGTTACACTGACTGAATGCAATTTCATTTTTGCAAATTAAAACAGGCTTGCCCTCACAGTTTATTTCAGTCTGTTAAATTTAATGGCCAGCTATTGCTCTGGATGAACTTTTGTATCCCTATGAAGTGCTGCATGCAGCAAGGAACAGTATTTCAGGGTGTGTGACAGCAGGAGGGCCTACACACCATTGTGGCAAATAATGTAGGACCATTCCGTCTGAGTCTTCACTTCTCCCTTTGAGTTTACATGCAAAATCTCAAAATGCCAAGTATTGGCAGCTCATTTTTAAGAATGGTATGATGTGATTCAACTACTCACTGGGAGTTAGCTTGCCCTGACAGACACACTATGCTGATGGAATCACAGGATGGGTAGTTATGATGGTGGAGACTATAGGCAGAATCAGGCCCTGCCTCCCTCCCCAGCCTTCTACTCCCTCTCTGCAGTAGCATGGCCCCAAGGTTCTGCACCAGTTGCCAGCCAGATGTTTGAGACCGCATCCCTGCTGGAAGGTTGTGACAAAGCCCCTGAGATCTGAATGACAACAATCTGTCAACAAGGCATCAGGATTTGTTTTTTGTTGTTGTTGTGTTTTTTGTGTGTTTTTTTTTTTTTTTTTACTTGTCCATATTCCATTATTCTGCACCTTATGTCACTGTTTTTAGTTCCTAAATTCCCTGTTGTTTATTTCTGTTCATTCCTTCCATCAGTATCTTTTAATTTTAATGACATACCACTGCTGTGACTGTTCTCCACTGTCGGCACTGCTTTCCCCAACCCAAGACAGCAGGGGGGAAGAGAAAGAGAAAGAGAAGGAGAGAGAGGGGAAGGCAAGGACATATCAATTACTCAGAAAGATCCAGAGGTTCAAGATGTGATGACACTGACAGTAGGAAGTATGATAAATGCACTGATTTACATCTAACTCCCATTAGATAGTTGCAGGAAATTATGATAAAGTGATTATTTACAAGGAAAACCTTTACAACTTAATTAAATAAGACTGTGTTTCTGATTTGAGAGGACAGAACGGATATAATAAATAGGACTTTATTTATTTATTTATTTTTATTTTTTTTTCTCCCTTTGATCAATGACAATACACATTCAGCTTCTAAATATCCTGTGCACTTTCTTGTCCATACACCACTTATGAAGATTTTATCCACTGGACAAAAGGGTAGAAGAGCATCGAGGACCATCAGTGTGGGCGCCTATTACACATCTGAGCTAAGAAATACCTTGGTGTGTTGCTCAGAGCACAGTGATACCTGGCTGCTGTTTTGTTGGTGTGTAAAATGCTTGAAGGAGAGGAAGACTTCTTCAGCGAGGGTCAGAAAGGCTTGTTGCACAAAAGATTTGGAGACAGTGGCTATTCCTGCAAGAACAAAACAGAAAATAATCTTAATTTTGCTTTCTCTTTTCCTGGTTTGCTTTGTGGTCTTCAGGGTTTAGGACACAATTAGTTGAGTTACACCTCTCCCTTTGATTCTGTTAGGTGGGATCAGTAGAGGCACACAAATTAAAGCCCTCACAAATATTACACAGAGAAAAACATCCTCTGTGAGTTTTCTCACTTAGAGCATTCATTCCCTCATGTACTTGTCAGAGCTCAGATTTCTTAATTTTCAAAACACAGTGGAAAATCTGCTATTTCTCTTTCTTTACTAGTAGACTACTGATGAGGATTGCAGGAAACAAAAGCAATTTTAATAACAATCCTCTCATTTGTGTTGCTAGGTTGAGTTTGCAGAGTAGACAGACAGAACTGGTTTCTACATATAACAATTTCACGCACATGGATGTGCAGTCCTGCTACATGTATAACAAAACCACAGGTCACAAATCAGCCTTCATACCTTCATCATTCCTTAGCTGCTCTAAAATGCACAGAGGTGTCCTGCAGTGCTCCTTTAGAAGCTTGTGTTCATGATGTTCTGCCTGATCCTCTAACACCTTAAGAGGTTTAGGGCTGGGAATCAGATGTCTTTACTGAGGACTAATGACTTTCGCTTCCTTGAATATTGGTGAAGTAGGCAGTTCTGGCAATAAACTGCATTTTAGTGACACTTGCCTCAGCAAGTGGCTTGAAAACAGACCCCAATGTTGCAAGCCCTCTGGAAATATCCTGGATAAACACCAGAAGTAGAGTAGGACCTTCAACACAGAAGTCCAGATGTGCAGCCTTGGGCATGCAGCTCACAATAGCTAAGAAGATAGGGCTGGAGAAAGGTTTCCCTGCAGACTGTGCTAGAAACCAGCAACAACACCGGCTCCAAATGACTCTGTCTCAAGAGATAGGAGAGTTCATAGATCAAGCTCCTCTCTTCATAGTCTAGGATTCTAGTTGCAAATAATGGGATTTAGGAAACAGAGGCGTGATGAGGCAGAACTAAACAGCCTTTGTGAAGCATTACCAAGAAGAAAGTTGCTGCAAGTAGTCATTAAGTGGAAGAGATTAACAGCAGAAAGCTGCAGTTCCCAGTGCAAAGCCTTCACATTCAAGTTTGTAAGGGTGAGGAGGGAGCTGTAATATTCCCTTCTCCCCTTCTGCAGAAAATAGGTGGCAATCCATCGAGATTTTAGGTGAGCAGTGTGTTTGACACCGCTCAGCAGCACTTCCTCATAGTGTTACTCCAGGAATGAGAATGTGTAAAACAGCCAGATGAACAGCCAAAATCATTTAGGGAAGGACAGAATGTAAATATGTCGTTTACTGTCTGGCCAGGACACAGGCTGACATCGATAGACTGACAAAAATGCTGGGAAATCTTTGATAACCACAAATGGTTCCTGATTCATTTCCACTCTCCAGACAGCAGGCTGTTGCAGCTACAAATGAGGGGGAAGTGAAACTGTATACATGATGCACTGTGATCTATGATCATTATATGAAAGAACATAAGAAATCCTTGAAAGAGAAAGAAATCCCCTATGGGCCAATTACGCCTGTTCCTTTTGTTTACCTCTTCTTGAATTTCATATTATTTTTAGCTATGATTACATATCACAGGCCTCTCCAGCCTGTGACTGACCTTATGAGTTAAAAAGTGAATAAAGGAAACTGCTGAAAAAAGTATGAATTAAATATGTAGATCAAGGGGAATAGATATAAAATGTTGTATACATGTGTGTATATATATATATATATATATGCATATATATATGTGTGTGTGTGTATATATATATGTATATATGTGTGTATATATATATATACATCTTCAAAACTACTCAGCTGTGAAAAAGTCTTAGAAATATAAGGAAAGAAGACATCTGGATTTTGCTCTATGTATCCTATCTGGTCTTCTGCACCTCAGCTCTAGGGATAGCTCTTAACCATGAAAATGAGGTTGCATTAATTTCACTCTGGGATCAGCCAGGGGAAGGACACAGCATATTAGTCATGAGGGCTGGGTTCTCTTTTATATTCATCCGCATGCATTAACCTTCATTTTATTTGTTGAGTTAGGCTGCTTTTTTGTATATCATGAATAATTTCATTAAGCATTAAGAATTTACCCACACTGTATCTTTGGTGTTGTTTTTCGTTGTTGTTGTTGTTGTTTTTTAATTATTTTTTTAAATATTTACAATTTGTAATGCATAATAAATATGTAATAGGCAGGGTATGATTTCTCAGGGTTTACTATTATCTAAGTCTGTCATGTCCTATAACCTTTCTGGCTTATACAATATTCAGTATTTTAATGCAACGTCAGTGCTGTTATCATGGGTTGATGGCAAAAGGACAGCCATCTTGACACACTCCACTCACTAATCGCGTCTATTTTGATTTTATTAGCATATAAATGCTTCTGGATTTATGCAATATCAGTGGAAATGTGTTAAAAATACTTGTCAGTGTCCTTATTTTTCAGGGTTAAAAGTATAAAACTTGGAGGGAGGAGAATCCTCTGGCTGTATGAGATGCTGGATTTTTTTCTCTAACAACACACTGAAGCATGGATAATTTTAGGCTGTATTCAGGTATGCAGTTTTTATTCCTCAGTTGTTGGTTTTTGCTTTTTTGTTTGTTTGTTTGTTTGTTTTGTTTTTAAGGCATTTCCAAATAGTTCTAGAGAAGAACACGGAAAGAATGTCTAACGGTAATTTATTCATTTTAAATAATGAAAGGGAATTTCAGAATGTCAGAGTAATATTTCTGACTCAGAAAAATGTTAATAATATTTGTATCAAATTTGCTGTTCTTTTGCATGTCCAATGCAGCAAGTGAAACTGAACCATAATGCCACATCAAAGACTACTATAACAGCAACAATATTAACTTAGTAATCTATCTTGCAAGAGAAGGAAAACTAATTTTGGTGAAAATATGGAATTTAAAATAAAAATTTAGAGGTACCTGACTTTATCCTGCAGCAAGCCATAGTGTTCATGCATATTCAAAAGTGCATCAAGCAGTTACCAAGTTTCTCGGTCACATGGTTTAATAACATGAACAATCTAGCTGAAGCTAGTTGAGCTACAAAGTAGGGAAGCTTAAATACATTGCTGAATAAAGACTGAAGTATCTTTTATCTTTGTGTATGGTTTACATAACAAAACATGCTTCAAAAAAGAACATAAGAATCATTTTACTTTTTTAGAACTCTTCAAATCATATTTCTGTATCGATACCTTTAAATCAGATCCCCAAAAATGTTAAAAAAAATAACATTCTTTTTTGATATATTTAAAGTTTTTGTTTGTTTGTTTGTTTTAAGTACTCAGTATTGCTGAAATGTTTTGTTTTGACATTTTCAATCAAAACAAAATGCTTCCAGATTCCCAGTTCAAAATATTTAATTTTGGTGTGTTAAATTAAATGTGAATGTTTCATTTGGAGTCAATTCAATAGTAAACTGCATCTGCTTACAGAACTGTAGTTCCTTCTGGGAAAAAGAGCTGGAGTGCCAAATACACTCAATCCTCCATATAAAGCATGGATACTTACAGGACTATCTCCTCCATGATTGCTGATAGTAATATGTTTCCCATAATATACTGCAAGTCTCAGCCAAGATCATAGAGCCTCTGTGACACATTTCAGCCAATCAACCCAGTTTATTTATGAGAAACCACACGCTACTAAGTTAAAATCAATAAGTGAGGAAGTAAGGAAAAAACTCCAAACCAACAGGAAAAGTTACTTCAAAAAAGAACACTCAGATTTTTGACTGTTTGTTTTCCCAGATAATAACAATAATAATAAATCACTAATTTCATGAATAATTGAATCATTTAATTTGAAAGGGATCTTTAAAGATCATGTAGTCCAATTATTCTGAAACAACAGGGGTATCTACAACTTGATCATATTGTTCAGAGCCCAGTCCAACCTGACCTTGTATTTGTCCAAGGACAAGTCTCTCACCACCCCTCTGTGTAACCAGTTCCTGTGCCTCACATCTCTGACTGTAAAAAACTTAGTCCTTAAGTCCAGCCTAAATCTTGCTTCTTTTAGTTTGAAAACATTTATTCTGGTCCTACTGCAACAGACACTTAAAACGTCTGTCCCCTTCTTTCTGATATCCCCCCTTTAGGTACTGAAAGGCCGCTGCAAGTCTCCCCAGAGTTTTCTTTTCTGCAAGCTGAACATCCCTAGCTTTCTCTGCCTGTCCTCACACAGAAGTGTTCCATTCCTTGGATCATTTTTGTGTCACTGAATCATAGAATTGCCTGGGCTGAAAAGGACCACAATGATGATCTAGTTGCAGTCCCCCTGCTATATGCAGGGTCACCAGTCACTAGACCAGGCTGTCCAGAGCCATGTCCTGCCTGGTCACTCCTCTGGAGATGCTTCAACAGGTCTGCATATCTCCTATACTGAGGATTCCATATCTGGATGCAGTACTCCAGGTGAGGTCTCCCCAGTGCGAGTAGATGGGCAGAATCACCTTCTTCAACTTGATGGACACAATTCTTTGGATGCAGCCCAGGATATGGTTGGCTTTCACTAGTACCCCCAAGTTTTATTTTGTTTTGATTTGTTTTGTTTTTGGCAGGGCTGCAGTCAATCCTTTTATGCCTCAAATTGTACTGATAGCAGGGTTTGTCATGACCCAGGTGCAATACTTATGTTTGTATTTGTTGACTTTTATGAGATTCTCCTGTGTGCACTGTTTGAGCCTTTCTAAGTCTCTCTGAATGGCATCCTGTCACTCAGGCATGCTGATGGCACTACACAGCTTAATGAATTTGCTAAGAGTGGACTCAATTCCACTGCTGATGTCATTTGTGAATATACTAAAGGTCTCCATTCCCAATACTAACCCCTGAGGGACACCATTCATCACAGGTTTCCATACAGCCATTGAATCCTTGACCATCACTCTCTAGGTTGTGACCTTGCAAAAAGTTCTTCATTTATTGTGTAACTCACCTGTAAAATCCACATCCTTCCAATCTGGAGAGAAGGATGTTAGTGGGGACAGTTTCAGAGGACTCACTGAAGTCCAGATAGACAACATCAATGTTTTTTGCATTGATCGGTGATGCAGCTATCATAGAAAGTCAAGGGGTTAGTCAGTCAATTGCTACTTGCTTGTGATTAAGCCAAGCTGGTTGTCCCATAACCTCCTACTCTTTAATGTGCATATCTTCCAGAAGGATCTACCTTGTGATCTTCTTTGGCACAGAGGTGAAGGTGACTGGTAAATAATTCCCTGTGTCATCCTTTTTACTCATTTTTACTCTTCTTAAAAGTCTGTCTTTTTCACCAGGAACTTCATCTGACCACCATGAGTTTTCAAATATAATTGAAAGTGGCTTAGTGATTATGTCACCCGATTCCCTCAGCTCTCAGGGCTGCATCTCATCAGGACTTATACACTTGTGTATCTTCAGGTACCCCCAGCTGGTTGCAGAACTGATCTTCACTTACAGCAGTAAGTTCTCCCTTGTTCCCACCTTCCAACCCATCTGTTTGAACCGTGTCTGAAGAGGAGTTGCCAATGAAGACCCAGGCAAAAAGTTCTCAAGTACTCCAGCCAACAAACTTTGTTGTTACCAGTCTGTCTGAACTAAATGTAGCTGCTTCATGATCTCACATGTGGAGAAAAGAAGTAATAGGTAATGGTCTGTTGGCTGTGCCATTTTCCTGGTAATAACCTTCACCTGAACATCAAGGAGGCCACATAAAGGACCCTAAGAGAGTCAGTTCAGCATATTAGGTGTTCAGTTCCCTGCCTGTGGAGTAATTTACAAATAGTACTCTTTTATTCTTCCTTGAGATACAGACTTGATACTGGAGGAAGGCTTTTCTGGTTCTGGTATTGTTGGTTCCTCTAGATTAGGTAGACATTCTGCATCCAGAGCCTCATATCTGTCGTACAGAGTAGCCTAGGAGGGTGAAGGTGGAGGTGGGGGGATAAAGTAGGCACGTAGGTGTTTCAATTGCAACTCTGAGCATGGGCTTGCCTCCATCCACTTCTTTTGTCCTACTTTGTGCCTTTGGCCTGACAGTGAGAGCAAGCAGGCTGCCTTGGGTTTTGTGACTGAACATGTCTCACTGAGGGAAAAACATTTTTCCTCAGCTCCTGTTTTTGAAAACTAAAAATAGTCTTTGGTACTGTAGATGGCTTCCAAACAGTTCCTCTCCCGGCTTCAGTTTAGATCAGTAATTCATTTTCAATTTTATTTTAGATTTTTTAGGATGTCTTCAGCCTTTTCCCTCTCCATTGAGCAGACAGACTGCCAGAAGCAAAACAGGAGACAAACATATCCAGAACTCCCTGATTTGTTCAGTATTTTGCATGTAGAATTTCACAGCTGACGTACCCAAAGGGATTTAGATACCTAAATCTGTGTGAGAACCTGGGCCTTAGTCTATTAAACACTCTTTTAGCATAGATCTTTTACCTTTACTCATTACTTGTTGCCTCAGGACCTGGAGAGAGTGTTGTCATCAATGTGTGCTAATATCTGGCCCTGAGTAATTGACATTAGGGTAAGAAGTGACAAACAAACACAACTAGAGCTTCTCAGAACATTCATTGCAAATAACTTATGCAACTAATTTTGTCCCCTTCCTTTTATTTTTCTGCTTGAGAAGTCTGCAGGGGTAGAGTGTGACCTTTATAGATTGGTGTCTTTGCACTTGCCCATCGAGCAGTTTGTGCAAACAATTTTAAGCCTATAGATTTCTTGCAAGCTGCTGGCTATGAATGTCCACTAATCCTGATTCACCATTTATGGTGTATGATTGGTCACCCCTGCACCTCTGACTTTTTTTTTTTTTTTTTTTTTTTCTTTTTTTTTTTTTCCTTTCTCTCTTTCCTCAGCTTATTGCCTAATTGGTTAATTCTAGTGTTATAAATAGCAGGGATGATAGAACAAATGGCAGAGGCTTTGAATACATGGAGGAAGGCAGAATGAAATAGAGTGAAATACATTGGTGTAGTGATATTGAAACATTTTAAAATGTCTGTACAAGAAAGATCTGTATTTTTGCCTAGATACATAGATGTGTGCTGTAAAAAGTGGTCTTTCCTTTTCCACCCAACAGAAATAGATAGGTAGCCCTTTAATTAGCTTTGCATCCAATTCTTATCTGTCAAATTCTTCCCAAGCAATCACATCTATAAGCAATGCTTCTGGGAGACATTTTGTTCCCTCTCATTACGCAGTCTGGAAGCTCTTTGGGGACCAAACTTCTCTGTTACCAAGCACTTGTACCCCACCTAGAACAAGAAGGTCCTGACCTCAGCTGAAAATTCTAACTACTTTAGTGACATTCTCAAAATAGGCACAACAGATAGCTTGGATCTTCGGCATTTGTGTTCATTTGCCACTCACCAGAGTGCACTGATCCATAAGCAACAGTTCTCCTAGTGCTTAAGTAAACAAAATAAAATGAAATATAATATATAAAATAAAATAAAATAAGATATTCTGAGAACAACTAAGAATATAATTTCAGTGAACTCCTGCTTACAATTGTTTTTAATCAATCCATTTAAAGGGGGGGGAAAGACCAAGAAAAAAAAAAAAAAAAAAATCTTCACCTAGTTTTAATGGGGATATGAAAACACAAGAGCCTCAGTAAATCAGAAGTCTGTAAAATCAATGAAGAATATGGACTGTCAGCTATTGCCAACTCTCTGTATGTCCAGTTGAACCAGTGTTTTACAGGGAAAAGACAAAGAAGCTTATTACCCATCCCATGAGCTATCCACTCCTCCCTAGAGAGGCTTTTTGACATCAGGGGCTTAACTGAAACATATGAATTAGAGTGGAAATTGAAAGTATTCAAATATAAATTAATTTATACCCAAGGGTTATTCATGCCAACTAGCAATAAATATGCTGGAAGTAAAAAAGGCTCATTTGAATGAATATGAGTGGGCAAAAAAGCAATCAAGGGCAAGAACAAGGCATATGCAAAGTATAAAACATAAGATAGAGAACACAGGACTGAAAAGATTAGAGGAGAAAAATTAAAGATAATGGGAATGATGCAAAATTATCTTTCTTTGTTTGGGTAACAAACTCTATTGCAAGAATTACCCCATTTTCCTGGAACCTTCAAAGCCTGTGAAGGGTCAAGTCAAAAATATGCAAGATTTCACCTGAGCCTCTTGTGTATAATTCTTTAGAATAATAAGGTAAAAAAATGGCCTCTCCATATCTCCTGTCACTATTGTTGAAGTGAAAAATTGGTGCAAGAAGACCAAGGAGACAACCAAAATAGAGCCAGTAACAAGTCCTATCAATTCATTTAGTTGACACTAGAAATGTCTGGTTGGCAACACATCAAACACATTTTTTTTATGCAGTCATGATGTGCTAGTCCACCATATCATTTGGTATGGCGAAAAGAGAGCATTACTGACTTAGTTGTAGAGCTGCCGACTATTGTTTGTTCTTAGTAGGCTGTGGGCACTGGGACACATAGCAAATTGTTTACACTGAGACAAGCATGCAACAGGAGCATGAGAAGAAACACATTTTATCACTTTACCTGATTTAATTCCAATTCAACTAATTACTTGTTTTATTTACAGTAATTTTTTTTAAATAAATTTAAAAAAGAAAGAAAGAAGAATAGGAAAGAAGCTGGGGTTAAAATTAAAAATAGTTTGACTTCACTAGGATAAATCATCTATGACCTTGCATGAGCTGTAGGCCAAATAACAAAATAACAGCCTTTTATCATTCTCTTTTAAAAGCAGGAACTGAAAACTATTTCAGTTCATACATATTCCCCTTTTCAGAAAGCACAACGGCATTTTAGGCCTAAACTACTTGTCTGTGTCTGATTAATTAACATTGAGGCTTTCCTGATACTCCCCACAGATTTTGTCCCTGGCTTTGATTAATTTAATTAAAGATAGCCAGCCTTGACTCACCCAAGGGGCACCATGTCTAACATAAGGAATAAAAGATTTTTGAAGAAGTAATAGGAATGGCTGATGGACACAACTGCAGTTGTTTTCCTGTGTTTTGGGAGTGTTTTTGAATAATCTGCTTTGGAATCCAAGTATTCTGTATTTGAGCAGGTGTGCAATTACAAACATAGAAAGTGGAAAATATATAGTAAAAAATGGCTGGATTAGTAGTCTAAAAAACTTTCCTCTACCTCCAGTGTAATCTCAGTTTATCAAATTCCAGTTTTTTTCCACTGGTTCAGAATATGATGGTCTTTTCACAAGAGGATATGCTCACAATTCATGGTGGAAAAGCCTTTGAAGATAACATTAATTTATTTGATGTACCTTGAAGTGAAGCAGAAGACACTTGATTTATTACTGACACTGCTATAGTTCTGATGTATGGCTTTGGTTGGTCTGTTTCCCTTTTCAGTACTCTCTTCTTTCACCAATTATTCTGCTTCTTGACTCAGATTCTCTCTTCTGATGTCTCTCTCTAAATTCCTGTGCTATACTAGGGAGCCCTCTTCTCGCTTGAGGAAAGTTGTCAGTGATTGTTTCATGATCCTTCAGACTTTTCAGATTACCAGGAGTTTATGTATGGTATTGTTTCATGGAAGCACAACAGATGCTAGGAGGTAGGCAAGAACACAGCAGAATCTTCTTTTCTGCAGCCAGTGGCAGACCAGTCAGCGAGATGGTTGAGGTAGTAAAACCCTACAATAAAATAAAATGAAATGAAATAAAATAAAATAAAATAAAATAATAATAATAATAATAATAATAATAATAAAGTGGCATTTTCAGAGGTACAAGGGTAGGAACTTACCATCAACTTGTTTTTCTGTCCCAGTTACCTGTGTTCTTCAGGGGCTGTTTTTGCATTATGCTGCCCACATTTGATTCTCTGCAACTCCTCACTGGGATGGTTATCAATTCCAGTGACACCTTGGGCTGTGTTTGACATGTGCTGGCTGGTAGAGTCACTTGGAGATCAAAAGATTCCTGATACTCTGCTGTGTTTGGCTTATATTAGTCCTTTACTTTCATCCGTACTCCTTCCTTCTTTTTCCTTTTTTCCCCTTCTGCTTTGAGAAACACAAATAGTGACCTAATAGAAGTATATTGTTCAAAGTACATTGGAACACAGCATGTTAAGTTTAGGACTGGTAGCTGTACTCTGGCATATCTGCCGTTCTGTAGAGGGCCTGAGCTATTCAGCAGGTGAGTCCAAACAGGATTTTGTTTTCATTGCCTTACTGCTTTGTTACAAGGATGTTCATGATTCTTAGGATTCATGTGGCACTCCCTAACCTGGCTAAGCTTTGTACTCATTTATGCTGGTCTCCTGTATCAACCTACCCACACCTGTGTTTTCCTGCTTTTGGAGAACTGTGTGAGCATAATCAGCCAAATACTGGCACTGAGGAAGTCACGATTTCGTTAGTTTTGATCAATGAAGACTTAATGAGCATTCTTTATTGTTGTTGCTTTGCTCCTGCAGCTCAGCTTCTCAGGGCAGGAGATACCCCTGCCATGTAAGTGGGTCATGTTTGTTTGCTGAGAAATGGCCTATAAAATAATTTCATACCTGTATTTTTGGGGGTTAGTTTCAATCCACCCATTGTCCTTTAGTTCCTTACATGCTTCCCAGGGGTGAGTATTAATGTTTTGCAGATTTAAGGAGAAAACTTTCATCAAGGTTATCCTTCATTACTACTTCTTCCTTCTACACTTTCTAAAATTTGAATAAGAAAAGCCGGGCTACTGGCTCCTCATTTTGTTTTCATCAGGATATTATTGAATGAATTTGGATAGGCACTGTGAAAATGTCCCCAGGCATGGCTGGCAAATTCAGCTGTGAAAACAGTTCCATCCAGTTTCTCCACTCTCTGTCATCGTCTTACACATGCTGATCAAACCCTGCTGAATTCTCTACTGGCACATGCTACTTCTTTGGACTCCTAACCAACTTTAGATCCATCCATTTACCCAGCTTGTTTCAAGAGAGCAGATGCATCTCCAAAGGAGTAGCGGAATAAATGATATTATTTGGTCAACTGCAAAAGTTGAAAGCACAGTCTCCATTCTCGACTAACTTCAGTAAGAGAAGCAGGGACAAAGAAATAGAAGTATCTTTTCTGCTTTCCTCTCCCCTCTATATTTCCACTCCTCCCCTCATTTCTCTCGTTAACTGAAACAGAGGACAAATCTGTCATTAAATATTTGTAAATGCTTTGTTATCTGATAGCAGCTGTTTTCTAACTGGATTGGGATGCATCGCACAGATGCCTGAAGGAGATGCACCAGTTGCTTTTTTTTTTTTTTTTTTTTTTTTTCCCTTATCTCAGCATAATCCTCCCTTCCTCTCTAATTTATTAGGAAAGAGAAAAAAAGACTTTGGTGTTATATACTGTTCACCATATAGTAGTAGATACAAGTTCCTCCCAACAAGCCCTTGGGGTAGGAAGTCGTTTTTATCTCTTTTTTTTTTTTTTTTTTTTTTTCATTTGGTGAGTCTTAACTAACTAAATGGTCATTATCACCCACTGGTAACTATAAGTTAGGGAAGGGGGAGGGCTGGGAAATATTGATGTGACTCTGTGATTCACACTGAATTTAAAGAAATTGAGGCTCTGTCACACAAGTTAGTATAATGAAATTTAAGTAATCAGCACCATAATTTCTCCTATTAGTTTTAGCTAGACTAGAAAAGGTCAATGCCCTGGCAAGCAATGATTCGCAAATAACAGGTGCAGCCGGTTTCTGTTATACCGCCATGGGACACTGCTCTGTCACTTTTATTTACTGAATCAATCCACCAATGTCCAGCAGGAGAACAACAGTTAAATGGTCATTAATTGTGGGCTGATGTGCAGATGAAACAAATCTCCAAAGGGACCGTAAACCTTTGTTCTTTAGCCTCCTCCAGCTCATGCAATGGGATTAGCAGTAAATCACTCAATGCATCATTTTCTTATTAAAAATTTAATGTACTGATCATCCCAGATGACTTACATCCAATCAAGACATCTTCTTAAGAGTTTGATAGTGAAACAAGCAGTTAACACAAAGAAAATAATAACATATATAGTGTATCTTTGACTGCCTTGCTTGATGTTTTTGTGCCAGGAAAATATGAAAAATTGTTTTAGGAAAGTCTTTCCAGAAAATATATTTCATCATTTATTACAGACTTCTATTTGTCCAGTTTCATTCAGAATGTTGTTGCTCACATGCAGTTCCCAGGACATGTATTCAGTCTTCAGAAATAGGAATGACTGAAATACTGCGTGTGGATGCAATGGCAATTCAAATGCCTTCCAAAGATCTCCACAAAGCAAAGGCCTTTTGCTTGTCCTGTGTATCCTAGATAAGTGATGAGTCTTAAAATGACCACAATCTTGCAGAGTTTTGGATATGAGCCTTGAAAGCAGTGTGCAGTGCATTGCATGTACATTATGACATTCCTCCAAAATAGAAACTAAGATTGTGAGATGATACAATCCCCCTGCTTGATTCCTAGGCTGGAACAGAAAGAAAGAAATGGAAACTGTAGTACATGGGACCTCTGGGGTTTTATTTAATTATCCTTATTGAGACAGTAACATTTACAAAACAAGTAGAGGTGCCTATCTGAGTGTGGCAGACACCACTGACAAAGACAATACATCAAAGCAGAAAGAGCAACTCCATAATGTAGTATATTTTCTAGGTAACCACACAGCTGAAACAGTCAGCTAAATTCCCAGTCTCCCTTACCTAGTGTATCATCCCTAATGATGCTTGTTTCTTCAGCAGTCTTTCCAAAGAGAAGCATTTTGAATTGGGCCTTTGTCCAAAGCTCAGTGTAATCAAGAAAACTAGCGCCACTATATTAACTTAAGATTAATATGTGTACCAACAATCACTTTCTCTTTCCTCTATTTGGGGATCCATAACATCATGAAAAGAGATCATGTTTTATTTTTGTTATTCTTAAGTTCTGCCACTCTTTCCCTGGAAATATATCTTATTTTTATACTTGATCTATATACATAAATTTGTATTTTCATATACTGAAGCATTCGTAGTTTACTCAAATACTCTTTCTTGTGTTTCAGATAACTCTGTATGCCTTGTTTTATCCCATACTTATGTAGTAACCTATTCAAATTCATCAACTCTTCAAATACATTTTCTAGTCTTCAGGTTGAAGGTTGATAGAACAACAGTTCTTTAACCTGATGTTTTTAGTTATGTCTTGATTTTAGAAATCTACTTTGGTGAAAGCTTGTCAAAATAATAAAATCTTTTCCTCCCTGGATTAGGCTAAAAGTTTCTTTTTCTTCACTACAATTGGTAAAATCATGAATTTCAGCATATATGGTCCAAAGTCATCCTTCTGAGGTATTCACCAGTTTTCCTTTGAATGCTTTGATTCCTTATGTTTTTAATGTTCTTCCATTCTTAATCTAGTTACTGTGTGATATATTGATATTTCAGCATTGTTGTGAAAGAATACCTGAAGGGGATTTGTAAAGAAGATAGAGTGAGTTTTGTAAGAATATATAATTGTTAGGTTGGAAGTTTCTTTGGAGGTTCTTTGTTGAACATTCTGTTCATAGTGAGATTGTTCCTCCCAGAAAATAATAATAATAATAATAATAATTAATGCTGTTTTTCTATCTGAACGCTGTAAACTTTCAAAGATGAAGAGAAAAGCCTCTCTGGGTAGTGTACTTCTACACTTTTCTGTACTTCTAACAAAACATAGGAAAAAAAAAAAAAAAGGAAAATGAGAAGGAAAAGGAATAGGAAAAGGAAAGGAGAAAGAGAAGAAGGGGAAGGAGAAGAGGATGGAGGAGATGGAGAAAAAGAAGGAAGAGGAAGAGAAAGGAGGAGAAGGAGAAGGAGAAGGAGAAGGAGAAGGAGAAGGAGAAGGAGAAGGAGAAGGAGAAGGAGGAGAAGGAGAAGGAGAAGGAGAAGGAGAAGGAGAAGGAGAAGGAGAAGGAGAAGGAGAAGGAGAAGGAGAAGGAGAAGGAGAAGGAGAAGGAGAAGGAGAAGGAGAAGGAGAAGGAGAAGGAGAAGGAGAAGGAGAATGAAGGAGAAGGAGAATGAAGGAGATGGAGAAGGAGAAGGAGAAGGAGAAGGAGAAGGAGAAGGAGAAGGAGAAGGAGAAGGAAAAAGAGAAGGAAAAAGAGAAGGAAAAGGAAAAGGAAAAGGAAAAGGAAAAAGAAAAAGAAAAAGAAAAAGAAAAGAAAAACAAAAACAAAAAGGAAGAGGAATACGAAGAGGCTGTATTGACTATTATTTCTCACTTAACTTCCACGATAACAAATAATTTGTCATTTTTATCTTTGTAATTCAGCTTCAGAAGTTATAGCTACCTAAGTTTTATTCCTATTCAAAGTTCACAGAGTTACTAAGTTCAATTTTTTCCAATATTTAGACACACAGGCCTGAAGACCTGACACCGTGTTGCAGGAAACTTCATAGCCAGGAGACTTACTGCATTCTATTCTTTTTCCTTTTTTCCTTTCTATCTCTCTATTGTTTTGTGTGTGTGTGTGTGTTTCTTCCTGAAAACATGTACTTCATTTCTCTTTGATCAGATATCAAGCATACAATTATACTTGAGCAGGTTTACAATTGCACATCAGATGTCTTATTTTGTCATATAATATTTACGTTAACAACACTCACTAATTAGTACTATCATCATCAAGCCAGCAGGTGAACACGTTGATGTTTCATTTTTATGTAATATTTTTTCCAAGTTACCTTAGAAAAATCACTTGAAGTACTTTTGACTCTCATCTCCCTCTATGAAATAAGAATTTTTAATTTAACCAACCAAGTAAACTATAAGTTCAAACACTAAAATGATTCTTGGTTTTAAAAGTAAAATTTTCACTGGACAGTCAGCTGGTTGATTTTAATTAGATTGTTCCAGTAAAAATCAAAACAAAACAAAACTTTTAGAACTCGCTATTCTGATGTTTTGATGTTTGTTATTATAACTCATAAATTCAGTAAGAGCTTTAAACTAGTAGCAATGATTAATTATCCTTTTTTTTTTTTTTTTTTTTTTTTTTTTTTTTTTTTTTATTTTTTTTACTTAATTGCTAATTTCCATTCTTCCATACCTATATATAGTACTTTACTAAGGCATAAGAAATTCAGACCCATACTTGCTGTCAGTTCCCTTCTGAACTGGAAAGATAACATGACAAATAATTACACATTTTTTTCTCCTGGGCAGCTCTTTGTACTTTTCAGTATTGGCACCCATTACGAAGTAGTGTATAGATATTTTTTAAAACTTGAATCACATTAAACAGCTAAGACAGGTTTGGAAGGATTCTCTGCTCTTGGAAATACTTATGTCATTGTCACCCAAGGTACATGAAACATTCATCAACTTCATATCAGAAACAATATTCTCCTTATTTCAAAAGCTGGTCCTAAGGTTTTGCAGGAGTTGTCCCAGAAGACTAATGATGAATGCTCTTGTTTGATTGATAGAAACTAGCTTTTGTCTTGAAATTATACACGACCAGTCACAGAAGGACAGAAAATTCACCACAGCTTAGACACTGGAGCATAGGCAGAAAAGAGTACATTTGATATTCAAAAGGTTGTAGCATACAAAAAGGGGGGAGAGAAAATAGGGCCACTCAGTACAGCAGGGGTGGTCATACTTTACCCAAATACTTTGAGGACTGTATTGGTAAGATGCCAAGAGCCGAAGGGCTGCATTGAATTTGCATTAAATGGAGCAGATGGCATCAGCTGCCCTCAACTTTAATGTTGAAATGTGGCCTACAGAGCAAATCTGTACAAAACTTTTCTAATTAAATCTGAAACAACATGCCTCATCTATTCCCCAGTAGCATAGCCTTTCTGGTGGCATTTCTACAATTCCGTTTCCAGCACCAGCTAAGAGAGGATATGGCAGAAGTGCAGATAAATGAAAAATAAGAACATACACAGACATAGAACCTTTTCCAAAATGATTTGTTGAAGCACCAGATGACAATGAGCAGACTAGAATTAATCTCTATCATTCTTTCCAAGAAAGCGCTCTTTGTAACGAAAATGCATTAGTGTATTTATTAAATCTGAATTTCTGGATGCACCAGGCTATGTTACAAGTGATGTCTGTTCGGAGGTAGAACAAGGGAGAATTGTATTTCAAATCAGTTCTAACACTGAAACTTGGAAAAAGTCACTTAGATTTTGTACTTTCAAATTTCTCTGACTATATGTAAAAAGAAATAATCTAGAATAGTCAATAAACTACACTTTAGCTATGTTCATGCACTTCATTAACAGACTGTGAACATTTCCCGCAAGAATTAAACAGATGACACCATAAATAATTCCATTATACCAACAATTTCTGACAGCAGCTGTTAATCCAATCTCCATGGTGGAATTCAATAGCAGATAATAGTGCTTATCAGTTATGATACCTTCCCACTTATATTTTCTAGGATCAACTTCTCAAAATACTTTGTTTTCCTATTTATGTAATTTCTGAATGCTTCAGTTAAATACACACTTTCATTATCTTTGCTTGTTGTAAGAAATGAGACAACAGTGTGTAGCCATGTTAAGTAGCATTATTAACAGTAATTACTGGACACATGAAATAATTTACATAATAGTCATAGCAGATTTCTGCATCTGCTGAGATTATATGTAAACATACATACGAAGAATGAAATGAGGTGGAATGAGTAACTATGCAAAAGAAAAAAAATCTATTCTCATTTAGTGACTTGCTGCAAGAACATTTGAGCCAAATTTTCCCTGGTAGAATTCCACCAGCTTCAGGATTAAATAAGGCCATTTTTTGTTGCCTTTATGAAATAGACAGAAGGAATATGTGTCTTTTTTAGTTTACACTTAAGTGCATGAATTTACTGGTCAATAAGGTAATTGAGTGGGGAAAGAAGAAAAAGGGTTGTATATTAAGAAATTGATTCTTTTGCACATAGATCCCTGAAAGAGTGTTAACTTTTAGTTTACTGCACTTTATTTGTGTCCTAGAAATGGCCAATCTAACACATAGTAATATTCACAGAATCATAGAGTTCTAGCAATTGTAAAGGACCTCTGGAAATCATATGATCCAGCCCCCTTACTAAAGCAGATACATTGGAGTAGGTTACACAGGAAGGTCCAGGCTGGTTTTGAGTATCTCCAGAGAAGGAGACTCTCTTCACCTTTCTTGGCAGCCTATTCCTGTGCTCTGTCACCCTCAGAGTCAATTTTTTTTTCTCATGTACAGATGGAACTTCTTATTCTCCATTTTGCATCCATTGCCCCTTGTTCTGTCACTGGACACCACTGAAAATATTCTAGCCCCACCTGCTTGACTTCCACCATCATATATTTATAACCATTTTTCAATAACTTTTTTCAACACTTTTCATATTCGTCCTCATTGTCATTTCAAAGTTGAACATCCTCAGTCTCTCAGAATTTCCTCATAAGCAAGATGCTCCAGGTCTCCCATCATCTTTGTAGCCATTTGCTGGACTCTTTCTAGAAGTTTAAGAAAGAATGAAAGAGACCCAAACTGGACACGGTACTCCAGTTGTGACTTCATGTCTTTTAACACTATTTCCCATAATATTCTTGTAGGTGAGCTTAACAATTGTGGCAAAGAGAAGTGCATGGTGAGTTCATTTGATAACAGTCTGACTCACAGAGGGTCATGATCAGTGGCACAGAGTCTAGTCAGAGGCACACACTTAGGATTTTCCCTGGTATTCAGTACTTGGTCTAGTCTTATCCAACATCTTCATTGATGATCTGGATGAATGGACAGAGTGAACCCTCAGTAAGTTTGCTAGTGTCTTGATACTGAGAAGAGTGGCAGATGCAACAGCATACTGTGCTTCCATCCAGTAAAACCTGGACAGGCTGGTGATATGGGCAGAGGAAAAAAAAAAACTATGAGGTTTAGCAAGAGCAGGTGTAGAGTTCTACATCCACATTATGCATTAGGACTGACCTGCTGGAAAGAAGCTCTGTGGAGAAGCACAAAAACAAAAACAAACAAACAAACAAACAAAACAAACAAACAAAAAAACAAGTTCAGGAAATACAAAAACAACACATAAATAAGATAAAGAAATTGGGGTGACTCCTGTCTGTCATAGTCCTGTTCATGTCAGGAAATTTGATCAATAGCTTTACAAGCTATGTAACTGATGAGAACTTCAGGAATTTCAATTCTCATTTGGAGGACTTACTAGGAGATGTTTTTCTTCATCAAAGTCCATAATAGTACAATGAGCACTTGATAGCAAATTTATTTCCACTATAACCTGTCTTCAGTGTCTTCATCTCTGGATTAAGAGCTACTGAAGAGATGGATAACTTCAAAATCTGTTTATGATTTTTTGAACCACGATGAATATTTTTAGTTATGTTGGAAAATCATGCAGTGAGCTATTCAACAGGAGATGAAATTTCTCAGGCCAGCTGGAGTCAGCCCTACAGACAGTTAATAAGACTTTGTGTTATGAATATTCAGTTGTTCACAGGCTAAAAATGAACTCAGTAGAAGCTTGGGTATCCCAGCGTGACTCTCAATATCTTATCGGTGCATTTCAGCAGTGACTAGAAATAGACTTTTTATTATTAAAATTATTACAATTATTACAAAAAAGAGTGGTAGTACTGGTCATAAATCTCATTACCTACAGAAGTAACAATAACTGATTTATTCAGATCCATATGAAAGGTCATGGACTGTGGAATCTTTTTCACTTATGTGCTATTATTACTGTTTTATTTCTTATTTTTAAATTACTATAAAATGTAGTAAACACAATCATTTTACCAGAAGGAAAAGAAACCATCAGGAAAACATGTGTTTGCAATGCAAGATATAGAAGGCAAAATACAGTGCAATTCTGTCAAGGAACATAAAGCACCTGTGACAGAGATTTAACAATCCAAGTATTATTGTTGGACAAAGATATGCCAGGTCTCACGTTGATTGGCTATTTACATGCCATTGCTCCCTGTTCTATATCTTTTATTGCCAAGACAGTTTTTCAATTACATGCAGAAAACATTTGGCTTGCTTGCTTTGTTTTATGAAAACAGTCTTTTAGTTTCTTTCTTTCTGCTTACAAGTCAGTGACTTAGATATGAACTCTCTGGTGCACTGCATTGTTTGTGGTTTTTAGGAACTAAAGTTAACATGACCAACTTCACTGTAGAATAATTTTCAGAAGTCTTTCAGGAACCTCTGTGTGTTTGAATGTATCCAGACCATATCTGCTCCTACAAAAATTAATCACAGACTTTGCTAATCTATGTTCCATGTCCCAGCTGCAGTTCTGTGGGATAGGGTAAACCGTCCCAGGAACACAAAATAAAACCTGACATCCAAAATCTGTCACTAGTTTAAGTGGAGTTCTCTTTTTAAACATCAGAAACACGGAGACAATAAAATGTGAGCAAGTCAAACAAGCATTAGGTACTTAATTCTGAGTGAAAATGAACGCTTGAATTCTCATAATTTCTCAACATCTATATTTACAGATTGGATATATAACAATGTATGGGATGGAAAAGAGATTTAGCATCATAAATCCCCATGAAAGCTTGTGTCTCTTGCAACCTTCAGTCTTAGGATGTTTAAATATCTTACTCCTGACTGTTATGCTCTTCTGCTTGGATGAGGTTCCATGACATTTAACTCTGGCCTTCTAAGACCCTTCTTGCCCTATCTTCAGTAACCATGCAGACAATCTCTGTTCATTCAGTAGAAAGAAATCAACATCTCCACTCTTTCCTACTTTAGCATGAATTATGTCACTCTAAATATGATACAAGTCCTTCTTCGTCTTCAGAGAAACCTTGAAATATTAACTAAATAAGATGGATAGAGTTGGGTGAGATGAAAGTTCCAATTTATTTTTGTTAAAAAAGAAGTTAGAACTTTTAGTATGTTTTATGAAAAATTATTAAAAAAAATATATAGACTAAGAAGGAAAATAAATATTTAATAAATAAAGTACTATTATTTTTTTCACTCTATGAAGACAATATTTTGAAGCCAATAAGGACTGAATTTTCATCAGATTAGCAGAATTTGTGAAGCACAGGTGTTTCTGTAATTGTGATAAATAGCAAAAATTCTCTGTTCAGTGGCACTAAAAAGTCAGATGACCACCTGGATGACCAAGTGGTGCTGAAGTTACAAATCATTGGAATGCCTCCAACAATGCAAAATGCCTGGCTGTTTATGAGAGGTAGGAACAGATACTTGAATCCTCTGTCAAGAATTTTAACAGAAGATTGGTCCCATTTCTAAAGTTGGGGTGTGGACTTCCAGACTTCAGAATGATAGGTGTTATTTCTGCATTGGTTATATTTTGTCAGTTCAAATAGAAAGGATTGGACAATAACAGTAGCAGGAAACAGGAAATCTTCAAATGAGCAGGCCTTTACTTGAGTCTGTCAGTTCAATTATATAGCTGAAGAAAAGCTTCTACTATCTTCTAGTTATACAATTTATCTTTCCTGGAATATTCTCAAATCACAGAATACTACACTGTATGGGAAAAAAAAAATAGAAAACAGATTTTGCAGCTGGATGTTAACACAGTTACAAGTCTAAGCAATCCCTTATTGCCAGTGAGAAAGAAAATTCAGATAATACAGCCCATAATCTAAAATAGAACAACTAAAAAGAAAACAATTATCTTGAAAAAAAATATATATGCATAAATAAATAAAAAATAATAATTCATTTTGAGGTAAGGCATGTGAGAAAACAAAAGGGCCTGAAGTCAGTTCTATTAATGTGAGAGGTACATCAGGACTGTGTCTCAGAATCATTATCTTACAAGACACGAATGTCAATCTCATTACGTAACCAAGTGTGTCTTGCACTTTCCTGTATAAATACACTTAATAGATATAGTTTTGACCTTTTGCTGAAAAATTAATAAAAAAGAGATCAATCTCAGTGTTCCAAGAGGCTTTTCTCTGTACTATTAAAGGGTGATTTTTTTGTGTGTGTGTGTAAATAAATACATTTCATTATACAAAAGAAGAAAAATGTTTTCAAAGGAAAGGACTTGAGTTTCCCCACCTCCATATATTATTTCTGAAGCATTTTATTAAAAGAAAACAAACAAACAAACAAACAAAAAAACAACAAGTCAAACACACTGTCATTCTGTACTCCCATCTGTCACCTGTTAACCATATTCCACTAGAATGTTAATACTTTAAAGTTCTAACTATGCCTCAGAGTCAGATATATTTGGCATAGGAATGAGCTTTTACTACAAGGACTGGTCCACAGAGTATGGATCCCAAGGGGATTTTGATTCTTTGATTTACCTGCTTTTTTACAGATCATCCTTTAATATTTGAGAGAAATGGGCAATTCAGGATTCATCTACACACACTATGGCTTATGTGGTGACTTGAACAACTCCTTTGGGAGTGAGTATAAATAACATTCCCTGCCCCATGCAGAAATAAATGGGCCCCCCAAAAAGTCTGATGGACAGGAAAAATACTGTTAAAAGGCTGCAAGGAGCATGAGGGGGATGAAACCAGAACTTCCCTCTCCGTTTTATTGTGTACTTACTGTGGATAGGATTTTATCACTTAACCTGGAGGGTAGCAAGAATGAGAAAAGAAGGTCAAAACTACAGAGATAATATTGAAAGGGTGCACTGTAGTATCCTTTCTTCCTCATGGCCATCTTTTAACACACACTAAACTTCCATCCTTGGGAACCACAAGGGAAAAGCGTTGTAATGTTGCTGATGGTGAACAAGAAAACATAAAAACAAATTTTGCTCAGCTATGTTGGTGTTGGCAAGTAGAAAATCAAACAGGATTTAATAGGGACATTTTGCCTTGTTCAGTAGTTTCAACAGCTGGCATACAGAGAGCAGGTCTGTGGAGGATAAGGTATCATCCTGGCATAAGCACTGTTCTGTGCCCTTCTCACACTGTCACACCTGTAGCTCTTTCAACTTTGCAAAAAGGTTACAGATGATTTATTCAAGCCTAAAAGGAGAATTAGATCCAAATTTTAAAATCAAGATACATGATTATAAGTCACTTTCAAACTATGTACAGTTCTTTACAGGTGCTGATTATTAATAGGTTTTAATAAATAAATAAATAAGAGTAGAAAAATCTCTATGCTCATGAAATACCATAGAGAGAAACTGAGGGGTGCCCATGATCTCAGTCCACTGAAGTTCACGTAAGGTTCAGGTCTCAGAAGCTCACTAAGAGGAAATAAACTTGCACAGTGCTTTAAATTTGTAGGAATGAAGTATTGTCTTAACATCTAGCATCAAGTACTGCTATTGGCAACACTAAAAGGTTGTACATCCCTCAACTGAATTCTAATTTTTCACCTTTAAACTCTGAAAATTCATTGAAAATTTGAAGCCCTCTTTCCCATCTCATGACTACTAGATTTTTCTAAGCAGATAACAATCTCTCATATAATAAATATTACAATGTAGGATCAAATAAGGTAAGACAAAATAAATAATAATAAGAGAAGGAAAGAAAGAGAAGAAAAAAAGAAAAGGAAGGAAGGAAGGAAGGAAGGAAGGAAGGAAGGAAGGAAGGAAGGAAGGAAGGAAGGAAGGAAGGAAGGAAGGAAGGAAGGAAGGAAGGAAGGAAGGAAGGAAGGAAGGAAGGAAGGAAGGAAGGAAGGAAGGAAGGAAGGAAGGAAGGAAGGGAGGAAGGGAGGAAGGGAGGAAGGGAGGGAGGGAGGGAGGGAGGGAGGGAGGGAGGGAGGGAGGGAGGGAGGGAGGGAGGGAGGGAGGGAGGGAGGGAGGGAGGGAGGGAGGGAGGGAGGGAGGGAGGGAGGGAGGGAGGGAGGGAGGAAAAGTAGAAACACAGGCAGAAAATCCAGGTCATATCTACTTGTATCTACTGAGAGAACAGGTGTCTATTGAAGCTCTGTTGCGCCATCTGACCAAAATCAAACAAACAAGTCAGGCAAGCTCTCCAGAGCAGGGGCCGAGAGGTAGAGTCATCTCCAAAGTATGGAGCTGAAAGGCTGGTATTCTAATAAGGAAATCAAACAGCCATTGGTTATTCTCTGATGATGGAAATTATCTATTTTGGGCAGGTGACTATTAGTCTAAAATGAAAATATGTCTACAGGAATTTTATTTTATTTTATTTTATTTTATTTTTTATTATTTTGTGTTGGGGGGGGAGGGGGAGTGTTGTGGTTGTTGTTATTTCTTTATTTTGATGATTTTGTTAGCACAAATTAACTATGAATCTATGATTCTACTAGAAAAAAAAGTTCAACAGGGAGAAACAGAACAGGATAAATCTTTATTTGAAATCAGTTTTCCTTATCCTCTGCTCTTCTATTTTTCATAGTTTTTCCTTTCATAACTTTTCCATTATTTCTAGTATTTCCATAGAAGTGATCTACCTTTGTCTGAACAGTATATTTGTCACATTGGGCTGATGATTACTGCATTAAATGATTATCTCCAGAGCTGTGAAAAGTGGAAGGTATTTAATGCAGCTATGAATTTTTGTCTGACCATTTTAATATCCAGGAAAATCAGACTATTGTTCATTTGTCAAGGCTAACATTTATTTAACATAATGTCTTCATGGCTTACACATTACTTATACAGAAATCATATTCTATCTATCAACAAGTCATGTTGTTTCTCTGTGGTGTTATGATAAGAGTCCTCCTTTCCAGCGGCTTCTTTCTTACTACACTTCAGATGAATCTAAAAATCTTAGCTTATTTTTCTTTACTTAAAAACCCTGTGGCATAGCTAGACACATGCACTAGATTCATTTAGCTGTGTAATTGCTGATCTTGTTTGCAAATGTTGCTAAATATATGATTAGGCATGAACTACAGCATTCTAGTCACTACATTCAGACACATTTTTACATTTCTTATATCAAATACTCACAGACCAAAACTCCACTTATACTACTTCCCTAATTCATGTATATATATATACATACTTATATATATACTTTTATTTATTTGTTTGTTTATTTGTTTATTTATTTATTCCCCTGCAGTTTATTTTTTTATGACTAAACTTCCAGTGCAGAGGGCTAGAAACACTTTTACATCTAAGACTGAAGTTTGGATCTGTAGCATCTGGACAGCTGGTCACCAGACATACACACAGCCTATAAAACATGAACATGTCTATCTGTTTTGCTGTTATTAGTGAATTCATGTATAAGTTTTATAGAATGGATGGAGATCAACTCAGAGATCTCATCCTCTCTTTACTCTTAGCAGTCCGGAGGCACCCAGGCATTTGTTCTATGTGTGATTCAGCTGAGCCCACCCACATTTTCTCTGTCTGAATGCTCCTGATACACTTATGCACTATTCCAATAAGTTCCAAAGATTTCATAGAATAGAACCATCGAATGGGTTATGTTGGAAGGGATCTTAAAAATCATCTACTTCCAGTCTCCCCTAGTGTAGACAGAGTTGCTACCCACTAGATCAGTCTGCTAGGACTCCATACTGTCTGACCTTGAGTGCCTCCGGGGATGGGCAACCTGATGCAATACATCATCAACATCTGACTAAAAAATTTCTTCCTAACACCTAACCTGAAATTATTCTATTTTATTTTAAAGCCATTCCCTCTTGTTCTAGCACTTTCAGACTGTACAAAAAGTAGTTGATGCTTATAAGCCCTCCTGCTTATAAGCCCCCATCAAGAACTGTAAGTCCACAATGAAGTATCCCTGGAGACCTCTTTTCTACAGTCTGAACAAGCCCAGCTCCCTCAGCCTTTCTTCACAGGATAAGTGCTCCAGATCTCTGATTATCTCTGCGGTCTTTCTCTCCACCCAGTTCAATAGTTCTATGCTTTCATGTGTTGGAGACCATATATGTTCTTTCACTGAATGTCAAGTTCATCTTGATCATAATACAAATTCAAATAACCACTGTATTCCTTAAAAGTTGGCTCTATAACTTTAGGTTCTTAGCCAATATTTTGTCTGCCCCTCACTAACTAAAAGTTCACCTTCCACACTACAATTTCATTTTGTCAACAGTGAAATCATGCTGAGGCTTGTAGGCAACTCACATCAGTGGCACATCCAAGCTGTGTATCACTAACGTGGAGTACTGATAATTGAATAGTGAAACAATGATCTTTTTAACATCAGTGGGAATTTTGCCATACTAATTATGGTAAAATTAGGATCTTATTCTTCACATTTGCAAATCATGTCTTTAAAGTTCTTGAAGACTTAATGAAAAACAAATTAAAATGAAAACCCTGGGATTTCTGTGGCTGTTTCTACTTTCTGAATTTAGAGGAAAAAAAGATAAAGATATCCTAATGCAAACTTTAACCTTGCAAATCTAAAGTATTTTTAGTTACTATGTTTGTAATACTTTTGTACCAGATTATCCATGAAAATAGATTAGAATATTTAAGATTAGTGAGCTGTACTATTTTATGTCAACAGCTGCTGAGTATTTGGTTCATTATTTTTTAAAGTTGTGACATCTTCTCAGAAATCTGAAACTTTTAGAGGGATCTTCTTTTATTTTCAAGAGGAAATCGTAGACATACTGTGCAATGATTCTCTCTAGGGAAGAGCACTGCGTTTAAGTAGTGGCAAATTATAGCCCTAAATTAACTCTTGCTTTACAGTGCACTTGTTTATTTATTTATTTATTTATTTATTTATTTATTTATTTATTTAACATTGGTTAGCCAGTCTCCCATGAATGTAAAGGTACCTGCAGCAGTAAACACTTAATTGGGACTCCTACCCTCGGATGCTAAGAAAGACATTAACTGAGTACATATAACATGTTGTGTACCTCATACCAAAATGTTTTATCAGAAAGAAAGAAGAAAAACCCATTAAAATCCTGTAGAGATCATATTTTCTTAAAATAAGACTCTCAAATTAATTCAGGAAGCCTGTTTATAAAGCAAATCCACACAGAAACCTAGATGGTTATTTGTAGCATACTGAGCCAGGTAGGTACATAATCTAAACTTAAATCCTACATGTTGTCATCATTCCTTAATTCTACAAGTATTTTTCATTCATTAAGATCCAAATAGCATGGACATAAGCCAGTCAGAACCATTTGTCTCGAGGTCCAAGAATTAATTCCAGAATATTTGACTTCTGAAGAACATTAAATATAGACCAACAAAAGCTACAGGTAGGTTATGTGACTGAGCCCTAAGAACATTTCAGTGAATCTGGCAAACTAAAATTACTATGCTTTGCTCTATTCTGACTATCATTTAGAGTAATTAAATCCTGTGCCTTCTGGAGTGCTGGGCTTGTCATGGAAGAGAAGTCAGAGAAATTGGCTGCTTTTAATATAAAGGCAATTATTATTTATGGAAGCTGTTGAACAAAGATAACTCAGGAGCAATGCGACAATGCTGCCTACTTTGACAGAACCCAGGATGTTAAAACATAAGTACATAGTCTTTTTATGTATATTATCCTGTTTTGTTTCCTTACTGAAGGGATTGCTAATGACTGGATTCTTATTCTGACCATTTCCCATTCAAAAGAATTTTCTAATTTAAACGCCATATTTTCATATTCCCAGCACTGATCACACTCTTAACAAATGGAGCTTTCAACAAGCAGTGTTGATGGCTACATTCCTTAAATGACCTTGACTGATGAGGTAAAATTCATACGACTCAAAAGTTCTTATATAAGAGATTAAGAGATTCCCTCACTAAATCCTAGCTCTTGTCCTGTTTTAAGATGTTTGAATTTCTAGATGATGCCTACATCCTGGCCACTGTGTATGTGCTGCCCAAAGCTGAGAGGAAGTTGCTATGATCCTGGACTATAATAGATCAATAGATTCCTTCTCCTGTTGTTTGAAACGGTACTTTTGACCCTTAATGAGTTACTGGGTTTGTTTTTCTGCTTTTTAGTTTGCTTGTTTATTTATTTATTTATTTTAGTGAAAGCAGTTTTTTCTCAACTTCAGTGGTCAATTATTGTCCATCAGTGAGTTGTCTGAAGTCCTGGATTCTCTGCATTCAAACTGTACCCATACCTTGAAGGTCCCTGCTTTTTATAACAGCTTGACACTACTTCAAGGTTTGTTTCTTTACTCAGAAGTAAGAAAATTCTAAAGGTAAGCTGAGGAGTCTCTATGGCACAGCAGCCTGTTGTGAAGCAAGAGTTAAGATGGAAATTAAATGAGTTGTCTGGGATCAAAAAATAACGCAGACCTTTGCTTTTGTCAGGATGGCATAAGGTCATAGGATAGAACAATACAAAGATGTTCATTAAAAAATAAAACCAAAAAACAAGCAAACAAACATGAAATTAAATAACATTAGAGACCAATGTGACTTTAAATTCATGTAGTCTTGTGCATTTTCCTTTTCCTCCTTTAGGTAGAGTTCTAAATCCTAATTCATTCATCTGTATGCTAGAGATGGCTTTGAAGAAAAGAAACTAATTTTAGGTTTGATGCACCTTTTTCAAGTTTGATATTGAAAGCTTTTTTCTCTTCTTTAACTTAGGAAGAAGCTGCTGCGTCCACTTGTTTCATATGAGCAGAACAAGTTCCTGGGGGAAGCTGGAAATCTTCTGAAAGGACTCAGGGGCCTCCCAGAAGTTTTCACAGTTTCCTTTTAGAGAAGCAGAAATGTTCCTTCCAGAAGGATTTGGTGTGCTTTGCCTAAGAGCAAATGTATTATTCTAAATACAGAATTGTGATATAAGAAGTGTCTCCATAAATTATAGTGTTTTAAATTCTACCTCACCACAGCACCATAGAAAACAAGAAATGAGATTTGTTTCTTTTACAATGGAGGACAGTATAATTCATAGGATACTTAATGTTATCTGAATATAAAAAATATGTCATACCATAGTTTACAAATAATTACAAAGATCTCAAAATCCAGATTCTGAACCACACTTCTCACATCTTAGTCTCTGCCTCAACTACAACTCTTTATGTTAAAATAAAACTTCCTTACGGAAGCTCTTTTCAGACTACAGTGGTCCAGGGAATTATGGTGCTATTAATCAATGTGCATCTTCTAGTTGCATCTGTACATATGACAACGTTCCTGTCATCTACTGTACTAATATATGCAGTTTGCTGTTTTGATGTAAGAAAATAGTATGGTGCTTTGGGGGGCAAGAGCGGCTTTTTTTGGTCTTGTTTCTCAAGCTAGATAAGGGCTTCATACAAGGTTTAAGACAAATGTCTAAAGTACTATATAGTAACCCAGTTATTTCTCCAGACTCATAAAAAATTTTCCAGTGTTATATTCACAAAGCTCAGGATACTTTTGTTGGCATGGTTTTGTGTGAGAATATATATATATATATATGACTTGATAATGTTATGCTTGTCTCATTTCTGTTTCCTTACAGACAGAACATTGTTGTTAAGTTTTATTATTTTATTTGATTTTACTTTTACCTGCACATTTGTAGCACACACATTTCTGATAGACTTGGGGAAGTTCTTTTAAATGATCTTGTAAGACCTGCTTGAAATTTGAAACAAGTTCACAGTGACTAGGTTAGCCCCCACACTGTGTTTGTTTTCTGCAGTTATTTTAGTTACTGAGTTTGCTGGCTGGGGTGTTCTCATGAACAGCTAATTTTAGGCAACTATTAAAAAATACTAACAGAAGGTGAATTTCACAAAATGCAGCTATTTGCAGTGGAGCTCTGAATTTAAGAGTTGTGGTTTGCTCATCCAATCAGAAAAATATATCATATGATTTATGTGTCTGCTCGCACCATCTTGAATTTCAGATTTTAACTTTTGTGTTCTTACTACCATCTGCTCACAAACTAAATTCATGCTGTGCTTTTATCAGAAGAAACAAATACATATTTTTGGTAAATAGGTTGGAACAGTTTATAAAGGAAGGAAAAATGTTTCCAGATTGTACAATTCCTTCTGCAGGACTTGGAGGTCACATTCGTTTTCATGCTTTCTCAGCATATAGTATAATATTTTGCTCATATTTCTTCATTTTATCTAGATAACTTCAGTCTTCCTGTAACATACAGGTCATGGGAAGTTTACACTTCCTGAGTGATTATTGTTTATCCTTCTGGGAATTCATGTCTGGATACTAGATTTTCCCTGGTTTCCATCTTTTTATTATCAAATGTTTAAGTATCCTGAATGTGGTACACATGAACAAAGATTAAGGCATTGAACACACTGAAAGAGTGGATCAGGAAGGATAGATTGTGGGACCAAATGCATCCTGCAGAGCGATTGTGACATTGTGAAGACGGTTTTTGCATCTTTGGCAGAATACAAGACCACAGCTAGTTTTCTCTTCTTCTCACCTCTCCTAGAGGCTGCCATGCTAGCCATGTAACTACTTGCTTTGATCTCTTTGGAAGCTCTGGCTCTGAGAGTATTTTTTACAAGGCCCTTAATGGTGTGCTCAGAAAAATAAAATTAGCAGATGTCGTGCTAACATGTTAGATATAATCTCTGATATTGTACCTAGATAGTATTGTGAATTACTACAATATCCTGGTATTCTACCTTTTTGGAAGGATATCAGGTCTAACCTGGACCCGCCCTCTCTTACTACTGCAGTTTATTTTCTGAATCAACAAGAAATTAGTTTCTTAATTGAAATGTTTTGTTTGTTTGTTTGTTTTAATTTTTTGTTTTTTAATGTATATAGATTTGCATTTCTGAAAAATCCTTATCGTACAATATAAGTATCTGCAATTTTAAATTGCTTTTTTTCACTGGAATTGCAAGACGCTTTCCCTTTTGTATGATTAGGAGGTGTAATAAATTAACAAGCACACTCAGCATTGGATAACACTGGACAGAAGATTTATGGCAGAGTTGTATTTGGCATTGGTGAGGCCTCACCTTGAGTATTGTGTTCAGTTTTGGGCACCTCAGAACAAAAAGGACAGCAAAGTACTGGAGCAGGTCCAGAGAAGGGCAGTGAGGCTTGTGGAGGGTTTGGAAAATCTGCTCTATGAGGATAGGCTGAGGGAGCTGGGGCTTTTTAGTTTGGGGAAAAGGAGGAGAGACCCTATTTCTCTCTTCCAGTATCTGAAAGGTGTTTACTGTGAGAGGGGGGGAGTCTCTTCTCACTGGTGACAGGTGACAGGATGAGGGGAAATGGCCTCAAGTTGCGCCAAGGTAAGTTTAGGTTGGATGTTAGGAAACACTTCTGTGCAGAAAGGGTAGTTAAACACTGGAATAGGTTCCCGAGGAGGTGGCTGAGTCGCCTGTCCCTGGATGTGTTTACAAGCAGTTAGGATGTGGAGCTCAGAGATATGATTTAGCAGAGGGCTGTTAGAGTTAGGGTACTATGTTAGAGTTAGGCTGCGGTTGGACTTGATGATCTTGAAGGTCTTTTCCAACCTGAATAATTCTATGATTCTATGTAATTTTAATCTGACTTTATCTGTGTCACATACTTAACCACAAGAAGGTCCCTTTTTACTGTCTGAAAGGCTGTATACATTTGGTAATAAAACATGCCAGAATGCATTGGCAGCATTTGAAAGCGCTCTCCTCAAAGACATATGTCACACAACTTTGCTGTGTTTTAGGGCTACGATCACACATAGATCAAGGTGAAAAAGTGCAACACTTTAGAGGAAGTTGCACTAGAATAGCCTAAGAAAGATGTGCAGCAATTCAGAGAACTTTAATTCTGTTTATATTTCTTCTGCTGATCTTGGAGTTGCTTCACCCCTTATTGCTGATTCCAGCTTCTCATGAAAAGCACTTCAAACTCCACTAATAGCATGATTGTCAGATCTATTTCAGATTGGTGTCATTACTTAAGCACAATACTTTTAATCATTATAAGGTTAGCAATATCATTTTACAGTAAACTCCCCTGATTTACAGACTATCCCCTTTTCTGCTGGAACAGCTATTGCTCAGTGCCTTGCTCTTAACATATCACCTCAATCTCATGGGATGTAGGAGACGTCCACAAAACACAAAGACTTTTCATTTCAGACACTGTATTTGTTGGATTTATTTTCTCTTCTGTGGAATTAAATTGGCAGTCTTGGATTATCTGTAAAAATCACAGATGTTTGTTGCATATGCTCCCTGGAGAGGAGAAGCTTCTGAAAACCACACTTTTTTTTCTGCAGCAAGTGATATACACAACACTTGGTGATAGCCTCTGTACTAGAACTGATGAAGAAACTATGACAAAATACTTAGGTACATCTCGACATTTGGGCATAAATGTAGATGGAAATAAATGCTCAGGAAACACTGATGATAGCAATAACACATTAATTCATTGCATTAAACTGTAGATACTAAAATACTTGTAAAAAAAATAAGTCATCTTCCAAGCAATTTTAAGGACAGACTCAGATCCAACCTTAAAGGGGTCAGGACACTGAAAGATAAACGTGCTGATATTTTCAGACTTTTGGAAGTCCGATACTGCACAGAAGCTCAGCATAAACTGTATTCTAATTATTTTGTATTGGACATTCTTTTACTTGACTGAAAACACAGTGAGTGCCTAAGAAATGTAATGCTGATGGTAACCTGATTTTGTACACCACAGGATGGCTGGAAAATAACCAGACAAACTGCAGTTTTCTGTTCAGACGGATTCTCCCTTCACTCTACCTCCTTCTATAGGACTTTTGTTAAAATACTTTCCCATCCAGACATGTGCAAATCCCATGTGCAACTCCCAGTGCTGTCAAAACATGCCAGCCAGATCAGCACTGAGCTGATCAGTCGAGAGAGCCAATTCCAAAGGTCAGGCTTCTTATTTCATATCTAACGCTGCTGATGTGGCTGATCAGCTCAAGGATATGTACACAAAAGAGACAGAGAAGAAATGCTTCTTGGGGAATTCAAGATCTAATTCACAGACAGTAAATTGTCCAGAGAGAGCAAGTGAGTTTATTAGCACTCTGGACAGTACAGTACAGGTTGCTTTTTATCTTCTTAACTAAAACATTAAAATCCACAAGATGTTGTTTATTCACTTGTTTTGGTGAAATAGCTGTTTTGCTGTTAGTATTTGAAGCCCCTCTAGATGGGATGCATTAATTTGACTTCCACGACTAGCATGGATTTTGCTGTGAATCAGAGGTAGCAGAGTCTCAGAGTAGGATTCCACACAAGAGAGCAGAAATGTGATCTGAAAGAGTCAAGGAGATGAACTTCCTATCCTGTTTCATAGGCTTCCTATCACTTTACCAGTCATGCCTTAATCAGTGCAAACATGATGAATCAGCTGTTGGTCCGCCATCATGGTCTGCTAACCAGAACACCACGAGCACAGGTAATCACTAAATGCAGATCCAGGAGCATTTTGGGGGGCATTATGGAAGATCCTCTCTACTTCAATCACTGATACCAGATTAATGAAAGATTTGCTACAGAACTGCACAGGACCACTCTTCAAACTAACAATAATAGGAAAGAAAATAAGTCAAAATGTTTATGTAACCTTTGGCACAGCAAATACAAGACATCCTACTTGGGATCTCAGCCACTTGCTCTAAGTGGCCACATCACTTGCACAGCTCTTTAGTTGTCCTTGGAAACTTCTCTGTAGATGTGGAAAGAATGAAGCATGTTCTTGACATTTAGTTAACTGGCGACGTTCTTCCTTTCCAAGAAACACTAGTTTTTTATATGAAAACTTTCTACTGCATATATAAAACCTTGGACAACTTTCATGGCTCAGGGATTAGTGAAGGTCAGAACTAAAAAGAATAATAATTAGGAAACAAATAAACTTTAAACTGTTGCAAGTGGAAAACTACTTATTTACAGTTGTCTTTGCTACCCATGTTTTCTCTCCTTCTGCAGGTTTGTATATTTTATACATAAGAATACGTAGAAAATGTCCAATTCTTAATATATATTTCCTCAGGGAGAAGGCAAATAAATGCAGAAATTAACATCTACCTTGTGAATTTCTGTCCCAGGGATTTAACAGAACTTTTGAAAACTGAGAGGGGGATATATGTTTATGAGGATGGATAGTGATAGGACAAGGGGGAACGGTTTTAAACTGGGACAGGTTTAAGTTAGATATTAGGAGGAACTGGAACACACTGGAACAGATTGGACCACAGAGAAGTCAAATTATAATACCATAGTGAGATGTCAGTATTACAGGAGACAAATTTAGCCCTCATTACAATACAATCATTATGTACTACTCATCTTCTAGTTTGCTTTATATTGTTTTTACATACAGGCAATTCTGTAGATTTTACAATCATCCTTAAGTCTTTAAGTCTTCAGTAATGTTTAACTAATAATAAAAACAAAACAAAAGAAAACAAAAAACAAATACTTCTCAGTATTCTCAGTCTCTATTAAATTAAAATAAAAATGACATAAAAATATGTTAAAAAAAAAATAAATGAGGATAAGTGAATGTAATGATGATAGAGTTAAGCTTGTAACTTTGGACAAGAAACAGGAGCCTACATCTTATAAATACCATTGTAGAAGCACTTGTTCTAGAAATGATACAGTTCACAGAGTCTTATACCAGTTCATGCAGAGATGTTTCCTCTTCAGCCAAAGAATAAAATTCAAAATTCAGATATCTTCTTTGTACAGACAATATATCCTTTTTCAGTGGCCCAGATCTTGAGAAAACATTACGCACCTCATCATCAGTGAATGAAATTTCCTCTAGACCCAGTTTCACCCAAACCCTGTGACTTTGGAGGTAGCCATGTCACAGCACAAAAACATCACATCTTGTGGACAAGTAAAGCAGTTCATATAGTAAAAGAGCAACAACTGTTTTAATGAAAATAAGCAAAACAAATCCATGTCCCTCATTTTATGTCTTTACACTTTACAACTCCTGGCAAAGACTTTCCAGCTTAGGCAATCCAGATAGTCTCCAACTGAAAAAATCACATTCTGTCATGCAGAGGGACACAACAGAAAGCTTCAATTCAGACACAGCAGTCAATATAGTGAGGCAATTCCATCATGGATAAAGCTGTGTTGCTGCTATATAAGTTATTTTATTACTCCTTTTGCATACTTTGTTCTACATTTTTCTTACTTTACTAGTACCACAGCAGTCTCATAACATTCCAGGCAAAGCTCTGCTGCTCAGACACCAAAAGCAAGACGTGACAGTGGGACTGAACAGATTACATGAGAACAGATAACCTGAAAAATGATTAAAACAAGCTCTTGCACTGTGTCCACACTGGCCACATGAAGTTTCACTCCATGCCATGTAAATGGCTATTTTCCTATTTCCTGTGTTGTGTATGAAACAACATACACAGAGATGTCTTACAGAGATGGTGACATCTGTGTTGTATTTCACTATGTGAACTCACTTGGCCAATGCTGTGCTTCATTATGTACTTTCTTGTCAAGCTACTGATGAGCTTTATTAAATCAACGTTATGTGAGTTCTACAGCACTGTTGAGAGGAACTTGTACTGTCTGATTCCCTACATGAATCATTTGCTGTGAGTTACATCTAGCTAAACAATCTCACTCTTTTTGCTTTTGTTCTCAAATGGAAGAATGAAGGAGGGAAAATACTAAGTTTAGGAGCTTTCATGGTGGAAGGGAGAAGACAAAAAGTAAGCCTCAAGAGCCCAGTAGCCCAAGACTTTCTGGGTTTGGTGGTGAATTATTGGGAAAATGCAGAAATCAGAAGTGGAAACAGCAAAGAGATTTGAAACAGAACTGTTTGTGAGTGGATAACAAGATTTTCCTGCATGAAAAAGATGACAGTGCCAAAGGAGCTGAAAAGAACCTGTCCTTGTCAAACATGCCAGTTTGACAGTTTCAAATGCCTTCTTCAAAAGCCAATCCTGTAAAACCAGAGCAGTAACAGCAGAATAGGCAAAGCTTGTGAGCTGCTAGTTAACACACTGGCGCTCAGAGTCCCAGATGGCAATTTCAGATCATCTCTTTTTAGATGTTTTGCATCAGGGTCTTGCTGCCTAAATTCTTTCTTTTCTGATCTCTGTGACCTACACATGTACTTCTTTCCTCTTGAGGCTGACATAATCACTAGCTGAAGCAAGAAAGAACTGCCCAACTCTGAGGAGGGAAATAATGTCTGTAACTACTGCAGATTAAATGCAAGATAAGAGAAGATACAATAAGATAAAAATAAAGGTCTGTTTAGTGATCAGTTGCAAATAAGAAGTGCAGAAAAATGCAAAGTGTTACAATCAACCTCGGTCCAAACTGAATAGTCCAAATAATTTGCATGGATTTAAACAACAAAATCTAGAAGTTTTAGAACACTACCTTAGCTCACCTTTTTCCTCAACTGAGAAATGTAATTCTACAACTGGGAAAAATAAAATGTGCAGTGAATTTACGTCCTAAAGCAAATGAAGAATCAAAAGTCCTAGCTTTGACAGCGTTAAATGTTAATGTAACACAGACACCAGAATGGCAACATCTGTGCTATTATAATGGTACAACTGGCAATTTTTGTTCAAGTTCTTGAAATCACATAACCTGACAATACAGTTATACCTGACCAGAACACCTCGTAAGTAGCAAGAGCAGTTCTGACTTGACTTTCCTATTCAGTAACTTATTAAAATAAGTTTAAAATAACTTATTAAAATAAGTTGGCATATAACCCTCTTTCTTGGTTTTAACCACAGAGTGTTTATAGCTCACCTGGAATCCAGGACTACTTATTGATTTCTCATTATGTTACTGATTTATTTTGTATCAATTCCTGTAGCTAATATCACACTGCTGCCTTTCCCGAGTATTCACTATGAAGCTGGGATGAGCTCAAGGGCATTTGCAAATTGCTCTGGGATACATATCTGAGAGGCGTCCCAAAAATCATCTGTAGATGTATCTGAACAAAGTTACACACTCACATCTGAATTTGCATGTTCAGCACAGTGTTTTAGTGAAGAGCTGGGTATGCAAATATTTTAATGACCATAGAATCATAGAACCATAGACACATTGATTGGCCTGTGTTGAAAAGAACCACAAGAATAATTTAGTTTCAACCCCCCTGCTACATGCAGGGTCACCAACCAATAGACGAGGCTGCCCAGAATCCAACTGAGGCTGCCCAAAGTCACATCCAACCGAGCTCTGAATGCCTCCAGGGATGGGGAATCCACAAGCTCCTTGGGAAACTTGTGCCAGTGTGTCACTACCCTGTTGACTGTAAAAGTTCCTCCTAGTATCTAACCTAAACCTTCCGTGTTTTAGTTTGAAACTATTCCCCTTTGGAGTCACTATCCACCTTCATAAACAGTTGTTCCCCTCTCTTGTTTATACATTCCCTTCAAATATGATCATCTGATGGAAACCCGTGTATTCAGTAATGATGGTGAGGTGATAGAATATGTTTCTCAGAGAGGTAGTGGCTGTCCTGTCCTTGAAGACATTCAAGGTCAGGCTTGATGGGGCTCTGCGAAACCTGATGTAGATTCAGATGTCCCTGTTGAGAGTAGGGAGTTGGACTAGATGACTTATAAGTTCCCCTTTCAATTGAAACGATTCTGTGATTTAAAGAACAACCAAGACTGATAAGGCCAAAGTCAAATTCTGGATCATCTTCTGAAAGTCCATGTTTTTCTTGATGTAATAGAGTGGGATTCCAATAACAAATGCTATTACTTTTTTCTAAAAAGACAGGTGGAATGTAAAATAAAGATGAAAAATTGTTATTCACCAGCTGTGAAGCTGAGGTAAAGAAAATGTAATAACCATAGTAAATGTCTCTTTTCACTGATGACAGGGGATTGGATGAGGGGAAATGACCTTAAGTTACTACAGGGGAAGTTTAGGTTGGATATCAGGAAAATCTTCTTTACAGAATGAGTTGTTAAGCACTGGAATAGGCTTCCCAGGGAGGTGGTTGATTCAACATCCCTGGATGTGTTTAAAAACCATTTGGATGTGGTGCTCAGGGACATAAGCTAGTGGAGGGCTGGTAGAGTTAGGGTATAATGGTTAGGTTGTGGTTGGACTCAATGATCTTGAAGGTCTTTTCCAACCTGAGATATTCAATGATTCTGTAATTCAAATCTCCAAAGTAAGGCCTGAAATCAGAGATGCTTTAGCATCTAACTTACAAAGAAATTAGGACTTCACAATGTTTCTTTCTGAATGGAGTTCGATCTTTGAACATAATCTGAATAAGAAGAAAGGAAAATATTTTGAACAAAATTTGATTATCCTATTTTTTTATTTTATGTGCAAGATGGTCAGGATACTTTTGCTAAAAACATACTGGAAAGAAAATGTGTTAAAATAGAAAATTATTAAATAATAGTGTATTTGTGTAAGTATATTGCAATGGAATAATTAGTGATAAACTCCTTACAGGGACTGTAGTTGGAATTACAAAAACAGCATTCTCAAATATCATCAGTTTTCAACAAAACTATTTCCTGAAAGGGGAAAAATGATTAAAAACTTCAATTCACAAAGTGACTTTTATTTTGACAATAAATAACATACAAGTCACATTGTAAAATGAGACCCTTAATCATTTTCTGCCATGTTATTTGTCAAAATATAGACAAGAAAAAATGATCACTCATAAATAAAAGGTAACTTTGCCATTTGTAGGATGGCGAAGTAAATGTAATGTTTGTAGAAGTTCTTAGAGGGGAAGGAGAGAGAAATAAATAGCTGGAATTTGGAGAGGCAAAATAATATTTATATATATATATATATAATAAAAAGAAGAAAAAAGGAAATTCTAATAAACTTGGTCTGATAAAGCATATTGAGTATTTAGAATTTCATCTTTGTGGTACCTCTGTGTAAAAATAGCAATGGAAAGTAGAAGTGGAAATTTATGTGTGGGATGTGCCTTTTTTTTCTTTTTTCTTTTTCTTTTTTTTCTTTTCTCCCTAAACTTGTAGAAGCCTTTGGACCCTTCAGATAAATTGTATAATGCAGTAGAAATATCTTCTCAGTAAACTATCATTTTAAATTGTGTTTTGGCCATAGGTTAGAACTTGTAAGAAAGCATCATCATTTATTAGTGCCCAGTATTTGCCAATAGATGCGCATAATGCCATTCCCAAATTGAATGTTTTAAAGAAAAAATGCTATGAATATGACTTGAATTTTCAAATACTTCAATTGACAATTGGTATGGCTGTTGTTAATTTGGGGGAATTCCTTTCATTGCATATACAATATCAGTCATCTTTGTTTCCAGCCTAACTTTTAGAAGGGAATAAAAATTGAGAAGTTTCAAGACGATTTTAATTTAATTTGGTGAATCTATATGCTCTGAAACAATTTATTAAAAAACAAACAAACAAACAAAAAACAAACAGATACTAAGTTTAAACTCAGTTCAAGCAACAGGACTTCATAGCTTCCTTCATTTTTGCTGCTTCCCTATTCACTGAATTTTGAAGACGCAGAGAATGAACATCTCCCCAAGGAGAGTTTCCCCTGGGTAGGTTAATTGCACTGCCCACAATGTGCCTGTGATATTCAGCTCTTTTTCAAAGCACTCTACCTCCAGGGTGGGTCGTATAGCCTTCAGCACTTGGATTTGGATTTTGAATCCATAAAGACTAATGATTCATGAAAGCTGGAGCTCAAGACTGTTATTCCTCTTGAATAGCTCTTGGGCATTTTGTTTTCAGTGCAGGTGAACTTAAGCAACAAGAATGTTTTTATTTGCCTTGCAAGGAAAATGCATCTGCTAAAGATGCGTGCATCTTTTTAAAGTGTGTCAATTTATATGCAAAGTAGGTTTAACACTTGTGCCCATGGCCTCCTGCCAACTTAGCCCTTAGCATCTCAGGTCTGGGCATCCAGACATCAGATTATTCTATTTACTTTCTCTCTTTCTCTCTCCATCCCCAACCCAGCCCATTCCTATCCCTCACTTTATCTTCTGATTTGGAAAATAATACTTCCAATTTTACCCTGAAGTATTTAAAACTCTTCCCGTGCAAATGGTTTTATAGAAATCTGAATAGAAATGAGTTTAGACACCTCAAAGCAGCCATAGTCTATCATAAAGAGCAACAAAAGATACATAAGTTTTTTGCATAATGCAACACACTTGGCATTCTTAGTGAGAAGGAAGCCAGGTCCTGCCTTGGCACTGACAATTTTTTTCCTTAATGTGATAAAGATTGATCCCTTCAGATCATGATAGTGGCACATTAAGTGGAAAAAAAGTAAAAGCTACCTTCTTCCCATCTTCATTTAACCCAGCCTAGAAATGATAAGATTTCATTCTTCTGTTTTCACTTTTTTCTCTTTACTTCATGAACACTGAATTTATCATTTTAACATTAAAAAGAGAAACCAGATGCTATAGTTATTAACTTCTGGAATCAACTATAATCTACCTATTAAATCCTTCCATCCAGGTACAGGCAATTATTTGCTTGATCTAAAGGTGCAGAAAATGTAGACACACAGGGTTTCAGAAAGTCCAGTTTAATAAGACAGGTGGGTAACTAATAATGTGGAAAATTACCTGCAGATTGAGGATATTGGGAATGACTAATGGCCAAAACTAAGCGAGTAAATTAGTTGCAAAATGATACCATTTGCAGGACTTGTGTGAGTAAGGGACTGAACGGCACAGTGGCATGTGGCAGTGATCTGAGCTTGAATATGGCCCAAATTCAGGAAAATATGCCATCAACTTATGGCTTTCACTTTTTTTTTTTCCCCTTTTTTTTTTTTTAATTATTATTATTATTTTAATTTATTACTATTCTTTCCATGTGCTCTATGCTATTTATGTAAGCTTCAATAACACAGACAAAAACCTTAGTTAGCTTTGCAAAGTTTAACAGCAAAGTTATCAGCAAGGTCAAATGAACTGAAACTTGGTTTGTTTTATAAACCAAACAAAACACTTGGTTCACTGGGAAGATTCTGAATTTTAAACAGCATTTTTCCCTGTGAATGAAGATTTTCCACAAGTTTCTGATTCAGAAATGCATTTAAATATTGGTTTTAATGAGAACATTTATATAATCACAGAATCATAGAATTGCTCAGGTTGGAAATGACCCTCGAGATCACTGAGTCCAACCACAACCTAACCATACTACCCTAATAACCCTCTTCTGTATCACATCCCTGAACACCACATCCAAATGGTTTTTATATACATCCAGAGGTGGTGAATTAGCCATCTCCCTGGGGAGCCTATTCCAGTGCTTAACAACCCTTTCTGTAAAGAAGTTTTTCCTGATATCCAACCTAAACCTTCCCTGACTCAACTTGAAGCCATCTTTCCCTCATTCTGTCTCTTGTCAGCAATGAGAAGAGAACAACCCCACTCTCCCTGTAAGCACCTTTCAGATACTGGAAGAGAACAATAAGGTCTCTTCTCAGTCTCCTTTTCCACAGACTAAACAGCCCCAGTTCCTTCGGTCCCTTCTCATAGCACATATTCTCCAAGACCTTCACAGGCCTTGTTGCCCTTCTTTGGACCTCAGTGTCCTTTCTGTACTGAGGTGTCCAAAACCAAACACAGTTCTCAAGGTGAGGCCTCACCAATGCCAAATACAGAGGCAGGATGACTTCCCTATTGCTGCTCACCACACCATTCCTGATCCAAGCCAGGATGTCATTGGCCTTCTTAGCCACCTGAGCACACTGCTGGCTGGTATTCAGCTAACTGTCTATCATTACACCACGCCACTCCTCCCCAAGCCTGTAGGGTTATCTGGGGTTGTTGTGACCAAAATGCATGACCCAACACTTGGCCCTTGAACTCTTGGCCCTTGAACTCTTGGCCCTTGAAACTCATACAGTTTACCTTGGCCCATTGATCCAGTCAGTCCAGGTCCCTCTGTAGTGCCTTTCTCCACTCAGGCAGATCAACACTCCCTCCCAACTTCTTTTTTTCTGCAAACTTTCTGAGGGTGCACTCAATCCCTTCATCAAGATCATTAATATAGATGTTAAATAGAAGCAGCCCCAGCACTGAGCCCTGGGGAACACCACTCCTGACCAACTCCCAACTAGATTTAATTCCACTGATCAAAACTCTTTGGGCCTAGCCATCCAGCCAGTGTTTCACCCAGCAGAGCATGTGCCTATCCAAACCATGGGTAGGCAGCTTCTCAACAAGAATGTTGTGGGGGACAGTGTCAAAGGCTTTACTAAAGTCCAGGTAGACCACATCGACAGCCTTTCCTTCATCCATTAAGAGGGTCACCTTTTCATAGAATGAAATCAGTGTCATTAGTGATAGGACTAGAGGGAATGGTTTCAAGCTGCGGCGGGGGAGATTCAGGCTGGACATTAGGAAATATTACTTCTCAGAAGGTGTGGTCAGGCACTGGAATGCACTGCCCAGGGAGATGGTGGAGTCACCGACCTTGGAGGTGTTCAAGGAATGACTGGATGTTGTGTTGAGGGACATGGTTTAGTGGGAGCTATTGGAAATAGGTGAATGGTTGGACTGGATGATCTTTTAGGTCTTTTCCAACCTTGGTGATTCTATGATTCTATGTTTCTATGAGATCCACTCTTTAAAATGTTTAATATTTAAAATCAGGTTAAGTGATTTCTCCTGGACCCAAACTATTTTCTGCAAAGCAATTTGAGTGCACTGTCAGCAAGTTTGCAGATGACACCAAGCTGAGTGATGCAGTTGATATACTGGAGGTAAGGGAAACCATCCAGAGGGACCTGAACAAGCTGGAGAAGTAGGTCCATGAAAACCTAATTAGGTTCAGCTAGGCCAAATGCAAAGTGCTGCACTTGTGCTGGGGCAGTCCCAGGTATATACACAAAGTGGTAGCAGAATCTCAGTGTGGCCTTCCAATATTTGAAAAGATAATGTAAACAGGAGGGGGAATGGCTGTTTTACGAGGGTGGATAGCGATAGGACAGGCAGAATGGTTTAAACTAAATTGGGGGGGTTAGGTTAGGTATTAGGAATAATTTTTTTCACTCACATGGTGGTGATGGACTGGAACAGGTTGGCCAAGGAGGCTATGGATGCCCCATCCCTGGAGGCATTCAAGGCCAGACTGGATGTGGCACTGGGCAGCCTGGTTTAGTGGTTGGCAACCCTGAACATAGTGGAGGGGTTGAAACTAAATGATCATTATGGTCCCAGTCCATTCTATGATTCTATGACTCAACTAGCTTCCAAAGACTGAGATATTTCTTAGAAATTTTTGTAGGAACAGCCATGTGTGATGACACTAAAGCAGAATTCTCAAGGAAAGAAGATTCCATGCAGACTCTTGTCTGTTATCAAATAATGATTGTCTTCACATTCTCACCTTTCATATTAATCACCTGTCTTTTTAATAGTCACAGACTGTCCCCGTGTTCACTGTAGGATTATTTTTTCAGCAGAAAATTTGTTCCTATATAAGCACAGATGCAAGAAGAAAAGAGGGTAATTTGATTTCATAACTAATGATAACGGAAGCAAATTCCTTCAGCTTTGAGTTTTCATGACACAAAAATGTGCTTTAAATATTTTGACAGTGACATTAAAAAAAAAAAAAAAAAAAAAGATATCCAAACGCTAAGACAAGTTTTAAAGCCTCTAATGATTTGTACACACTTAAAAGAGAGAATTATTAGTTGCATTGATCTCTGGCCTTCTGGTGAGTAGAACTCATAAAGCATGGAAATATAATTCCACTGTATCTATAAAAAATATTGCTTTCTTGTTTTGAACTTTTAAATATGTTGAAAACACAGATTCAAGAAGCTATAGGCACAAAATTAGACAGATTTCCATGAACAGGCTTTCCATTGAAGTAAATTGTCATTGATCTAGTGACTACAGAGTGAGTATAATCATTTACACTGACATGGTCTAATCAGTTGTATGTGGTAACACAAATCACGTCTGTCTGGCCTATTCATTTCCTTTGAAGATTTATTTATTTATTTATTTATTTTAATGGTAATTTAGCTGTAAATGGAACAAGAACAGTCAGCTTATATTTTATACCTGCCATCATCCAACACAGACAACTCAAATAAGGCTGTTAAAAAGAGGAATAAATTTATTGTGCTTTAAAAGTCAGAGGGTATTGAGCAAACAGAACTTACCTGTAAGAAAGCGGAAGGACACGATTTGTGCTTTCCTCAGTACCAGGTGCATTTGTGCAGAGAAGACTGTGGGGAGATACTGCATGAGTCAGAGAGTCCCAGGTGTTTGTGAGGTAGAGCGATTAAAACTGGGCTGAACTGGACAGTGATTGCCAAAATTATTGTTTCTCTGAGGAATGGTAAATACTGTGCTTGGTCTACTTGATGGTACATATTTGCACCATTTGGATGCAAACCATGATGAGGAAACCAACTAGGCATTGTTTTAAAACCATAGTTCGTGAAAATTATACATTTTTGCTTCCATTTGAGTTTTCCTACAACTGAAATAATTCTATTATGAGAAGGATAACTCCCCAGCTGAGGAGTGGAAACAAAATGGAAATGGCCATTCTTCCCTTCAAGGACTGAAAGCAGAGACAAAGGTACTTATATTACACACATTTTATAGAAGTCATTGCTTCTATCCTCTTACCTCCCGTAACCTTTCTTGACATTAGCAAAAATTATTAGTTTTGTTCTTCAGTGTCATGCCTCTTGGTTACCTCTAATTGGAACGGAGGTGTTCTGAGTGGCAAAATCAGTTACAAATCCCTTCAAGTGCCTCTTTTGTATAATTTATCATGGGATTCAGAGCTTCTGATCATGGATCATTTAGTTCTCAGGAATCTTTAATACCTGATCAGATTTTGAGGTGGGACAATACTTGGTAGTAGAGGAATATGAAGATAAGTGAAAATTTATTTACTGTATCAAATGCTGATGTTACCAGAAGAGTGGTTTGAGATGAAGATTACCTTTCACAGAAAATTAACTGCAAGGAACAACTTAATTTGAAGGAACTATAGACAAGAACGAAAGAAAGGAAAAAAGAAAGCAAGCCCAGTAGGTATTAAATTAAAAATATATATATAAATATCTATATATAAAAGAAAGTACTTGAACTCTTTCATCATGAACAAGTAAGGAAACAGATTCTTTAATAAGAAGTGAAATTATTGAAATCTTTTGATCACAGTAGCAGATGACACAGTGAAACTTACTTTTATAAAAAATTGCCTTCCTGAGCAGGAAATAATTCTTTTTTTCCTTTTCCTTTTCCTCTCCTCTCCTCCCCTCTCCTTCCCTCCTCTCCCTTCCCCTCCCATCCCCTTCCCTTCCCTTTCTTTCCCTTCCCTTCCCTTCTTGTTTTATTTTTTATTTTATTTTAGTCAACAATCACATTGTGTGCAGCTAACTGAAAGGTGATAATTGTCATCTTACAAGGAAAACTTGCTACAAATGCACTACACACCTGTATGTATACTTAACAAGTAAATGATGCCTCTTATATTCATGTATATTTAAAATAACATATTACTAAGTTCAGTTTGTATCCTACCATTTCCACATTATCTTCATTTTTTTCCTGTCCTTCACTGGTGTTGTCCAGTAACCAGTTTTAGAATTCACAATCTGTAGGCACAGTTTAAGCATTTCCAATATAGCACTACAGTGTGAAAGGGCTTGGGACCGGGGGAATCTGGGACAGAGTTAGGGGGAAGGATGGAGAATAGTTAGACCTGACGTTAAGAATAAATGGGAAAAAGTTATCTTTCTTCATGCTAAGATTCACAAAGTAATGCCATTGCAAAAATGAACGAACAAATGAATGAACGAACAAATGAATAAAAGTAAATATTTGCTGCAAGTTTTCTTGGAAGCTGCAGGAGTCTTAAACACTCACTTTTTGCAGCTTCAGTATCTCTTTACTTTGTAAATTACTTCTATGAGGATTACTTCCTAAAAGAATATTATTCCTCAAAGCCAATTTTGCAACCTATATTTAACAGTGAATCTAAGAAAAAACTTTTCACTGAGAGGAGGAAAAAAGAAGTCTACTGATATAAAATGGAAGCAAATTCTTTTACTTACACATTTCCAGTAAAGATTATGGGAGACCTATGGAGAAATAGCACTTCTGTGAACATGGTTTACATTGTAAGTTGGGTGAGAATGTTGGACACAAAAAAAGAAAGAATTGCATACCCTCTCCCAGTCTACCCTAAAATGTCACCCCCTAGAATGATTCAGAACTCCCTAATACTACTAACTATACATAGAGTGGTAATTAAGTGTTCTGGGGAAGGTATAAACTACCTATATAATCCCAAAAGACAAAATTAAGTGTAGTGGTCACTCTTGACAGACACATGTGCAATGTTTATTAAACTTCAGCAGTGAATTCTTTAGCCTTCAGAAGAAATGTGATATAAATTATCTTCCCTTTTACAGAAGACTTTATAGTTTGTTTGTTGCTTGGTTGTTTAGTTTTTGTTTGTTTGTTTTGGGAGGGGGGGCTGGTGGTTTTTTTGTTTGTTTGTTTGTTTTTAATTATTTTTTTTTTCCTTCTCTTACATCTGGCCATATCTAATGGATACAGTGACAACAGATTATTCACCACCTGTTTCCATATTTAAAATATTAGAAGATTTTTACCCCGTTCCATATCAACTTTTTCTTTTGCTCTTTAACTTCACTCTTTTCTCAGTGATCATGCTTTCTTGTCATTTGATCATCCTTGTTGCTTCTGAATCCTCAGCAAGTGCCTTAAGGCAGTTTTATGCCCACTTGGATGCAATAGAAGTACGACTTAAAAGGAAGTCAGGCTCTCCCATATATCTTTATATCTTTTTGGATAATAAATAATAATGATCCATATTCACATTGCACTTTGCATTTGCAAGATACTCTACGAACAGTAATTAATTTGTTCTCATGGCTCTCCTGTGTGATAGCAGTAATAAAGCATTACAGGGATATGGCACCTTTGAGCTGAGGTTCTTGGATAATTTTAAAAATAGTAATGAATATCCAATCTATTTATATATTATTGCTCACAGCAGGGTAAAATAAGAGGTAAATAGAATTGTACACTCTTTACATTTATCAAAAGTAAGAGCCAGAGCTTTTTTTGGATCAGGATGCTGGAGGTGACATCCATCTCAGGTTGTGTGAAATAGCACTGCTAGAAGGTAGCATAAATCCTAAGAGATTAGGTTGTGCACTATTTTTCTTCTACTTTGCCATACTTTGTATGGAAGGATGATCATTAACAAGAAGATTTTCCTCCTACAGCACCTGTTCTCTAGATGCATAGGCTTAAGGTTGGAATCACCTAGATCACCTAGATTACCTAATAGATTAGTTTAAGCAGCTTCGCAAAGTGCTAAATATTTACCTAACACAAAATCTGTTAATAACACACATATATATACCAGTAACATAATCAAATCAAACATTTCTCAATGTCTATGTACAGAGATTACTTAGGGACTTGTGTATGCTATATAACTAAAACTTCCAAAAGAAAATTTGACCTTCTAGAGAAAAGATATTCAATATATCCATTAGGAAAATTGTGGTAAAGAATTAAAATATTCATATGTGTCAGATGTTTACATACCTAAATTTATGGGAATTTTTGCACATATATATATATATATACATTCCTCATAGGTGGTAGCTTTAAATAAATAAATAAAACAAGCAAACAAACACAAAACCTAAGAATACTTTCAATATATAAATACATAATGCAGTAAGCTCTTTTTAAATCTCAGGAAGGAAAAAATAAATATTTATGAAAATATGACAAGCCATAATAATTCTCACAATGATCTCCTAGAATATAGTTCAGAAGAGACACTGAAAAGTGTTCCAGGACCACTGGAAGGTTTTCAGACATTATAATCCTGATGGAACTTGAAATGTACATGAAATATTTGACAGGGCTGTTTAGAAGACAGTGAGAGGTTAACTGAAAGGATACTAGTGCTAAGCTCTCCAAAGTAAAAGAATAGTTCATAACAACCTGTTTTTGTTGTTGTTGTTGTTTGTTTTTGTTTGATTGTTTCTATGTTTTCCTTTTTAGTATTTGCTTAGAGAAAATCTTCATTTTTCTTTGCCTTGTGGGACAATTTTTCTACCACAAAACATCTGACTCATTTTTAAGAATGAATGAATGAATTCTTCCTCTAATTATATATATTATTCTGCAAATGTGAACATTTACAGGTAGGTCCTGGAGAACAAGATCTGCTGGTAAATGTTGCTTATATGTGGTTATTTTTCAGTTCTTCATTTCTCATCACAACTGAGAGATGGAGAGAAAGCGCAGGAGAAACTTGGACAAAACAGTAAGCTAGATGAAAAGCCTTTAAGCAAGCTGGTCTGGTGGGAGGTGCCACTGTCTATAGTACAGGGGTTGGAACTATATAATCTTAATGGTCTCTTTCAACATAAAGCATTAAATGATTCTATAAATCTAGGATTGATGAATATTTCCTGACCTGAATCTGTGAAATGTTTCTTTTTTACTGTAGAGATAGGAAGATTTTACTCTGATTCAGAATCATCTACAAAAGAAAACAGAAGAATTTTATTATTATTATTATTATTATTTTTAGAAAGTTGGGTGTATATTACAATAATCAAACCCATACTTTTAAATAAAACTTTGCCATTATTCAGAACCAAAATACCATTAAACAAGAATGACTCCTGTGGCATTATTTGTCTGTCATTTCCAAGTAAATCAGTGTCATTAGCATTGATTTTTTAGAGGGGAGATTAAAAGAGGTTTAGTTAGGAGTGTAAGGCAGGAGTATATATTATCCAAGCCTCTGTAGCTCTGGGTCTCAAAGATGACATTTTCCTCTCTGCTTCATTAACTTGCATAGCTTGTTGAGCTTTAGCTGTTTCTAATTAATTCTTTTACTGACTTTTTTGAATGTGTATCATCACTGGCAAACCATATAAAATGAAGAAATCTCTCCAAGGTTTTACCCTTTTAATTATTATTTCTATTGCTTAAATGAGGCTCCAGAATTGCAAATGTTGACATTTTAGTTGATTCTAGTCATTAGAGCTTTCAAAGGAAGAAAAAGGGGGAAAAGGCTAAGGAAGAGGAAGGGGCAGCACAGATAAAATAATAAATAAATAAATAAAACAGAAACTGAGCGGGATTCTGATTGCCAGTGCAAGCACTTAGGAAAATGGAAAATAAATAGGTTTGTCAAAAGTGACCTCCATGATGGTTCTGCCCTTTTAAATCGTAGAAAGGAAGGAAGTATCATTAGAATCAGTTCCTCTCTGTCTTGTACACAAGCTGACATGCAAATGAATGGAGTTTTGAACTCCCACTTTTCATGTTCTTGTATTTGAATAGAGCTTAGCTAGCAAGTGCACTGAGTACTCATAAACACATGCATGCACACACATATATCTTCACGTAAAGTCATACCTCTCATTTAACTCTTGTTCATGGAAACATGTAGTAAGTAATGTGGCTTTTTCCTAGGGGAAAAACAAGCAAATTAAAATAATAATAATAATAATAATAATAATTGTTAGAATGAAGCTATATTTTGTAAAGTATGCATCAGAAAAGTCATAAAAGAATCATTAAAGAACACCTGAGTACACAATGAATGGAAAAACCAGAGCTACTCCACAGCAAGCTAGAATGTGAACTTGGGATTTGTCAACAACTATTTGTTAACTTTTTTATCTTATTACTTATGAACAGTAGATTGTTTCTCTTCACTCTTTTATAATTAACAAAAGAAACCAAACATTAAAACCTTCTCTAAAATAAACTGTGAGTTTATAGCAGTTTCATAATTCACTCGGACTCTTTCATTACTGCTGTACTGATGATGAATAAGTTGTGGAAAAGTCTCTCAATAAGTCCCATCTACCAAAAGGACAGGGAGGAAAGGCAACAGTCTAGATACAGACAGGAATCAGGTTTGCTAGCAATGAAGTGAGAAATTAAACAATTAGGACAAGCATTGCCTTATCTTCAGCAAAACTGAACAAAGACACCTGTTTTTGTAGTATTTTACAGATTTCTACAGATAATAAAAAGCATGATAAAATGATGGTCATGAGACCACAACAGTATCTGTGAGTAAAAGCAAAATTCCACTTATGTGATTTCTTAACTCTGATTTGGCCAAAGTTGATACCATAGAAGTCAAGTATAAAACAGTTTTTCCTTAGAACTGCCATAAAATCATAGAATCACAGTATTTCTCAGGTTAGAAAAGACTCTCAAGATCATCAATTCCAGTCCAACCACAATCTAACCACACTACCGTAATGACCCTCCGCTAAATCATGTACCTGAGCATCACATCCAAATGGATTTTAAACATATTCAAGGATGTTGAGTCAGCAGCCTCCTTTTTCCTGTGCTTAACAACCCCTTCTGTAAAGATTCTCCTGATATCCAACCTCCCCTGGTGCAACTTGAGCCTATTTCCGCTTGTCCTGTCACCTGTCAACAGTGAGATCAATCCCACTCTCACTGCAATCACCTGTAAGGTATCTAAAGAAAGCAATAACGTGTCCCCGGTCCTTATACTAAACGGAATCTGTGGACGTTCTATGTCAGCAGCAGAATCTGATTATGAAGTTTAACAGACAAGTGAAAAACTGAACAACCAGTGCTCCATAAGTCAGTGACTGAATCTGAAACAGAAAGCCTTTGGGTTAAATTCTACTTCTATCTAAAGCAACACCAATCTGGAGTAACTTCATATTCCAGTTTGAATGAAGCTTCATATATTCTTGAACTTATGAACCGAGGAAAGAGAAAATAATTTTACTCTTAATAGAAGGAAACAAAATTAATAGATCTTTTGAGTTCAGAAGTAACTTTTTTTTATCGTTCCTCTACCTTAAATAAATAAATAAATAAATACTTAAGCCAATATGCCTTCAAAGTGTACTTCCTAATGCTAACTTTTATTGTAATTTTTTCCTGATCATTTGGCTGGCTTTATACAATTGAGCTATAATGTGTGCAGTTCACCTTTCTTCATTTAAATGCTAATAGAGATCTAGGAAAGGTGCTACCATGCAAAAGGCCAACTAATTGTAATAGAGTTGAGACCTTTTGTTTGTTGAGCTGGTCAAACAAAGAAAGGGTTAATTAAAACTCATACTAAATGTTTACAAGCTGGAAGAAAAGGTCAGTGTGTTACATATTAGGTTACTAAGAAAAATTCTCTTCCAAAGAAAGCAACCCATAACGTACTTCCAGCAATAAGGTTACATATCTGAATTAATTTTTTATTGAAAATAATTAAAGATCAGGTACAAGAAGCCAGGTACAAGGTACAAATTTATCCATGGCATTTTATCCTTGCTGGTATTTATAGTGGCCAAAAAGTACTTTACCCCTGCAAAGTTGCATCTGGAAGAGGACTTGAATTAATTTAAGTATCAAAAACATCTAAACTTTTCACTGTAGGTTTCCTTTTGTTTTGATAGCAAGGGGTCTAAAAGGGTGGTCTCTGTGAGAAGAGGTCAAGAGTTGTCCTGTGTCAGATGTGGAGTCTCTGAGCCAACTCCAAACTGGAGGCCATAGCTGAACCCTGATAAAGGACAGAAAACAGATTAAAGGGCAGAACATGCCACACAAACAGAATAGGAAAGCTGAAAGAGTAAGAAGCAGAAGAGGGAACACCAAGTGCAGAACTAAAGCACTAGATATGCCAAGCAACTCATGGAGGACCCACACTAGTGGGGAGGAAACATAAGAGGAAAAGACCATTAGAGAGAAACAGTTGTGTCCTGATAGTTACCACCCACACTGCATCTCCTGCTCCTCTGAATGGACCAAGTGTAACCTTCCATGATAACAAGACAGAAGAGAAATGGAGTCTGGAGAAACTAAGTGAAGTTGAGCCTGGTAAGGAGGTCAGAAAGATATTTTTCCCAGGCAATCTAATGTGTGTTTCTTTTTTATCATTTTTATTTTGTGTTACCCAAATCAGTAGTTAAATATTAATTGTCAATAAATTATGCCAAATCCCTCAAGCTGACTTTGGTTTGCCTGCAAAAATAATTAGTAAGTGATCTACCTGGCTTGGCTTCAAACCATGAATTTTCTCACAAACAGTTCTCCTTATTTTCTTCCCCATGAGTAGTAGGGAAGCAGCTGTGTAGGTATTTAGGTGCCAGCTTCAGCTAAATCAGAACACCTTTACTAATTATAGTTGGAAAAAGGCAACCCCCACAGATAAAATAAAATAAAATAATATAAAATGATTCTAAAAAAAGTATTTTAAATCAAACAAATCATCCGCTTTAAGAAGTTCAGGGGATTTGGAGTTCTCTAGGCAAGACAGACAAACTAGTCCACAGATTTTTCTAGTATTTCTGTGTCAGTCAATAGTTCTGTGGACAAATTAGCATCATATTTATTGTTTCCTGTGTTTTATGTCATCTATTATAGTTAAGGAGTCCAACATCTCTCTATGCTAGACCTTCATTTCAGATACTTACATTTTTATGTTAGCTTCACAGTAATTTATTGCACAGTGATTAAAAATAATTATATTTTCATCATCAAGAAAGAGGAAGATGAGGAGAGGTGAATTTACCAAACAGAATTTACCAGGTTTAATGCTGGCATCACATAAAGTTAGCCTATTTATGTTCATATATTAGGATGTATGTAAATGTAACTAGATATATCACCTAGTCTAGCAACAATAAGTGACTGATGAGTTTTAAGCTCATTAGTTCAGTCTTCATAAATAATTGCTTTTACTTCAGAATCTAGCCTTTCTTTGACATTCTCTGTTATGTATATCCTGAATTGCAGCAATGAAATTCTTGGAAATTATTACCCTGTAGCCATTCATGATAATATCATACCCTAGGATGATCCCAGAGAGAAGCACAGTGGCTCTATTCAAGGAAGGGAGTTGTAGTACTAGGGAAATCCATGCTGGTGCTTGAAGAGGATTCTTTGCTCTCTGAGACTCTGCAGAGCTCCGAAAACAGGTATTAATGAGAATATAAATTCTCAATTAAAAATAAGTCAGAAATGAAAGGTGTGGAGTATCATAACACTGATTTGATATTTCAGAGACTTGAATTGTGAACACAGAAAATTTCATGACCTGGTTTTGGAAGTAGATGATTCACGTACACTTGGAGGCTCAAACAGTTCAGATCATTTGCAATTCACAGTGCCTGTAGTTTAAAATTAGCATTGGTATTGGAGAGCCTTTAATATTCATAATCTGACCCAATATTGAAATGTTCTTTAGCAAGATGGAGATTTAAGGGGAAATAATATGAAGTGATGTCAGGAGAATTTGCAAAGCAGCTTTAATAGACTAATTTCAAGTGCAGTAGCTGCATTTCTGATAATAATATATTGAAATATATCTAGTTTACCTTGAAATTCGAGACTATTTATTCTATTTCAATAATTACCGGTGCTGATTCAGCACATATTTCAAACACCTGAGATATTGGATAGATTTACTTCACCATACTTGTAAAATCCTACAGACAAAAGAGGAAAAAAAAAAAAAGGGGGGGGGGGGGGGGGGGGGGAGAGAGAAAGATGATGAGACTGTTTATTTCCAGTTACAAGTAGTTGTTTATTGTTTATTTCCAGTTACAAGTAGGTTTTTAAAGAAACATGGATATCTTCTAACCAGGTAGAATAAAATATAAGTGCTTAATTAATAGGAATACTAAATAATTACATGAAATCATATTTCCAAGTCCTTTGTCTAAAAACTGATTCTTCCAGAAGGGGGCACACTTTGCAGGGAGGCAGCTGTGGGTTGGGACGCATCCTCCTGACTATTGAGATGTGGACTGAAATCATCAAATTATTTTTCCTCTAGGTTCTGTAAAATTAGCAAGCAATTTTTTTACTTTTTTTTTTTTTTTTAATTTTTTTTTTTTAATTTTTTTAAAGAGTGCAGGAGATCTCTCTGCACAAGGAATCATCAGAGATGCCTTGGTTTTTTTAGTCAGGCTTCACAAAATGTACTTTTACATTGAAGACGGGCAGAGAATTTGAATGAAAGATGTCGCTCAAATGCCTACTTACTACCTGCTTTCCTCAGAGCAAGTGTTCAAAATACAAAAGCAATAAGAAGTTAAATGGCCTTTGTGACTGTTTAGTGAAGCAAAGATTTCAGGTACTGAGTTCCCAGGCACAAATGGTGGAATGACTTCATGATTCACTGATGCCTTCCATTTTCTTAGGAAGCCATATTCTTGATTAGGTAATCTGCTGGTTTATGCTTTCACTGGAATGGAAAGAGACTACGATAAGAGTCTATGAGTCAGAATAAATCTTCTTTGGACTGCTGTAGAAGCACAAGATTCATTAGGAAACTAGCAACTTCCTAATATGCTGTGTTTGACTCTCACATCCTAGCTTTCATTTAGCTGGCACTTGAAATTCCTTTGTGTACAGTTAGGGCCAGAAAAACACTCTACAAACTCTACATATCCCTGTCTTATATCCATTCATCTTCATAAATATATGATCTCTGCTTTGCAGCAACTTCCATCTGAAGATCTCTTCACTTTCTGCAATTGAGGGAAACTTCTTGAGAAACAAATGTAATCTAATCACTTGTTCAGTAAATAAGATGCAGTTAACATAATCAGATATTTGTATTTCAAGACAGACTGTGTCAGAGAAGGTCAAACTAAATGATCATAGCAGTCTTGAACATATACACTGTGTCTCTTGCAGCCCGGTTTTTTATTGTGAGAGATAAGGAGAAAGCTTTGAGATACACAAATAAAAATAGATTGTTGTGCATTTTAAACCAATAACTGTGGTAACAGAAGTGAAAGAGCTGAAATATTACTGTTTCAAGAGCCAGACTAACAGTAATATACCTTTATAATTTACACTTATATTTAAGCAATTAGAACTTTCTGTTAACTAGCTTTAGCTTTATTTGGTATTGTGTCAGTTTTTAATTTGGAATTGTAACATTTTTTTTCTATTTAGTGGTCCTGTGAAATCAAAGCATCCTCATTCCTTCAGTTGGAATAAATCTTTATGCCTTTATCTGAGAAGACAGATTTTGTTCCATTGAAATGAAAAACAAAGCTAGGTTTCAGGATGTCACTAGGTTACCTTTGATTCTCTACCCTCCAAAATGTCAGGCCCTTCATTAGGGTCATAAGAGAACTTTTGAGGCAATTTAGAGTTATTCAGGGCACACAGCTGTCTGCTGTATGAGAACTCAGTAGCAGTTAGTTACCTACTGGGAACTTCCTTGACTTGTGTTTCAGGAGTCATATTCTTTATGATATTTGACCACAAAGAGATTAAAGAATCAAATGGCCTATAGTCTGTAACAAGCACCTTTTATTTCCTATAAGAGCCACAGATATTTTAACTGACAATTTCCTTCCAATTACGTGATCAATTCTTATGTGTTACATGAAAGTACTTCATATTCTGATGATAAACAGTGATCAGTCATTCCTGTAAAGAAGTGCGATTGGATTAGAGAGTTAAACTGACACAAGTTATGTTTGAAAAGGCATAAAATCACAGTAGCTATCTAAACTTCGTGTGAAAGTTGACATTTTCATCCTGCATCTATGTTCATTTTTACCAGAAGTGGGTCTGATCCATCACTCTTGCTGCCTGAGTGAAGTCTGTGAATAATTTTATTTCATCATTTCTATCTTCCCATCCTTTAGGATGTTGAAATGTATAGAAACATAACTGCAATAAAATTGTTTGCACTAGCAAACAATTCATATCACTGTCCTATTTTGTTTGATAGGTTGATGTTTTAATCACACAAACAACCAGAACTCATAGAAAGTGTAGCAAAGATAGGAAATGATGGTGAGCTTTTCATTTTAATTGAAAGAAAACTGGGGCTCCAAACAATGGCAGAAGACTCTGAATGAATAAAAGAAATGAAATCTATTTTTGACAATGAAACATAGTTTTGCAAGCCTAAAGTTTTTAACACTGAGTACAGGGAGTTAGTCAGTGATGAACTCGTATCTCTCTGAGTTAGGAAAGCATAGTCTTGAAATGATTTCAGAAGCTACAGAATAGGTAGAATATTCTAGGGAATAGACAATTATTGCATGTATGGAGAACTCTATTGGTGAGATTTTCAAATAAACTATATTCAAGGGCTGCTCAAAAAATAATGGTTCCAATTTTAGTGAGTTGGCCCATAGTGTCAGGGGTGAATACTGCAGTTATGACAGTAGAAGCTGAAACTGCCTACCAATATTCTGTTACAGTTTCTTGCCATACAACAGATGATATTTTACATGGAAGTGTCTTTGAAGCATGAGTTCCTCGATGTGGAAATTATTGCAGAAAATTACCCCCACTGACATTTACGTATCCTTTATGAACATTTATGGAAACCATAGAGTTGATGACAGCATAGTGAGGTGGTGGATGGTGCATTTCAGTGGTGACAAAAGTGCTGTGAAAGACAAGTAATGTAACATATGTCCATCCAGATTTTTATGTAGGTGGTGTGAAGACTCTAATTCATTAGTAGCAAAAAAAAATAAAAATAATTGTAGCTAATAATAGCAACTGTGTTGAAAAATAATTTGTGTTTTTCTGTTGTTTTTTTTTTGTTTTTTGTTTGTTTTGTTTTGTGTATGTTATTATTATTATTACTATTATTATTATTATTAATTATAATAATAATATAATAATATAATATATTATATTAATTAATATATATTATTATTATCATTATTATATTATATCATATTATATATAATTATATATTATAATTATTTAAATATATTATAATTAAATATAATATAGTATTTATAATATTGTATATTATAATATATATTATAATATATTATAATTAAATATATTATAATATATAATATATTATAAATAATTATAAAAATATAATAATAATAATTATTAATAATAATTATGCTGAGATTTTGCTCTACCAACTAGTGTTATTGTACTCCTTGTATCCATTTTATTTTCCATATAAATAAATAGGGTATATAACATCAGAGCAATCTACATAGAAAAATATGACTAATTCCTTGCACAGAATGATAGAATCATAGAATCACAAGGTTGTAAAGGACCTGCCCAAGACAGTCCCCAACCTTCATATCTCCTACTGTTAGTGAAGAGCAGGTCTAGTATGACACCACCCTGGTAGTCTCTCATACCAGCTGGGTAAGGAAGCTATCTTCCATAAACTCTAGTAACCTCTTGGACTGCTTCCTCTGTGCAATATTATATTTTCAACATATATCAGGGAAGTTGAAGTCTCCCAAGAGAACGAGTGCTGGCAATCACTCGAGTTCAGCAAGCTACTCGCAGAATGCCCCATCCATATCTTCATCCTGATTAGGAGGTCTATAACAGACCAAGATGTCACCTCTATAGGCCTTCCCCCTGATCCTAATCCAGACACTCAACTTTATCATTCCCTGTCCCAAGCTCTTCAACATCAACACAGTCTTTAATATAAAGGGCCACACCACTACCCTTCTTTCCTTGTTTATCCCTTCTGAAGAGCTTGTAACTATCCATCACAGCACTCCAGTCACAGGACCTGTCCCACAATGTTTTGTAATACCAACTAGATCACAGTTAGCCTGGTACACAATTACTTCCAGCTCCTCCTGCTAGTTGCCCATGCTGTGTGCACTGGTACAGACACACTTCAGCCGAGTCATCTGCCTCACTCCCACCTCAAGCATTGTTCCCTCATCTCTGGTGAGCACTGTTTTGTTCCATTCCCCTGCTGAAGCTAGTTTAAAGCTCTTTTCATAAGCCCGACTAGCTCCTGTGCTAGGTAGGATTCATTGCCCTCTTTAAAATATGTGAGTTCCATTCATGGACGACAGGTCGAGGGATGAATAAACTGCCCCATGATCAAAGAACTCAAAGTTTCTTTCTTGACACCAGTCTCTGAGCCAATTATTCATTGCTTGTGCTTTCCAAGCACGCTCCATGTTCCTCAGTGCCCCTGAAGGTATAGAACAAAAAATCACTTGAGCTCCCACTCCTTGAACTAAACGCCATAAACCCCTGAAATCTCTTTTCAGAGTTCATAGGCTTCCCTGAGCAATTTCATCACTGCCCACCTGAACTATGAGTGTGCAGTGTGATGTATATCTCAACTGGAATTCTGTGATCAGGGGTTACAAGATTTCTGGGTTAGGAGTAGTGTTTTGCTCTCTGTGTTATGAGATGATCATAACTTTCTACCTCTTAGAAAGAGCTATGAACAGGTTGCAGTATTGTGGGTAGAATTTCAGGAGCAATAAGGGACATGTTAGTCAAGGCCTACTACAGGCTTCCTCATCAAGGGAAGCCTGTTGATGAGGCCTTCTTTCTTCAGCTACAGAAAGCATTACACTCACTGGCTCTGGGAGAGTGGAAGCCCAAATGTATCCTGTGCTGCATTAAAAGAGAACCAGGCAGCAAGGCAAGGGAGGTGATTGCTCTCCTCTACTCTATCTTTGTAAGGACTGCATGTAGGCTTGGGGTCCCAAACACTAGGCTGACATAGAGCTGTTGAAGCGGGTCCAGAGTAGAGACAGAAAGATGATCAGAACTCTGGAGAATTTGTCCTATGAAGAAAGCTTGGGCTTGTTCAGTTGGGAACAAGAGACCTCAAAAACAGCTCACTGTGGCCTTACAGTAATTAAAAGGAGCTGATAAATAGGAAGGAGACTGATTTTTTCGTGGTCTGATTGTGAGACCCCATCTGGAGTACTGAATCCAGGCCTGGGGACCTCAGTGCAAGAAAGATACTGAGCTCTTGGAACGAGTCCATAAGAGGACCACTAAGATGATTGGAGGGCTGGAGCATCTCTCCAGTGAAGAAAGGTTGAGGGAACTGGGCTTGATTAGATTGGAGAAAAGAAGGCTCTGGGGATACCTCATTGTGGCCTTCCAGTATTTGAAAGGTGCGTATAAACAGGAGAGGGAATGGCTGTTTATGAATGTGGATAGTGATAGGAGGAGGGGGAATGGTTTTAAACTAAAACAGGGGATGTTTAGGTTAGACAGTAGAGGAAGTTTTTCACACAGAGGGTGGTGATGCACTGGAACAGGTTGCCCAAGGAGGCTGTCGATGCTCCATCCCTGGAGTCATTCAAGGCCAGGCTGGATGTTGCTCTGAGCAGCTTGATCTAGTGGCTGGCAAACCTGCCCGTGGTAGGGGGATTGATTTGTAAATCAATTTGTAAATTTGTAAAGCACAAAAACATACTGCCTAGAGAAACTGTACATGTTCTCTGCTGGAGGCATTCAGGGCCAGGACGGAGGGAGCCCTGGGCAACCTGATCAGTTGAGTGGCAATTCATATCAAAGGAGCTGGAACTAGATCACAGAATCACAGAATCACAGAATCACAGAATTATCAAGGTTGGAAAAGACCTAAAAGATCATCCAGTCCAACCTTCACCAATACTTCCCAGCTAAATCACATCCCTCAACACAACATCCAAACGTTTCTTGAACACCCCCATGGTCGGTGACTCCACCACTTCCCTGGGCAGTGCATTCCAGAGCCTGAATACCCTTTCAAAGAAGTAATATTTCCTAATGTCCAGCCTGAATCTCCCCTGGTGCAGCTTGAAACCATTGCCTCTAGTTCTATCACTGTCTACATGAGAGAAAAGGCTGACCCCTAGCTCACTACAGCCTCCTTTCAGGAAGTTATAGAGAGCAATAAGGTCTCCCTTGAGCCTCCTCTTCTCCAGGCTGAACATTCCCAACTCCTTCAGTCTCTCCTCATAAGGCCTGTTCTCCAGACTTCTCACCAGCTTTGCTGCCCTCCTCTGAACGTGTTCCAGGGCCTCCTTGTCTTTCTTGCAGTGAGGGGCCCAAAACTGAACACAGTACTCAAGGTGCAGCTTCACCAGTGCTGAGTACAGGGGGACAATTACCTCCCTGTTCCTGCTAGTAACACTGTTTTTGATGCAAGCCAGGATGCTGTTGGCCTTCTTGGCCACCCAGGCACACTGTTGGCTCATCCTCATCCGAGCATCAATCAGGACTCCCAGGTCCGTTTCCTCCACACAGTCCTCCAGCCACTCCACCCCAAGCCTATAGCGCTGCCTGGGGTTGTTGTGGCCGAAGTGCAGGACTCGGCATTTGGTCTTGTTGAACCTCATCCCATTAGCTTCAGCCCAGCTCTCCAGCCTGTCCAAATGATAGTGTCCAAATGATAGATGATAGTTAAGATGCCTTTCAACCCAAACCGTTCTTTGATTTGGTAATTGTCTTTGGTGATATCATTGATATAAACTGATTGCATTGCCCACAGATCACTTTTTAAAAGATTGCATTTTTTTAAAAGTAAATTGTGTTCCTTATTACCTAAAAATAGCTGATGTATTCAGAACAAGAGAAGAATATACAGTTTCTGGAGGACTTCATTTCATAGCTGAGAGGCATCTGTACGTGCTCTTGGCTTTGTGTTCTCTTACTGCTATGATTTTTCCATGTATATCTGTGTATACAATGACAAATATAGATATCTCAAGATGCGTTCCTGGAATTCAGTCAATTATACTATGAAATTGTTACAGTGGTCTACATCAAGATCTTGATCACAAGCTATTAGTACTTTCTCAGATCAATATTTTGCACCATCCAAGGATTACATGCAAAAGACTGTCCTTAAGAACTGCCATTTTTATCATTTTTAATGATAATAGCTAGGGTATGTCACTCTGTGAAAGTTAGCTTCACTGTCAAACACATTCCTAAGTACATATAGTATTCATGCAGACAGAATAGACACAAAACAATTAAATCAAACTGCAGAGAGACATTTTAGTCGTATATAAGATAGAAACCTCTTTACTGTAACAGTGATTAAGCCCAGATAAATGTGATCTAGCATTCAGTCTGACAAGGAATTTAGAACTGGAGCTTTCTTCAAATCTAAATGATCCTGCTTTTAATTTTCAGTGATAGATGTAGACTCAGACTGCTCCATGTAAAGAACATCTTCTTTAAAAGGTCTCTTCCTGCTTTCCTTGACAGCAAGAAAAGACTGCTCTAGCCTCTTTTTCTAGTAAACACTTCTGGAATTCATATGACTGTTCTGGGAAGAGGAATATATAGAGAGAGAGAGAGTTGAGAAGATCTACACAGGTGTTCTGGTTATTTGTCTGCAAATTTAAGATGTTTTTTCCAACTTTTTATTTATTTATTTTGCCATCTTATTATTACTGTTTGGATGTTGTTTTGGGCAGCATGTGGCACATAGATAGTTCTCATAAGAATTTGCATGTAGCTAGCATTTGCAGAGTTGCTATTAGTTCTCTTGTGCAGCTAACTTTCTCAACCACTTCGTAAATGACCAGTTTTGTTTGAAGAATCTAAGCAAAACTCCTGGCTACTGGAAATGAAGAAAGTAAAAATAAAGTATGTGTTCACTTGTGAAGGTTGGTGAAGAAAGAAGGAAGTCTTTCATGTCACTCTGTCTCACCACAACAAAACCTGAGCTAGAGAAAAGAATGAAAAAGAGAGCTTTTGTTTGATTTTCCCCTAAGAAACTCCCAAATACTAAAGAGACTGCAGACTTGAAACTGCAATCATCTATACAAAAATATGCAAAAGTTTAGTGTCATTGATCATAACACTTTTAGTGCCATATTTTGTGGCTTTTTATCTTGCCCAGCCAGCTAATTTATTTTAAGCACAGCAATTAATTTATAACCTATTTAAAGAAATGGCAAGGTCTGAATATAAATACACTACTTGTTTTGGAATAAACTTCAGTCTTTCAGGGAAAATAATGTCTGAAAATGGTTTGTGTTACATTTAATGAAAATTCTTGCTTATTTTATAGAATCTTCCAGCTACAGGTGTTAAACTATCTAAAGTAATAAGGTCTATACTTCAGTGTGCATAAGATAAAACTAAGACATAGGACATTGTATGAAAGTTTGAAATTACTTAAAAAGTCATAAAACGACCAAGTAGCTGAATCAGAGAAAGATAGCACATACCCTAGATCCATGGTCTATGACACTGTAATTATTTAATCATCATCACTTTACAGTTCTTCATTACCACTTATTGTTTGTTTGTGCTCATTTTTTCCCATTGATTCATGGATCTAGAAGATGTTTTTAGAGTAAGATATCTTGACTGAACCTTCATGGATGCAGTCTTTAAATACGGTGAATGTACAAATCAAGACATAGAGGAGAGATTAACCAGGAATGTAATAAGGATTATGATTAACAGTAAGGATTGCAAGCACCACCTTGAGATCCTCAATATTCTCTTTTAAATTCTCATAGTCATTTATTTACAACATAATAATTATTTTAAAAAATAAAATAAATAAAGATATACTCTGAAGTTACAGATATGTTGTAGCTCAGGTGGATGTTAGAAGCATAGAAGCATAGAATCATTAAGGTTGGAAAAGACTTCTAAGATCAGTTTAGATGGGGATAATTTATTATTTATTATTATTTATTATTTAGATATATATATATATATTTACTATACTTCTATACCAAGGTCTAGATAGTTCTTCTGTCCACAGACAAGTAGTGAGAATTCAATATTCTTTGTTTTATTGATGCTAAAATGAAAACTCATACATTTTGGTTTTGTTGCTGTTTCAGAGAATCTTTGGCTCTTGATTCTGTTTCTGGATTTTTTCTTTTAGTTGGCATAATCATTCAGAAATCTTATCATGAAAATAATTTCCCAACTACGACCACAAGCAAAACTGTGTTATCTTAACATGTACCTACTTCCTTTCATGGAATTATGAAATAATTCAAGTTTGATGGGACCTCTGAAAGTCACATTTTTCAAACCCTTACTCAAAGTGGGGCCAATTTCTAAAGTGTATCAGATTGCTCAAGGTTTGACTCCTTTTTGTTTGTTTGATTCTCTATTCTGTTCTTTATTTTTTTCTGCCTTCCACACCATTTCTTTTTTCCAATATCTCTTTTAAATAAAAAAATAATAAAGAATAAAACCTTTCTTTAGTATCTTTTCTCCTTTTTTTTTTCTTCTTCTTTTTTTAATATTTCAACTGCAACTCCACCAGTACTTCCTTTCTCCCGTTTTCCTTGATTTCCTGTTTAATCTTTCTATCCCTTATTCCTCCCTTAAAGTTCTTTATTCTTCTGACTTTTTCTCCTTTCTTCAGTTGAATTTCTTTCACTGTCTGGTCTTGTATTCATCTTCTCTTTGAATAACTAAAAGACCACAATTATTTTAATGACTGTGTCTCTATTAGAATTTGATAATATTTTCTGCTAATTATGTATAAATATTTCACTGTTCTTTTTTTCATACTTACCCCACTGAATTCTCAACATTCCTTTACTGCTTCCATGAAATAAAGAAAGTTCAGAACTTATTAGATTTTACAGGCTCAATCTCAAAAGTACAACAAAAGTCTTTTGAATTCTGACACCAGACTGTCCACTCAGGAATTAGTGAAATACTTGTGTGTACACAAGGAATATGCACCATGAACTTAATTAACCTCCATGAATAATCTCCAGTATTCCAAAAATGACCAGTCTTCTGGAGCTGAAAATTATATTTAAGTGAACACAGTAAAGAGCCATGCTTAGGTACATCCATTATGTCAACATGTTTTTGAATCCATTTATTTCATTGATTCATTTTCTTTAATAAATAGTGGCAATCTCTTTCCCATTGCCCTGTGTGAAAAAGCAGTTCTTTTTCTTTCAGCCTTTGCCTGATTTTTTCTCTTGTTCTTGTATTCTCAGAAATAATGAATGATCATTCTCTATTCATTTTTTCTACATTCATTTAGTCATGGAAATCCATGCTGCAAGATGTGTCAATTCTGAGCACCTGTATGGTTTTGAGGGTAGAGTGGACAAGTTCATTGAGGATAATTACTTCTGTAGAATCTATCTCCATTTCAAGAACACCCCGAGCTGCAATTATTGCAGTCTTGGGCAATAATGAGAGAAAAATCGTATATACTAACCCTAATCTTATACTCATTACTGGATCTCTATGATCATTTTCAAACAGGATATAATTTTAGATGAACCTTTGCTATGACACATTGTAATTAATGTTGTATTCCTATCCAAGATTTCATCTTTCCCTTATCGCACTTCAGATACTACTCAAATTTTTAGCTGAGCTTCTGACAGGGAATAATTTCAGCATCCCCTTCTGTATCAGAGAAGGCTTCTTCATGAGAAGAATCTTGTAAAAGCTGGAGGAAAGGGGACAGCGTGCTAATTATCAAATGGCAGACTATGGGATCACCTGGCCTAATTGAGATATACAGTTCTTTGTTAAATGGGTCGGCTACGGGTCAAGAGAACAGGTGGTTGAGCACAATTTCATAACTGCCTGTTTAATATTTGGCTCTGAAATTTCCCTGAAGTTGTGGGAAGGAGGGACAGGATCATTATCAAAAGATTGCTTGGAGAGGCAGAATTTATACTGGTGGGGAAACTGCTAATTACTGCCTAATCTTTCCAATTTGGATAGCAATAAAATTTAAATAAGATTGGCAAGTAGCAGGATGGTTTTCTGAGGCCACCCCCCATACTGTTTCCATCCCTGTAGCCTGATGTCAGATGCAAGTCTCCAGTCTGGATCTTCATCTACTGTTTCATAAATGGTAACTGCTTAGTTTTGCATAATTATGAGGCACTGGGTTGAAAAGATTAGGACTGAAACTGTCAGTTTTCTAAACACATTAATGGTATTGGAATTTGGATCAAAATGAGTAGCTGTTTTTTTTTGCTTTGTTTGTTTTCTTTTTGATTTTTATTTTTGTTTTAACTCACAATCAGTTCTGTACTTTCCCAAAGTAATTGCATTACCATATTATACTTTTTAAATTATGTAAGATTTATGAAAATCCCCTGAGTTGGCCAGTGAAAACTCTTGGCAGGATGAATTATAAATTGCAACATGCAATATAGAAAACCTGGGTTTTGCAATTGGCCACTCCTTCGTTATGCAGCCATTTCAATTTTCTGTAATGCTTTGTACCACAGCACTCAAGCTCATCTAAGCTGTTAGATGCTGTTCATGTGCAAATGAATCCTACTAAAAGTTTGTGCAAGATTTGTTAAAGATATGATAATCCATATTGACACGTTAATCAAATAACTTTATTTTTGTATGCAATAAGAACATATCTAATGTAATTATAGCATCAAGTCAGGTTTCACAGTGTACTGAAAAGAGAATATGCCATAGGACTGACAGAAGAGTAGGGTAGTCATGTGTACCTGAACAATGTTCAAAGTTAAACTATCTTTTTATGCTAGCAACACTGCAAAACTGATCATGTATAATGATAATGAAATATTTGGAAACAAAGATGACTTACTACATATTTCATTCCAATATTGTCTGTAAAAATAATAATATTATTAATTAATATTTGAGAGGCCTGGTTAAAAAATTTGTCTAAAAGAACAGTCCTGCTAAGTGACAGTTTATGATACTTTCCACCCCTGCTACACTTCTACTTTAAAATAATACTAGGTATGTCAGTGCAACAGACTCCACCAAAAGCCATGTCTCTTTGGTTATAGTTAATAATCATTCTGCCTGACCTGTCTAAAATTGTACTTGGGGTCCCTATAGTCTCAACAACTTTGTCACCTTACCTTGGGCCAAGAAGTCTATCTATTTATTGTATACTCTAAGATTGCCACTTAGGTGGAAGTAATTGTCAGAGTTAAGCAGCATAGTAAAGATTTTCTTCTTTCCCCCTTCCCTTTTTTTTACTGTTTTTGATGTAGCTGAGCTTGGAGATGGACACTGAGAGGCAAAAACCCTATTCAAACACTTAAACTAACCTCAGGTTTTTCATTTAAGTACTTTGCCTTGGACAGTTTTTTTGTTGTCATTATTGTAATTTTTGTTTTTGTTTTTCTTACAACAGTTAGTTACAGCATAGACCACTAGGTCTGATGGTCTTAAGGATCTTTTCCAACTTAAATAATTCTGTGATCCTATTTGTGCAAATTCGGTTTGTGTGAGCGTAATGAATTTTCAAAGCATATTTGTATAAAGAATCTTATAGAATCTTATTTTTACAGTCTTGATAAATCGTGCTTTTTTGTTTGTCTGCTTGTTTCAGGGATTCAAAAATACAAAGATCTTTGAATAACAAAGATCCTTATGAGTGACTCAGTTTTCTACTCCACCGAGAAGAAGCTTGAGGGTCATTCCTAATTTGGTTTCATGGAATGAGTTTATCAAATATTCTTCATTCAGTGGTAGTGAGGAGGGTGGAAGGGGGGTGAGTAGGGAAGTGGATACTCTTCGTATTCTATTAGAGAAGCCTCCTGCTATAAGTCAGCAAGCGAAAGAGCCAGGGCATTCATTAATAGAGTTGTCACGTTAAAGGATTATTATCTGCCAACTTTCTGGCAAGGCCAAGAAGGTCCTTTAAAAGGAAGTCACAGGACAGGTAGCCATTTATTTTCTTTGTGGTTCTTGTGCACTACATGGTTGGCTTCATCACTTTTTGTTTTATCTTGTGAAAAAATAACTGTGAATCCTGATCTTCATTGTAGGGGGAAAATAGTATAACAGTTTAAAAAAAAAAACAAAAAAACACAAAAACTAAAAAATCAAAAATACTATCACTGGAAACCACATGACAACAGCTACATCTATCTTGAGTTTAACGTCTCATGGAAATTAATTGTTCATGGCATATAATGGACAAAATCAATGGTTTAATATGAAAATAAAAAAAAAAAAATTAAAAAAAATCCTGCTTCCTTAGGGAGATTTTTTTAATATATATAAATCTACAAGATTAGATTTTAAAACATGACTAATATTTTTAGTTGCCTGTATTTTGCAGCGTCCAAGAATAATATATAGTTCTTTCTTCAAGTATGCAAAAAGATATCAGAAAACTTGGTCCAGAATGTGAACTGCAAGATGAATTTTAAATGATCACAATGAACTTCCAAAAATGTTGGTCATATGCCATTTCTGTTATGTTAATATAATGCCAACACCACTTTTTCCTCATAAAAGATAATATATTTTTTTCTTATCATTAATATATTAATGTTTGTGTGTATTAAATCTGCAAGCATTCATGCAATAAATAAAAGGCAGAAAGAAATAGGAAAACAAACAAGCAAACAAAAAAAAACTAACAGAATTATCTTAAACATCTCTTACTAAACATAATATAATGATAACAAATGGACATTTTGATTAAATAGTTATCATTAATGCTGCATGTTATGATCTGAACTCAGAGTTTAATTATCTAATTAAGAGGAAAAGAAAATCATTAAGGTCTATGGAACCAAATAATTCATTTTAGGGGAGAAACAGAGGAAAAAAAAGATGTCCTTTTAATTGCAAAATGTGGACAGCTTGTAGCACCTAGGAGTAAATCTTGCTGCAAGATGTTATGTCTTGCTATACAATACAGCAGGTGGTGGATGAATCATACCAGCTTCATGAAGAATTACTGAGGAAAGGACTGTCATTAATGAGTAGAGTTCCAGACTGAGAATCAGGTCTCCTGAGTCCCATAAACAGTTCTCTGTCTGACATTTGGCAAATCACTCTGTTCCTCTTTGCTTATCTGTAGAAGAATCATATTGTTATTCAAGCCCCAAGAACTTAACTAGGTTTGCTGGTCTGCTGCTGCATGTTGAGAGATGAAAGCAAGGAACTTCCCTGAAGTCATCTTTGACAGGATGAAAGCAAAAAAGAGGTCCCATTTTCTATCATTTTCCCAGTATAAAGTGGTCTGAAATTTCATTTTGTGGAGATATAACATAGCAAGTACTCACAGGGTTTGTATTCAGTTCAGGATCTTTTTGTAGGAGGAATAACAGGTCTTTAAAACATTTCTCACCAAGTGGAGTGATTGTATGATAAGGTAAGATCGGATTAGTTTATCTCGTGGAAATGAGTGTTATTTTTAGGAAAGAAGTCCACATATGATGATGGCCTTAGTGAGGAGCCTTGGAAAAGTTTTTGTTTTCCTTAGTCCTACAAGACAGAAGACTTTTTTTTTTTTTTTTTTTTTTTTTAATTGATGGGATATTTTAAGAGTTCAAAAAAGACAAGCCAATCATATTGTTCAAACTACTGAAATATGCCTGTAAGTAATAAGTAGGGGCATATACATTTTTGTAGAGAGAGGACATTACTGTTACTAGTATTTCTGCAGCACAAGAGGTTGAAGCTCCAGATCTGAAATGACGAGAATTATAGTTTCAAGTTATATTCTGAAACCTAAGACGCATGTATCACATGCCACTTCCTGTTATTCTATAAACAGAGTTAGGTTTATGATTAGATGCTTCAAGAGATCATGAAGGAATATGAAATACAAGGAAACTTGACTATGTCTACAAAATGTAGAACCAAAAGTTTGTTTTTGGTCATTATGGTTGTTGTTGTTTGTCTTATTTGTTTGTTTGTTTTTGTTGCTCTGTAGTTCCTATTTTGGGTATGAGGAAATACTTCATATTAACTTCTATGAAGGAAAGCAAATTAAACACAACAGATTATGCAGAGATGTAAAGTAATGGACAAAAGAAAAAAATAGAATTTGAATTGGTAGGTGTCAAGTGTTATGAATGAAGATTTGAGACTGGAGAATAACTTTTAAAAATAATAGCTCAAGAGGAAGCCAGGGAAGTGGAAGTAGCTACTGGGATTATTACATAGGAAACAGTTTGAAGTACCTACAGCTGCATATATTTTTTTTACTAGGATTTCAAATGTATGGAAAAGTCTATCCAGAGAACAGCTGGGGATACGTGTAGCCAAGGCAAAACTGGATCTGCAGAGGGAATTGGAGGGACTGGTTGGTTTCAGATGCTAAGATTTAAATAGCAGAAGTTCATATGAATGGTCCATTATCTGGACAGAATAATGAGCCATGGCTTTTGGGGCAGGGAATTTGCTTCCTGAGTATCCAAAACCAGGTGTTACTGACTTTTTTTCTGTGGCTAGTACCATCTGTTCTGTGCCCAACAGAACACTTCAGCCCAAATCATTTATTTTACAGCTGTGGATGCAAAGGTGAGTTATGTCCTATGGAAGGCAATTGTAACATGGAATGAGTGGATTACAAACAATGGGGGAGTATGAATATTTAGGAAGATCTGAGCTGTGGAGAGTTAATATAAGAGTATCAGACTACATGCTCCAATTTTACTCTGTATGAAACATCTGCATGTGACCACACTCCCTCTCCAAACCTGCAAATAAGTTCTGTTTGTTTGTTGGCTACTGAACTGGCAAATACAAAATGGGAAAGCCTGTGCCAGCTTTTTGCAGATGTTTTTGAGCTGCCGCTGATTCATCTTCAGGATGTACCACCTGCGTGTAACAGTGGTTTGGAGCACAGCTTTATAAGATTTTTTTTTCCCCTTTTTTTCTTTTATTTACCCCATTCGTTAAGGTTCTTACTCTCATCACTCTCTATTGTATACACCTGAAATATGCCACAAGTGCTTCTGCGTCTGTCCCCAGTCATTTCAACTGACTGTGTCCATGAATTTCATGCAAATTTCTCCACTATTTTATTTTATATTAGTTCTCAGAAATGGTCACTACAGTTTATACACTGCAGTTTACATCTGTATCCAGCAGGAATGATATGCAGGAGGTACAGCATGCAACTTCCTTCTGCTGACAATTTCATTTTCTCATTCATGGACAATTCTTCCAAGATATTTTCAAGCAGTTCTGTCTAAAACTTTAGTGGGTTGTTGTTAGTAATTCACAAATCAGAATTATAATCAAACATTGCTTATCAATTGTTTATTTTTTGTTGTTGTTGTTTTAAATTGTAAAATTTTCCTGAAGGAAGAAAACCTTCATTAAAACACACACACACACAAAACAAAAACAAACAATAAAAAATCTAATAATTTAATCTTAAATTAACTGTGTTCTTACGATTTGAACATCTGCTAGAAAGGGTACCAGAATCAAACTTACCATGTTTAATTTATGGGTGGTTTGGAAATGGCTGGCTAGAGAGGAACCCAGAGACTGACAGCACAAATGTTTGGTTCTATTGCAAGAACACTAGAAATGTCAAGAACCAAATTATTGGGGTTTTCTTCCTACTGATTGCATGATAATATTAGGAATAAACATTTGTAACATCTAAACCACAGAAAACTGAAGTATTAAGCATTCAACATTTTAAAGACATCAAAGGCAAAAATTTAGAAAATAAGTCATTTAACAAACACCCATGTCATCAATCAGGTAAAGTCCACAGTATGCAGATGCTCTCTGCCATTAACTCTCACTGTAATTCTTCAGTTCCAGAAGTCATATCCAATTTACACCACTGTTGGATTTGAGCCAAACAAAGTTTTCCTCTTCAAATAGGAAAAGTAATAATGATTATATTTTAACAATACAGTGCATTTAGGTTCAAAAAATCTGCTTGAAGACTCTCAGTTGTAATCTAGAGATAGGGATTTTCTCATTGCAGGCAAATCTTAGGGATTTTTAAAGAACATTTTAGCAATCATCACAAAACATTTAGATGCAGCTTACCTATTTCATGTAGGCACTTCTCCATCAACTCATATACAATCATTAGTTACACTTTAATTTTTCATATGTTGAAATGTTAGCAGAAGTATTTTCTCAGCCTTTTTTCTTTTCTTTTTATTTATTTATTTATTTATTTATTTATTTATTTTTCTTTCTCCTATTTCTGAGGGTGTCTACATTGGTATTATTATTCTGCTTAATATCTTCCTAACATGCAGAGAAACTTACCTCTCACTAGATTTTGAATTTGATACAAACCTGCTAAATGAGGAAGCAAAAAGAGAGTGCCATTTTCAGATGAATGAAGATAGCTAAGTAGTACAATAGACAAATATTGTTTCTGTTTGTGGGAGGAGAGCAAGAAACAGCTGTTTTTGCAACCATAGAAACTGCCCTGTAAAACAGAGTTGCAGTGGTAGTGTGCTCGGTGTGTTTTTGTAAAGAACCTTACAAAAAAGGAAAAGGAAAGAACCTTAGGAAATTTGTGGAATCACTAAGCTTGGGGATTTTAAAAATAGGTTTAATAAATATCTTTCAGGGGTTACCTGGCCATATGACTTTAGTTCAGGCATAAAAAACAACTAGGCAAGCTCTGGAATTCAGAATTTCTATGGCTCTGCCAAAATGAGACATAAATAAGACACCCTGATTGTTCTTGAATTTGATTCTGATTTTCATTGGCCATCCTGTCAACTCTTGACAACTGCTGGGTTACTGCAGCTCTTGTACAAATACAACACTATATTCTAGAACATATTGCATTTTGAATTCTGTTAAGCTGTTCCAATGAAAGAAAATTTTTTAAGAAGTAAAAAACAACAAACTTTGCAAACTTTCAACAGACCCTGCTTAAAGAAGAAATCATCATGCAATGTTATTAAGAAACATAGGAAAGACATCTTTTCCTCTGGAAAACACAATGCCTTGAATTGTTGAATCATTCCACATTTTAATGTGCAAATTTGTTCCCTGCCTTTTTGTTGAAAGGATCAAACCATTTGGTATTTTGTCTGGGACATAAATGCATTAAGAAAATGCAGTGTAATTTATTAAAATGTATAAAGGGAATGAAGAATAGGATTAATTTTCTTCTTCTCTTTTAATTCCAGGGGCACCACTAGGGCATTTAATATGGGTTAAACCAGATTCAAAGAGCTTTTCATTAGACATTTAACATAAATGACTAAGAGCTTAATCAGCACATACCATTTAAATGCATTGAATGGAGGAATTGGACTGTACATTGCATTATAATTTATAGAGTTTTGTTTTTGATTACATAAGGGAAATACATTTTGTATGCCTTAAAAATATTCTTTTGTAGTGTAAAAAAATAGTATAGTATAGTATTATTGTTCAGAAAATGGTGTTTCAATTTGGTAGCAAAGCCTGAAGTCACCCAAGTGGAAAAGATAACTAGCAAATTCCTTTAAGTCTTGTAGTTTGTGGGTTTTCTCTTCAAAAACTGCTTTTCTTCTAGACCTGATAATGAACACTCCCTCTGCTTCCTATCCTACGTTGCTTGCACATTCTATTCAACAACTTAAAAAAAAAAAAAAAAAAAAAGAAAGAAAAAGAAAAAAAAAAAGAAAAAAGAAAAGAAAGAAAGAAAAAAAAGACTTGTGAATACTTCTGAAATGCAGTTTAAACAGGATTAGAAAGAGCATCACTATTCTAGGCTTGCAGCACGGGAAGCAAAGCAGTGCTGAAAATGTGGTTTTTGTTTTTTTGGTTTTTCAATCACTTAGTGATAGTATAAAAGTAATTCAGTCCCCACTTAAACAATACCTGGGGTAACTCTGTGTGTATCATCTGTTCCATCAGAGATGATTATAGGAAATTAAACTGCTGCAGAGGCAAAAGTGGATCCCATTTTAAGGAACTTTATCAAAATGTTAAGGAAGGATAATATTCTAAAGAGCTTTCTTTTTAGTTTCTGTTTGCCTTCAGCAATACTGCCTATTACAATTGCTCTTCAAATTGCAGTTAGCTTCCCTTCTAACAAAAGGCATTGTTTTTCCCCTCTCTTCTCTGGTATCTTTGCAAGAGACAATAAAGTATCTCATTCAGAAACACTGAGAGCTCTTATCAGCAGAAAGGTAAGAAAAAATAAATACCACAGCAAGTTTTGTTTGTTTGGTTGGTTGGTTGGTTTGGTTTGTTTTTGATTGTTTTTACTATGCTTTATTTATTTATTTATTTTTATCATGTCAGCAAAAGAAGAAAAAGAAGTCTACTGAGATGCTTTACATTACTGTTAGGAGAGCTTGAAATCAAGATAAAGCACTTATGCTCTCAGAATACAGTCACCTTAAAAAAACACACCTCTATTTCAAGCTTGCTCTTTTTTTTTTTTTTTTTTTTCCTTTTTGATTGTTTGTTTGTTTCCCTTCTCCATCTGTCTCTTCTTTGTGACTTTTTTCTTTTTTTTTTTTTTTTTTTTTTTTTTTTTTTTTTTTTTTCATCTGTATAGCTATACATCTGTGTAAATATACATATTGCTTAACGAATTAGAGAATGATTCAGGGTAGGAGAAAACTCTAGAGGATATCTGGTCCAACCTCATGCTCAGGCAGGGATAGCTAGGTTGCCCAAGTCCATTTCTGATGATGAACAGTGTTTGCATCCATCAACCCATCTTGCACAGCCTTACTGAGCAGCCCTCACCACAGTCTTTACCATGGTACCACCACTAATTAAAAGCAGGGGTGATGGGAACTTCATCAGGAAAAAGACAAGCCCCCATGTTCACATGACTACCCTACGACCTTTGTGATCCTACCAGACAAGTAAATTATGGACTCTCTCTAAAACATCTTACATGCACAGTCACTCATAAACGCACACAGTCGTATGCATATAGACAAGCATAGAGCCTGTGAGGGATGTTCTAAAGGGGGGATTTTTTTATTTTGATTTTTTGATTTTTTTTAATTTTTTTTTTTTTAAATAAGTGAGAAAAAATATTATGAAAACTGACACCAGAGGATGGGCAACTGATTCTGGGGCATATTTCCCTGATACCCATCAAGGACCCTGCCTCAGAGCAGTTATGTGTTTTTGGAAGAAGATGCATTCCCTGTGGGAAGGATGTATGCTGCAGTAGAGAAAGTCTGTGAAGATGGAGCAGCAGAGAGCAGCTGCTGAGTATGGACCACAGCCTCCATACTTTTTGAGAAATGAGATGGAAATTTAGTGTAAAACTTCCTTGGGAAGACAGGATGGAGGAAGAGGTACTGTTTTAACTGTGCTCTTGGTTTATCACTACCTAAGTCTGTTTCAGTGAATAATAAATTGAATTAGTTTTCCCAAGGTAAAATGTGCTTTGCCACTGATAGTAACTGGTAAGTGATTTCCCTGTCTTTATCTTGACCACAAGCAGGTTTTCCCCTCCTAACCCACTGAATTCTTATAAAATTTGCCTGGGCATTTTGAGCACCCAGAGCTTATGCTTTCTTCAAGAGTACTTGATGTTGTGCGATATTTGTGGGAATAATGCTAATTCAATTAAAATTCCTCAGGTTTGCTAGAAATTTAATTCTACAACATGCATTGCAAAACATGACATGCTAGTATGGAAGGGTATTTTGTTCATGGAACACAGCAACAGATTTCTTAGCAATAAAAATTATTGTCTGATTAAGCCTAAGAGTAGCTGTTTTCAACTCACTGATAATATATATACATAAGCTGCCTCTGATTTTGCTACCTATGATGATACTCATTCTCTGGTTTTGGTGGCAGTCATTTATGGATTTGTTTTTTCTTTATCTTTGTTTCCTGGACAAATATCAAATGTATGTGTATGCATGCATGCTCACTGTTTTGTTTGTTTGTTTGTTTGTTTGTTGCTTGGTCTATAGCTGATTTTTACACTTGCCTCGATAAATGATTATTGTACTTAATTTATTCCCAGACCTCTCTTTACAAGTAACCTCCTTGTTTCTCCTGAGCATAGCATTAGTAATGATTTTTTTCATTAATTTTGCTTTTATGAATTAAAAGGGAGATGAAAAACTTGCTGTATTTTGTGATTTCAAAATGATTTTCTCATGTTGCTATTTTTTCAGTGATGACAATATGGAAATCCATACATATTGGTATTCCAATAGAGATTTACCTAGCCAAACAGAAGCAAAAGAAAAAAAGAAAAAAAAAAAAAAGTGAATGCAAATGTATTAACTGCAAAGATAAATCACAACCTGCAGGCAACACGAATTAAGCTGAGGAAAGAGAGGAAAAGATGTGGAGTGGAGAGCGTGACTCGAAACCAGCTGGAGTCAAAAGATGGAACATCACACACAGAAATCAGGAAACATTTATAAGCATAACTTTTTAGTATCACACAAGCAGAAAATGTAAAGCAAGCAGGCCCACAACAACACTGCAGTGGAGAAGTTTTATTGTCTTTGGAAATCATCTCTGCTCATTGTCAGGCTTTTTACAACTCCACCTTGGTTTGGGTGTCTTTTTCTTTCTTCTTCTACTCCTTCTTATATATTAAAAAAAAGAAAAAAAAAAAAAAGAAGAAAAAAAAAAGAAAAAAAAAAAGTTTTAAAAATATGAACTTAGGAAAAGCCAATTTCATGTGCTGTTAATTTCATTCCCTACATAAAACCTTACTTCTTCTGATGGAAAATGAAATTACCCTTTCTACATCCGTTTTATCTGTCAATTAAATTCTTTTTTTCCCCTATCCTCCCCTCAAAGAAAAAAGAACATGCACATTATTGGTTATATTTTCTGTACTTGCAACAAAATGGAAATGGGAAGAGGTGGCATTAACTACAGTAAGTACACAAAACCTGCTTGATTATAATGTAAAGATGCTGGAATGACAACCCTGGAGACTTCAAATCTCCTTTGTGAGCTTGTAGATGTCTAGGCTAATTTTCATTTTCTATTTGCCCTGGTATTGCATGGCAAAGCAGTTTTAATAATGGTGCTTTTGGCAGTGTTAACTATTAACCTTTCTGTTCTCTGGTATCTTTAAGAAATGGCATTTGGAGGCGGCTTTCTCTGCCTGAATCTGTATGCAATAAAAGATAGGAAAATGAAATGCATCTTTTGGGCAGAAAGTGATGATGTTCTTTCAGATTCACTGTGAATAATTAATTTCAGGATCATATGTGTCTCAACTTTTATGTGAGAGTTCTGAAAAAAAAAACTTTTTTTTGTGTGTGTGTTTTTTTTTTTTTTTTTTTTCCTTTGGTTATTATTTGTATTATCCCAGAGCTGACTGGAAAATAGCATATGGGAAAAATAAATAAATAAATAAATAAATAAATAAATAAATAAATAAATAAATAAATAAATTCAGATTTGAAGAGTGTATGGGAGATTTTTTCTTTTGAGACAATTTGTTTGCTTGTGCACTATTTGAACAGAGAAAAAAACACTTTCCAGTACCATATATATATGTGTGTGTATTTACATTTAATTTTCAGCATTAGCCTAGTAAGCATTGAGAAGAGTAGAAAGCAGATCATACTGTTTGTTGAGCAATAGAAAATCCTGTAGCTGAACTGCAACATTTTCTGTTGTATAAAGAGATCTGAAATCCTACAGTCTCTTTTGGGGATGAAAAACACCTAAGGCTAACTGTGAGGCAGTTCTACTTTGCTGATATTTTGCAGTGTTCATCGAAATTAGCACAATAGGTTGCTAGGAGGTATCTAGTGGTAGACCATTTTATACCAGTCCAATACATTACCATAACCCAATTTACAGCCACTTTTAGCTTGAATTAAGTTGCACTAAATTCTCTTTTCTGTTAGATATTAGGGTGGAGGATTTGCATAGAATTTATGAGTCAGAGTAGTTGTGCAAAAGTGTAACTTAAAACCTCTGCAGGCAGATTTGCCATAGGGTGTCTGCCACTTGCTCTCTTATAGTTGTTTTCAAGGAGGATAACTCTTCTCCTGTTTTATGTCTTGCCAATCATGAGAAGCATTGGACAAGTCATGTTTAGATATCTTCTGCTTGTGTGTGTAAGAAATGGAAGGAGACTGAGTTCTGTGCATTGCTTAAAGGTGCTGTGAGGGACATTTTCTGGGTAGAATTTTCATGTGCTCTAGTGGAGAGTCTGCAGTGTTGATTGCATCTAAGTTCTTAATGATGGTTCTTATGTCTGGTGTTATAAACCAGAGTTAGTGGTATGAAAAAGAATTGGTCGAGTTCTGACATAGCAAAACTGTATGAGATCTGATTGTCCTCTCACATCTATAAAAATTAAAGTACAATTCTGTTGAAGTCAAAAGTAGAATTATACTGGAGGAAAGCTGGAGTGATTGAGAGAAAATCAGATTTGCAGCCTAAAAATTGCAAATATAAACAGCGTGGCTTTTTTTCTTTTTTTTTTTTTCCAGCCTAACTACATATACCTGGAAGGCATTCAAAGCATGTACATGCAGTTATTTGTTACTCCTGAAATGATTAAAGTAAATCACATTGTTTGTTTGATATGAAAAATATGTTGTACACATGCTTCTATTTTTCTCACTGCTCTGCCCTCTGTGCTGCATTTTGTAGCATAATCAAAATGCAAAATACATTTTGAAAAACTAAATGAGAGACACACGTGTGAATCATGAGCTTTATTTGCATGTTTGGCCCCTGCATTCATTAGGGATTTTAGTTTTTCCAGGAGGAAAACTGTCACATTTACATATTCCTAGACAGGCATGCAAATATTAGTCAGAAACTATAGTTTATTCAATACATTACAAGCTCCTGGGCTGCCAAACAGTAATTTCAGTTCTTGAGTAATATACTTTCTTGGAAACCTGGCATAATAACACTGTATTATAGTATTGCCCACTAGGACCACTTAAGATTTTGTCAGGTTTTCCATTACCGACCTTTACGTTCTGGGCCACGTACGTTGTATGTCAGCTGTGTAAATTTGTTAACCAACATGTGAGGTCTCAGTCCCTGAGCAAATTTCTTTTGCAGATTTCAGAAAGTAAAGTCACAGAAGGCTATTCTGAAGTTTCATCTGGACCAAGGTAGACACAACACCAAAATAAAGAAAACCTCTAAAGTCCTTGGTGACTCTTTTTACGCTTGTCATCTAGTGCATTGATAGGACTTACTGCAGTGAATGCAAATAGACAAGTACTAGCTATAGCAGTTTGTGTTATAGACAAATATCTCAAAGAACTTATACAAGGAAAACATGCTTTCAGTAATTCTTGCCATTTAGAAAATAAATATCTGTACTGTATCTCAGAAGTGAAATACAGAGTTTTATATACATATTTCTGTATATAAATTCATGAACTGGTGTACTGCAACTGAGATTATCACAGTATGTACTGGAGAAAATAGTTTATATCAGTTGAGTACCTTTTCTCTTCCCCAAAAATCAAGTGGAGCATATTATAACAGTTGAATGGGTAAATTCTGGTTGGAGCCAAGGTCATTGTTAAGTCAGCCCAGTAAGCTATTTTAAATTGAGTAGATTCTTGACCGTTAAGTCCCAGAAGTTTCTATCCAGTGTCAGAGGAATGGCGTGATTAGTATCACATGAGGCTACCTTTTGCTTTCATGCTTCTGGTTTTGCAGCAAGCAAAGACAGTCAAAACTTGCATAATGAAAAACTGATCTCAGAGCAGATAAAGATAGATCTCCTAATTGGGGAAATATATTGATTGTGGGGACTGAATTAACCAATAAATTCTTCTAATTAATACTAAAGGTGAGAAAAGTTGACATACTTGCACATTTTTCTTTTTCTTTGGACTAAAATATTAAGGTCTACAGTATTTATCACAGATGCTTTGTGCTCCAAGCAACTATTCTGTTCACATTTTCATTACACCACTTGGAGAACTGGGACCAGACAATTACTCCTATTCACAAAATTCATGTAATGCATTATCATAAAAGCAAGATTTTGAGCACTAGTTGTGCTATCAGGAAGACTGCACAGAAACTCTTGTCATGGCTAAGGGGGACGAAATTGATGGCTCATGGATATCTGAAACATATTTGAAAAAAAGATGGTTTTTTCTTAGCAGGAGTTTTACATTTTTTTACTGTTTTTCATGCACCATATCTTCTGTCCATTAAGACTGCATAAGTTTGTTAGTATGCAGAGGAGTTGTACATGTAGAAATCTGCTGTTTTCCAAATCCACACTGATGGATGGATTGTAAATTCTTTGAAGGGACTGTTAGAGTCTATCATGTTCATGATCCATGGATTTGGGACTTCTGATAGTTCAGACTGACAGCAGTGTAGTTGCCAAGAGAAGCCTGAGGGCTAACAGAAGGGATCTGGGGGGACAGGGGTGGTTTGTGGATGGAGCAGGGATACAAGTGGTATTTTCCTCTATCCCTTCAGTGGCATGGAGGGATACTGGGAGGAGCAACTGGAAAGCCTATGGGTGAGACAAGGGCAACACAAGGAGCCTTCTGGTTCCTGTCTACTACAGGGCACCTGATCAAGTAGAGCATATTGATGAAGCTTTTGTCCTCCAGCTATAGGGGGCATTATGACACCAAGCCTCATTCTGTTGTGGAACTTCAACCACCCTGTCATTTACTGAAAAAATACAGTAAGCTGTAGGTAAAACAGGGTGCTCACAGAATGTATCTAGGATGATTTCATAAACCAGGCAATAGTGTTGCTCTATAATGTTAGTGAACTGACTGGTGACATCAGGACTGTTGAACAAGACTGGACCCAGCACAGACCCCTGGGGGATGTCGCTAGTTACAGGCCTCCAGCCGGACACTGCACCACCAACGACAACCCTCTGCACTCTGCCAGTCAGCCAATTCTCAACCCACATCACTGTCCACTCATCTCACCCATACTTCCTCAGGTTTCTTATAAGAATGTCATGGGGGACAGTATCAAAAGCCTTACTGAAATCAAGGTAGACTACATGTACTGCTCTCCCTCCGTCCACCCAGCTAGTGATATCTTCATAAAAGGCCAACAGGTTGGTCGAGCATGACCTCCCCTTGGTGAACCCATGCTGAGTACTCCTGATAACCTCCTTTTCTCCCAGTTGTCTGGAGATGGCATCCAGCACAAGCTGTTCCATCACCTTCCCTGGGACAGAGGTGAGGCTGACTGGCCTATAATTACCTGGGTCTTCCTTCTTGCCCTTTTTGAAGACCGGAGTGACACTGGCCATCCTCCAGTCTTCAGGCACCTCCCCAGTTCTCCAAGACCTCTGAAAGATTACAGAGAGCGGCTCAGCAATGACCTCTGCCAGCTCTCTCAGCACCCTTGGGTGCACCCCATCAGGTCCCATAGATTTATGGACCTTAATGTTTCCTAGGCACTCACGGACGATCTCCTCCCTGACTAAAGGGAAATCTCCCATTCCCCAGGCTCTCTCATCAACCTCCAGGGTCTGAGATTCCTGAGGGAGAGCCCTTTCACTAAAGACAGAGGCAAAGAAGGCGTTCAGTATTTCCGCCTTCTCAGCATCCCCCATTACCAGAACTCCCCCCTCACTTAGTATGGGGCCCACATTCTCCCTAGCCTTCCTTTTGCTGTTAACATACTTAAAAAAGCCTTTTTTGTTATCCTTTATCTCCTTAGCTAGATTCAGCTCCAGGTGGGCTTTAGCCTTCCTGGTTGCATCTCTGCAGTCCCTGACTACATTCTTATATTCTTCCCAAGTGGTCAGACCCTTTTTCACATATCATGTACTTTCTTCTTTCTGCAGAGCTTGCACATGAGCTCCTTGCTCATCCACGCAGGTCTCCTGGCACCTTTTCCTGATTTCTTAGTCACAGGGACGCACTGATCCTGAGCTCAGAAGAAGAGCCGTTTAAATGCTAACCAGCTCTCACAGGCCCCCTTGCTTTCTAACACCCTGGCCCATGGGATAGCCACAAGTAGGTCCCGGAGGAGATCAAAGTTGGCTGTAATGGCTAGACAGACATGGAAACATGTACTTATGTCTTGTAATAGCGTAGTCTGAAATTAATTGCCAGGCAGAATTTAAATAAAAAAGCAGTACTGTTAGAGACATAATACTGGATAGTACTGTATGGTTATTATTTTGGTCACAGTTCTGTTTCTGCTCCATACCTGCAGTGTGGCAGTAGGTTATGCACTTTTTTCCCCTTCTATTTTGTTTTTTAATATTTTTGTATTGCTTTTGAAGAGTCCTCCACAGCTTGTTTAATTGCAAACTATTTTGTGGGAGCTCTATTCGAGAAAAGCTTTATTTTTATTTTTTTTTATTTTATTTTAATTAAACATTTAAACTCTGTTGTATTGAAAGTAATGTTAAGACAGAATATTTTGTATACTTACAAGAAGATAATTGTCTATCTAGACTAGCAGAAAATATTACCGATGAATTTATATCCTATCTTTTCTAGAGGTAACTTACTAGTAGAATGTTGCTATCAAATATACTATCTCTCATTTTCTCTCCTCTGGTAGCTTTATTCTGATCACGTGTGAAAGCTGAGAAATGCACCAAAATTGGCCCTTTCAATAAGATTAGAAAGCTGTAGCCCTTAAATCATGCATTTATGCAATTTTTAACTGTTTTTAACTAGCACAAAATGGCTCGTTGGAATTATGCAAGTATAGATCATTTTAATTTGAATCATTGTGAAATCATAAAGGACTCTGTTCTTTAATTTTGTGCCTTCAAGTCAGCCACTTTGATTAAAAAATAATAAAGCATGAGAGCTGGAGGGTCCTTACAGGTTCTTCCAGCTATCATGGACCCCTGGTCTTTGGTACTAATTCTTCTCATTAATATTAATAAAAGACTGATAGGCCATCTCAAAGCACAGTACAGAAAAACATGCAATTAATTGCTTGTAGTGTTTTTATGCTTATTTTGTACAATGAGAAGCAATGCCTCAAGAGTCTAAGTATCAGTTAATCAATAATGTCAAATCCACTGAAAAAGAGCCCTTCAAGTCCCTCTTTCATAAATCTTCCCTATTTTTAAGCAGAATTAAAACCAATTAGTGTTTGTTTTTAAAATTAAAAAAAAAAAAAAAAAAAAAAAAAAAAAGATTATGGGATAGGAAAAGAAGAGGCAATAGACACCAACTGACATATACCTCCCTGCTTCTCATTTTGGCAATAAAAACTACAGTAGTTAAGCTGTGAGGTTTTAGGTTCCTCTTCCTCTACAATTAGATATGAACACTGTCAATGAAGTCTTCTCAACAGGTTCCTGTAGATTTGGAAGTAATAGTTATGTTAAGCTGGATTGCATCTCTTAGCAACAGAAAATTTCGCATGGTATTATGGCCAGCAGAATGTTTTGGAAACTTGAGAACTTCTCTCCTATCTTGACCTACTCAGAATATGGATTGAAGTGCAAACAAAACTCAAATTTCATTCTCTCATTGTCTGTCCTGAAATGAGATACACATCAGCATCAAGACTTACATCTTTCTATCCTCCCGTGTCCCATTTCAACAGCAACAGAGGCAAATAGATGATACTGCAGAGGAAAAAAAAAAAAAAAAAAAAAAAAAAAAAAAAAAAAAAAAAAAAAAAAAAAAAAGTTGATTTCCTTGATTTATCTTATACAGGGTACAAAGTCTTAGTTTTTTGTTTGTTTGTTTTGTTTATTTGTTTGCTTGTTTGTTTTTGTTGTTTTCTTTAGTGGAGTAACTCAGATCACTAAAAATGAATGTCATGATGGCTTTGAAAGATGGAATAAGCAAGCAGGTAAATTTTTTGTCACTTGTATTCAAATGCATTTACGTGCCATTGTATTTACTTATACACTGTATAAGTGGCATCAAACATATAATTTGATGGGATAAGGGCTCAACTTTTAAAATAAAAATAAAATACAATAAATACCGGTGCAGCTGTTTTCAAACTATTTGTTAGTTTGTTGCTTTGGTTTTGATTTGTGTTTGCATGATGGTAAATATGAGAAGTCTGAAAAGCCTCTAGCTACTTCTGATTGCAGCAACGTGGGGTCTACAGCAAAAGGTTATTCTGCTTCATATATTTCAAGGTAGTTAAATCCTGCAGGCATCCCTCTTATCTCTTCACAGCTTTGTAAAGTATATTTAGAAATAGAAAAAAGTACGGGATTATTTTATTTATTTTTCTTTCACCTCTACCTATATTGTTCTATCAACAAGTATAAATTTATAAGGTCAAGTCTCATCCTTCTAGTAGTCCTCATATACACAAACACAGATGAAAGGAAATGGTTTTAGGAAATGTCAGAATTCTTTATATCAACATTTCCAGAATGAACTAGAACATTTCATTTCAAAATGTCATTTTAATTTTAAAATTGATCTTTTTAAAGGGTAAGAAAAGAAAAAGCTTAAATAACTTAGAGATGAAATATAACATTTCCCAATTTGAATAAAACTTCTTGCTATACAAACTCAAAACCATTGATTTATATATTTTCCTTTCTCAGTTGAACTCCAAAGTCTAATATTCTTGTAGGTCAAGTCTTTTACTCAAATTTCAAGTCAGTGATCAACTAAGAGTATGCTTTTTATTTCTCTCTGTGCCTGTAAATGTTTTGCATTGTCAGGATGTATATCTGGATGATGTATCCATGACCGTACAACTGTGTAATTCCTGCCTCTACTCTTTCTGAGACATAATATAAACCATAAATTGGCACCAGAACAAATTGAGGGGATCAGACCATTCTGGCTGTTTCCTTTGCATCTCTCTTCAACAAACAAACAAACAAATAAATTAGATGATATGGTATAAGAAGGAAATGAATATGCACATAATGCCAATTATAACTATAAATAACGGAAATATTACCTTAAAATTTCATTATAAGATTGTCAGTGCGTATAGCTAACTATCTTTTAAAATGTTTGGACAGAAATGTAATTCTAAAACAAATTCTGATTTAGGCTATTTTTTGATGGAGATGATTTTAACAGCCCAAGGAATCCGAGCAAACATTTGACTACCAATCTGTGCAATGTCATTAACTTACTCAGTTACTATAAAATACTTGTCACTGCTTTAAACTATTAAATATGTCATTCATCATACACTAAGAATTAAGCAACAAAGAATTAGAAACTAAAAGAATAACTGATATCAGTTAAGGAAGCTCATGAAGAGCAGGTCTTGGAATCAGTTTCCTAATTTTCACACAACAAAAGTCTAGTTGTTCAAGGCGGAGAATTACAGCAACACAGATTCAGCAGCAAACAACAATGTAATGAAAGAAAAAAAAAAAAAAAGAGAGAAAAAAAAAAAAAAAAGAGCTAAATAAGCATATAAAATAGGAGTTGTAATTGATGATTCATAGGGACCCCGTCCAACTCAAGATATTCTATGATTCTAAGTACCTGGGATTACTTGTGATGCCAAAAACAACAACAGCAACAGCAACAACCAACCAACCAACCAAACAAACAAAAAACTAAAAACTTCAAAGATCATCCAGTCCAACCATCCACCTCTCACCAATATTTCCCACTAAACCATGTCCCTGTGTACACCATTTAAATATTTCTTGAACCCCACCAGGGATGGAGACTCCACCACCTGCCTGGGCAGCCCATTCCAGATCCTCACGACCCTCTGAGAGAAGAATTATTTCCTAATGTCATACCTGAATCTCTCCCAGCACAACTTGATTACAATCCCTCTAGTCCTTTTACTAATTACATGGGAAAAGAGGCTAAGTCCCACCACAGCAAAACCTCCCTTCAGATTGTTGTAGAGAGTGGTAAGGTCACCTGTGAGCCTCCTCTTCTCTAGGCTGAACAATCCCAGCTCACTCAGCCACTCCTCATAACACTTGTGCTCCAGAGCCCTCACTAGTTTACTTGCCCTTCTCTGGACATGCTCCAGAGTGTCAACATCTTTCTTGTAGTGAGGAGTCCAAAACTGAGACAATACTTGAGGTGCGGCCTCAGCAGTGTTGAGTACAGAGAGATGTTTACCTCCTTCTCCTCTGTCAACAATATTTCTGGTACAAGCCAGGATGCCATTGGCCTTCTTGGCCACCTGGGCACACTGCTTGTTCATGTTTGACTGAGAGTTGATCAGTATCCCATGGTCCATTTCCTATCAGTTGTCTTCCAGCCTCCCTGTCCTAGTCTGTAGCATTGTCTGGGGTTGTTCTGCCCAAAGTGCAGGACATGGCACTTTATCTTCATCCCATTGGCTTCAGCCTGGTGATCCAGACTGTTCAGATCCCTCAGCAGGGATTCAGGCAGACTGACACTTCCAGCCAACTTGACATAATCTGCAAACTTACTGAGACTGCACTCTATGTCTTCATCTAAACCATTAATAAAGATATTGAACAGGACAGGCCCCAGTCTCTGAGGAACACCATTTGTGATCAGTTGCAAACATGATGTGATTCCTTTCACCACCACTGTCTGGTCCAAGCCATCCAGCCAATTCTTTACTAAGCAGTGTGTGTATCTGTCTGAGCCATGGGCTGCCACCTTCTCCATAAGAATATCATGGGAGACAGTGTTGAAGGCTTTACTGACATTAAGGTAGACTACATCAACAGCCTACATCAACACATGTCAAGGTACTTTGTATTTTTTTCATATCCTTAGATGAAAAATATATGGAAGAATAAGAGAACTGATACGATTCATCATACTTCTAGATGACAACGCCAGTCTAAATCCTTTGCTTTCACCAAGGAGCAACTCCTAGTCCTTCATCTTTCTTCCCTTGCTAACTTTAATTTTGGCACAAGTTCAATCAATTCTTGCTTTTTCTGTTTTTCTTGCACAACTTCCAGCAAAATGAATTTAATCCTTTTCTAGGCTCATTCAAGTCACTGATACAGTAACAATATTCAGTATATTGTCAGGTATTTTGAGTGTGAATGACAGAAAAAAGAGTAGTCTTCAGTAGTAATGAGTCACTAATTAAGAATCTGTCACAACACAAACCATCAGCCCCAATATTTTTACCATTTTGTTATTCATTAAGATAATTTTGCTTTCATCACAGTGAAATTATTCACTTTGGTTAAAATCAACAGCTGTTACAAAATAATCATTAATAAAACAAAGTTATATTTTGAGATACAAAGCATCAGGCTCAATGTGGTAACATCAACCAAAATGGATCCCGATGAAAGCTTTAATTCGGCGTTCAAAGAGCTTCAGAAGCCAGTTCATGGCAGAAATGGCATTTGGATGATATCCAAGCAGGATGGTAAGTGCATAAAATCATGGAGAAAATAGCTAAAATATAAAAAAAAGTTTATGGAAAACAAAAACAAAAAACCTTTTAAAGAATCACTCTATGATCATGGATTTATTGAGTAATAGGAGGGCTTAGATTGGAAGGAAACTTAAAGATCACCTAGTTCCTTCTGCTGTGGGCAGTTGCCAAGCAGGGCACCATGTGGCCTGGCTTGAACACCTTCAGGGACTGAGCTTCTCCAGATGACCTTTTCTAGTGCCTTACCACTCTGAGCAAAGAATTTTTTTCTTAATATCTAATTTATTTTTCCCTTTTTTATGTTTGAAGCCATTTCCTTTGTTCTATCATTACAAGACTAGTCAGACTTTCTCCTGCTTATAAGGTCCTTTTAAGTATTGGAAGTTTGAAATGAGATCTCCCCAAAGCCCTCTGTTCTCCAAGCTAAACAAGCCCAGCTGCCTCAACATTTCTTCAGAGGAGAGGTGCTTCTGTGGACCCAACCCAGCAACTCCATGTCTTTCTTGTGCTGGGGACCCCAGACCTGAACACTGTACTCCAGATGGGACCTGGCAAGGTCACAGCATGGGGACAACAATCTCTTCCTTTACCCAGTTGGCCACTCTGTTTTTTGATACTGCCTGTCCAGGATACTGTTGGCTTTTCATGCTGCAAGCACACACTGTTGGCTCATGTTCAGCTTTGCATCCACCAGAAATCCCAAATCCTTCTCCACAGAACTGCTCCCAGTCCACTTCTAAACCAGTCTGTAGACATATCTAGCCCCAGTCTAGGTGCTGCACTGGACATTTTTGTCTTGTTGAACTTCATTACATTCACATGGGCCCACTTTTCAAGTCTAGCCAATTCCCTTCGTATGACATGCCTTCCTTCTACTTTTTCAACTGCACCGCTCAGCTTGGTGTCTTCAGCAAACTTATTGAGGGCTCACATTATCCCATGTCATTGAGAAAGATGTAGAAGAGCACCAGTCCCAAGACAAAGTCCTTGGTGGCACTACTCATGATTCAATGACCACAACGCTCTGATTGTGACCATCTTGACAATTATTTATCCACCCGATAGTCCTACCTTCAAATATATATATCTCCAATATGGAGATAAGAAGGTGGTGTAGTACCATGTACCTTGCTCAAATCCATGTAGATGTAGATGACATCAGCTACCTTTCCATTGTTTACCCATTCTGTAACTGCAATGAAGAATGCCACCAAATTGGACAAGAGTGATCTGCCCTTGCTGAAGTGCTGACTGTCTTGGATCACCTTCGCAACTTGTATATGCCTTGCTATCTCTACCAAGAGGATTTATTTCATAATCTTCTGAGGTACAGTCATGATAATATCTCCAGGTCTATCACCAGATTAGTCCAGCTATGGTCAGAATCCTACTGTGATGATATTTGCATGTAAGCACACAGGAATTAAGGGAAATTCAGAGAGGAATTCTTGATACAAAGAATAATCACAGATCATTTGCTGTTGCACAAGTGCTTGCCTGAGCTATTAGAAGAGATTAGACTGGTTGTCCCACATCAACTGAAGAACTAGCTCGATCAGTAGCAATTGAGGTAGTAGAATAGTAGATAGTAGAATAGTGCATTCAGGTGTCCTATGCAGTAATAGTAATAACAAAAGTCAGTTGTGGGTTTAGCTAGGTTTTGTTTGTTTGTTGTTTGACATCCCATCCATTATTCTATTTCAAATAGGAAGGTGGGACTGGTACCTATGACTTCACAGATTTCTTCAGACCTTGCAATGAAACACCCAGATTCTGTTAATCACAAAACCTAGGGCATATTGATGAAAGAAAACTATACCACAGAGCTTTTAACAGGGAAAAAGACTTTCTTTGCCATTGGCAGGTTTCCCTAGTCTTATTTTGGAGACTTCCCCATCATGACTTTAAAGGTATTAAATGAACAAAGAAAATCAGAATTAGTAATAAAAAGCACTGATATTTGTTGATGCTGTAATTGTCAGTCTGGCATACCAGCTAAACAACTGGGATAACATCTTAAAGAAGAAATCAGAACTAATTTATGATTTAAACCAAGCTTTACTCTTCTTCAGAATGCTTGTCTAAATATTAATTAATGATTAAAAAATATTTCTTGAGAATAGAATGCATCTATATATCTACACATTTGTAGCTATTTGCATAAAGAAAGTTGGAAATTGTGAACAAAGTGCTGTTAAATGACTGTATGCAACTGTACTATAGAGTTCCACTTGCAGCTAACATCACTCACACTATTTTGGTTGGGTACCCCATCTGTTTTACACCTATAAGCTGATATGAAAGAACACGAAGTCTCTCAGTGATCAGTTCTTGATGATCATACATATCTTATATTTCAGCTATCGAAATAGTAGGGGGTAGTGAGAAGGTGTAAATTACCCAGAAGCTCTCTGATTGGTGGTGCATCCTAGAAACAGCTGTAAGGAGTCCTGAACAAAGCACAACAGTTGTAGTGAGAAAAGTCCTGGCATATGCATGAATAAGTGGGTGTGAAAATGCTGGCTATCAGCATGCAGTGTGTACTGCATTCCAGCTGAGTAGGTGTAAAGAACATCCTCTTGACACCAAAGTGTGAATTTCAGGGAGACAGGCATGATGAAAGACAAAGATTTGTATTTGTTTCATTTGTGTAAATACACAGCCATGTACTTTTCTGCTATCATTAACAGAGTCATACTGCAGAGGAGTCCTGCTTCAGTTTAAAGCAAACAAATGGCAACTGAGATTTGCAACAGACTTTGATCTGGATCTCTTTGAGGCCACAGATGGCCACAACTGTCTTACTGGAAATACTCAGCAGAATTTCAGTGTTTTCACCAGGCTATACAGAGGTCATGGCCAAAACTTCTGTGTAGCTCTTTACTGTTTGTGTCTGTTAAGATTACTACTGAAAATCAAAAGAGAAACTGGTCCATTCCTCCGCTGGAGAGCATAAAACCTGACCACTGAAAAAGGACACTTGAAAATCCTGCTCCTGGGCACTTGAGGGCATTTCACATTTCAACCATTCACAATTTATATTTATTTGAAAAATTGTGTTGCTTGGCAGTCTTTCCTAATAGCAATATAATGGTATTGTAGCTGGAATTTAATGGTACACTATTACACTTCAGGGCAACCATGGCACAAGTGTATCAATTCTAGGATGAGTCAGTGGTGAAAGAGCAATATTGAGGTTATATTTTTCCTCTTGTACATGACTGGGACAGAGGCATAGAACTTTTGGCAGAAACGTAAAAGATTATTTTTCAGTGATGCAGTTTTATCCCAGAAAAAAAAAAATATTTTCCACTTGCTTGAAGGTTTCCAGTACCGTCCTTTTCAGTACTGTCATTCAACATGCTCTGTCACAGTGGTTTGAGAGGGGTTAGAAAGCTATAAATTACATGACTGTCTAACTCATTTTTTGCTCTTTTTTTCTTTTTTTCTTTTTTCAAATGGTAATTTTTCAATATTCCTTGAAATTTACATTTCTGTTGATATAGTAAACATATAGTTAATGAAAGAAAACAAAATATGATAAAAATAAGTAAGACTTGTTAATTCAAATGCACATTCTTTCTGAGACAGTCATTTTTCCTGTCATTAAACCTTGCTTTCACAGGTGATGGATAAATCAGGGTTGAAATAAGATCAGATCAGACATACTCCATACTCTTCTGTAGGAGCTCTTTACCAATTTTTCTGGGGGAAAAACATGATCAGATCATAGGACTGGCCATGCTGGATCAGACCAGAGATTCACTTAGGCCAAAATCTCCTCTCCTCTGCTTGATAGCAGCTGATGGCTTTAGCCAGAATGGCAGAATGTTCTGCAATATGCTTCCCTTACATATACTTACAATATTGAATGGCTTATATTTTGGAATTTTCTTGAGCTACATGTTGCATCTGTATTTAGCTCATGTTTATCACTCTTGCACAAATTTTACTTTAACTTATTTGTACAATCAGTTCTTGAATCCAGGTAAATACTAAGTAACTAGGTTAAATAAAAAGTAAATATGTATTTTTCTCTATTGTGCATCTACCTGCTTGTCTGATTAAATTAACATTTATACATAGGTGTAGATATAAAAATATATGGAGATAACTACAAAACAGTGATTATATGAAGCTGTTCTATATTACTGTTGCATTAACAATCTTCCTAGAAAAACTAAAGTAATAGTAAAATTTAAAGTCAGCTTCATTCATAAGATGATCACGAATATCTACAGGATTGATAAACAAAATAACCTTTCACTGATCTGCATAATTATTTACCTTGGGAAAACAATCAACATGGACTCAAAGATACGTGGAGAGGATTAACTTTAGCAGTCTAATGGTTTAAGGCCTTATCTGAGATGCCTAATATCTTCTGTTACTGTCAAGATTGTTTTTAATTAATTGGGTTTTTAAAACTTATCACTGGTTAACATAAATAAACAGTCTAAGGAACAGATAAGAGAATTTAAGCATTTTCTTTAACAATAGAATACTAAACTGAAAATCTGTCTTCATTCACTTTTGCCCTGGTAATTTTATTGTCTAATAGCGGACTTTTAAAACCGGCTACATGTAAGTACCTGGATTATACATGATTATGGCATTCCTCTATTTTATCTCACTAAATGTATTTGTTTTGGTTTGGTTTGTTTTTTCGCTAGTGCATAGCCACAGGCTCTGTATTGATCTGAAAGTACAGGGAGTCTAAACTAAGTACATAAGTCACATTTGTGTAACAAACAATAACTTTTTTATGTTATTTGAGATTGGTGGAGGCCATAGTATGCTTTCAAAATTTAGCAGGGAGCAAATAAAAAGAGAGCATACCATTCAAAGGAAAAGCGTTGAAAAGCTACTTGTGCAGATCAAAACTTGGGAAGGAGGAGTTCAATACCAGGAGCACCATACTCCTCTCTATCCAAGAGTTCCTGCTGGGGAACACTGAAGATGTAAGTGTTGTGACCCAGAGTCACAGTGGGAGGATAAGTATTAAAAACAAAAGAAGCTAGTAAGTTTTCTGAAAAACAATTTTAGCTATCAGAGGCTTTTTAATTTTTATTTTATTTATTAATTTCCACTATTTATATTGCTACAATTCTAGCAAACTAATAAGGAAAAAGATAATATTTTTATTAGCAGGATAATCATTAATTAAACTAGCAATAAGGTCTTACCTTAGAGTATTGGAGAAAATGTTCACTTCTGCACCATAAACATCTTGAACATAACAGTAGCAGGGAAGACTTCAGATGAAATGAGAATAAAATAAAACTTACAAGTAATCTTCTCTAATTCCTGAGAATCAGAGCTGTATTTCTATACATGAACAGCTTTATTTGTCATGTTTTCATAGAAGCAGATGATCTCTAAGGTCCCTTCCAACTCAAGCCATTCTATGATTCTATAATTTCCTTTTAGGTCGTGTTGTCTTGTACAGTAAGCAGTAGGAAGTATTACTGTACTAGTGTAAACACTAATTAGAAGAACAAATAAGTGAATCAAAATAACTACCTCAATAGCTAATAGACCTAAATAGACCTGAAGGTGAAAAAGCATAGTATCTTTATGAATTCATTATCAACTTCATATTCTGCTTTAGCCAGGGTTTGTAAAGCAGAGTGGACCCTAACAACTCAGAGCAAAATTTTTAACGGGAAACCAATATATGTACAGCATGGCTCTTGAAAAGACTGGGTCACAGGTAACTAGTACTTTGATTTCCCACAAATGACAGTTTTCAGTCCTAGATATCCGATTGGACATTGGGGGCGTAAGGGGGTATGGGGGAAAGGGGAAACAAACAAAACAATAACAACAACAACAAAAACATCAAAAAAGCACAACACAAAATGTGCATGTAATTTGGAATCTCTGGGAAATTTTAATTTTTGCTATAATGAATACCCCTTCTCTCTCCTTTTTCAAATGGCATCCATAATTCTCCAGTGTATCATGCCATCACAAAGGCATGTGTTTAATCAAACACGTTTTGCACCTGGACACTTCTAGTCAATATGTAGTAAACAACTGATGTATTCCAATCTAAAGTGAAGGCACCATGTTTCAGATAGTTTCATTGATCTCAAATGGCAGAGTTAGCCTTCTTTTGTGAAAAGAATCTTTCAAATAAAGCTACTTGAGTGTTTGAAGGTACAAGTACTTTGATGTTTCAAAGCCTCAATTATTTAGGTACCACAGAACTGAGCATTGTGTGTCTGCCAAAGTCGTGTTTAAAAAGCTCAGATGGCTAAGATGTCATGTTCTGTTCAAAGACTTCTGGCGACTGAAATTAAGAGAAAAGCCCTTTCATTTTAGTGATTCCTAAGGCTCTCTCAGCATCTGTTCTGTACAGCTTCAGCATGACACCATTAAATGCTTGCTTGCAATTTGAGTACACTGTCAACAGAGCAGATGGATTCTAACTAAGGAAGTGGTATTTATGCTGATAGTCTGTGGAAAGAGCAAAATAAACATACAAAAAGCCCTCTGTCACCAGTTTCTGGTTGCTCTTACTAAGGGATTGCATTCGAACGCCTGACTTAAAAGCATTTGCTCTGATACTGATTAATTCAGTCTTTGTCTCCAGCATTGTGTAAAGGCAAGGGTTCCTCTACTCTCAATTTACTATGAGGACAGCTCTGGAAGTACTGCCTCCTATTTTATTATGTTGGTCCATGGTATTAGGAGCTGGTTGAATCTTTATGTCAATATTCCATCACATTTTGCTGCTGTGTGAAAGATGGCAGCAAGAGGGCTCATCCCAAAAAATGGCATGTGACATGGAAGAGCATATGAAGCAAAGATGTAGAACTGAATTTCCCCATGAGGAAAAGGTTTCACCTACTAACATTCATTGAAACTTGCTGAACATTTATGGAGCCCCAACAGTGGATGAAAACACAGTGAAGCAGTGAGTGGTGCATTTCAGCAATGCTGACAGCAGTGTAAAAGACAAGCCATGATCCCAGTGGCTATGCAGATTTTTACCATCACAGAATGAATATTCTTGTTCATTACTGACAAAAATGCATATTTTATGATAAGGACTATGCTGAAAAATAGTGTTTTGTAATTGATATCAACTATTCTTGTTGTATCGATCGCATACACATCAGTTTTCATGAAAATAAATAGGAAGAATTATTTTTGGAGTAATCTTTGTAGATTTGAGGAGAAGTATGTCCATCTTTGATGCATTATGCAGATTTCTCTTGCTACTAACTTATTACTGCTAATTTCTACACTGGAATCTGAGAGTAAGTTGCATTACAATAGTTCATCAGTCAACAAGATGTGGCTCACAGTTCAAAATATAGTATATAGAAAACAGTGAAATCGTCTACATAAAAAAATATAAAATAGCACAGAAGTAGGAGTCTGAGATATTTAAGGAAAGAGTGACAGGTGGTGTTCTGGGTGTAAAAGTAAAGGCTGAATACAAGTTTAGACTCATAACTGATGTATTTAAGTTAACATATATTAGACAAATGATCCTATGCTCACTCAAAAGCTGCTAGAAGGCTAAAGGAACCTCCAGGGTGATTCAGATCTAAACAGAATAAACTGCACTTCAGGAAGTATGGTTTTCTCTTCTGATTACATAAATAGTCTGAGACGGTAGGTAAATGATCTCAGCTAAAAGCCTCAGATTAAAGGAATTAATCTTTTCCTTTCTTTCCATTCATGGAATAAGATGTAAAGATGGATTCCCTGGTTTAAAAATAAATAAATAAATAAATAGAAATAAAGAGAGAGAGAGGGAGAGAGAAGTCACGTGAAGAAAAGTTGTGGAAGAATAAAAGGCCGAACAGGAGAGAAGACAACATATGGAAGACGTTTGTATGTGAATACAATGTATCATTCTTTAGGGTTGAATCCAACTTTGGGTCTTGTGCAACAGGTGGACGTACCTTGGAATAAATAAATAAATAAATAAATAAATAAACAAACAAATAAATAAATCTTAAGTGCCTTCTGAAGAATTTGGGCAACCTTTCTTTGCAGTATTTTGTAAACAGCCACTTGAAGGATGACTGGCTTAAAGTGACGCACAGATTCCTGCAGTAATGCCTGAATGCAGCAAAGATTTTCAGCCAGCATGTTGTCCTTATCCACTGTCATATTACTACTTCATTTTCACACACAGGGCACTTTTTTGTCTTGCTCAGTGAGTGTCAACATGTGAACAGTGGTTTAAGGCATAAATGGGTGTAATGTCACCCTCTTGCAGCTGGAACCAGACATACAAGCAAGCCCATGTTATTTCTCTGGCTAAGAGTGAGAGTTTTTGGCAAGCCAATTTGCCACATGAGTTGTTGAGGTGAATCTTTCTATTTAGTCTTTTATTTGGTATACTCAGGTACCAGCACTTGATGCAAAAGAACTACCTTCTTTTGGATTTTTGAAAAGCACTTCTGCCATGTTTTACGCTGTAAATAAAGAAGTGTTCACATTATTTTTTCACTGATATCCATCTGAAGGAAATCTGCTTGGCAGTTAAACAATCCAGGCCTCAAACTATAATTGTGAGTTTACTACATTGTATTTACTTGCAATAATGTAGATCAATAAGCTTCAGGCAAGTTAGGACATCAGTATGAAAGAACTAGGTGTGGAGGTTGATAATGGGAGTTCAGTCAACAGAATTTTAGGTTTCAGTAGTGATACTTCAGAAGCCTGGCATTAGGACTGTAAACTTCACTGCATATATTTAATGAATTCTTTATTATTTTATAATTTCATAGAATCATAGAATTATGGAATGGCCTGGGTTGAAAGGGACCTCAAGGATCATCAAGATCCAATGCCACTGCCACAGGCAGGGCCACCAACCTGCACATTAATACTAGATTAGGCTGCCCAGGGCCCTATCCAACCCGACCTTGAACACCTCCAGTAATGGAGCATCAACAACCTCTCTGGTCAGCCTGTTTCAGCACCTCACCACTGTCATAGTAGAGAACTTCCCCCCGATATCCAACCTAAATCTTCCTTAATAATTTCAACAGTGTTTTCAGATGAAAAAAACCCTATGTGAAAAATAAAAACTTCTGTCCAAGCTGACTACTATGTACTTTTTGCATTAGGTAAGAGAAAAATATTCTGCTGCCATTATTTGCCTCCATTTTATTTTTAACCAAAATATGTACTGTGCATTTTGCAATAGGTTACCGCATTTCCTGACATTTTTTTTAAACACAGACACACGGGAGAAATGCTTAAGTTTTCTGTTTTTTGTTTGTTTGTTTGTTTGTTTTTCCCATATTTGCAAGTTAAGATCTCATCCCATAAATGAAATGAAAGATTCCCTCCTTTAAGTCCATAAAGATGGATGGATGCTAAGTTCCTCCAAGCCCTTATGATGAGCAACCTTATTAATTATCACTCTATTTTATAGCGAAGACATGGAGGTAATCAAAGTATCTTCAGCATTATGAAGCAAGGTAAATACTTTGTATAAACTGAACATAGCAAATATTTCATTTTAATGTACCTTTGTAAATCAGTATGAATTTGAGTGGTCTCTAAGGAGAAAAGAAAATAGAACTTATCTTAATGAGATAAAGCTGCAGGTCAGTGTAGTATTTAATTAAATTTTAGCTGCATTTTTAAAAATATTAGACACCAAGAGACAGTGAGCAAGAGGAAGAACTGAGCAAGAAAAGAAAAGAGTGGAAGAAACACAAGAAATTATAATAAGAATTCTAAAGCCAGCTAGTAAGCTAAAGTGTCTTTAATTTTTCTGCTTTATTAAAATGTATTCAGGTCTTTGATGGTCTATGAAATCTGGTATCCCATCAATTATGATCTCAAAAGATTTCTAAAACATTTTTTATTTTTCTTTATTTAATTTTTTTTTTTAGGAGAGAAGTAAGTAAATTATGGGTTTGTCTTTTAAAGTGTGTTTTATTATATCATTACTTCAAATAATGTCAGTTACTCAGTACCAGTTTGAATGGTTATGGAACATTTGTAATTCAAAGGGGTGTGATTATCAGTGTATATTCTGGTATAAAAAAGACTTTAGCCAGATTACTTTTTATCGGCTCATGAATTTAGATGCAGTTCCTTTAGCTCCATAATGCAGCTGTCTAGGGGTAGATATATGCAGTCCTCCAAATTGGCTGCCATTGAAAACTTCTAATGTGAAACTTGATAATTTGTGTTGGGAGGGATTCTACTGGTTCATGGGTAAAGATACACTGAAAGAAAAACAAAAACAAAACAAAAACAAACAAAAACAACAACAAAAACAACAACAACAAAGGAATGCTGAAAGTCACCCAGCCATTTTACAGCTGAGATCTGTTTCTGCAACATCCTGTGAACGAAATGTGTTGGTCAATCACCTGAAGCCATTCAGTAGATTTAATGCATGTTTTAGCTTCTTCCTCCAACAAACAAAACCTGTACTGCCAGTGACATGAAACCATTTATTTAAATGCCAAATTCATTCCTTATACTTAATGTGCTTGCATTTAGATTTTAAAACCATTTGCAAAGCCTGTGTGTGAGGAGGAGGGGGAGATACAGAAGCAAAGGTTTGCAAAATTCATAGTGCCAGCAATTTTTCATCCACTGAAGATTAAATGCAGCATATTCTGTACACACCTATGCCACTATCACATACAGCACAATATTTCAGCAACTTCAAAAAATTTAATTGGCAAGCTGCATTGCCTCTGAATAAATAAATAAATAAATAGACAGTGGAATAAGTTACTCATAAGCTTGGTCAAATGACTTTTAAAACATGACAAAAAGAAACTTTTTTTGAATGAATACATAAGCCATGCTTTTGGTTAATGTAAATCAGTATTTAGCAAATATAATTTGTACATTTCTGTAGGGCATAGCTGGATGCAAGCACAGCTTAATGGTTGATCTTCTGGAGATAGATTTTCAGCTGCATCTGAGCCTTGCAGGTAAAAGACTTTCTCAGTACACCCAGATGAAGATTAGGAAGTAAAAGGCGGTGTTTAGGGTAAAACAAACAAACAAACAAACAAGAATTAATTTTAGGAAAATAAATAACTGAAGGAATTTAAAGAATGCTATGAGAGAAAGAGAAGGAAATTTTTAATGCTTTCTGTCATCTTCTGAGCAGAACCTGATGGTGTAGATCATTGAGAGGCTTAGGTACAGGAGAGTTTGGCCATTGGGATAACTCGGTGATGTAGTCTAGACATGCTTCTTGAACACTTCCAGTTATGGTGACTCCACCACCTTCCTGGACAGCCTGTTCCAGCATCTGATCTCTCTCTTGGAGAATTCATATTTCCTAACGTCCAACCTGAATCTACCCTGATGCAACTTGAGACTGTTCCCTCTAGCTTTATTGCTAGTTACATGAGAGAAGAGACTAACTTTCATACCACCACAACATCGCTTCAGGTAGTTGTAGAAAGTGATAAGGTCACTCTAGTGACCCAAACTTTAGAGGCTTACCCACATTTCTTGACAAGTTTGTAATTACTTAACATTGCCATTCTGTAGTAATTATCCTATTCAAAAAACAATCATCGTAGGCTTAAATGTAAGCATGCACCGATGTTCCATTGCTGTGAGTGAGATTTAGGCATTTGCCTAAAATTAAGACGTTTGCTGGAGACAATCAGAGAATCACAGTAACATACAATGGCACGAGTTGGAAGGGACTCTAATCTTGCCGTCCTCCCTCCCCCTCAGCCACAGGCAGGGCTACCAACCTCCACGCTTAAAACTAGACCAGGCTGCCCAGGGCTCCATCCAACCTGGCCTTGAACACCTGCAGGACTGAGGAATCCACAACTTCTCTGGACAGCCTGTTCCAGCAGTTCACCAGTCTCATATTAAAGAACTTCCCCCTAATATCCAACCTAAATCTTCCTTAATAGTTTCAACAGTGTTTTCAGCTGAAAGACATCTATGTGAAAATTTAAAACTTCTATCCATGCTGACTACAATATCCAACTTACATCTTCCCTGCTGGTCACCCCTCTTCTGACAGATCCCAAGATACTATTTGCTTTCCAAGCTGCAAGAGCACACTACAGGCTCATGTTAAGTTTTTCTTTCATCAGAACCCCCAGGTCCTTCTCTACAGGGCTACTCTAAAGGACTGCTTCTTCCTGTCTGCATATATGTCAGGGATTCCTCTGGCCCAAGTGCAAAACCTTCCACTTTGCTGTGTTGAACCTCATTAGAATCACCTGGGTTCACCATTCTGTTGAATCCACCGTAACTTCCCAAGTCTACAAAAATTAATATAGTATTAGTACAGTTATGAATTCTGTATTCACCTAGACACAACAAAATAATGAACTCCCATCCACCCCCCACACTTTTTCCTGGAAATAGATATTGGTGGAGTAATGTACAGTCAGTGCAACAGAAAAAATGACTAGTAAAAGAGACTAAAACACACTCAAGACACGTATAATTTTCCTAGTAAGTCCTAGCTCAAATGCTGTCTGCTCTTCAAGTGAGCTTGTGGTATTGTCTTTTTATTTTTGGCCTTTTTGTTTATTACTTTTTGTGTGTTTGCTGTTATATGTTTTTGTTTGTTTGTTTGTTTGTTTTTTATTATTACTAAGTGATGAATTGATTGAAACTTATGAAGGTCAAGTGATTTGTTTAGGCTTGTCTTCTAATGAGTAAAGATGTGCACCTATTAAACGAACAACTGTAGGTAGCCTTAGTCATTAAACATCAATTATGCCCTTTCATTTTGTTAAAATGGTCTGCGTAGTCATAGTTAAATAACAACAAGAAGTGACTGAGCCTCAGCAGTGATTGGCAGTAGGCATCAATCATTATTCTGGCAAGGATCTCAAAGAACACATCACTTCATAGCAAATCTGGCAGGTTTGAATGGGATTATTGCGGATTGGCTTACCAATAACTGTCATGCCTAAAATCTCGACACAATAAGAATTCATCACCAGTGCCAATCACACACTTGATGCCAATCCCAATTCACATCCTCCCCTTGTTAGTCTTGATCCACACTAATACTCCAAACCACAGAAAAGGCTTCAGGGCTGAGCAGGAACAAATAGAGCAAAATGCCAGAAACAATACTGAATGTAGCAAGCAAAATCATAATTTTGAATGACAATTTTTGAAAAAAAATATCCCATTGATTGTAGGGACAAGTACTCATACAGATCAGCCTCTAGTGATAAAAGATTCAGAGTCCTATTGTCACCATATCTGAGCACTGCTGGGAGGCAGGAAAATATTAGACTTCTAGGGAATAAATGTCATTTCAGATGTTGTATAGAATGCTTTTCTTAAAATAGAATTTGTACTGTATTTGCTGCTGCCATGCTAGAGTAGTAGGCAGTAGATATATTTCAGAAAAGAGTAGACCTTATAAGCACACTGTTAATACAATTTTCAGGGTCAATCTGAGTAGACATTGAAAATGAAGAAACAGTTATCATGGAAGTAGTTGGTATGTAACTTCAGAGAGGGATGGCTTTAAATCATCTTTACCTGCCACTGTAAATATATTCAATAAAAATTGAACCAATAGAAAACTGAAGAACATGGAAAAGAAATCTTCCACATAATGTGAAGAGACTACTTTCAAGATAGACTATCTGAACAATGATACTATCAAAATCCTGAGGTACAACAGGTCTCTTGCTAACTAGTTTCTGCAAGACCTACCTAAAAACCTCAGTCAATTTTTCAATATTGTTACTTTGTGAGTGGGAGCAGAGGAGTTATTTTCTTGTAGGGTCCTAAAACACATTATATTTATATTGTTCCTAAGTTGGAACAATTTATGGATGGACTAATCAGATTTGACTGGGAGGGGGAAGGAAGTAAGGAAAATACTGAAGGTGTTTTTTTGTTTTTGTTTGTTTGTTTGTTTGTTTGTTTGTTTTTGATCCTTTCATTGGAGAGATATAATGTTGATCACAGACTCAGACCCCCACCATCAAGAGAAGAACCCTCCTAAAATGGCACATGGAAATGAGTGAAAACAACATTAATGAGACACAGTCTACTTAACTTGGCATTTCAGTAGAGAACTAAGGAACTGAGAAAGGATTCCCTGTATAACCAATGCTTAAAGTGAGAACAGCTTCCAGAGAGCAGTTTACTACTTAAAGGTCTGGAGTTTTGGGTCTCAGTAGAAGTCTCACACTACATGTTTCTATGTTTGTATATAAGTGAATGTCTTTGCTAAGGATGGCAAAATACTTCTGAAAACAAAAAAGAAATGAGGAAAAAAGAAAAAATGTTAATAAGACCAACAGGGCATCCTGATGGTATTAGGGGCATTTGTATATATTAAGAGAGGAAGCTAGTCAGACTCAGAAATAAAAGTTCTGAAGACTTGAATCAGCAATCACCAGATTTAATTGAGATCTAGGTTAACAGTAAGAACTACTTCATTTAAGTATTTAAGTCAATGATTCTCACAGACTTTTTTTTTTTTTTTTACTCTCTTTTTTTTTTTCTTTTTCTTTTTTTAACACTTTTTTTCTCTACTTGCATTTTTATTCATCTTTTCAGAGAGTTATCTCCAGAATTTGTCTTTACAGAGTTTAGCTTAGTAAGCCATACAGCAAAAAGAGAGTCAAGAAAAGCTAATACATATAATTTGCTGTGTGATTAGTAGCACATATACAGTTGAATGTATTTTTAGGTATTCTGGATACCATGTTAAAGTAAATAATGAATAATGATTGACTAACATTAGATTTAGAATCAGTGTATTATTTTCATATGTATCGTATAATAATTTATCACTACTTCATTCAAAGCTTTTCAGTAAGTAGAACAGATCTATGTGTGTTTATTCCTAATGATGGTCTGACCATTTTTTTAAATAAATGACAAGAGGTAATTTTTTACTTTCTTGGGGTATTTAAACATAACTTGTCAAAGAAGACATATGATGTCAAAAAGGTCAGCATGCTCTGTTAATAAGGAAAACTTTATTATTCTCATTTATTTGACAACTTTGAATGAATATTGTAAGTACAGCCACAAACACTGTTGGCTACCTGGAGCACAGAGTGATATCAAAAAGAGAAAAGCAGTTCTTGAGACGGTATGGTCCCAGGTCAGCCACTGGTAGAAATTTCCAGACAAGTGCATAGTGATGAGACAGGTGCCTATCATGCCAATCATAAACAAACATAATCAGCAGGTCAGGGTCAGTATCAAAAAGAGACATATAACAGGCATGCCTCCTGCGAAGATAAGAACATGGGCTGAGGATTCAGGCAGTGCTACAGAAATGCTTTCCAAAGACAGGGAATGGATTAACTACAAGAAACTGCTCACAATTTTTTTTTTCTCATACAGCACTTTTCCCAAGAGTTTGAAAAGTACATGACTGCATTAAGAGCTGATTTTGAATATGCAACAAGATTCCTGGGAACATGGACTGGGGAAAGTGGTTGTGGATTAAGTTGGTACATTCTGAGTCTTAACACAGTGCAATGATTAAGGAATCTTGAAGCAGGAAAACTGATATGTCTTTCAAATTACATATATTTTCATACTGAAGAGATCAATTTAAAAGAGTACCTTGTAAGTTTGGATAAAGAACCTCTTGAGAGCAGCCATGTGGAGAAGGACTTCAGAGTCCTAGTGGGTGAGCCAACAGTGTGTGTCTGCAGCCTAGAAGGCCAACTGTATCCTGGACTGCACTAAAAAGGAATGGCCAGCAGAGAGAGGGAGATGACTATCCCCCTCTACTCGGCTCTTGTGAGGACCCATTTGGGGTACTGTGTCCAGGCCTGGGGCCTGCAGTACCAGAAAGATGCAGGGCTCTTGGAACAAGTTCACAGGAGGACCACTGAGATGATCAGAAGCTGGAGCAACTCTCCTATGAATAAAGGTAGAGGGAACTAGGCTTGTGTTGCTTGGGGAAGAGAAGGCTCTGGGGAAACCTCAATGTAATCTTCCAATATTTGAAGAGAGAGTATAAACAGGAGGAGGAATGGCCATTTAAAGGGGTGAATAGCAGTAGGACAAGGGGGAATGGTTTTAAACTGAGACAGAGGAGGTTTTCCACTCACCGTGTGGTGATGCACTGGAACAGGTTACCCAGAGAGGCTGTGGATGCCCCATACCTGGGGGCATTTATGGCCATGCTGGATGTGGCTCTAGGTAGCCTGGTCTGGTGGTTGCCAACCCTGCATATAGCAGAGGGGTTGAAACTAGATGATTTTTATGGTCCTTCTCAACCCAGTCCATTCTATGATGGTATGATTCTGTGAAGTTCTTCCTGGAGAATCCTGGTCCACTTTTCTTTCTTTGTAATGAAACTTTTGTCCACTGCAGTGACAAAGTGGAAGGGCAATCAGGTGCAAAACAAAAACAAATTTCAACTAAGAAAGCTTTCAGATGTCCTCTTCATTGGAGGATACATATTGAGGAGCTCTCTTCAGGGTTATCCTTTTATCAGTCTCAAGATCTGAAAGCAAATAATGAAAAAAAGAAAAATAAAAGGACTTCGGTCTTGAGCCCAGATGGCTGAAATCTGGTCTTGAGCTTTTACACAGAAGTGGAACACAGTATCTTAACACTGTTTGTGAATCAGTTGAACTTCCCTAGCAACAACACAAGTCTCTCTGCTGTTGGTTTTCATGAGAATCAGTCAGAAGATTAAATGGAGAATTACTCCAGTGCCTCTTCACCCACTGACCACTGTAGAAAGTTACTGATTGTTTTAGTGACTCTACGCTTACACTTCTTTTTTAAATTAAAAGGTAATATTTTCCCAGTTCTTTTAATATGAGCACCACTGTGTCATCAAATAGCCTGTCTATCACAGCAGACCAGCTTTACCAGCAAATGCATGATACAAATTCAGTTACAAATGTGGTCCAGCACAGTTTTTGTAATAAAGATGTTTCCAAATAAACTTTAAAGGCCAAAATCTCTTCATTTTTGGCTATTGTTGAAGTCAGGCTGACAGACCTGTAGTATTACCACAATGCATCAAAATTGCATCAAAAATGCATCAAAATACCACAAATTACCACAATGCATCTGTAGTAGCAGCTGTTAGTGAAGATTCTGCTACCTATGCACTGAGTTTACTGTATGAGATACATGAAACAGACGATAAACAAGTACCTTATAGTGAAAGCAATCATTATTGCATATGATTAAAAATCAAACTAATTCTTAAATCTGAGTGTACCTTAAATGGTGATGTACCAGGTCCATCCAGACAATGTTTTATTGTCTTTCTAAAATGCCTTTTATTCAATTGGAGAAATGTGCAGCGTGGTCAAGGGTACTATTTTCTCTATATGCATTGGGACCACTTTTCTCACAAATACATGCAAAATTTTATTTATTGAAGGCAATACATGAGACACCCTTGAATCATTCTGTTCTTTCTGTAATCTTTCTCTTCTGTAGTGGTTTTGTAATGGCTAGATTTTATGTTTTAGGATTGCTGCATCATTTTAACTTCCTTTTACACAAAAAACAGAGTATGAGTTAAGAGCAACCCAAAGGAATACTATACAGTGTAATTTCAGGAGAGATTACTTTCTCAACATTTCAAAGCAGTTCTCAGATAATAAAAATTAGGGATGTTTTCAAACATGCCAGTGTCCGGAGTTTCTCTCCACTTTTGTCTGCCACAGTATGAATTCCCATTTGATTACGAGCTTTCTGAATAGAGAGGAAAGAGAAATTCAGTGACTAATATTCACTTGCACTACACACCTCAGTCAATTATGAGAATAAATCCCCAAGCTATCTACTTCACTTCTGGGAAATATTCCTCAAGAGTTTTCAAAGTACAAAGGAAAATGAAGAGTTTACAGTTACACAGCAGAAGCTCCTTCACATACAGTGAAGTTACTCATTTACACAAGATTTAGTATTAAATTCCCTCCCTCCTTTTGGACATACTAGGACCTAAAATTTGCCACCATGAAGAGAAGTACATGTGATTCCTGTTGTTACACCATCTTCCTTTTCCCTATTTGTTTTTGGAATTATTTCAGTTTATATGGGAACTGGAGGGAAGGGAAATAGAGAAATAGAATCAGAAGATTCTGGCAGGCAGGATGGCATATTTCCATGACCTATATAGTTATCTGCGTGACATAGGTGTTCCAATCTGCTTTAAAATAAATTTTAATTACATATAAGCTGCTTTCATGAGGGAATGATGCAATACTATCAAGGGGACTTCAGGTATATCTGGATATCCTATGATATCTTTCTGAACTTCTTGGCTGTTTTAAACCCAGTGTGGCTGAGGCTCCTCAGGTCTCAGAAGTAACTGGTACTCACAGATTTCAAAAGTAATAACAGAAAAAATATCAGAGAAAACAAAGGTGCTATTTTGCAGTAGATATGTAAAGTACAAAAATATTTTTTGTATTGTGAGATCTTCTATGTGAAAGTCAAAAAACTCATCTTGCAATCAAAGCAATTCAAAGGCTGAGCCTTCTCAAAGGTCATCCACAAAGGTGACTTCAACATCAAATGATAAAAGAAGTAGCATAGCTGTTTTGCAACAGAAGCAGTTTGCAACAAAGAACATTTATTACCAGGAATGCATGAATGGAGGAATACTCACATATTTATTCCATCATAAATAGCCCGATACTGTTCCTAACAGGAACCTAGGAACCTTGATGCTGTTCCTAATAAGCATAAATCATTTCAAATCCCTAATAAGAGAACAAGAAAAAATAACATTGTCTGTACATGTGGATTTGACCAAAACAATCAAGCAAATGAACAAAAATAATTCAGAGTCAAACAACAAAAAGTGAAAAATCTGTTGCAAATCAAACTACTTACACTCCAGTGTTATGGTTGTCATCGTTGGATCCTCGCTCTTTCCCTTTTCTGATACTTTTCTTGGTTCATTTCTCCTAGTAATTTGCTTTCAGTGGCAGAACAGAAAACTACAAAACCACTCAAGAAGGCAATTATTAGCCAATTATGAAATAGTCAATTATCAGTCTCTTGTGGAATACCATGTTTGTTGACGTGATTTCTTCCAAATTAAAGTCATGATCCTGATACCTTAAAGTTGTAGATAAGTCATAGGATTTTCAAAAGTGAAAATGTAAATGCAGTTACCTTAGCTAGGGTCTAATCTGAATGCTTTTCTTTTTCTCTTTATACTAGGAATGGCAACTTTTATTATTATTATTATTATTATTATTATTACTATTTCTTTTTTTTTCCATTTTCTGCGTAAAACTAACTACTATTATAGAACACATACATGGTATGAGGCAGTCCTTAGTTTCACTTCTATATAATTTTGAAAATATTTGGATAGCTTTGAATGTGGAAGGTATATCCATACATAGTTGTGTTTATTCATGTTTATTTGTGGTTAAAAACTTAAAAGTAGGAAATGCTAAATTAAAATTAAGATTTGCTATGAAACCAGTGATTTGACTCACTTTGCAATAGAATTCTGTCAGTTTCTTTTTGGTATTTAGGCAAACTTCACAGTTGTGCTCAGATGGATTGTCCTCTCATATAGTGAGAATGTGAAGAAGAATCTCACTCCTGTTTTTACTCCAAAGGCCACTTTTTAATGTTATTTTATTTCCCCCCCCCCCTGAAATGAGTACGCAAAGAATTGCATATTGTCTTTGTTTGGATTAACAAGTATTATCTAATAATATTTGTTGTTTAGCATATTGTTAACTTCTAATGTAGGTGATTTTACATCATGTCTCCATAATATATATATATATATATATATATATGTATTACATATTTATACAAATATTCATATAAACATAGAATAAAACCCAAACCCACATATAAACAGCACACTTAAGTATAAATATACACACCCATTACATATAGGAGTCCCCAAATGTGCTTTATGATTATGTTTTCAAAAATAGGAATTTTCTTTCTTTCTTTCTTTCCTGGAAATGTATGAATAAATTTCAAGTTATTTTGTTTTCAGAAGGAGAATGAAAATGTAGGAAATGGGGAAATTAATTCTAGGATTTTGATTTAAAAGGTAGTAAAACAAAACCAAATCATTAATTTTTGGAGGGAAACAAATAAACAAGCAAAAAAGAAACAACAACGACAACAACAAAAAAAAACACCAAACAAACAAGCCCCCCAAAACAAACAAACAACAACAACAACAACAAACAGAACAAAATCACGATTAAATAAGTCTTTTTATCTCTCTAGATTTGAGAGGCTGCTGTTGATATTGGAAGAGAGAAGAGCTCATTATACAAGGAACACATGGTGTCCTTAAAATATATCTCCAGAAGTACATTATTTTAAGAACCATCATTTACTGTGCATGTAATATGCTTTTATTATTTATGGTCAGGTAGTTCTTAATTGGAAGCGGGCTGAGTGCCTTCCAGAAGGGTTGGTACCATTTGTGATGTGTCTTTGACTGATAATCAAAGAACAGACATTTAATTATATGCTAGTATTTTGTGTATCTTTACAGGGGAATTTGGGGAGGAGTTAATCACAGTTCTGAGGTCTAAATATGATATGTTCTCAGCATCCCATTCTACATAAACACTTCTACTTGAAACACAGTTTGTAATTCATACTGCATGCTGTCCACTTTTTTACAGGCTGCCAAATTATCTAGGCTAGAGAATAATAAAAATGATAGCAAAATCAAATTGCTAACATTTTGTGAACTTTAACGGAAGACTTTTCTTTGAACACTATTTTTTTTTTTTTCCTTCTCTTTTCCCAAGTACAACACAAAGAGAAGAATGTTATTTAATGTTTTTTTGCAGTGAAAATCTTTTTCCATTGTTAGTAACCCAGACTAACCTTTTTGTTGTTGTTGTTTGTTTGTTTGTTTGTTTGTTTTGTTTAGCTGTCATGGTTTCACAGGGCAGTCATGTACATTTAAATGGGGCTGGCTGTAGAAGAAGATGTAAAAGAGGAGAAATACTGACAGAAAAAGTCCAATGAGGTATGCCTTTAAGTGTGTTAAGCCAGATCAGAATATAGCCTCCAAATTTTACACCAGTCTGCTTTTGCCTTTATGTAAAGCATTTGCTCTTCATAGCCCTTCAGATGTAGAAAAAGAATCTCAAGGGAACTAATGATCTAGTGATACTGCATATGGGATGGACAACAGTCCTCTACTCCCTGCATTTTCTGACTTCATACCTTCATTTTGCATAGAGACTGTGATCAAGAGGGACCACAAAAAGTTCTTTAAACTCACTAAGCACTGCTTAAAACTGAGAGGAAAACAAAACTTTCAGGATATGGATCCTTGTTTTACACAAAGAAAATTATCCAACCTTTTTGTCAACCTGCTATTGCTAGTTTCCAGGCCAATGTGATTTGTTCTGAAAGATTCTTTTTTTTAAATATAATGTCAAACTATTTCTGAAATCCCACATCAGAACTTACCCTCACAAACTTTTCTGCCTCTTTCTCTCTCAGATAGATCCTTCTTTTCAGTTTGGAGCTAATTAAATAGTGAAAGTATTAGTTAATCTCCATTCTCTTTTGTACAAAAGTAGGTGCCTGAATTCATTGTTCAGTCATTTATGCTGTCTTACATTGTGTGACATGTCTTATTCTGTTCAGTTGGAGAAGAAGTTTCCATTTCAGGGCCAAGAGAGATTAAAACTTTTATAGCTTTGCCAGTTTAGTTTAAGACTAGAGCCACCAAGAGCTTTGAAGTACTAAAAATCGTACCTGGCAGCAAGAAATTTTAACACAGCCTCTTACATGAATGCACACACACAAAAAATATATATAGATTGTCAGAAAAAATCTGATCCCTTGAACAGGTTAGAAAGAATTCTTTTAGTTTGTTGTGATGAAAAGGCAATAATAGTCTGCCTGCCTTATGCTAGCATTTTGTCCCTCCCTCCTTCTTTTTGCTCCTAAACCTAGTATGTCATTTGTTAATACTCATCAGTCTTGTAAGAATATAACAGAATAATTCATTACTTCACTTGATGCCCCCAAGATTGAAAAACAGTTGTTACATACCAAGAAATGATTGTGCACGGAAAGATTAATAGGCATAAGGATTCACCAGCTTTCCACTCTATTTGGGGAGAAGACAATAAGTATATGTATATCACTTTAGCTGCTGGCATAAGATGTACAATATTTGCTTGGTGCAGGGGTCACTGAAATAAAAAATGTTCTGCTTCATTTAGGCCTTAGTACTGTCCTACTTAAGGCTGTGCTGTGATGGACATTGTCATTAGAACCTGGAAACCAAGAATTGACTTACTTAGGGGCTCGCACCTTTAGCTCTTCCTGCAAATGAGCCTTTTTCTCTGTTACTATGTGTAACTATTCTGTGTAACTGTGTGTTTCACATTGTGTGTGAAAATTTTAAATAGAAATGCTTTCATAACATTTATTCAGGCAAGCTTCCCTCTATGCCAGTCCCTTGTTTTCTTTCTTTTTGTCTCTCTCTATGTCTAGAAATGTGAACTTGAAATTATTCCGTATGAATCTATTTTTTCACATCCTTCATATTATAGCAAATATCTCTGTCATAGACATGCAATTAGCTGGAATAATCTAGAACAAAACAGTAATATCCTAATTACCTTCTCTGGGTACACTGTAACAGACGCTTTGTGCAAGGTGTCAGACAGATGATCGTTCTGTGGCAATGTACATAGCAAAGACTGGAATTTTACACGAATAAAACTCAAGGCTGTAAATACAGAGATCCTTTTTTTCTTTTTCATTTTTTTCCTTTTTTTTCCTTTTTTTCATTCCATAAGTGGAAATATTATATTGGATGAGAATTAAGTGGATGAAGTGCTTGCAGCTAGAAGTGCTTAGTTAGTAATTGTGAAGATTTAAAGTTGTTAAGCTTAGGAAAGGAGGAGAGTGAAAGTAAATGTTTGATATCTTGAAGGATGCATCAAGCTGATTATCTAAAATATTCAGAGAAAGATTTGAGGAAGGCTTGCCCAGGGATAGAACTTGTGATATACCAACACATTTTCTCAAGGATATACTTCTCTATAAGCATGACTTCTGATGTGTTTATATATTTGCTAACAATAAATAAAAATTGAAATTAAAATTAAAATCAAATAAATAAATAACAATAATGTGTTTTGAAACTCCATAGCTTGTAAATCAAAACAAAACAGATATTAATTGCATCTAGAGGATGAACATTTCTCTAGAGAACTTTAAAGGACTTCAGTCTTGAAAGCTGTTCCTAGAATGTACCCTGAATCTCACACCTTTTTTTTTTCATACAGACCAAATCTTTTATACATCAGCCCATGTATTCAATGTATTCAGTGTATTCAAGGTATTCATATTCATGAATTCATAAATGTAAACATAGTCAAGGATCTTCATGACTGCATCATGCTATTAGAAAATGTATTTTCTTCCCCTCTCCTCAGCCACACTGCTGTTTTTTCTATGAACATGAAGACAAAGGTTCACTCTTGAGTTAGAGCACCAGCTTTATTTAAAACATGTTTGTCTTCATTTATGGCTCTGGTTATAGTTATTCAGAACTAGCTGTAATGTGAGCCTTACCCTTATTTTCTCCCCTACCATTTCAGGAAGTCCAGAATCTGTTCACTAGTTCACCGTATAGACATGAGATAAGAAAGAAGGGTGAGAATGGTGAACTTAGAGTCCCTCTGGGGACTTCCCTCTGTATAGTGTAGACAGAGCAATCAACTCAGTGCCTCAGCTTCTCCACTCATGAAACAATATTTCCTTTCCTTCCAGGGTTTTCACAAAGCTTAGTTCATCAGTGGCCTGTGAGGGACTACTGTGAGGGATTTTTTTCAGAGATTAGTACCTCAGAATGGCCTAAATAATTTATCCTTGCTTTTTCTTCTACCCAGTAGGCTTCTCTTTAAAATGCTTCCAGCCCTTTAAAGTTTGGGAGCACACTGTACTTGCAGAAAGAAAAAAAATATATTACAAAGAAAAATGCATAATGTATGATAATGTTGAAAGTAGCAAGAATTAAAGTAAATGGTCTGATATAAAAAGGGTTTCAAACAGGATTAATAATTCTGTAATTTGTTATACAAAGTCAATTTTTCCATTTCCAAAGCTAAGTTGCCTATTGGGGTTTATTGGCTCACTCATTATTAGGTATTTATCACTTTTATTATTCTACATCTTTATGTGTTTATTAACAATAAATAAATAAATAAAAAGACGTCATTCATGAATAAAATATTTTGCTCTAAGCTGCCATATATGAAAGGTGGTCTGAAAGCCCATATTCTCTTTCATTTGAAAAGGGAAATATGTTGTATATTTATCAATTTATCCTTTTATCTATTTATATATTTATAGCTTGGATCCATGTAGGGAGATTTTGTGTGTTTGTATGCATATGGACATATATGCATATGTATATATGGTAATATGTGTATACATATATTGTGTATCCTATTACCATACAAATATATATAAAGCAATCTTTGAAAAAAGGCATAGCAGTGCTACTTCTGTTCTTTCTGATAAACCTTCTAAAGTCTGCACTCTTCTGCTTAGTGTGATGTATCCCGGATGGTGCCTTTCATAAGAGCCAATCCTCTTTTCCCCTTTTTCTGTTCTTCAGCTTTCTCAGTTCATCATATCCATGCTGCTAAACTCTGGTTTCTCTCTTAATCTGTAGCAGAACGGCTCCTATCCGAATGTCACAACACTAGACATGACTGAGTATCCATGCAGTAGCCAATGTACTGCTGCAGATGATGTGACAAAATGTTAGCTTGCTAGTTAATAGTTTTACTTTTGGGCTTCCTAATCACTGCACCTGGTAGGAGTTTGATGTGAACAGACAAGTAGTATCAAGAGACAGAACATGATGGGCAACATGTTTGTGTATGTATCAACATATTAATCAATTTATTTAGAATATTTTGGTGAGAGGTCTTTATTATTATTATTGTTGTTGTTGTTGTTGTTATTCTGTTGCTGGATATATATATATATATATATATATATATATATAGAGAGAGAGAGAGAGAGAGAGAGAGAGACTAATATAAACTAATATTTTCGTTGTCCTCTCATCTCATGATAAATAATTTGCTGTCAGTAAATTTGGATTGGAATTTTGCAGCACTGTAACAATAGAAATTAAAAGTCAAGAAATTCAAGGAATCATTTCATAGCAGTTAATGAAAGAAACTGTTAAAAATGCAGTTTTAAAATTTGGATTTATAATATGAGCTCAGCCTTTGACTTCAAGTCTCTGTCCTCTTTGGTGGTGAGAGGTAAATTACACTTACTAACTTCATCTATGACATGGTGCAAATAACTTCATAAATGTTCCATAATTGTGTTGTGATTATATGGTTATTGCTGCATATTGTCAACAAAATGATTACCCTGAGGCCTCATAGCTCCAATCTGTGGCACGTGGTAATTAGCTAAGAAAGGATTAGGATCTAAGAGGCTCCTGAGGAACTCCTTCTGCAAATACACAGGACAATTAGTATGTTGAATGGACACTTCCAAAGACAACAACAGCGGAGACTGAAGCAAGGCACAGATTTTGAAAAATGTGAGGCTTTTGTAGAGGTCTTAATAGAGGACTTTATAGAGAGATGAAACAAATGCAAAAGGAGAGAGAAAAGCAGGGTAATGTCATGCTTCAGCAATCCACAGCAGACATTTTTGTGGTAAATTGTGCAGCTGTTTCCAGAAAAACATTGCATCAAGACTGGGGAGAATTTTGTTTTAAGAATTGTAGATTTTGGGTCTTCTTCAAATGAGTATGTACTGCAGCTGACCTAACTACAGCTAAACTCACAGCTAAGAAGCTAGACTCACAGCTAAGAAGCACATGAACCACGGGCTTTGTTGTGTTTTATTCAATCAGGAAAAGTGGGGTGCACATGTTAAAGATTATTGTTATCATTTCCTGAATGTTTTCTATACCTATCTGTCTTTAAACACCTAGTATGTCTGGAATCATGCTTCCGAAATTATATTTTTTTCTTACTGATTTTCCCTCTGCTTGGGCTGCTGGTACTTTTTCTTGGACGTCAAGCTCATTATATATAATGTAGAAATTTTAGATTCTTTTAATAGGTCTGAGTATTTTTCACTTGCCTGAAGTTACATATAACCTCTCAGTCTTTTATGGATTTAATTATAAATGATTTGGTTAAGGTCATGTGAAAAGACCGTTGCAAAGAAAGGAGCTGAACACAGGTCTGCGGAGTCCCAGATTACTGCACTAATCACTCATTCATCCTTCCTCTCACAAATACCTCTTCTCACAGTTCCTGGCATGGCTTCTTACCATATTTATGCCAAGGGAAGAGGGCATGAGAAGGAGAGCCAAGTGCATCAGACTCGTGCCACTCAAATATTTGCTTGCAGAGTGGGCATTTACAGACACTCCTTTCAGGAGGATTTTGGTTGCTTTTCCTTGCCTCATTAGCACAAAGCTAATGGAGTTGAGGCCTTGGCTTAATCCCAAAGTATGGTCTGTATGAGATGGCCATAGAAATGAATTGATTGATTTCTTACAGTGATTACCTGATTGCTGCACATTTTTATTTGCTTGCTATTCATGTGAAGTACTTTAAATTTTGTCTGGACAAACTACTCCCAGGTTAGGCATGTTTTCACTACTGAATACATCAAATTCTCTTTATTTATATATGTACGTATTCTCTTCTGTAAGACAGGAATCTCCATCATAATTCTAACTTGTACAAGTTAAAATACTGAGACCAAAATTCATCCTTTGCAGCATTGAGCTATAGCAAAGAATTAGTCTGGAATAAATATATTGAACTTTTAATGCATATACAACATGTTATAAAATGCTTGTCCTGTAGGTAATATGTAATCATTCTAATTACATTTTGATTTCTGTACAGCTAGAGAGTGAATTACCTGATCATTTGTATTCTGTGCCATAAAATGTCATTCTAATTGAACCTTCAAACTCATCCAATATTGTTTCCCTTGCATAAGAATTCCAGATATTTTGGTTAGCAGACATTGTCATATCCTGACAAAATACAATCTGTTTGTTTGTTTTTATTTTTATTTTATTATTATTATTATTATTATTCCATACTTTTGTGTCCTTTTAACTTACTTGTTGGTGGGTACATTTTAATTATTGGATGGAGAAAAGCATTCCCTACATGCTGACTTGTCTAGCAATGGGCAGGTATATTTCTGTCGCTGATACATCTATACTGTAAATCACTATCTTGGTAGCATAGCATAGTGCACACTCAGGATAACACATCTTGGTGTTTGGAGATGTTTATTCTCTTTCCTCCTATGGTTGGCTAAAATAGGCCCTCTGGAGGATGGATTAGCACCATAACAGAATTGGTGAAGCTACCAGCGATAGAAAAGTTCCTAGGAGGGAGGGAAACTACTTACTCAAGAAGAATGTAGCATCAATTAAAAGTTGATTAAAAGGACTTCTGGAGGTCACCTCATCTAAATTTCTGCTTAGAAATTATACCATTGCCAATATCACATGAGGTCACATAAATCTTTGTCTAGCCAAGTTCTGAAAACTACTGAAGATGGGGATTTTCTAGCCTTCCTATGTAACCCATTTCAGTGTTGCACAACCATGCTGTGGAAAAAGTGTTTCCTATTCCTCAGTGTGAAACTCACAAATTACAATGTATACTCATAATATTTTGCTGTCTCACTTATTAGAGATGAGATTTATTTTTCATCTTTGGAACTATTCCTAAAATTCTTGAAGGTAAAATAATTGTCACATTCCTAGACTACATAAAAATACCACTTCATTGATTTTCCCTGTGTATCCACGGTCAAGATCCAGTGCACACATGCAGATGACACATGCACATGTATCTAGCTGTAATGATGTTGTCTAGAATATACAGGTCTTAATTTCAGAGTCTAATTTCAGCTCTGTCCCTGAGAAGTTGTGGATATTCTGTCCCTGGAAGTGTTCAAGGCCAAGTTGGATGGGACTTTGAGCAACTTGGTCTAGTATCAGATCTGGAGGTTAGTGGCGCTGCTTATGGCAGGATGGAGGGAACTCTATGATCCTTGGGTTCCCTTCCAACCAAAGTGATTCTATGGTTCTATGATTGTGGAATGCTAGGTGAAAATAAAGTAATATAATAGCATGTTATTGCTATGTGTGATATGTAATATCTACATAAATTAATAAATCCGTGAGATCCCAATCAGAGTTAGGAGTAAAATGATTTGCTATTTATTGAACTGGTATCATGGCTCCCTCACCCACCTCTTTGTCTATAAAACTTTCTGAGGGTTTGCTTTCTACATTCTACAAAGGCAATTCAATTACAACATCAAGCCAGACTGAAACTGAAGTCTCTAAGGTGCACTGGAAACAGTCTTTTAAGACAGCCAGTCCCGCTAAAATGAATGTCTTTCTTATTAATTTGGGAACATTGCAGCTCTTCTTGACACTTTGGGCCCTGCTTTTTATTGATCAAAAAACGTAGGCATTCTTTTTGTTGGGCAGATAATTCAAGATGAATGCAGTTTCACTGCTTTGGTTTCAGCTGGGACAGAGTTGATTTTCTTGATAGTATCTGGTATGATGCTATGTTTTGATTTTACGAGAAAGACGATGTTGATAAAACACAAATGTTTAGTTGTTGCTGAGCAACACCGAGCAGTGTTGAGCAGTGGTGTACAGAGAAAAGGATTCCTCACTTTTACTGTTTCTTGTGCTGTTCTGCCAGCACTGGTGCTGAAGAGGCACAAGGGATGTATAGGGGACAAAAAAAGGACAGCTGACCTAAAATGGCTAAAGGGATACTCCATGCCATACCACATGCTTAGCTGCTGACAGTTAAACCTTAACAGTTCTTGACACACCCACTTTGGGAAGTGAAGGTTTGAGGTAAGCAGGTCAGGTCTGAATATTTTAAAACAAAATTTTTATAAGCTGTACAACAGCTTAGTAACTGATGATCACTATATGAATCTTTTCACTCACTGTATGCTATTACTTGCTTTCATTGTTGTTTCTTTTTCTTTTTTTCTTAAATCCATCCCCATGTTTTAACACCTCGTACAATTGGCCTAGGCTTCTTTGCAGTCTTGCCATTCATGTAGACTTCTGTTATACCAGTCATGGATTTGATTTGGTACTTGCACTCAGTAGTACCATCTTGCTCAGACTTAACTACCTTCCAAATGAAACTCTTTAACAAGTACACTCTGTAGTACTCCAATGCAAGTTAAAATAGTTGTGGAAAAAACTGAATACACCTGGGATATTTTGTACCTGCCATAATCTTTTTGCTATGTCTTATGCATGTGTTTTCAGTTTTATTTATAGTTAAGAAACTGTTCAAAAACACAATCTAGAGATCTACCCTGAAGCAGAATTGCTGTGGATGGCAAGACGTGTGGGAGAACACAGATAGGTTCCTGTCATGATTATCACCTTCAATGAGTCTGGAACTTCCACTTGAGCAAGTGGAAAATCCTAAAAATGTTGCAGAATGTTTTAAAAAGCTATGCCAATAATTTGAATTGTGAGATGTTAATTGATACATAATACTGCATAGCATCATTGCTATGATTGTTAGATGACCCTTATCAACACAGAAAAATTACAGGAAGAATCACCCAGATTAACAAAGAATTAATTCTGCTAGAAACAAATCTAGCTGCAGCATGGAGTAATCCAACACTGTACATCAGCTCTCCTTCCCTGAAGGACTGTTATGACAGATGAAGACCAAAGCCATGATCAAAATGAACTCTGCAGCCAATTTACAGTGACTGCCTGTAGACCATGGGAATTAAATAAACATATATATAAGTGGCAAGACAGATGATGACAATTAATTAGGAAATATGGGAAATGATGGGGCCAGAGCATGATGTAAATGATATGGAATAAGGGGTGGATATTGTCCTGGTTTTATCTGGAAGAAAGTTAATTTTCCTGGTAGTGTATATTACGATGCTGTGTTTTGTCTTTAGGAGAAAAACAGTGTTGATAACACACTGATATTTTGATTGCTGCTGTACAGTAACAAGGATTTTTCAGTTTGTTTTTTTTGTTTGTTTGTTTGTTTGTTTTTGTTTTTGTTTTTTTTACTTTTCGGTACTACGGGGTCAGTAAGCATGCTGGAAGAGCACAAGGAACTGCAAGGGGTCAAAACCAGAACAGCTGATCTAAACAGGCCAACAAGACATATGAGATTGTGTGAAAAAAAAAAAACAAAAACAAAACGTTAAAACCTAGGGAAGTTGGGTGGGAAGAAGAGAACAAAAGGCAGTGCAGTATTTAGCTGCTTGCCAAATTAAACCACAACATTAAGGCAGGCTTATCATTATAGAAAAGATTATGTGAACTCAAAAATCATAACCAGAATGTTAATTTGTATTCTCATATTCAGTGAATTACAGGCCACTGGATTTTAATTTTTGATATGAATATGGACTACATACACATATCCTTTGGTATATACATAAAAATAAAATTGAGTGTTCTTTACAAAGTTAAATCTTGTCTTAAATGCTCCAGAGGTTTATCATCCAAACATATACAATATCTCTTGTGAATTTCTGGTGAATTTCTGAAATCACTGTTGCCGTTCAAATAGAACCTTGATGTTAAATTATACACTCTGAGTGACATTAGCAGTAGCTAAGGTTTCCCAGCACATTTTATTTGAGAAACTTCTCTTTTCTTGGTTTCAGTAATACATTATTTTTCACCTACTGTAACACTAATTTAATTTAAAATTGTTTAACATTTCAGTTTTTCTTCTTTCTCATTCCTTCCTCATCTTCCCTGCACCATGCATTGGCTCTATTAACACGTTAAGAGAAAAATAATAAGTACACTGATGTAAATATAAATAAATAAATAAATGATGTGAAATAATACTAATTTAGTCTTTGTACAATGGTGAAATCTTGCCCCTTCTACAGTAAGGAGCACAATACTACATTTAACAACTATGCAACTATGACTGTGTCAAGGTTCGTCTTTTCATATTCCCTCAGTGGTGACTAACAAATAAGCTTCTAATTTTCCAAACAGTAAATACAGACTGGCACCAATTGTTAGCAATTGCTTCTGAACTTTTGTCTGTCTCTTGTGTACTGGGTCCTTATAACTTCCCTACACTTTCCTGAAAAATTTTGTTTCAAATCTGAAAAGATTAAGCAGATCTATAATGCAAAATCTCTCTTTAGTCTTCTATAGCATTTCTGAAAGAACTTACTTAAAACAAGTAAAATATATCATATGAACAGTTGTTTGTGAAGATACACATGCCTGCATAATAAGCACATGTGAGATTACAAATTTAAGAAGAAGTAAAGCATTTATAATTGGGAAAGGGAAATCTACACATCAGGTATCATTATATACTTCTACTTACCAGTTGTAAATGCTTACATATAACAAAATACATTAAAAGCATGTCTTCAAAATATGGAAATGAGTCTAGAGAAAGGAAGTATATTCTGTTTTAACAATCACGTCTTCCTTTAAAATATTTGAAGGCAAACTCCTGACACTGAAGATGAATTGTCCTCTGACAGACCATCTCAGTACAATATTTATATGCTGTTCAGAGATTTCAGCTGATGGAGAAAACGTGAAGCACATTTTTACAGCCAAGTGAGCAGCTGAGCATTTCAGGTGACTTGCACTGGACCACAAAAAGAGTCAAATATTGAACAAATTTAAATTTAGTACCAATAGATAGATATCTAACCTTAGCTTTGTGACTTCACAGCTGTTTTTGAACCGGACACTTAGAAACATGAATCTCACCTTTTAGGTTTGCCATTTCACAATTCTTTAATCAAAGAATGATGGATTCAGCAGCCTGTAGTTCAACTGTCTCTTCATAGATATGAACAACTTTAAACAAATCCTTAAGCAGGTGTTTTTTGTTTTGTTTTGTTTTGTTTTTTGTTTGTTTGTTTGTTTGTTTGTTTGTTTCTTTGTTTGTTTTTTTTCCTGCTATTGTGGGTAATATTTGTGTCTAGCATAGTCAGGGGTGGAGTTATCATAAATCTTCCCACACCCTTCTTTTCAAGTTGATTCACAATTTATGTTCATTTGCCTATAATGAGATGATTAGAGCTGAATCAGATCAGATTTAATCTGCAGTTAAGCTGTGAAGTTCTTTTTTTCCCCCAAATGAGGTTGTAAAACCAACATCATGCTTAAACTACTCTGTAATTTTTTCTTCCTTTTTCTTTCTTTCTTTCTTTAAAAACAAACAAACAAACAAACACGAACTTAAGTATTTCACAACTACAAAACAAGGAATCAGTTTGAGCATAGTAAATACTGACATCTGGTTTTCAACTATTTGCAAACTACATCAGCTGGACTGCAACTACCTAAATATAAAATTCAGATGAAGAAATGTTCAAGTATATGTAGGATTTCTTAGGGATCTTGACATTTTATTTACTGACCTCATGGTTTTTATAATAACATAACTTTTGCGATGATAGATAGAAATTAATTAAATATAAATAAATAAATATAAATTAATTGTGCTAATCCAGTGAAAGCCGCTAGATATCACACCCTCTTCTTCTCCAGTAGCTAGAAAATGTGTGCTGGTGTTAATTCCCCTTATGTGGATGTGTAACATGTTAAGTGTTGGACACTACTATGTCTTAATCAAACAGGACGTTAGTTAAGGAATCATATGCAAGGCTCTAACACTGAAGCTCACATCCCTCTTTCCTGTACTCCCTCTATTAATCACAGCATTAGTACAACTGAATCACTATCTCTTTATTTCTGTTACTATTAATTTAAGAACAGAACTGGTATTCTTGACTAATTTTGCATATAGCTTTTCCAGTGATATCAAATTGTGAAGGTCTCTGCCTTCAGGACTAGATTTTCATCCATGACTTGAAAATGAAATATCTAGAAATGAAGTAGTAATAATACACAAACACACAATCTGTTGTTAAAGTCCGTGGTGCTTCAGGGTATCAGGAGTCTTCTCTGCTTTATGCACATGGGTTACTTTAGTTAACAAGCCACAGAGGGAGGATGTGTATTATAAACTGCACCCTTGCCACACAAGGAATAGATTTCAACATCTTAGACTCACACTATGACACTCTAATAGCTTAAAAAAGACAATTACTGCATTGTTCAAGGAACACATAACTGGTCATCAAATCACAGTCCCTTGAGTCCATATTAATTCTCCATGGTATAAAATGCCACCCAGTAGTATTTTCTAGAACAACTGATTGCAAGGGCCTAGCCTTAGAGATCAAGGTCTTCATAAATGAAGATTTAATCAAATAACCAAAAGAAACTATATTTTTAATGTCCTTTTTGCGGCATTTCTATCATGTTATACTTTGAACGATATAGAAATTGTATACTGCACAGTCTGCTTATCTGTAGCTTACCCAGTGAAATATTATTAGTTTTCATATCTATAACTTTTACTGTTTTATCTTTGACAAACTCTGAAATAGTACACCAGTGACATTTTAAAAAATTAGCCTTCTGTGTTTAAAGACCCCTCATCATTTTCATCTATCATTGTTCTGGAAATGTCACATTGATTTTATCCTCTTTGCAATAAATGGTAACATCCAAAAAAAAAAAAAAAAAAAAAAAAAAAAACAAATAACAGTCTGACACTTCAAAATCAGCTGCCATTCTTGCACAGAGTGAAAATAAATAAAAGGACAATTTTCTTGAAGGACAGGAGAGGGGAAAAAGTGTGCAAGAGAGTATTAGAGAGAAGAAAAGCTTTGTCTTTTTCTGGAAATACTGACAGCACCCCATGTAGAAGGAACAATGAATAGTGGGCTATTTTATTTTATTTTATTTTATTCCTTCAGATGTGTTAAATAAACTGCAAACCTGATGCTGACCAGTGAAGATGCTTGTTCACTTATCTTAAAAGTATTAGTAAAAAATCCTCCTATATATAGAGACTAATACACTGAAAATAATAATTATAATAATAATAAGTTTTAAAAAATGCCTTTTCTCTTCTCTCAGTTCACTAGTCACTAAGCTAAAATCTGATGCTAAATTAATTTTTTAGGTATTTGTCATTGGCCCCACTGACTTCAACTTTCTGTGCCTAATGGCACAGCAACCATGTTCTGGACAGTCTGAGAAAACAGGGCTGAGCCACACAACTGTCTATAGATCAGTTTTGTTTACAATCTCTCTGATATTGTAACATCATCTTTTGTATCATTGGATGTTGTATCAGCTGCCTTTATGTGCATGCAGATGTGAAAAGACAATGGGAAGTGAAAAGCGAAGGTCCCAACATGCAGAATTTGTCGAATTTGCGGACTTCTTAAGCTATGCAAAAAGTGATAAAAATACCTAAAATGGTTTGAAAATGTAGGGAATCCAAGGAAAGTCAAGAGGGAAGACCTCAAGAAAGGAAGAGAACAAGTTTATTGATTTTGATTTGTCTTCATAACCTTACTGAAAATAAAAATCTTACTGAAAATAAAAGGTTTTTCTTTTTGGATGTTTTCATAACTTTTCATACTATGACAATGGTGAGAAAAATCCACTCCTTTTATCCTATCAAGATTTTTTAGATCCTGTAAAAAGTAAAAATAAAAAAAATAGCAAGCAAGCAAGCAAGCAAACAAACAACAATAAATCAAAACTGTTTTCTTGGTAGGCTTTGAAACTTGGACAAAAACATGATTTTAATTTAGCATTACATCCTTATTAGCAAAGCATGTAAACACTCACTTAATTTTAGGCAATTGTTTAAATCCTATTCCAGTAGTACTTAATCGAGTACTAAACTTAAGTATGTGTTTAAACACTTTGATGATTTGAAGCCTAAACAATGGGAGAAGTAATGACTTACAGAGATTACTCTGCACTAGGAAATAATGATTATTGAAGAAGGGACACTATGGTACTCCTTGCCCCATTTCATGGTAAAAGAAAGTGGCTTTGGATTGCTTTCATGTTTTTCTACAGATTTTCATCTAGATTAAAATAAAATAACACCAACACAGGGAAAGCATCCTTTGGAAATTTTTGAAGATACAAATTAATAATGAACCATACAATATTTCAATTTGTAATCATGATTTATGGAGGTAGTAGATACTGCAGTAAAAATGCATTTGTCTGTCATGTACATGAGCAATAAGGCCACGGCATGAACGATGAGCTATAAAACAGGATCATAACAGGAAGAAGGCTTTAATATACATATTATTTAGATTAAGATATAACACAGCAAGACACTTTTTCCCCTCTTAAACTGAGTATTGCATGTATAATAAACAACTGATGGAATGATTTTTTAAGTGCTTTCATGTAGAAAGAATATTTAGATAAGTATCTAGTGTGAATGGAAATGAATGTTCCTCCTACCTGATTCAGCTGTGAAGCAATTTTTAAAAAAAATCTAAATATTTGTAATGCTCATGAGAAAACACCTATATGGGACATGTTTCTATCTGCAGGGCAATAAGAGCTTTTCTGATTTAATTTCACTCACTGAACTATGGTGTGACAATAACAAAGAAAACTAAACATCATAGTATTGAAAATAAGAAAGATCAGAATTACTGAATAAAAGCACATGCCAAACAGAACATAAACAATTTGGGTTCATGGCCTAACTCACTCAGTAACTGGAAGAGTCAGAGAAAGTCTCTGAGGTCAAACTCTTCCATAGAACTTCACTAGATTGTTTCTTTCTCTCTTCTTGAAACCTCTAATATGTGATATGGAAGGATTAGGTATACCATTAGACAAAGGTCTATCACTGCAGTTTTTGGATTCCACAGTAGAATATATGGAAAATAAAATCAATATTCAGGAGATGTAAGAGGTGAAAATAATATTATAAAATGTATTAACTAAAGGTAAATGAGGTAAATCTGACCTTGACATTACTATTTAAACCAGAAGTGTTAAACAAATAGGTATTTAAGGTATCATTAGTCACTTTCTTTCTTTTCTTTTCTTTTCTTTTCTTTTCTTTTCTTTTCTTTTCTTTTCTTTTCTTTTCTTTTCTTTTCTTTTCTTTTCTTTTCTTTTCTTTTCTTTTCTTTTCTTTTCTTTTCTTTTCTTTTTTCTTTTTATTTTTATTTGTCTTGTTAAATGACTATCTACACCAGAATAACAAAACTCTCTTTCCTAATCTAGTTGGATGACACCAACAATCAATTATATCTGGATACTGTTTAAATTTTACTTCATATATCCAGGTGTGCACAATGTTGCCTACATTTCTGTGGGAAAACAGAGGCTGTACATATTAAAGTATGTATCCTAATTCTCCTTTACATTCTCAGAAAGGATACGAAAGGAGGAGAAGGAGAAGAGAAGGAGAAAGAGAGAGACAGGGAAAGGCAGAGGGAGAAAGAGATGGAGAAGGAGAGTGTGGGAGAAAGGGAGACTGAGGAGGAAGGGGAGGGGAAGAGGGAGAGGGGGTAAGAGAGGGAGAAGTAGATGGGAAAGGAAAACACAAATGAAAATGAAAATGATGTCTGAACAATTGAGGGGCCTTTGATGACATAATTGCTTTAGTAGAAGAAGGAAGATCCAAAGAATCATTGTTAAAATCTGTCTGGACTTCAGTATATTCTTGATCAGGTCCTCCAGAAAATCCTTCACTCTAAATTTGAAATATGTGGATTTGAGTATTGGATTGTATGATGGATAAGAAACTGGTGTGGTATCACACTCAGAGAGCTGTGGTCAATGACTCAACCTCCAAATGGAGATCAGTGATGAGTGGTGTCCTTAAGGGTTAGTGCTGGAACTGGTGCTGTTTAACATCTTGATCATCAACAGTGGGGTCAAGTAAACCCTCAGCAAGTTTTTTCATAACGCAAAACCATGAAATTCATTTGCCATGCTTGAGAGATGGGATGCTGTCTGGACAGACATGAGGTTCAGCGAAGTCAAGCAGCATGCCTTGCATGTGAGATAAGATGATCCCCACCAACATCTGCTCCTCTGCTTTGTGCTGATGAGACTTCAGAAGGAGTGTTGTGTCTAGTCCTCACAACAGCGGAGATATGGACTTTTTGAAGCACATTCAAAATAAGGCCATAAAAATGATCCAAGGGATTAATCATTTCCCCTTATGAGGACAGGCTGAGAAATCTGGAGCTGTTCAGTCTGGAGAAGGCTCCAGGGACAACTGACAGTAGCCATTCAGTATCTAAGGAGGGCCTGTAGAAAGAAGGGAAGTGACTCTTTAGCACCCTCTCTTGTGATAACGTAAAATGGCTTCCAACTAAAATGCATGAGGTTTAAATTGGATGTAATAATTTTTGTTTGTTTGTTTTTACAGTATGTGTAGTGAAGTGCAGGAACAGGCTGACAAGAGATGTGGTGGATGCTCCTTCAACATATTCCAGATCAAGCTGCAACTCTGAGCAACCTGACCTATAAAGAAAAGGAGAGAGAGAGAGAGAGAGAGAGAGAGAGAGAGAGAGAGAAACAAACTATATATTTCTCCTGGTATGGATTAGAATCACGGCATCATAGAATCACCAAGGTTAGAAAAGACCTTCAAGATCATCTAGTTTAACCATCCACCCACCACCAGTATTTCCCCACTAAACCATGTCCCTTAGTATCACATCTAAACATTTCCTGAACACTTCCTGGGATGCTGACTCAATCACTCTGGAGCAACCTGCTCCAATGCATTACTATTCTCTCAGAGAAAAATAATAATAATAATCCTAATTTCCAGTGTGAACCTCTCTCTCCTGGCACAATTTAGGGCTGTCTCCCCTAGTCCTTTTTGCAGTTACCTGGGAAAAGAGACCAGCTCCCACCTTGACACAACCTCCTTTCAGATAGTTGTAGAGAGTGATAACATTTTGTCACTAATAGAAAAATTACAAAACCATGACACATTTTTCCTGAGCCTCCTCTTCTTCAGACTGAATAATCCCAGCTCCCTCAGCCTTCCCCCATAAGGCCTGTGCTCCAGACCTCTCACCAACTCTTCATTGCAATTCTTTGAATACACTCCAGGGCCTCAGTGTGTTCTTTGTAGTGAGGGGCCCAAAACTGAACACAGTACTCAAGTTGCAGCCTCATCAGTGCTAAGTATAGAGGGATGATCATGTCCCGGCTCCTACTAGCAACATTATTTTTTGTACAAGATATCATGTCATTGGTCTCCTTGGCCACCTGGGCACAGTCCTCACAAATGTTCAGCTAAAAGTTGACCAAAATCCACAGGTTCATTTCTTCTACAAAGTCTTCCCTTCCATCTGCTCTGCCCAAACTTGTAATGTTGCCTGGGACTGCTGTGGTCAAAGTGCAGGACCTGACACTTGGTTTTGTTGAATATCATCCCTTGGCCTCAACCCAGGCCCTGTACAGATCTCTCTGTAGGGCCTTCCAGTCCCTAGGGTGATCAACACTTCCTGTAAACGGTGTCATCTGCAGACTTACAGAGGGCACACTTCATCCCCTCACCCAAGTCACCAATAGGTATTGAACAGAACAGGCCCCAGTAGCGACCCCTGGGGATCACCATTTGTGACTGGCTGCCAGATGGATTTAACTTCACTCACAACCTCCCTCTGGGCTCAGCCTTCCAAATAGTTTTTTACCCTGCAAAGAGTGTATCTGTCCAAGCCACAGACTGTCAAATTCTCCAGCAGATACCATGGGAGACACTGCCACAAACTTTGCTTAAGTCCACGTAGGCTATGTCAACAGCCTTTTCCTCCTCCACTAAGTGGATCACTTGATCAGGTGATCAGGTTGATTAAGGATTTGGCTTTCATGAACCAAGACAACAACCAGGGAAAAAGCTGTTTCTCACTTTAGTTTTATACAGCACTTGCAGGAACAAAGACTCCATATTTGAGACCAGCAGATGCTACCATAATAATTAACATAAAAAATTAGAAGCATTTGAAATTGCCTGGCTTCTGTGTGCTTTTTTTTTTTTTTTTTTTCATCAGTTGTTGATATTCATAGGGGACGTAAGTGAAGCTTAAGAACTATCAGGTTTCTTCTTGAATATCTCACAAAGGCATGAACCTTATAAAGAAATTATCTTAATCATATCATCAAAAGAAAGGGCTTGAAATATGATCTCAGATGAAAACTTTGAAGGAGAGAAGCAATGCTTAAATTCCTCAGCTCTCAGGCCTTGGAAATTACAGCCATGACTCTACTTCCCAGACTCTGAAAGGAATAATAATTACTACTTGCAATTTATCAAGGTGCAGGTTTCACTGGAGGAAATATCTTATTTAATATAGGAGCTGAAATTACACAATTAGAGGGTTATTAAGTGACAGCAGGAAGAGTGAGCAAGGAAAACAATGGAGCAAATCTGAGGAAAAAGTGACAAACTCATAACAACTCTGCAAGCCATCCTCTTTGATGATCTCTTTATCTGTCAATATCTTACACTTCTGCAGCAGACAGTTCTTGATAGGACATTAACCCAAGCCAGTAATGAAATAGTTGCAGAAAAGTAAGCAGAAGTGTAAGGTAAAGAAACTGAAACAGAAGTAGAATATACAACCTGATAAACCACTCTGCTGGTGATTTTTCTAGAGAGGAATGGAGTTGATATGGATTTGCCTCCTGCACATGTCACAATTTTTTATTTATTTATTTTTTTTTTGGCAGTACTGTAACAGAATATTTTTATATATGTTTTTGAAGAGAATTGTAACTAAAGTACCTGCTAATTAAAAGTTTGACTTTTATCTTTGCTCATCTTATTGAAAAAAAAATAAGAAAAAAAAATGAGACAGCTGTTTCAGAGTATTACTGCCCCTTGGTTAACATACAGAACTTGATTCCTACTTCACAGAAAATATGAAGTTAGATGATGGGGGAAGTGGATAAAACAAGGCTCACCAGAGATGAGCCTAGGAGAGCAGTGCTGAAGCTGGGGATGAGGCATATGTCTCAGCTGAAGTACATCTACACCAATGCATAGTTGCAACATAGGCAGCAAACAGGAGGAGCTGGAAGCAGTTGTGCAGCAGGCAAACTATGAGTTAGTTTCTATTATTGGAACATGGTAGGACCACTCCCATGAAGCACAGCACTGAAGTGCTGTGGTGGATGGTTACAAGCTCTTTAGAAAGGATAGACAAGGAAGGGTGGTGGTGTGGCTCTGTATATTAAAGAGTGTTTTGACATTGAAGAACTTGTGTTTTGGAATGATAAAGCTGAATGCATGTGGAAAAGGAAAAGGGGGAAAGGCTGTAAGGTGACTTCTTGGTGGGGGTCTGTTATAGACCACCTAATCAGAATGAAGAGTTGGATGAGGAATTCTGTGAAAAGCTTGAGCAAGTTGCATGATCACCAGCACTCATTCTCTTGGGAGATTTCAACTTCCCTGATAAATGCTGGAAATACAATACAGTGCAGAGGAAGCAGTCCAAGAGGCTTCTAGAGTGTGTGGAAGACTGTTTCCTTATGCAGCTAATACAAGAGTCTAGCAGGAGTGGAGCCCTGCTAGACCTGCCCTTCACTAACAGAGAAGGAGTGGTGGGAGACGGGCTGGGAACTGTCTTGGGCAGTGCAATCATGAAATTATATAGTTCTCTACTCTTGGTGATGTCAGAAGGGTGATCAGCAAAACTGCTGTCTTGAACTTCAAGACAGTGGAATTTGATCTGCTCAGGATGCTTGCAGCGTGAGCCCCTTGGGAGTCACTCCTTAGGGATTTTGGGGTCCAGGAAGCCTGGATGCTCCTCAAGATAAAAATCTTAAAGGCACAAGAACAGGCTGTTCCTGAGTGTCATAAGGCAAGCCAGAGGGGAAGAAGACCAGTGCGGATGAACTGGGAACTATTGCTGCGAAAAACTGGGAGATTTTCTGGTATATTTAGTTCACAAATTTCCTGCATCTTTGCTTAGTGTTAAGCATTTTCAGTGCAGTTCCCTGCACTGAATTAATTGAATAACTGCAAAAAACAAAAACAAAAAAAAAAAAAAAAAAACAAAAAAAAAAAAAAAAAAAACTTTAGACAGTGTTATGCTTTATGAACAAGACTCTGGGGCTGCTCAGTATGGGTTAAACCAGTGACAGAATGTTATTTATGACAAAGATATTAAGGTATCTATTATGAACCACTGACCATCAAATTACTCACTGTTTGTCATACTATTTTTAATTTACATGGTGCAAGGGGCTTAAATGTCAGCATCTCTGTGATAACATAGACTCCAGTGTCTTTAATTAATTCTTCATGTTCATGCTATGGTTATTTAGAATTTGCTGAAACCCCAAGAGTCATTTATATATATCCATATATTTTATATATATATATATATATATTTTTTTTTTTTATTGTATCTTTGCGGTATGAACTTTAACAAAACATCTATAAAGAGGAAATAGGAATGAACACTATGTCACATAAAGCAGAGCAAAGAAGGAGGAAAGGTAGGAATAAACTCCAAACAGATTTCAAAGTTTCATCATTTTTAGGCTAGAGTTTGTGATTTTTCTATTAGTTTCTTCAGGAGCAGAGGTGAATGGTTAGTAGGAAGTAAACTGTGGATGACATTCTTCACATAAATTCATTTCTTATTCACACAAGAATTACATTCATATTTCTTAAAAACATAGCTAACTAAATCTGAAAGGAGCCTATCTACTTGTATACAATATTCTTATTTTATAAATCTGATGTATGCCTGAATTCCTTGAACTGGTCATTCAGTCTGTTGACTATTGTGAACAAGATGATAAGGAAATTCATTTTACTAGTTTTCTTTCACAAGTATAGAGACTCATTACAGATCTAGAATGAAGGTGAACAATAGACAGTCAGTGAAGCCCTATCAGTGATAGTAGAGGCTGTCCTGGGCTTCCAAATATGTCCTCCTGGAGTCACCAAGGTAATGACTTTCTACTCTTGTTCAAATCATATCTTGTTTTCTTCTGGTTTGCAATTGCTAATGAGTGATAGTTTTAAGTGGGAAACAGTCATCAAGAACAGGATGCATAATTTAAGTAAAGGAAGTTGTAAACAAACTCAAGAATATGACAAAGCACTTAGAAAATGTTTATCTAGAGCAAACTGGAAAACACTGTGTCTAAGAAACTCCAGAAGTGAAGCAAATTGGAATTCAGTCTCATATAGAATCATGGAATTGCTCAGGTTGGAAAAGACCTTCAAGATCATCAAGTCCAATCACAACCTAACCAACCTTCCCTAACACTAACAACCCTCCTCTAAATCATGTTCCTGAGCATCACATCCAAATGATTTTTAAACACATCCAGGGATGGTTACTCAACCACCTCCCTGGGAAAACTGTTTCAGTGCTTAACAACCCTTCCAGTAAAGAAGCTTTTCCTGATATCCAGCCTAAACTTCCCCTGGTGAAACTTGAAGCCATTTCCCCTCATATAATATTACTGAAGTGTGGTGGTGTATGTTTTTGTTTGATTGATTTTTGGTAAAGAGTAAGCTAAAAAAGATGTGAAATATATGAAATACTGTCAGAGTTGTCTGAGATCCAGTACTTGATTATGAGGGTTATTTGAGAGACATTGGAAATGCTATGCAAGTTTTCTGCTAGCGCAGATAGCAGAGATGGAACTGTGCTTTCTTAAAAGTGCAGGACTGGTGTCTCATAATGGTCTAGCAAAGTGGCATTAAAACATCCTATGTTTCAAAAGTCTAGATGGATTCATAATGTATGTGTGTGCACCTATTTCAGTCAGTAAGCAAGATAGGGAAAAGGGCAGAAATAAAATATGTTATGCATTTGACAAAGCCATATATGAGCTTTAAAATCTTAAGAATTAAGATTTTTCTTAAGTATTCTTAAGGAAAACAAAACAAAACAAAATGAAATGCTGTGCTACTACACAAGGCCTTGACAAAGCCTTGTGGGAGATAAAATCCTGAATAAAAGGTGATAGTTATCCTAGAGATAAAAAATGAATAACAATCAATATGGTTGTTATTTCTCATCATCTTTAAGACTGGATTGTCTGCTTCTCAGAAACTGTGAAACAGTCTATAGCTTTTCCAATATTTCATGTTTAATTGTAAATACAGACATTTGTGAAATATTGCAAATGCATAAATAGGGCCTCGTGTGGTTATTATATTGAAATTAAACATTTATGTTACAATTGCAATGATGCAGTTTAGTAAGATAAAACACAACAGTCTAGAAAAATCTGTGAGTTGATGATATGTTCATCTGTACCAGAAGTCAGATCAGTGGGAAACTGACTACACTCTGCTCAAAGGCCTGGGAAGAAAAACTGATAGTCTGAGTTTAAGGTTTTACCTGAATTTGGTATTGAACTCTGACTAGATAAAAAACAAAAATAAAAAACAAACAAAAACCCTCAAAGGCCATTGTACACAAACCAAGATAAATCACATCTCTTTTTTACACACTCATGGGATTTTCAGCACAAGTTATACCACCAGAGCAGTTTAGGTCTAAACTGATAAGCTGGGTCTTGAGTCCTCTCATCTGAAGTGTGTATTTCCCTCTTTCACATTATACGCTGATATTTTACTGTCTCCATTATGTGGAACAGTTGGAATTCCCACTGCAGCAGCTGGGACTGCCATTTTCTGTCTTTAATTACAATGCAGCTAGGCTACTTTTTCCTCTTGAATCTGTGTGAGAAAGCATGTATGTGGACAAGAGGAGTTATAGCTTAGGCCAAGGTGTGAGGCACACAATGGGCTCATTTCATCTGGGAAGGATTCTCTTGCCTCCCACATGTTAAGCTGAGGAGGAATAACATCAGAACCAGGTGAAATGTTATTAGTCAACATTTCCCACATCATATAATCATTGAATCATAGAATTAATCAGGTTGGAAAAGACCTTAAAGATCATCAAGTCCAACTGCAGCCTAACCATAATACCCTAACTCTAACAACCCTCTGTTAAATCATATATCCAAGCTCCTCATCCAAACAGCTCTTTAAACACATCCAGGGATAGTGACTCAACCACCTCCCCGGAGAACCTATTCCAGTGCTTAACAACCCTTTCTGTAAACAAGTGTTTCCTAACATCCAACCTAAACTTACCTTGGTGTTACTTAAGGCCACTTCCCCCTCATCCTGTCACCTGTCATCAGTGAGAAGAGACTTGCCCTGCTTTCACTGTAAGCACCCTTCAGATACTGGAAGAGAGCAATAAGGTCTCCCCTCAGCCTCCTTTGCCCCAAACTAAGCAGCCCCAGCTGCCTCAGCCTCTTCTTACAGGACTGATTTTCCAAGCCCTTCACAAGCCTTGTTGCCCTTCTCTGGACCTGCTCCATACCTCCTTGTCCTTTTTTTGCACTGAGGTGCCCAAAACTGAACACACTACTTGAGGTGAGGCCTCATCAGTGCCGAGTACAGGGGCAGGATGACTTCCCTAGTCCTGCTCACCTCACCATTCCTGATACAAGCCAAGATGCCATTGGCCTTCTTGGCCACCTGGCACACTGCTTGCTCATATTCAGCCAACTGTCCATACTGCTGGCTCATATATCAAAACAGTAGCAATTGTTTTAGCCACTTTGTTCTCAAAATAGAAAGTTAAATAAGATCAGCTTCTAGTTTCAAGTAAGAAACGCAAAACAGACATTCTAAGATCAGCTTCTCAATTTTCTTCCCATGTGAGAAGATGGACATCACAGATTTTCAATACCTTGACAATAGGAAATATGTAATATTTTTCCTGGATATGGTTAAAATAAAATGTAGATGTAGATTTGAGTCAAACACAGAGTATAGGCATAGCAAAATGTAGTTGATATTTTAGAAGATGAATTGTAAGTCTTATTTAATAAGATCTACAATCTTTGATTTTGTATGAATTTTAGAGTACAGTTTTAATGCAATGTACATCTATTTTGCAAATAATCATTAAAACTGCACTAGAATTTTTGTGGGTGTCTCAGTGCTGTGGTCTATCATTAACTCTGGTGTATTACCCTTTTGGTGAAGATTCTTATCCTCTTCCTATCACCAATCACTGTCTAGAAATTTTGGAAATTATTTAAAATCTTTGTAGTTCTTTAGAAAAAATAACATGAATATCCCACTATGAATGTTTTCCTTTGCCATTCATATAATAATTATTCAAAAATTCTGGTCACTTGAGAAAGTGCTGAAAGAACCATCCACTTATTTCTCCTCTTGAAATCCAAGTATATCCAACTTCCCTGCTGTTGATTTGCCTACTAACAATTTCTATTAACTTGCCATATTCCCAGGCCAGCAAATTTCTTATTTTTTTCTCATTCTTTGTGTTTCTTCTTGCAACAAACTGAAAACTCTCTCCATACTTTGGTGGATGAAGAGACCATCCATAGAGGAATTCCAAACAAACTGGGAAGGGCTGGAGTACTGCCATAGATCTAGATGAATATTCTCTCTAAAGTGCAGTAATGGGGCTTACAGTTCAAATGCTGGGGATGCAGGAAGAAGTTAAAAGTGTGGAAAGCTAAAGCAAGGGAATGGCTAGAGCTGAAGCGTGTGAATAGAAAACTTGCCATTTTAAAACAACATGTCTTCACCACCAGTAACTGAAATCTCAGTCTTGGTATAAAGAGAGGAAAAGAGAAAAGCAAACAACATGTATATAAAAATATATGTGTATATATATATATATACATAAATATATATGTGTGTGTATGTATATATTCTTTTCAGTATTCTTTTGTACCAAAATTACTTCCAGAAACAGTTACCATGCCTCAAGGGATGGCAAATGCCTTCTGTCATCATTTGCATTCACACCAAAACCAAAGCTTATCCCATCGAGTAAGATTCACTTTTTTAATTTCCTCAAAGTCAAAAGGAATTATGTGTCCTTAAAACAAGCCAATTTTTCTCTAGTTTCTTTCTAGAAACATCACAAATATGCTTACACACACAAACATGCAGGTTTCTAGTTTCGTTGTAGGCATCCACTTTATGAATAACTGTTTCTGTAAGTAAACAAGCTGCACCAACTGCAGCATAAAATGAGCTTAATAACAACTGAGATCAAAATGAGCCAAGATAGTAGAGGAGAATAGTGGGGGATCATTCCTGAGACTGTTTGCCCCTGAAGGGAGAATTATTATTATGACCTTGTACCACCGAGCGGGCATGTGCTCCTAGCTGGATCAAATGTAGGCCTTGGCAAAGCTCTGTGCCTGGGAATGTGGTTGCAGTATCTAGGTTTTAACACTACTGGAAGTGTTGCTATGGGCACTGAGGCACAGGAGCCAAATACAGGGGAAGGGAAATAATGAAAAATGCTGATTAGGAGCTCAGAGAAAGGAATGGAACATTTGTGCTCAACAATAAAATGTAATGCTCTGTTAATCTGTTTCTTGGCTGTCTGTATACCGTAAGCATTTTCATATACTTTCTCTATATTACTATATAAGTTATTAAACACACTTGTTCTCTATGGGATATTTAATATCCTCCTCTATTCCCTGTTTAGCTACCTATATATACCCTTCTCAAAAACCCCAGACTTTTAAAATGTATTTTTAGTAAGACTAGCATATATTCATGCTGTAGGAAATATAAAAAACAAACTCCTATGCTGATTGCTTTGGTGAACAGATATTAATTAAGACTCCTAGATGCACTACAGACAGGAGAAAATATTTCCTATTACATCACCCATGTGGTATTCTTAACCTTTCTTCCCCGTAGCAGATGATAGATTGTACTCATAATTAATTTTCAAATGGGTTTCCCCAAACAATATCAACTTTTTTGAAACATTCTGATTTATGTCATTTCCTTTCATGTACCTGTGACTCTCACGAGTTTTTGACACTGCCAAAAAGTGAGCTGATATATTTAAATTATAATAATAATAATGAAGCTACAGTCATTTAGTTGTTCATACAACAGAGAACTCTCATGAAATTAAATATAAACTTTTTAATCAGAAGTAGCATGCACTTTTAGAAGTAGTAGGACTTTTGATCAGAAGTAATTCAAAACTTCTAGCCATGTCAGACTCCTTTTTACAATTGAAAGTCTCTTCTTCTTTACAGCACATCTTTCTTTCTCCCCTTTTTCTTCTATGATCAATCACTTTATAGTTATGCTAAAACAAACAAACAAACAAACAAATAAACCACATTCATATTAAAAATACAAATGGAGATGAAGGGGTAGAGAGTTGTTTTTGATACCATAGTTTTCACCACATGGAATTCTGATGAGAAATCATCCACAACTATTATTCATTTTGTATACAACTCTCTCTTCCTACTCCCTTCATGAACATGTACATATGTATGTTATACATGTATATATATATATATATATGTTCCCTACATGAACATATATAAAAGATGCAAAAGTAACTTTGCAGGATGCTTTTAGGAACCCTAATCTCTCAATAAACTAAATAGACAAAGTTCTTACCCATTCACGCTCTAGCAAAAACCTAATTGTAGTAATGGGTTAGTGTTAAGTAAACTGGGGAGAACTGCTGAGAACTGATTTATCCCTATTTTTTTATTTCCCTATCCTTTCATTAGGAATGGAAGGTATCTTCCCTCTTGCTCAAACAGTCCTGATGTGGAAACTTAGTATTTTATATAATATAGTTGATCTTAGAAAATAAAGTTTATTATGTTCTCCTACTCTGACACACTTTAGTCATAATCTGTTGAATGAAATGTGACCACATATTAATTAATAAGGAGATGTATATAAATTTCTTCTCTTTCTCCTGGTCCTGTGGTTTTTGCATCTGCATAAGTTTCACTGGACAGCAATTCTGCTAAGTCATTCCAGAATCACAACTATAGAGTTAAAAATACCAGAAGGCAAAGCGGAAGAAGTAGACTGAAGAAGGAGAATTTGTGAGAGGAATGAAAATGCATACATTCTTCTGAGCAAAGGTGTGTATATAAAAACTGAAATAACAATTATATTAGCTAATCTAGCCTTGGAAACCTGTGAGACTGTAGATTAAAAACAAATACAGACCCTGATAACTTTTCCAAAGAGGTGAGTTTATTTTAGCCATTCAGTATGCACAAGGACAGAATGAGAACGCTTAAAACCTTATTCTCCCCAAATGTTTAACCAGCCTCTCTCCACACCCACTTAGAGTGGCGAGACAGAAGAGAGGAACGACGGACAGAGGGAAAGTCGAGACATACAAATGCCATACAGTGCCACTATCAGGTGTTGCAGATTTAATCTCCCTGCTCAAAGCTCTTGATTTGATTTAGGATGGCAGTTGTTAAGAGCAGAAGGAGCTACTGGCACAAATGGCAGCCCTTTCAGCCAGCCATGCTTTCCAAATGTCCTGAATATTAAAAAAAATAAATAAATAAATAAAAAAAATTGGAGGGGGAAAAGGGACTGAAAGAGAGAAAGAGACTCAAAGACTGAACCTACTGAAGAGCAGTGGCTGCAGCTCACTCAGAGGAATTCCATTAAATGAACTCATCCGTCATCTTGCCTTTTATTGATGAGTGGCATTGCTTGGCGGCAAGTGACATGGCAGAATAAATAGCATCGGAGCCCTGGCTTCCTCTTCCATTGCACACAGAGACACACAAGCCCCAAAACAATGAGTCATTACTTATTACATCCATTATTAACTCAGCTCAGGCTCATTAGGCATGGAAATTGAGGAGGAAATAAATAAATAAATAAATAAATAAATAAATAAATAAATAATTGGGAACTAAGTAACACCAAGTAACCAAGTACCCATACATTTAGGGTAAATGTATGGCAAGAAGGGGAGAGGAAAAGGCAGTTAAAATCAGCTGCTCAACATTTATGACATTGTCAGATCCTAAGGGTCACAGGTAATTGATCACACGTTTTCCTTTTCTGATATGATTGCATTGAGGACCTTGAGGACCTCATTTTAGGGCAACAAAGCTAAAAACAAAAACAAAAACAAAACAAAAACAGAAACAGAAAACAAGAATTACAACATTAACTACAGCAAAACTTTCAGAATACAGTTTATCAAGAGTGATATAGTTCTATTAAGGTAATCACAGCTGGCCACCTTAAAAACAAAATAAAACAAAACAAAGAAACACTTTTTGAGAAATAAACCAAGTCAAATAAGCTATTTGGTTGTTCTGGGGCAACCAGGGCATCTTGTAATTCCTGTGTGTATCCCTATTTGTGACACTGTATTAATTTCATCTAATAATGTCTCAGAGTTAGATACTTAGACTAAGCTAATGTCTTGTCTAGATTTCCTTTGTAGTCAAGGGATGGCAATAATGTTGCTGTTGGATGATTCATCAAATCTTAAAAGAAAAGAAATTAAAGTAGATTAAATTAGCTGCTATATGTAGACTTTGACTGCATTGGTTTTACTAGCAAGGAAGACTATAACCCCAGCTTTGTTGGAGCTTGTACTTTCTGGACAGTGAAAGTTAAGTGAAGTGAGCCTAATTGTCTTAGGTCACATTTGAATATAGCAGCAACTGCATTTTGAATCTGTTTGGGGGGGAAAAATAATAATAATAGAAAAAATCACTTCATGCCTTTTCTGCTCTAGAATCAAATCCTGAAACATGTCTGCTTGCTAAAAATAATAATAATAATAATAATAATAAAACAATGAATAATATATATATATACCAGGAAATTCAAAAAAGATAGAAACACTACTAAATCAGTGGAGGATGAGTAAAACACAAGTAGAACTAAAACTGCATCAAACTGGTCTGCAGAGGTGTGTGGACCCACTCAAATAAAATGAGACAACTGTGAAGCAATTCCAGTAAAAGCCTACTGTCTGAATCAGTCAGTTTAGTCACTGGTTCAGATAAATTGAAAGTTATTCTGAACGTCTGCACCAAATTCAATCAAATTCAAGTTGCAATTTCTCTGAACTTCAGAAAGTTCTTTTAACCCTTCTTGGATAGACTTTGTGTCTTCATTTTCACTGCCTACTGACTTAAGGTTGAGATGAAAGGAAAAAATAAAAATAAATATAAAATAAAAAATAAAATAAAATAAAAGTATAAAATAAAATAAAAATCACTGAAGTATTGAAAAGGGATTTTGATATTCCAAGGGTTCGCCAAACAGAAGGGAAAACTGTTCTTTGAGATTGTCAAAGGAGTTCTGACAGCCTGTGAACTGAATGGACTCAGTCAAATTGATCCTCACTTTTGGGCACAAAATTACAGGTAAGTTTCTGAGTATCTATAGTACTTCCTAAATTGTCACAAAGCTGAGATCAGGGTTTACCTCATCTGTGCATTTAAATCAAATGAAATAAAACCCCACTACAAATAGCAATCAAAAATAATAAGTAATTGCACAGATTTCTGAAGTCATTTTTTTTTTTTTTCCAAATTGGTAATTTTTTAAATTTTATTTATTTATTTATTTATTTATCTTTCACTTATGTCTCATAAATCCTGAAATATACCCATGACTACCAGAAAGCAGATAGCTTGAGAAGAACTTCCTTACTTAAAAGTCTCGGCTGTCAGGATTAGTAAAAAGGAAACATCACTCCAATTTTCAAGAAAGGGAGAAAGGAAAACTCAGAGATCTACAGGTTGTGAGCATCATATCTGTGCCATTTAAGATCATGGAATAGATTGCATTGTAAGATATGTTAAGGTACAAGTGAGACAACAGAGTGACCCAAGACTGCTAATATGGCTTCACCAAAGGCAGATAAAGTCTGACAAATCTGGTGGCCTTCTACAATGTAGTGACAGCATCAGTGAACAAAGGAAGGTCATTTGATACTATCTGGACTTGTGCAAGGCCCTTGACATAGTCCTGCAGCACATTATTATCTCTGAATTGCAGAAATAATGATTTGATGACCGGACTAGTCAGTGGTTAAAAAGTTGTTTGGATGGTCCAGGTGGAGGCTGGTCACAAGTGATGTCCCTCAGGGGTCACTCTTGGGCCCAAGTGAATCTGATGAAGCTCAACAAGATCAAATGAAATGTGTCAGAGCAGCCTCAGATATGTGTACAGACTGGATATCACTATCCAGTGGATGAAGAGCAACCTTCCAGAAGACTTTGAAGTTCTGGTGGCTGAAAAGTTGGGCATGAGCCAGAGTTTTGCTCTTGCAGGCCAAAAAGCCAACTGTATCCATCCCAGGCTTCATCAGTAATGGGTGACCAGCAGAGAGGAGGAGATTAACGTCCTTCTCTGCTCAGTCTTTGAGTGGCACCATCTGTACCACTGCATTCAGATCTGGGGTTGCCAACACAAGAAAGGTATGGAGCCACTGGAGCAGGAACAAAGAGGAGTCATGAAGATGTTCAGAGGGCTGGAAGAAAGCCTCTGCTGTGAAGAAAGATTGAGGGAGTTTAGTCTGAAGAAGGCTCTGGGAAGACCTAATTGTGGCCTTAAGGTATTTAAAGGTTTATAAAGTTTATAAACAGGAAGTAGAGGAATTTTTTACACAATTTGATACTAATAGAATAAGAGTTCCCCATTTAAACTAAAACAGGGAAATGTAATTTAGATGTTAGGGAACAACTTTTTACACATAGTGGAGTGAGGCACAGGAACAGCTTGTCCAGAGAAGTGGCGGACTACCCAATCCATGGAAGCTCTCAAGGTCAGGTTGAATGGGATTCTGGGCATCCTGATCTAGTGGCTGGTAACTGTCCATAGCAGGAAGGTTGGAACTAGATGATCTTTAAGATTTCTTCCAACTTAAGCCATTCTATGATTTGATGTTTTATTTCCTCTTGAGGTTTACTGGGAACAGGCAGTAGTAGGGAGCAGAACAATATTCCTTCCAAGTTCATCTTGGCAAGAACATGTGTATGTAAATTAAGATCTCTTCTTCTGCTAATTAATTCTGCAAGGAAGCATAAAAGAAAGTTGTGTTACTTGACAGCTGCCCTAAATATCTGAGTGTCAGAGCCAGTTAGCACATTACACTGATTGTATCCTCTCAGCTCAGATTCAGAAATGGTTGCTACCTTATGCAAGAGTTAACAGAACAGAAAGTTTGGAATTTGTCCTCCCTTGTACAGGAATTCAACTGATGTCTTCCATATTGTTTATATCCTGATACAGAAAAAGTAGACACATTAATAGGATTTCTTTAAACATACTTCATTAAACAGAATAGAAAATGTCTCTTTCATGTTTCTCTTTTCTCTGTCTTCAATTTTAATGTTTTCTGTTCTTTATGAAAAATAAAACAGGGAAGGAAAGCATAAGCAAACAACTATTTAGGATACTGTGATAAATCTTTCTTCAGTTTGTTAGGTTGCAGTGAGTTTTATTCACATGCACAAATAAATATTCTTACATAAAAATATATTTAAATAATTATTTACAATACAAATTAAAATACTTAGGCACTATAACAATAGACACTACTCTTAATCTCTGAAAGCAAAATTTTTTAGATTCCTTCAGTAGAAATAAAGATGGGGAATTAACTGTACAAGATGATGTTCTGAGTCAATTGCCCATATTTAGCCTATCTTTCTAGGCAGACAGGAAAATATGCAGCCATAAGCATTTCATGTGAGTTTATGGTATCTTTAAGAGATAATGAAGTCAACTATATTGTTAAAAACTAACAAACAAACAAACAAAAAACAAAACATATATGTATTTTTTTCTAATACTTTAGATTGTATTAAAAAGCAAGGAAAAAGTACATGCAAGTAATGTTATTTATTTGCTTTTCAATTAATTCAATGGAATCTACTATAAACATTAAAGCACATTCTCTTTTCAAATATATAACTCTTGAAAAAATAGCATTTTGAAACCTTCTTTCCATCAGAAATATGTGAAAAATACAGAAACTCTTAATTAGCTCAAAAAAATTAAAAATCTTTCAAGTAAACTGGTTTCGTAAGTGCTCAAGCAGTATCACTAACCTTCCTACCATCTACCACTTTTAGAACCTACTGTGGGAAATCATTGCTCATAAGTTACAGCACACAGTAAAATCCACAGGAGACTTATGGATGATCATCCTCTCTCGCTCAAAGTATTCATCTCTGAGAATGCAGTCCTGTAATAAGCTTTAATTATTCATCAGTTTTCACTTCACTTGAATCCACTCCAGGGCCAGGCTAAGGGGTGGGATTCATTTCACCTTGCATTAAGTTTCTGTAGAGTAGAAGCATAAAGGAGTCCATACTTCAGTCTTCCTTCCCATTAATAAAGAGTAATAGGAACATTCAGGGCACAATTCAGTGACCTATTTTTGACTTGCACCCTAGGACTAGATGAATTGTGCCTTAAATGTGCTTGATTCTCCATCGATTACAAAGCCTCAAGTAACTGGCTCAGATGTCAACAGCTACATTTGGGCAGATGAATCTCACCCAGGAGGTTTACATTTTATTTAATGACTTTGCATTAAGGTATCAGTGACAAGGCTTATAAGAAAATGCAGTCAAAGGAAGATCATCTTCCCCTGCTTGTGGTACAGTGATATTTTGTGCTAATGTTTTACAACGGTTGTTCAATGCTTGCATCTTTGCATTGTCTGCAGTAGCGAGGGGGCTGAAGGTATCATATCAACCTGTCTCAACTCTATCAGTAGATGCCATAGTGGTAGGTGTCATCATTTTGTACAATATGGCAGTAGGTGAGGTTAGCTCAGCAGCAGAAGCAGCAGTAAGAGACAGATGCAAAATCAGTAGCTGATGATTTTACATAAGAGGAGGGAATGTAAAATCAGAAGTTTTAAACTGGGGAGTGGCCTAAATTTAACAAAGAAATTCATGTCAGAGTTTATGCTAGAAAATTGAATGATTTTTTTTAATTTTTTTTTTTTTTTTTTTTTTTCTGTTTCAAACTAAGATTATGATTAGCAGAGCAGAAGAAACTATGAACATTTTAAAATAATCTTGCTTTAAACAGAGATTCATGGCATCTTGAATGCAAGGTATACAAATATTTGTATCCTGCACTTTACTGAATGTTTACTGATTGGAACAGTCTACAATCTTAAATACAAAATAAATTTTGTAGTGATGTTTTTAAGTGATGTTTCTTCAGGGAAAAAAAAAAAAAGATAACAAAAAATGTGTTCCAAAGAGTAAGTTTTTTGTTTTGTTTTGTTTGTTTGTTTGCTTGTTTGTTTGATTTCTTTTTTTTCTCCTGAGATTAATTTTAATTCATTTAAATATAATATCAAAATTTGTAAGAGAATAATATATATATTCATTAAAGATGTAACTTTCTATTTCCCTTTCTTTTCTATCTATCTGCCCCCCCCCTTCCCCCTGTTCTATTTAACCTTTCGTCCTATGAGGAATAGAAAATAAAAATAATGGAAAAGTGAAGGAGAAGAAGACACACTGCAACATCATTTTCTATTCTTTCATATTTTTTTCTTCTTTTTCTTTTTTCTTCCCCATCTTTATTTGAAAATGTAAAAGTGAAAAATTGAAATAAGCCAACTTCCAATAGAAAAAAAATTGAACACAGATTTCTGTTGGCTCCATTGTTGCTTGATAAAGGTTAAGCACGTGCTAAACTTTAATCATATGCTCCCAAGGAAATCTCAGTAAAACATCCATTTTCATGCAGAAGGGACCTTGAAAATTTCCAATTTAAAATGTTTGCATACATATTTCTAAGTAAGCTATTTCACAGTGTTCCTTCATAGCATTTAAGATTCTGTGCTGTTATATGAAACATCCCCCTCTGAACCCTGTCGTAGAGATTTATGTGTGTCTGAGTATCAGTCTCCTTTGTATGATGTGTGATCAGACATGGGCTGGTAGATTACACATTTCAGGTTTTTTTGTGTCACTGTTAACATCTACTCTTATCTCTTTCAGTGGTTTAAAGAAATTTAATTTGGGAAAATCTCTTCATTACTCATGTGTTTTAGTGGTTCCTTTTAATTCAGAAGATACCGTAACCTACATGTGAACAAATGTAATTGCTATAAGCACTTAATACGAACTTGTATAGAGGTAGGTATATATGTGTACTTCAGATAGTGATGTGGCATTTGCCTGCACTTTAGATACTAGATATCAGTGAGTTCCAGACTTACTCCTTTCTAGGAGTAATGTGTCATTTTGCATATCCTCAGTTAATATTTTTCAGCAGTTAATTCCAAGGAAAAATGCCTCCTACTGTTACCAGTTTTCTTCTCCACTATTGCCTGACACCAAGCTTCAATAAAGTTTTTTTATGTTGTTTTTGTTTTGTTTTGTCTGTTTGTTTTTAAACTAGATAACTAAATACAACTAATTGTTGCAATGCTAGTTAAGAACTGTCATTCAGAGTAAAATTTGTTGTCCTTTTTTTTTTTTTTTTTTTTTTTTTTTTTTTAAGTGCTTGTCCACTTGTCCTTTTTTTGTATGGATCATCCTCTGGAGATCTATACTTGAATATTTCTCTGTTGACTTCCCCATAGCTGCCCACATGCCAAACTTCAAGCTGGCAAAATGTAAGGAAATTATTCTGTCTGCTTCTACAGCAACAGTATTTTCCTGCGCTAAGAATAGGAAAAGATTGTGGTTTCTTATGTCATACATTAATGGCTTTCTAGTACGGACGGAACTCATACCTATATCCATTCTAAACAGAAAGCTAAGGAGATTTTTCTGTTTTGAGATTTTTCTGGATAAAAATGACTCTGTTCTAAACTCCGGAGTTTTAGAATTCATTAGGGAATCTGCAGAAACAGAAGTTACACTGTTAATACTGAGATTTTGCACGAGATACAATATTTGGAAAAAGCAGGAATATTAGAAGGAATTATTATTAGAATAATATATTTAAATATTTCAGTATATCTAAAACATTAAGGAGAGAGTAAGATGAGTAAAATATATTGTGCTTTACAGAAGAGAGTGAATCTTTCAAACCCTGTAGTATGATGAAACATGCAAATAAACCTGCATAACATAGTATAAAGCAATTACTCAGATCTTCTTTTGTTAGATCCTTCCTTATATTCCTGTAAAGCATACATAGTGTCTGATATTTGCTATCAGTTCATTTGTTCCATGTCTAGTTTTACATTTCTTCCCAGAACGAAAATAAGAAATACAATCTCTCTAACCAACAATTTTAAGATTCAGATTTTGGATGTGAGCTTTTAATTGGTATGACAGCAATATGTTTACTGTGTCTAAATATATGCAAACTGCTTTATGAGTAATTCGATAGTCTACTACGTGTTTGTTTGTGATCTTATTTTGTTAGGGGCTGATCCAGAGCTCTTTGAAGTCCGTGATAATTTTTTTTATTGACTTCAAAGGGCTTTTGGCTCAGACCCTTATCCTTAAACACTGAATAGATTAACAACTGATTTGTGAATAGTTTGCACTGCCAAAAGGAAGGAAGAAAAAAATACAGCAATTACAGAATTAGATATCTGGCAAATACTCTTTGACCATCTTCTATTAATATGTGTATTAATATTAAACCAATGCCATAATGGCATATGTACACTCTTGGGCTGCCAGAACAGCATAAGAGAAATGTAGTGCTCTATATACAGAAATATTTAATGATATCCATGCGTTTTACACACAGCTTCACCTAAATCTATTCCAAAAGTGAGGCCACTGGAGTATTCAAGGATGCACAACCATTTCCTAGGCAGAAGTTCTTTCCCAGATGTTCAGTTTGACCTGGGGCAACTCAATCAAAGTCTGTAAGGTTTCCAACATTTCTAATGGGGATTTATTTTTAAAAATGTGGCATATGGATTTTTCTGGCAATAATGAAATATAGCTGTGAACACTCCATTAAATAAAATGAGACTGTAATCCTTAAAACTGTGTAACTGGAAATGGAAAGCTGGGAGAAAGGAAGAAAGATCAGGGTGAAGAAGTGGAAGGACATTTGAAGAAGTGACCCTTTCAGACTATGAAATGAATTATATGAAATAAATGCGCTCAGATAGTGAGACATACAGCTGTTCTGAAAGGGTGGGTGGATGCAACATTTCTTGACATAATTAAGTATGAAAAACACCACATGAAAAGAAGAGTAGTTTCTGTTTAAAAAAGCAGATTTTTTAAAACACTTTCTGTGGAATTCTATTGTATCTCACCTTCTTGCTACTTAAAAACATAAAAATCATGCTTTGGGTAATTGAGTGTTTTGATTTGCTCTACAGCAGCTTTGGGAATTCAAAACAGGGTGAGAGGCATAAGAAACATTACCTCAATAAATTCAGTTCCAGTTTCAAAGAACTTATGTAATAGATAGTAAATAATGAAATTATAGGCAAGACAGGTAGAAAATTATTCAGTAAAATCTTTCTGGGCTTTATTAGGCAGGCAGGACTGGATCTTACAGTCTGTGTTGCCTTTTGCTCCAGTGCAAACTGTGAATATTATGACTCAGCAGAAATTTTGCACCCCATTTCCTTCAAGGTTCCTTACCACAAAAAGCAAATTTTCAGAATGGGACAGCAGGAACTCAGCAGATCTGTCTTTTCCTAGTGCATATTCTATTGCTTTGTTCATCTTTTGCTTCTACTAAGTGCCTCCAAGAACATTCCCACCTCACCACCTCCCTACTGCTTCTAATCTTCAAAATATTTTCTCCCTGTTTTAATTGTAAATATTTCTCTCTCTCTCTCTCTCTCTTTTTTTTTTTTTTTTAAATAATAATAATATAGATTAAGACAATATTTCTCCTTTAATAATCTTCTTTTCAAAGTCTCATTTAGAAGCTGTTTCTACAGTGACCCCTGGTAGAGCATCATGACTCTTTCCATCATCCACAGGTGACCATGTACATGTAATGTCTTTATATGTGCTGAAGTGTAACTCCTTTTCCTCCCCTTAATAGATATGAACATTACTGAGTGCAATTGGCACTTAGTAAATAATAAATAACAATAACAGTAATCTAATTCAATTTAATGGAATAATTTTCTGTCTAACTGCAATAATAAAGGGAGTCCATTATGCCACAGAAACTGTTTGCTAAAGATGAGGTTTTCTACAGAGTAACTCAACGAGCTGCTGTTCAGGTCTTCCTGGCTTTCAGAAGCATTTGGCTGGCCTGGTTCAGGGACATCAATCTCTGAGTTCACTCTATGGCCACTGAGTTCACTCTACAAACAATGGTATTGCTGTTGGTGTTGTCTGTGATAGACAGTGGAACTCAGTTACAATACTTAACCAGCAGTTTGTGTGAGCCCTGGGTTGCATTGGTAGTGGTACTGGTGGAAGAGCTGATAGTTTGATAGGAAATAAACTATTCTGAAAACATTAGGGACATGAAAGGAAATTTGTGTCACCTGTTTCATTGTATGTGAAATTAGAACCTAGAGTTTTTGTGCACTGCTTCACTGATTTCCTTAGTCTAAAGAGATACTATGTAAAGGCTAAGATATGTACAAGGGGATATGAAAATGTTAGAGAAGTTTTGTTCAGCGCAAGAGGGCAGAGGCAGTTTCACTTCTTCACATAATGATCTATCCTGTGAAGTTTCTCTTTAGGCACAGTTTAAGCATCTAGCTCTGTCACTGTGCTTCAGAAAAGCCTGTCATAACCACTGAGGCACCTCAGTCTTCACAACCACCTCAGTTTTTTTTCTGCAAGGCTTGTACGGCTCTTAAAACTTTATTAAAGCACGAATACAAAGCCATCATCTTGACAGCAACAAGCAGCCCAGCAACAGTCTCACCTAAGTCTGTTTAGAATTTTCTTTCCAGGTTTCTCCTTCCCTTCCCCTCCCTGGGAGGCCAACACTCATCAGCAGAGCTGAAGTTTGTGTGAGCTGGCTGCTCTTCATGCTTTTGGAAGTGCCATAGGAGAGTAAGATAATATCAGCTAGTATACACATATACACTTTGTGTTTTGCAGATGTCCCTTCTTCATGTCAGGGAGCTCCAATTTAAAACTGCCACAACTCATAGAATGTCTTAGCTATCAACCTTGATGTATTATTATTTAACTAATTTCATGAGCTGTGAACTACCTGAATTTATATATATATATATATATATATATATATATATATATATTTTTTTTTTTTCCCATGTTTATGGAAGGACAAATAAGATAGAAATATAGGAATATGTTAGCTATGGTATCGATGAGCATCTGCTCAGTATATATTCTTACTTACTAACAGCCATCATATAATTTACATTTCACTTCTAGGTGAGAGAGAGATTACTAAGAGATCACCCACAAGCACATATCATCATCTATATTGTAAATTAATAATAATAATAATAATAATAGAAGATTCAGTATTGCAGTATAGAGTTTAAATGGCCCCAATTAGCATACTTAAAATCTGAAAAGTTAATAACACATGTATAGGATCCGCTGTGTTCTATTGCCTGGGCTCAGTGTTAAAAGCCAGAGAAGGCTTTACTGATCCTCAAAGGTATCTACTTACCTTCAGTCTGGACTCAAACATAGCTGAGTTACCTGTGTGACGTGGTGTAGGGAGCCTGCTTTGGCAGGGTGGTTGGACTCGATGATCTCTAGAGGTCCTTTCCAACCCCTACAATTCTGTGATTCTGTGAATATTACTCGGGTCACATAAACAGCATGGTGACTGTACTTAGCTCTTCAACCTAGCTGTGCAAATTACTGCACTCCATATCTCCCAGTAAGACAACAGCTTTTCAGAGTTAGTTTTACAATTCTGGCTTCTAAAATGCACTGTCAATATTAATAATCCAAAAAATAATTTTTCATCAAGTGATTTAGAGTGTGAAAATGATTCCCTAAGAAGCTGATAAGAAAGCATGAATGGAAACACAAGTAGATCTCGGTTGTTCATAGAGAAATTTGTAGGGAGAAATGGAAATACAAATTTAACTTGCTGTAATAAATTGAACTTAAAGCTAAGAAGCTGTGAAGCCAGTCTAAGGCACAAGTACTTGCCCACAAGCATATATATACATATTATCTCTTTTACCTATTTAAGTCACCAGAACATAAAAATTCTAACATTTAGAAAATGTAATAACTGACAGGAGGCTGAGTGTCAACATTATATGTAACAGAAAAGTTAACAGCTTAGTAAGTAACTTTCATCCTCAACCACAAAAATCGGTAAATTACAAGTATGCTTTATTCCTTACACACATAGTAGAATTTTAGAGTTAAAAACTATGTTCTGATTTGAAAACTGGGATTTTCTAAAAAAAAATTTTTTTAGTTATAAAATTTAAGTAGAAGGGTCGTATATATTCTTTTCATAGTGTTTCCCTTTCAACCCAGTTTTGCTAAATCACAAACTTAACTGCATTAGCTTTAGTGACATGCAAATTAATCCTTTAAAAATCCACCCCCTAAACTCCAGAGACACGTGGGGTGTATTGTACACAGAAATTAGAACCTCTGGGGTTCATCTTTTGCTAGTTCTGTCACAAGTGACATCCCTGAATACAAACTGATATCTTTTTCTCCCCTCCCCTCCCTTAATATTCTTGTTTGCATAATGTAGCTTTGCAAGTCTTTGAAGTGGCACCTACAAATCCACTGCCACCCACACTTTCCTCTACTTAGGTCAGAATCACATCAAGCTAGAAAGAAAAAAGCCATGAATGCACACACACACACAAAACTGATGCAGAGAAAATCAAATAATGAGGTGCAGCCACCCAAGGCTGCTGTGAAAATCAACATATGGGGAGTTATTGCAAGTGTCGGGCTCTGCTTCAAATGGGCTTGTTTTGCCTGGAACCCTGAGATGAGCTGAAAAAGGCAGAGTCAGTTGCTTCACTAATCACTGAGGTACCTGCAGAGAAACAGGCATGCATACAAAGAGCCAAAGCAATAGAGAAAAAGATACAGAGAAAGCCTCTGCTGAATGGCACAGAATGAGATGGCTGGTGTCCCTATGAGCTTTTCTGGAACTGCAGGTTAAAAATGTCTTCTGCAGCAGTCATTACAAAAACAAGACCCTGCTTTTCAGATAACACCCCTGCAGTGTATCTGTTTGGAAGGCTTTCCATGGCAATTAAAATGATGGACAGATGTGGCTCCATGTCTCTGAGTTGCCCACTGCCAAGACCAGAGGTTCTGGAGGACCTCTGCATTGAATGTTCACATAGCAAGCAAAGCATGTACAAAAAAAAAGTCAATTCTTATAAATTTGTGGTTCAGAGACTTCAAAGTGTATCAGTAGAAGTAAGGCAGTTCTTAGTCTGAAGTGCTGGGGGAAAAAAAAATAAATATATAAAACTGAAATATGTCACCAATTAATTACAGAATTGCACCTTTGTTCTCAGTGGTACAGAGAAACATAACATCTTTAAAGGGCACTCTCTAAAACAGATTAGTACACGAGTTTTTAGAGCTCTAATCTCAGATTGAGGTCCAGGGCTGGTAAAATGAAACATGGCTGGAAGAAGCTTCTTTCATTCTGCTTGCTTTGAATATATATATATATATATATATAGAATCATTTGATCTTGAAAAGATGAGAAAATTTTATGTAGTATTATTGTGTTGAGTTGTGATTTTCTGGGTTTTAAGCTACATTATTGTTGAACCTAATGAGATTCAACAACACCAGCACAAGTGGAGTGCCTGTGTTGGGCAATTCTAGATATGAGTATAGACTGTGTGATGAGTGGATTTAATCCAGCTCTGTGGAGAAGGACTAGAGGCTTCTGTTGCACAAAAGCTGGACGTAAGTCAGCAGTGTGTGCTTACAGCCCGAAACACTAACTGTATCCTGGGCTGCATCAAAATAGGGGTTGCCAGCAAAGAGAGAGTGGTGACTGTCCCCCTTTTCTCTGCTCTTGTGAGGCCCCGTCTGGAGTACTGCATCAATTCCTGGGACCCTCAACAAAAGAAAAATGTGCAGATGCTGGAGAAAGTTCAGAGGAGGGCCACGAAGATGATAAAAAGGGCTGGAACACCTCTGCAATGAAGAAAGGCTAGGGGGAGTTGGACTTCATCAGTTCAGAGAAAAGAAGGCTTTGGGGAAACTTAATTATGGACTTTCAGCATTTAAGGGAAGCCTAGAAGAAAGGTGGAGAAAGACTCTTTCAGGATGTGTGACAGCATAAGGGTTAATGACTTTAAATTTAAAAAAAAAAGAAAAAAAAAAGAGTAAATATAGATTTGAAAAAAAGGAAGATGAATTAAAGAGAGGCTGGATATTTAGATCACAGCTTTATTTATTTATTTATTTATTTATTTATTTATTTATCTTTATTTTTTTTCCCAAGAAAATGTGTAATATTTCTCTGTATGTCTGCTGTGAACAAAATATATGCCAAGTTGTGGTAGAAAACCGAATCTTCCTGTGGATAAAAGAGGATTTGAATTGAAATATGATATGAAGGATAAAAAGATATGTAAGACATTAATAAAAAAAGAAAAAATCTTTTATCTTAGAGTCACTACATAACACCCTCGACCCACTTGGAAAGTGACTTACAGTTGGGATCCACATAGAAATACAATACTTAAATGTCTCTGAGTATGTAGACCATAATTATCTAAAAGCAAACAGATGAATTCTAAGATGAAGTGAAAATTCGTCTGTTTTGTTTACGTTTTATTTCAGATTGAGAGCATGCTTTTTCAGAGAATCATCTGATGCTCGCTGTCCCAATACATTTGAGTAAGCTGATATGCTCCAAACCCACACCCAGTGTACTCCAGCTGCTACTAGCAGTAGATTCTGTAGGACCACAGTGAAAGTAACCCCCAGAAATCAGCATGCTGTTCATGTGTTTGCCTATTCATTGGTTTTAAAGCCTTACCTCGATTGATGTAGGTCAAATACTGAATTATTCTTGGAACTATTGTTCTGAGAGACTTGATGTGCTAAAATGTGACTGTATAAATTTTTGTTTGTTTGTTTGCTGTGATTTTGTTTGTTCATGCAATACAGTTACAGCCATGTCAGCAAATAAAATAACTACAGCAAAGAACTTAACTACAGAGACCCTAGCACCATACTGTACTGTGGTGAATATTTCTTTCTTTGTTTCATTCTAGTTATATGTGTTTCTTAAACCATATTATTAAGAGTGGTTCCCATTTCCCTTAGTAGTGATTAGTCAGTCATGAATGAGAAATTCAAAATAAATTGTGTATATATACAATAAAATATGCATTTTCATTTTTACAACTGTAATAAAAAGCAAGGTGATAGCGGGGGGAGTTGGGTGGGTAAGGTAGAAACAGGGGAGAGAAAAGAAAATACAGCCAAACAAAAAATTAAGTAAAAACAATGTATGCTATTAAAAGAAGAAATAAAAGACAAAACTATCACAGACAGGTCTGGATTCAGATAGTCATCAAATCATATAAGAAATGTGAAAAGCATTCAGCATCAGTATTCAACCAGCAATATGCATAATGCAGAAAGATACTAATCCTGGATGATGCACATCTCTCACCTGAGGCAGACTCAAGCTAACTAGAAAAGTCAAGTACTTACCATGAAAATTACATGTAGAATTATAACACTGACATCTCTATCATTCTTAGAGAAGAAACATGAACTGTAAAATCTCTAATGCCTGTTATTTAGTGAGGTGCAGGGTTCATTTTCTCTCTCATCTTCTTTTCTTTTGGCTTGACAAAAGATAACTTGTCTAAATTATAGAAATACCTCCTGTGCTACACCACTTCCTACATCCAAAATCAATCTAGGTAATAATGTGGTTTGAAAAACTATCACAGAAACTCACTGAAAATATTTCTGAACATACAACCCAGAGAGATAATATGGCTTGTGGTTCACATCAGGGAGACAAAAATCAATATAAAATACAGGTTAAGTGTCGTGCCTGGGGTCTTACCGGTACTCTGACCAGGAGCATGAACCCAGGCTAATGTTCTGATCAGAGGTAGTACTCTGATTTAAATACTATTAGTTACAGCAGAGGTAGATGGAAATCCTGAATTTACAGCTAGAAAACTGAAGCATGGAGGGAATAAATGATTTGCATGTACGTAAATTTCTGGAAGATCTGGCACTTAACTGCATAATTTCTAAAACTGAAAGCAGTGTCTTAATCACAGTACCATACTTTCCGTGCAGCAGGATTTTTTTATTTTTATTTTATTTTATTTTATTTTATTTTATTTTATTTTATTTTATTTTATTTTATTTTATTTTATTTTATTTTATTTTATTTTATTTTATTTTATTTTATTTTATTTTATTATTATTATTTTTTGCTTCCATTCTACTCCTAGGCAAGTGCCATTCAGCAAGAATTTGGGAGGCATTATCAATCTAGAATGTGCAGAAGTTAAAGTTTGTCACACACTTAGCAGGAATTTACACAGTGTTAGCTTATCGCTGGGATGGACTGAAAAAATCAATTTGGTAGACAATGCAACATCTAGGGTCACTGGAATTAAAAAGGTTTAAATTCAGGGATAGATAAAACAGGTGAAAACAAAGGCTTACAGAAGCAGACCTAAAAATATTTATTTGCTGCTTACGTGAAAATTATTTCAAGTGTTTATTTGTTTGTTTCTTATTGCAACTTTTAGTAGCCCTCAAAGCCTGCCTTTGGCACAGCTGGTATACAGAGGAGAACATCCTTTATTCAGTCAGTTGTGAAGCACTTTTGTTCATTGGTATGTTTCCTTAAATGGACTTAAAATTTACTCTGTGCAAACCTGAAGCTAACATTTTTAGAGGCAGAAGAATATAAAACACCTTTAAATATTTTATCAAGGCAATACAGAATGCAGAAGGCATGAGTTTTCCAATCAAATGGACCAAATAATGTGGAAGCTTTTTTTGACTGTTTTTCTTCCAATGAGTTTTCTTATTTTTTAATAACATTTTTCAGTTCACCATTGTTCCTAAAACCTTCTGTTCAAACAGTTTTACCCTGTTTTTTTTTTTTTTTCCTCATTTGTTTATTGATAGATAAACCAAGCAACTGTTTGTTTCATTTTCTCTCTTTTCTGAGGAGAAAGATTTTATGCACTCCTCTATATGTATATACATCAGTTGCTCCAAAAATAATGTCTCCTATTTATTTCCATGTGAACTACAACAGCTATAAAGAGCACTAGCACTATTTGACAGGGAAATTTATCAGACAGAAATCAATATTTTTCAACATAGTTACCACCATTAACTATGCATTTTCACCAGTGATGAAAAAGATCCTGAATGCTAGACTTGTAAAAATCAGCACCTGCAGAAGTGACTCACTGTTTCACAGTAGCTATGGCAGTGTCATTATGAGGAAAATGTAGAGCACACAGTCTATTCTTTTTTGGTTCAAACAGGTTGAAAACAGAAGGTGAAAAATCTGGACTATAGTATGGGTGGGCTAGCCAAGATTGACAGTGTTCCAGAGTGTTCAGACTCATTTGGTACCTGGTGCTATCTTGCAGCAAAACAAAGGTTTTGTTCTCTGACCTGACTCTGGAAGCATAAGCCTTTACCTTAGTCTGTTGGAAACAGTGTGCCCAACAGATCAAGCAATTCAGATAGCATAATTCAAGAAATTCAGATAGCATAGTAGATAGAGAAGATTGGTGTTTTCTGTAGGTATGGTGGAGGGAGGACGGTTGGACTAGATGATCTTATAGGTCTTTTCCAACCTTGTGATTCTGTGATACTGTAATAAAGTTGTGTTGCAGAGAATCTTTTGTTAATACATAGTTTGCCAACTGCCTACAAACAAACAAACAAACAAACAAAAACACACATCACACACACACAAAAAAGTACACCAGGAATTTGGAATTTGGGGATTCACTTCCACATTTTTCAAGAAGCTTAAAAGCAGCTTCTAAGTTAAAGGTTTTGGGACACCTAATGTGGGTATGGGTACATTCTCAAAGATGCATATTAAAACTGTCCATTTTGCATGCCATTGAATCTCCGTGATTTCAAAGAGCCTTTTTGTGGAAGTCAAAGATATCTTAGTTAGGATGGTAGAGTTTTAAGTGTCTGAACTGAGGAAAGCAAATGAAAAAACTCTTAAGCCACTAGGTACTTCACAGGCTTATGGACAGTGCTCTGAGCTTTGCTCCATATATATTTGTAAAATAGCTACTATCCCTATTTTCATCAAGTAAAGTTTTATTATTGAGCTGTTGGTTTTACTTTACCATTTCATAGCTGGAGAACTCCTTCCTGGTGTTTTTTCCTTTCACATAATACATGACATATTGTCTTGATGCCCACTTAACAGTATAAGTGGTCTGCCCCAGACCTTCTAGCACAGAATCCAAATGGACCATCCCAGAAGAAGCTCAGTGTGTGCCTAGAAGTTAAATAATGTATGACCACATTAAAAGAACAGATCTGTCCTAGGGGAGACGCTCAGTGTTCATTGTGCCTTGTTAGAGCAGTCCCCATTTCATTAAATTGTGAATATCTCTGATGTCTTGATTAGAAAAAGCTGTAAGATATGAAAATATTTTCAAAAGTTGGAATTTAAACTTCTAATATCTAATTTCTAAATTTCTAATCTAAACAAGTCTGCTATGAAAACAAATATAGGCTGTCAGTATAGAGGGATAATGTTTGTTTGTCAGTGATACACGGAAAGTAGCAGTGACATCAATAAAACCTTTAGCTCCTACAAGACAGAAGATATTAGCGTTTATGAAGCACATTAGGTTGTCAGTGGAATTTGTGTGTTTAAGTACCTCAGGTGATCACTGTATATAATCTCCCAAATATTCTCCTAGATGGAGTTATTGTCTGTCTGTATAGATTCATTTTTGTAGACCTAGAACAAACAAACAAACAGACAGTACACTGTCACCAGCTCTGATTGGCTAGGCACATCCAGGGGACAACCATAAAATACTCACTAAACAAGCTCAAGGAAAAATTTAAGGAAAACAAAGAACACAATATCTTCGTTAATAAATGAAGAAACTATCCTTTTCCTCAGATGCTGATGAGACACTGAAATATTTATTGCAGTCCAAACCCAGAGTTAGCCTTCTGGGGACCAGCAAACAGAGAAAATCAGAAGTTCACCATGTATTCCTTTTCAATCCTGACTACCACAAAGTTATTTTTACAGCACATTCTCAAGATTGCTTTTGCCACCCAGCTCTTGAATATCCCTCTAGTGTGCTGGCTACTTCTGTAGATAATCTATTCTGCTGTCTCATTGGTTTGCCTTGTAAGAGAACATTTACAAATGCGTGAAGATGTGAATAGAACAAAAAAGGTTTTGATCATACATATTTAAAAGTAAAGTCGTATGAGGCTTCAGCTTAGAAGATAACACTGTATATTTATTTATCCTCTTAAAGCATTGTTGTAGTTCCTGGAGCTCTCCTTGACATCTTATCTATCACGGTGCTTCCACTGAATATTCTAACACTGTTCCGCTTTTAATCTTCAGATGTAAACAAAAGCTTATTTTTTCATACCACCATCACAGCCTGACAAAAGAAGAGGGTGAATATTGATTTATCTCCTCAAAGAAACTGTCTAAAGATAATTCAAAATATCCCCCAATCTACTAAATATCCATTACATGCTGTGTTCTTTTTTTTTTCTTTTTTTTTTTTTTCTTTTTCCTTCACAGAACAGATTTGTAGATAGCATACTCCAGCAACTGAAAGCTGCAAGCTTGCTCATGATTATAACTTTTTTTTTTATTCAAACTAGACATCATAAAAGGAAGAATTATAAATCAACATTCTTTTCTTGAATATGATGTTCCATTTTGGTCAATTGACATGGCAGGAATAGAAAAGTCTTAAGAAAAGGAATGAAAATGACTAAGGTTTCCAGATGAGATTAAAAACTCTTGATCTATTTAGGTTTCTGTTCCCGCAGTCCTCACTCCCATCTGTAATTCACCTGAAATCATGAAAGGTTAACCAGAGCTTGCTGAGGTTTGAACTACTGACGTTTATCTGTAGAAGCATTTCCATGTCCCTTATCACTGTACATCTATGTGTCTACCCTTCCTTTGATGAAATGAAGTCAGTGGCACAAACAAATCTTCAAGAGCAGCTCGACTTTATATGGGGAGTAAAGAGTAACAGAAAATATTTTAGATTACAAATCTCTTGGGAAATATACTTTTATCAAGATATATGGTAACTAGCACTGTGTGTTCTAATGCTCATGAAAGGTAAATGTGAAATATGAAGAAGGACAGAGCTGGCAGTGATATAAAAGTAATAAGCAACATGGAAAAAGACCATTAGGAGTTCTCCTAATTTAGTTCTGTCTTAATTATATATTAGGGTAAATGTCATTAGATGATGCAATTATATACAGTTTCCTCTCTCTCTCTCTCTTTTTTTTTTTTTTTTTTTTTTTTTTTTTTTTCCAAATACAGTGCATAGAACACATTCATCTAGAGAACATATAGTGTTATGGTCTTATAGTATTATTACCCCTATATATTGAAAGCTTGAGAGATTTCAAGAGTTCACTATCTTTCTGTTTTTTCCTTCATTCAGAAACTGAATAACTGTTATTTGGATACAAGAATTATCAACAGAACGTTTGGCCATTTATGTTCTAAGACTGTTGCACTCGTATCAATTAAATATTATCTATAAAATAATGCTACATGTCACTGATTGGTAATTCCAAGATGCAAGGTTGCTCTCCACAGTGAAACATAATAAAATGATGAATGAACAAAATAACAAAGGAACTAATAATAACTAATTATAAAAATCAGATGCCTTGATATTTATCTCTGACCCATTGTAACTAGGAAGTTACGGTCAAACCTATAATAAGTCTTCTCATGAATTGGATAGTTTATCCTTCTAGTAGAAACATGTAGATCAGACAAAAACATCACAATTCATAATTGCTGTGTTTATATTTTTTCTTAGAAATACTCATCGGTTTTAGAGAAAATAATAATAATAATAATAATCTCAAAAGCTGACCTCTGTAGGGTAGAGATCAAATACACCAATGAAATGCTGCAGTTTGTTACCTTTTATCACTAAGCCAAAGTGATAAGTGGGGGGGAGTAGTAATGAAATAGATTGAAATAGATTTAGAATTTTTTCTTTTGTTTGCACTGGGTTACAGTAATCATTCAATCTGAAGCTCAGTAGAAAAATGTTAATATTAATCTAGAATTATTATTTGATCCTGAATATAACATCACAGAATCAGAAAATCCTCAGAGTTGAAAGGGACCCTTAGAGGCCATTTAGTCCAACTCCTCTGCAATGACATCCATAGCCCAATCAGGATGCCCAGAGAACAACCAGCTTCTTTTACATATCAAAACTGATAACAAGATGTTTTGAAAACAATCAGTGAATAGTGATTTCTTCAAAAGCCTGGCTTTGAATTCCTGAGAAACAAACAAACAAACAAACAGCAAAAACTCTCTCTGGTCTTTCTGGTGTTTCATACCTGTGATGTGTAATGTCATAGAGTCTCCTCTGTCAATCTGCACTAATAGTGCTTGTCTGGTGCAGAGTTCTGATACCTTATCATCAGACTTGTGGCCTGGCACATCTATCTTACACATGGCACCTCTGCTCATACCTGAGTTTGCTTGTATATATTCCAAACTGAGTTTTAAAATCCATAATGAAAACCTTTTTACAGGAGTTTGGAATGCTGCTCCTGTTGTTACTGCAATCCTTCAAATTCAAAAGTCACATTTCTTGTGTGGTAAAAGAGGAAAAAAAATAAAAAGAAGAAAAAAAAAAAAAAAAAAAAAAAAAAAAAGCATCAACTCACCTGGGAGTCTAGGAAGCCACCCACTACATCATCTATCTTTCTTGAGCTCTCCAAAAATCCAAATTTTAATATCTGCTAATGGGCTGAGTACATGCATACCTTCATCTTTGTCATGTCCTGAGCAGTCAGCGTTTGATAAAGCACTGGAAAAAGCCCTTAGGTGCAATTGAGGCCAGTAGGATAAATATGTATTTAAATGTATTTCTAATCTGTGTAGATAGGATCCAGGCTTGCTCATATCTCCTACAGGTCTGAGCCGCAGGCAGTGAAGAAGAGATTCTTGCCCAGAACATTTGGAGACAAGGTTACAAAGGGAAGTACAAAAGCCTACAGAAGTGCTTAAACATTTGTGTGTGTGTGTGTGTGTGAATCGCTAATAGACAATATGAAAATTAGTTCTACCAGGACTTTCTCATTGTCAAATCCTTAGAGAGCAAATGGAATAGAAATTAAAAGCTGAACCACACAAACTAGTGCAATGGAAGATGGAAATAAGTAAGCTTATATAAAAGCCACACAAAACAGATAAAACTGCAGATTCCTGTTTTCAGAAGTCGGTAAACTGAGATGATTTGTAATAATATTTTTCCTTAACAATTTCACTCCAATTTCCAATTTTGCAAAATTAAACAAGCAAACAAGCAAACAGAAACTGAATGGTCACTTACATATCTTAAATTTCATTTTATCTTTTTTTTTTTTTTTTTTTTTTTCCTGACAAAATTGATTACATATTTAGGAATATATCTTTCTCCCAGAACTTTGTGTGCCTGAAAGTGTCACTGAAGCTCACTCTGCCTCTTTATTTTTCTTTTATCAGTAGCTCAACTTCCTTTATTTAACAACAGCAGGATATAAGTATTCCACTTTTATATAGCGTTGGTGTTATTTCCATTTTAAGTTTTTTTAATAGATGAGTAGATGAGTACAGTAGTAAATTAATAGATGATAATAAGCATTAGAAGCACAATTTCACTTAAGGATATTAGCTATTACTCATGGAAATCTATTTAGTTGTCAAACTTAAATACTTTTTTCTATATATAGTACTATATTTAAACTAAATTATTTATGTTGATTTTTATAGCAAGTTTATGACATAAATATGAATTTTTGGATTGCTGTTCACAATTCGCAAATTTTAGCTCTAGTAGTCAGGGTATTGGTGGCCTTTGTTATGCTTAGGTAGAACCTGTTCAACTTCCTGTGTGAAGGAAAAGAATAATAATAAAACACTGAGAGAAAATTGCTTTTTACTTCTAACTGAATACTTCACTGAAATGCACTCTTTATTAATAATGTTAATCCACATGATACAGACTTAACTGAATTGATGGCAGAGACACTATGATCTTTTTCCCCCTATGATTAGACCATAACTTATTTTAGTCAAAGATCAAAATCCTCCTGCAGTAGAACTTAAGCAATCAGTTTTAAATGTGTCATGTTAGATTGGCCTTTTGCTACATTAACTTTAAACTAGAATGAATTACACTACTTACGTGTGTCCTGGCCTAATCTAATTTTACCTGTCTCCGTTTGTATTATCACCTCTGGACTGTAGCTGGTCTCTTCAGTGACTGTCTGTTAGTATCTGTGAACCTGAGACAACTCCAACTTCCTGACGAATTACAGTGAAGAAATATGTGTCACACTGGATAATGTAGTGTTTCTAATTTATGTGAAATGGTGAAATTTGCCTTCTAACATGATTTAAAGTATATAGATATATGTTTAATGTGATATACACATAAATGTTTGGAAATTAATAATGGTGATGACAGGGTGGAGAGCTTATGGATCAGAAAAAAAGTGAAGACTAATAAGGCTGATAATATTGTGGGAGTCTGCTACAGGCCACACAATCAGACTGAAGAATGGACAAGACACTTTATAGACTGTAGGGTGAGGTCTCATGGTCACTCTCCCTTGTTCTTTTAGGGGACTTCAACTTCCCAGACATCTGCTGGATTTATAATACAGCAGATAGGGAACTGTGAACAGTCATGGAAGTTCCTAGAGTGTATGGAAAATAACTTCCTGACACAGCTGGTGAGGGAGCCAATGAGGGGATGCAAAATCCTGGACCTGCTGTTTGTTAAAAGAGAAGGTCTGGTGGGGGATGTAAAGGTTGGAGGCCATCTGGGGCATAGTGATCATGAGATACTAGATTTCTGGTTGAGTCACCATTCCTTGATGTGTTTAAAAACCATTTGTTGTGGTGCTCAGGAATATGATTTCATGGAGGGTTGTTAATTAGGGAAGTATGGTTAGGTCATGGTGGGACTCAATGATCTTAAGGTCTTTTCCAACTAGAGTGATTCTATGATTCTTAAGAAAACAACTACCTAAGTTTTTAACACCCAATATTCAATGTATGCTTGTGGTCCCTGTAAAACTCTAACTCTGTATACCTCACTTTCATTCTCATTGCATACAATAACTTCCTGTTTCAGTTTCAGGAAAAAAGCCCTTTACAAAGAGAAATAATCTCCTCCCCTCCCTCCTCCATTCCCCCTTTCATATTCTTATTAAAAAATAGAGAAGGAAATTTAGAGGCTTAGCCCATCCTTTCTGACCTTTTCCAGTTTCTTGGTAACTGTCAGTTAAAAATAATGCGAATTGTGGCATTTTGATTCTTTCTTTTGTGAAATACTTTTCAATTCTATAACATATCAACATTATTCTTGGTAGATTTAGACATCTGACATTATAACTTGGTGTTGCTATAGAATTAACAAAACAATACAAAACAAAACAAACAAACAAACAAAAACAGTTTGAAAAGGAATCCTTCAATTCCTGCAAAAATACCACCTGCCCAAAGCAGGACAACTTGCATATCTGAGGAGAGAATAGGCCACCGAAATTTTTGAAACTTTCCAGTAATAACATTTCCTCTCCTCCGTGGGCAATTAATTGTAGTGCTTAACTATTCTAGATGTAAATTTTACTTTTGGTTATTTCAACATAGATTTTCCTCCAGTTTGAGTGTCTTGTTTCTTCTCTTTTTATTTCAAGATGTTAGTTTTTCCTTTCTGTTATCCATCTTTTTAGATACTTGAAGACTGCAACTTAACTACTTAATCATTCTTTTCTTCATCTTCTTCAAATTTTCCTCCAAGACTTGTACATGTCATATGTTTCAGACTCTTAAATAACTTCCCTCACTCTCTCCCTGTTTTATTAGTGTCTCTAGTACTGCGGTCATCCCAGTCTGGACACAGTAATCAAGATTAAGACTCACAAATGGAATATGCACTTCCCCTGACATTTGGTAATGATCTTTATTAGACATCATTTTAATATTACAGTATTTTTTCTCTTCTCTTATGTATCATATTTGAAAAAAAAATAAATAAAAAAATGCCATGCTATCCTTTAGCCATCTTAATATACTCATGAATTCTCCCATCTATGTATGGAAGTGCATGAATGAGGGAGTTTTAATTCATATTAATCTAAGGTAAAACATACACTACTGTATCCATTCTCTTCTGGAATTCACTACAGGTAAATTTCAGATAAAAACTAGTATCCTAGTATCTTAAGTAGAACTTCACTTAGAAACCATTTCCTTGATTGAGGAATTCAGGATTAAAACTCATTTTCAAATCTAGCTCATAATTTTTCAACATTATTTTCACAGCTACTTGTAGTAGAGAAACAGTGTAATAAGTCTTTCACAACTGTAAAATTTAGATTTTTATCTGAAAACATTGATATTCATGTCAAGAGGTTGTTGAATCACAGTTATTTACAGATAGCCTACCTATAGATGGTATTATTTAATATAAAATAAAAACACATTTTAACAGCCAACAGGTCATGCAAATTTACATTTATTCAACACCTTTGTTTTTGTTGAAGTGCATAAATTTTTTCTCTTCAGAACAGAAGCAATACTGGGAGATGAAATGCTGAAGTAGAATTAAGTTCAAAATCTTTAAGGTCAAGAAAAAATGATCAATATATTGTCTATGAAGACTGCGAAATCTTCAATTTTAGTAGAGCTAAGACTGTTAGATCAATGTAGACTGGTAGTAAAGTAGACAGCACAAATACTCAATTCAGATTACAGATTTGAACCATAAAGAAAATGGCTAGTTGATAATTTCACTAGTTCTAATTTCAATGAGTAAATGAAAATTTAATGTCTTATCAATGGAAAATATTAGATATTATTTCAGTAAATACAAAATCATGACGCTAACATCAGTGATTTATTCATTGATCAAATCAGAACTTAGCCTTGGAGACAACAAATAATGAAAGATATTCATATGAGCTAAGCTACTTTAATTCACTGGAGACTATGGCAGCTTTCCTACAGCAAAGGTAGAAAGTTTTGGGTTTGTTTTTTTTTTTGCAAAGATGATTCATGCAGGCTATCTTAAATTCTTACTGCAAATTACCTTCCATGCTTCCAAAAGTTCTGCCCACAAGAACATCTAATGAAGGTATGTGATGTCTGGAAGATACTTTAGTGACCATGAAGTTTCAAATATGAACATCTCTGAAATTTGAAGGCTGTAGGGCTGAAATCTTTTTTCACAGTTCTATTTTTAACATTGGATATAACAGACAGGTTAAGTTATACAGAAATAAGAAATTTATCAAATGAATGAATTAATCAATCAATCAGTAAGAAATCAGAGGGAGACATACCTCTTCTGTTTAAAGTAAGTTTGAATGGCACAGAGGTTCTTATTCTACCTGCATTAGTCCATCAACATTATGAAAGCTGAATCACAGTTTAATTCGTCTTCAGATAAGTATAGTTGAAAATCAAGGTGATTTAGAGGTAACAATAATAATTACTAAGACTTTTTTTTTTTTTTTTCTTTTTCTTATTCTTCTAGTGCATTCCTGAGTTCACAATAGTGTCCTTCTTCTGAAATAATTAATCACCAGTGTCATGGGAGAGACAGAGAAGAAACGAACAAACAAAACAACAAAAACTTACAAATCCTCTTAACTATTTTTCTTGTTTTCATGATAATATCCATAATTATGGAGGTTAAGGGACATTTCAATGAGAGACACAGAATGTATAGCAAAGCAGGAAAAGTGTCTTCACTGTGTTAATAATGTTTCTGTTGTACAAGTATCCAGGGCCTCTATATACATCAGAGTGTTGGTAAAGAATTTTACTTTCATGCTTTAGAGAATTTAAATTCATATGAATTTTAACGAGTACAAATTATCAATTTCCTACTCTCACTCAAGAAGGAGTCCTTTCCAATTATCCCTTTCAGAAAAACAGACATTTTATTGTGGCAATTAGCTAGTTTACTTAACTGAGAAGCAAATATTCCTGTGATCACTCAGGCTAACAGTGAAAGCAAGCAAGAACTAATCTGTAGTCTAATGACTGCAGATGGCAATACCATTCTACATCTCATCTCTTCTGCATTGTAAATTCTCTTGCTAATACTCTTATATGTCCATTTTAGACTTATGGATTTTTATTTATTTATTTATTTATTATTATTTTTTTCCATGTTACTCCACATTTTCCCCCAGGTTTAATAATTAAAAGTCTCCAGAGCACACAAGTTTATAGAAATTCTTTCTCTTTCTCCGAGTTTCATAATTATAACTTGCTACATTCATAATGATTTTGTTTGTTTGTTTGTTTTTGCAAGTCCCTTAGCTTTATTCACAGTCATAGCAGTGTTGCTCTTCTATTTCAGGTTGGCAAGGACAAATTTGTATCTCACTGATATCATAGGAGCTGATTATTTGTCAGCTTGAAGGCAATAATGTGGAACACAAAAGCTACAGATGCAAAATGGAAAAGATTTTTTTGGCTTTCCAGCATGGGGTCAATTACAGTTGCAATTTTGTCATAGCTTTAGCCAAATTCCTAACTTTGGCATCAAATCAAATCAACTGCTGCTGTCCAGTATCGGTGTCTTGATTTCAGCTCTAAAAAAGTCCAGTGTAATTTAGATGACAATGGGATGCAAGCTCAAAACAGCATGAAGAATATTACACCTGAATTATATGACAGGTTAATGCACTGTCTGCTCTGATCTGCTCAACAGGTCTCCACATCACTCCTAGTGCATGCCCTAGAGGTCTTGAAATGCTTTATTCCCACTTTCCAGGATAAATTCTAATTCTCAAAAGAGGGAGAAAAGACTGTTGGAGCAAACACATCATGAGTAAAATACAGCTACCCAGAAGGCACATTATTTTCTGTGTGGCAAGTATGTTGCAGTATCTTTAATATTTCTATTTTCACATGAAGATTGTTCAGGGTTTCCAAGTCTTACAAAAGGCTGATCAAGTCCCGGACAGAAGTTCTACCCTAGTGAAAAGAGTACTGCTGCATCCCGGCTTCTAATCATCTGTCTTAGGGCCTTTCAGGTGTGTATTTGTCTCTTTCCAAGTACTAAAACAAGTGCACCATGACAGTTTGGGGAGAAATGTGTGACCAAATGTTTGCGTTGAGTTCTAGAAGGGTACTATACTAAGCTCCTCTAAAGAAGAATGCAAAATTGATAGCTAATGCAGTGTTTTATCTCTCCATACTCATGAGACATCTAAACCGACTTAAGGAATATGAATTTGCCTACAGGAACACACAACTCTTTCTATCTTTTTCATATAAAATCTCAGAGAGCCTTATGTTATCCGGACAGGGCTGCCCAACGGCTGAACGGCTGTGACCTCTCCTTGTTAGAATCTGGCCACAACTACATAATGCCTCTCAAGTACCTCTTCATAGCAGTCAGAAATGGATCATCAAGCAAGATTAAAAGCCTGGTCAGAGAAAAGTTACTTTCTTTCATCTCAGCCAAGGTTTTAGCTGCTCTTAAACCGAAAATTTCTGGGCCTTCATACTCCAGTTTCTAAAGGCACAATGTGGTTTTCTTAATTTATTTGTCTCCTCCTTCCACTCTTTGACAGTAAATACAGCAGGTTTTGTTGTTGTTGTTATTGTTGTTGCTGTTTTTAATAAGGCAAATAAGAAACAGAATATACAGAAGCTGTACATGTTTCATGTACACTGAAAGTCTATGCAGCTAGAGCAGTCAGTGTGTCCCAACCGAATTCCACCTTGCACTTATGATGTCAAGGGATCAGCATTATTTTCTTGTTGGAAGGCAGGCTGGGCTATTTAAGATATATAGGCAAAAAATGAATAATGTCATTATTAGCCAGTGCTCTCAGAAGGCAAGCACACCCCACTGTATATGGAATCATCGGTATAGCCACAGAAAGGCTGCAGAGCAATCACATTTGCACAACAAAGTGTTAAATTAAGATAGCCTTGCTAAGTGGCAAACAAACATGACTGATTTGCCTCTGCAGCTGAGCTGGTACATTCAAATGTTAGGGTAGCATGATTTACCTGATTTAAACTGTTTTAGGTCATTTATATCTCAGGCTACAGTGAGATGGAGATTTTCTGTGTTGCTTATTTTATCTCCTTTTGTTCCCATAGACATGTTCTGAAAATAGGGTGCATTGGATTCCAATTGGGGGCTTCATTTAACCTTTCCTGCCTTTTGTGTGACAGCAGCTTGTAAAACTGCTACTTCTATTTCTTTCAGTTAAATCAGAGTAATATAAAACAGCCATTCTGTGGCGTTTTAAGTCTCAGGTTAAATTAAAAAAAAATAAAGATCCAGCAGACAAAAACAAGAAAAGATTTTAAAATTTACATAAGCAATATTTCAGAGATTAAAAATAACAGAAGTTCACAATGAACCTTGGGCAAAGATTTGAGTGGTATCGTATTTGATCAGAACCTGTTTGTTTATCCCTAACTTTAACCATATGGGAACAGTTTTATGGAACATGCTCATAAAACGAAAATGACAGAGCACTGAGCTCAATCTGAGTCTGCTTGGGTTGTAAATATCTTGTTATCACCAGCTACGATGCTCTAAACCTTAACTCCTGGATTAGCATACTCAGTGCTGTGCTCTTGCAAACTGCACAGGTAGTTCAGCCTGAAGAAATGAAGGATGCAAAAAACACACATGGATTCAGAAAAGGTCAGTTTTATAATGCAGGGTGTAATATTAAGGTGAGTAGCACCCTGAATAATTGAGGAAATAAGATGGAAAAGATGTAAAAGAGGAAAGCGCAAATGGACTAGTGAGGAAAGAGAAAGAGGAAGAAGAGAAAGAGATACAGAGAAAGCAGAAGGGGAGGTTGGGAGGGGCAGGGATGGGAGGGGATGGGAGGGAGGGAGTTCCCTATTAAATATATGGAGTTTGTAATAAAGCAAGTCAGATGCAGAGTAAGAGGAAATTCAGTTCTTATATACAAATGTGACTTGCCCAGGCAGCAGATCAGTAACGTAGTGAAAACATACAGTTGGCATGACAGTTCTTATTCATAGTTTTACTGTGTTAGATTTAAGAATAAAAGGATTTTACTGAAAATATGCATATAAGGTATATAAGTAAGTCAATAAAACTTCTGCTTCTTGACTTGCAGAATCAAACTCCATAACCACAAAGTAGTTATAAAGCAGGTATGTCCTGGTGAAAGGGGGATAGCTCCACCTCACTTGCACACCGTTAGGAGAAAGTGTGCTGCAGATATAAGCTGAACTAATACATAATCAATAGTTTTCAGCAATTTGAATACATATTCATTACATTTCTGAGACTCCATTAGCATGCAGTCCCTCCCTTCTCTCACCCTTCATCCTCACAAGAGGGTAGAAAGAATTAAAACGTCTTTTTGTTTGTTTTGTTGTTGTTGTTGTTTTCTATCAGGAGATATGCTAAAAGTCTTCTGCCCAATCCTATGAATGTCCATTGGCTCATTTCAGTTAAATAACATATATCAGCTTTAACTGGTCATCTGAAAACCTCCCAAAGTTTTATCGTCCTAAAGACTCTTGTGGAACTGATCCAACAGGCTACTAATAGCTTTGTATCATTGGGGTGCTAAGAGTTAAAATTTGGCCCTAAACAATATGATACCTGCTTTCAGCAGTGCCTAGTTGCACATCAGATTGATTGTAAAGCTTTATTGTTTTATAAGTCTCTGCTTGGTCTGTTAACAAGTCACATTAACAATCTGTTAATGGTTTGCAGTATTCCCAGAGCATCCACAATAGGTGTCTACGACCTGGAAAGAGTCCTTAGAGGAGAGAAAAATAATGGTGATAATATTGTTGATCTGTTCCTCTTGTGACATTTCTAATGTACTGGTAGGGAGATTTCTAAACATGGTTTCTGCTCCCTGAGCAGTGACTACCCCATAAACATAGGGACGTTAAGAAAATGTAAAAGCACCTAGTGACAATATGGGGCAGTGAGATTCAATTCATTCCTGTCAGTGCTTAACTTCAAAGAAGAAAGGGATAAAGTTAAGGAAAAGGTAAGGCTATAAGGAACTGCTTCCTAAAAATAACTGACGTGGAGGAAGTAAAAGGCTCACTTCAGTCATTTCAATGTAAATGTAGCAAGTCAATGCAAAACCTTTTAGAAAAAAAATCTGATCATAACAGCTTGATGAGACTTTGTAAACGCTGTCCAATTTAGAGCATTATGGAAGGAGATGGTCTTAAATAATCATTAGGATATTAGCTAGCAACTGTGAAACATGACTTTTTTTTTTTTTTTTTTTTTTTTTTTGCTAATTTTACAACTGAACTTTGATCTGACATTGATCAAATAACCTCAGTTCTTTATCCATCTGTTTCCCACTCATCCTTTTTTCACTGAAAAATAACTTTTCGATAACAGTGATGGCTGCCTCTGATGCAGTCCAGCACCAGAATCAGACTTTCAAGCATGTGATCAAAAATAAAGTAAGCTTATACTTCTGGAATTGGGACATTTCAGGGAATCCACCATCTGATCACTTGTTCCTATGAAAAAGGAACACATTTTCTTTGGCTTCTATAATGTTATATAAGCAGATATAATTGCTGTAATCATCTTCCATTACTGATAAAAATGAGTACATCTAAAGAAGAAAAAAAAAAAAAAAAAGCAAGTTACTAAAAGAAAATATTTTTTAATGTACTTAAGACCTTGTTATACTATTTGGGGTCTATGACTATTTTAACATAGAAGCACCCAGTTCTATTGAATGGCTGTCAATAAACAAGAAGTACAATATAAAATCTAGTTATATTGAAGTACAATGTGGACAATTCAAAAAAACAAAGAAAAACCTTTCAGTTTAGAAGGTTAGGCAGACATGAAGTTCTAATTTATGTCTGTAAACAATTAATTTACTATATTAGGCAATATATCCCTTCTCTCTTCTCCCTGAAGGCCACCTGTGGTTTCTATGGAAAACAAAAAAAGAGGGAGATCTTAAGTAATTAAGTCAGAATTTTGCTAAGATAAAGAAGTATTTCTAAGATGTTTTTAACGTTCTTTGGCTCATGTAGAATATTACTGATGCACTTGATGTATGTTAATGAAGACAGTTCAACTTTAAATGAAGCTGTCTTTTCATGGACTGACTTTAACCTGGTCAAATCAGGTCCGAACTAACATAAGAACTAGGGCCTAAAATAAACTAATCAAGCAAGCAAATAAACCACAACAAAAACACCACCTGAAATTGATAATTTGTTTTTGAAATGGGATGTGAAAATTGAATTAAACTGTAAATAGAATTTAGTATACTAAATCCTAGTTAGTAATCTTCAAACTTTAATTTCTAATATGAAGTTACTTCTTGTTGTCCACATACTAATGGGAATGAGTTGCTTAGATCTCATGTCTGACTACCACTAGCATCCAAAAATTGTTTGGCCATCTCTCGTGAAAATCTCTTTTCTGTACTTTCCCTGAATCTCATGTTAAATGACCAATTTGTTCGTAAATCATCAGACACCCCACTGGATCCTGATAAGAGTAAAATACTGAAAAACAATTGGCTGCTGCCATGTTCAGCTTTGAAGTTTCTAAATCCAATTTTTCATTCTCACTTAAGAACTGCACTGTACTGGTTTACCCACAGCAGGATTTTTTTTCTTTTTAAAGACTTGCATATTCAATTGCTACTGATTTTAATCAGGTTTGAAGAGGCTCAGTTTTTGTTAGTAAATACTCACTTGTCAGTCATTTGAACACATATGACTGAACACAACAGACCAAAAGCTGATGTATTCCCAGATGCAGAGATCACACGGCTGTATATTTAAGACTCTGATTACTCATCTGCTTGCAACCTGCAACTTAAAGTACAAAACCATGAAGTACCATTGAATAATAATGATAGTAGCGTAAAAGGCAATACAAAATATGAAAAAAATAATAAGTGCAAGCTTCTTACAACTATTCTGTTTTATACACAGTAATAGTTTATTCAGTAGATATAGAATTGTTAAAAAGCAAAGAAATACTTTTTTGAAGATAGTTTCCCAAAATATTATTATTTTAATTTCTGAAAAAGTACTGAAGATACCTATTTATGAATTTCAGTATTGTTTTGGCTAACCCAGCATATTTTCCCTAAATCTTCATTTTTTAGAGACATAGGTGCTGTCATAAATAGGAAATAAAATTCCTGCTGAACAAGCAAGGAGTTTTTGTTGTTGTTGTTTTTTGTTTGTTTGTTTAATTATAAGGTGATAGCTCTGAATCTTCCTCTTTTTGTTTTCATAAAACATTTAAATGATGCTGTGATAATTTATTTTAATGCTGTTAGGGAGAAAAAAAAAAAAAAAAAAAGCAGGGAAAGGAAAGGGAAAGGAAAGAGAAAGGAAAGGGAAAGGAAAGAGAAAGGAGAGGAGAGGAAAGGAGAGAGAAAAGAAAAAGGAAGAAAAAAATGGAAAAAAGAAAAGGGAAAAAATCTTGCTACATAAAAGAACAAAACAAAATATAATCTTTTACTTTGAATTTGTTTGGCAGTAGCTTATAAAATCTCTGGGTTATATTAAGATTTTAATCCATCTCCCAGAGCTGAAGCTTCTTATCAAAAATACATTTTATCAAATTATATTTAAAATATTTAGCCATTTTTATAGACATAAGGTGATCAAATACATAATGTATTTTGATAGTATCCCAAATGTGCCCAATGTATGCTGACTTTTGCTAACTAAATTCAGACAACTCTTAGCGATGGAGAATCAAAATTACAGAAGAGCCTACTCTCTTTTATTACGCCCCTTCCCCTTTCCCTTCCTTCCCCTCTTCTTCCCTCCCTTTTTCTCTCCCTCCCTTTCTTCCTTCTTTCCTTCATGCCTTCCTTCTTTTCTCTCTCTCTTTCTCTCATTTCTTCTTCCCTCATAATCTTTTCCTTTTTTTTTTTTTTTTTTTTTTTTCTCTTTTTTCTTTTGCTCTTTATCACTCTTTCTCTCTCTCTCTTTGGAAAAATAAAGGTCAGTTGTTAATTAGTGGTTTTCTGAAAGTATCCATTAATATTACATAAATTACTGCTTCAAAATCCAATTAGAAACCGGGGCCATATTGAAACTAAATAGATCATTTAATTTTCAGGACACAATATGAGATGAGGTCTAGGGAAGAAATCAATACTGGTTCAGTAAGGAAATATCAAGAGAAGAGAGAGAGTGTGTGTATATGCATACTCATTCAATGCAGTAATGTCCTTAGGAAAACCTGATTATATACGATGGATATGTATTTACATGTGAAGCAAAACTGACTGTAAAAAACAGAAGAGAACTTCTTTCCATCTCCCGCACTTCTTTACTCCATGACTTTTAGCACTTCCACTTCTGTCTTCCCTTGTTTTCATCTCTCTCCCACTCCTAACTCCTTGCTTGTATTCTTTTTCTGCTTTTTCTTTTTCTTTAATATCTTCCCCAATTTGCAGAGGTGAATACTGGCATCTTTTGAATAAACAAGGACATTGCTTCAATATCAGAATTTTGAAATAGAAAACTGTAGAAAGGTAGAGAAATTTTCCAAGCATTTTGAGTGTGTATATATGTATACATACATATTATATGTATATAATGTATGTGTGTGTGTGTGTGTATATCTTCATATATATATATATATATACATATATATATATATATTTTTTTTTTTTCCATAGAATCATAGAAACATAGAATAGTCTGGGTTGAAAATGTCTAGTTTCAAACCCCAGCCAAGGGCAGGGCAGCCAACCACTAGACCAGGCTGCCCAGAGCCACATCCAGCCTGGCCTTGAATGCTTCCAGGAATGGGGCATCCACAACCTCCTTGGGCAACATGTTCCAGTGTGTCACTATCCTCTAAGTGAAAAACTTCCTCCTAATATCTAACCTGAGCCTCCCCTGTTTTAGTTCAAAACCATTCCCCGTTGTCCTATGACTATCCACTATTTTCCTTTTCCTTGTTTATTCTAAGTTCTGGTTATGTAATTTGACCACAAGCAACTAAAAGCAACTGAAACACTTTGTGCATGGATCTGGTTACTATTCAGCTAAGATCTGTGATTCATTGGTATTTAAATAGTGTCAATATTTTATGTTTCCCATGTATTTGTGAAAAGATTAATTTGATCTGTGTGGTTTCATAGCTCTTAAGATATGTTGATCTTTAGAAGAGCCAGTGTGAGTGCTTGCTTTTAGCAATAAGTGCCCTTTTCTGTAACACAGTGAACAATAATTGATTATGACATACATATGTTTTCATTATTTTTATTTGTATTTTATTTTTATTTATAACTTCTCCTGTGGGAGGATGAAAGGTGTACAATAGTGCTAGTACTTCTACAAAGATCATTAGGTAAATGGACTAGAAGTAGCAACTGTTAGATTGAATCAGTAACTCCAGAACTTGAAGAAGTTTCAGTGCAATTAAATTTGGTATCATTTCCTCTTAAGCAGTAAAAAAACCCTAGAGAACTAATTGATTCAGAACCAAGCTGCCTTAACAGACCAAGAAACTAGTGACAGATGAGTAGGGAGATGAGTAATGGGAGAGTAAAAACAAAGGAAAAAGACACTGAAAAAATCTGCTAATAGACATATTAGTCATTTTCACTGATTAAGAATAAAGTCTGTAAGGAGAATTGCTGAAGACTCATCTGACCAAAAGGGAAATGAGCTTTCAATGTGCATTTTGATAACTGCTCATCCCAAACCCTAAACAAAATCAATCTAAACGAACTATCATAACAAATGCAAATCATAATTGCTGTTAAAAATAATAATAATAATAAAATAAAATAAAATAAAATAAAATAAAATAAAATAAAATAAAATAAAATAAATAAAACTTGTAATGTTAAAATGTTAAAATCCATGGAAGGAAACAGTTTTGCAAAACGATAGACACACTGGCAATCTCTGTAAAGAATATTACTATTTAAAAGAAAAAAAAAAAATGTCAGATGAAGAAAAGAAATAGCATAGGGAGATTTTAGAAATAAATTTCAGATTTGCTGGGCTGTATAAGACAAAGTTGATTGGGATACTACTTTTGCCTTGTGATTTGATGTGAGTGGGAAGGAAAATCTCCAAAGCTGAAAAAACAGGAGAAGAACATTGTAAAATTTAGCAAATTGTTGGAGAGGCTATCTAGATTACTCTTGAATAAATATGCCAGTGCAAAAGGAAAAGGTGAAAAGCAAAGAATCCAGATATTCTCACTGATTTTGCACAAAACAGAATAAACACAGGGAGTGTTATTAATCACATTGCTGTCTACTGTTTACCTCAGTCTACACAGGTGTAGGAAAAAGACACTGTTTCAATGGACAGAGAATATTTGAAATTCTGATTAGAAATCAGGAAAAATACTGGGAAAGGATTGTATTTAAAACAGCTTGGCCAGGCAGGCCAACTCTGTTATGGGAGTTATTGGAGTTATTCAGAATTTCTCAGCAAACTAATTTATTTGGATCTGGCTTGAGTGGGGTGCAGAGCTGGGTCTAAACACATTCAGAGCTTCCTTCCAGTTTCTAAGATTCTCAGTTCTCCGGTCAAGATAGCAAAATTTTACAGTATACTACAGTCTTGGATAAGAGACAATGAGGAACTGGGATCTTTCTTTCATTAAAATAATTTTGTCTTAGCTCTGCTTAATGAAAAATCTTGTCAAGATTATAGTTTAAAGCCAATGTTTATAATCTACTTTGAAAGGACATCATAGACTAAATAAACAAACTAATAAATAAATAAACACACACATACAAACATATTTCTGAATTATTAACACTTCAGACTTAAATTAGCTTGATTCATTGAGGAAGGTGATAGTCTAGTGTAATGTAGGTTGAAATGGATCTCTGAAGTTCATCTAGTCCAACCTTTTACTCTTAAAAATGAAGGAAAGCAAAGCAGTAGTTTCTATCTCGGATTAACAGTAGTAATAATAATAATCAGCATGCAAGGAAGAGAAATTCTATCAATTACTTTTTAGTTGGGGATAGTGGAAGAGTCAGTAACAGCCCTAGAATTTTGAACAGACATTTTTCTTCTGCCGGGAAAATATATTAAAAATAAATAAATAAATAAATCACAGCCTAATATGACAATATGCTTTCTCTTGAAAGAAAGGGCTAAGAAGTATGTTAAACTACTGCTGTTAAGTTAGACATATTTGTATTAGCATATCTAATAGTTTACACCAAAGATTTTTAGATGAATTGTGTATGGCCATCTCTGATTTTTCAGTTTTCATGTCAATTTTCACTAAATTTGGTAACACAAGATGAGTCAGAGAGCTGAATGTAAAAGTGCTGATATTTTCAATAGGGCAAACACTAAACTTAAACAACTCTATGTATTTTAGAAAGATTCACTCTTGCTTATTTTATGGAAAATACATCCCATCTAAACTAATGTGACATCTTCATTTGAGAGGAGCATATGTTAAGTTAATAAATACAGCAGTACTGGTATAGAGCTCTTCGATGTCTGTGAGGCATTTTATTTGGGGCTACACAATATTTGATTAACTAATTAAAAGAGTTAGAATCAATACAATAAATAGGTTTAAAAGAATGAACAGATGCCTTTTATTGTAAATAGTTTTGTTTGCAGTGAAATCCCATGCTATTTATAATGTTTATTATTAGTGACAGAGCTGAAACATTGAGACTTCAAACTCAAGAGGAGTTGCATAGCCTCGAGTAGCACTGAGCAGCTCAGAGGGGAATCTTATCCGTGTGTATCAACAACTGATGGCAGGATATAAAAAAGACAGAGACAGACTCTTTTCAGTAGTACCTACTTGAACTAGTGGGCACAAAGTAAAACAAAAATTAACAAACAAACAAAAACCAGAACCATTTAAACAAAATTTCCAAAACAAAAACAAACAAAAACACCACAAAACAAACAACAACAACAAACATGTAAATCAATACTGAAACAGGTTCCTCAGTTTCCCTGAGGACGTTTGGATTCTCCACTGCTGCATATATTCAAAACCTACCTGAGTATTATCCTGAGAAAACTTTTCTGTCTAACGCAGTTGAAAAAGGGAGATTGGTAATGTTTACTTACAAATATATTTTCAAACTCCAGAGGTCTATAGCATTAAACTGATTAAAATAAATCTCATTACCACAATAGTAACCAGAGATTATGAAAGCCAGTGGAAGATCTTGCCCAGATAAATGATAAGAGGGAAGGTGATTTTGCCATTTAGAAAACACAGAATAAGATCATAAAGGTGACACAGAATCACAGAATCACCAAGGTTGGAAAAGACCTAAAAGATAATCCAGTCCAACCATTCACCTATTACCAATAGCTCCCACTAAACCATGTCCCTCAACACAACATCCAAATGTTCCTTGAACACCCCCATGGTCGGTGACTCCACTACCTCCCTGGGCAGTCCATTCCAGTGCCTGGCCACCCTTTCTGAGAAGTAGCCTGAATTTCCCCTGCTGTAGCTTGAACCCATTCCCTCTGGTCCTATCACTAATGACACAAGAGAAGAGGCTGACCCCCAGCTCACTACAATCTCCCTTCAAGGAGTTATGGAGAGCAATAAGGTCTCCCTTAGCCTCCTCTTCTCCAGGCTGAACATTCCCAGCTCCTTCAGCCTCTCCCCATACGTCCTGTGATCCAGCCCCCTCACCAGCTTCATAGCCCTCCTCTGAACACGTTCCAGGGCCTCGATGTCTTTCTTGCAGTGAGGGGCCCAAAACTGGGCACAGTACTTGAGGTGCGGCCTCACCAGTGCTGAGTACAGGGGGACAATCACCTCTCTGCTCCTGCTGGCAACACTGTTTCTGATGCAAGTCAGGATGCCATTGGCCTTCTTGGTCACCTGGGCACGCTGTCGGTTCATGTTCAGCCCAGCATCAATCAGTAACCCCAGGTCCATTTCCTCTACACAGTCTTCAAGCCATTCCGCCCCAAGCCTGTAGCATCACCTGGGGTTGTTGTAGCCGAAGTGCAGGACGCGGCATTAGGTCTTTTTGAACCTCATCCCATTGGCCTCAGCCCAGCTCTCCAGCCTCTCCAGATCCCTCTGTAGGGCCTCAATACCCAGAGGCAGATCCACACTCCCAGCCAATTTAGTGTCATCTGCAAACTTACTGAGGGCGCACTCAATGCTCTCATCTAGGTCATCAATAAAGATATTGAAGAGGACAGACCCCAGCACCGACCCCTGGGGAACACCACTCATGCCCAGTCGTCAGCTGGATTTAAGTCCATTCACCACCTCTCTCTGAGCCCAGCCCTCCAGCCAGCTCCTTACCCAGCCAAGAGTGGACCCATCTAAGCCACGGGCTGCCAGCTTCTTCAGGAGAAATAATAGGGGAATAATAAAAGGTAAAATAATTCAGAGTTTTAAGCAAAAATGCATCCCATCTTGGGGAGGTTGTTTATCCTAGATAAGCAGGACACTTTGAGCCTAAAAGCAAAACTTTGACATTCCACAAGCTGTGAGGAGTTACACTGCACTCTGCTTGGTCTGCACAACCCTAAATATGTTAGGCAATTTACCAAGTTTGACATGATAGCATGAAACTTAGTCAGCAGCTGATTTATGCAAATGATTTTTTGACACATCCATGTGGAACCCCAAGTCCAACAATGAACCCTTGTAAAAACCCCAAATTCTGCTGCACGCACATACTAGATTTTATATATGTAGCAATTCTCAGAACAGTTCGGAACTTTGAGGAAAATGTACAAATATTCATATGTTGAATGTATATGATGTATATGATGTAGCTCCTGTGTGTGCACGCTAAGAAGAGAGATCTCCCATGCATCCAGCACCTCAATAAAAGTAATGACAGCTTTATAATCTGTCATTCAGGTGGGCAAGTTTTATTTCTGGATTTAGGTGAAATCACATCAGTGGCTTCCTCTTACAGACAGAGACTTTTCTGGATTACATTGTGCCATGTTCCTTTGTTCAGAAGCCTTTCAGGATGGCATATGGCCCTACTTTTTTGTTGTTGTTGTTATTCAGACATAATCTATTTAATCTTTCCAGTAAGAATTAAGTTTCTATCTTAGCTGGTTTAAAGATTATTATATCAGAACTATAAAACTGGTAGGTTGCTTTTCTTCCTCCTCAGTTTAGTTGTTGTTTTTTTGTTTTGTTTGTTTTGTTTTGCTTAGTTTGTTGTTCTTGTTGTTGTTGCTTAAAACAAACACTTGTCTCTATGGTGCAGCACATACCAATATGGAACAGAATTACAATGTACTTCCAGCCAAAAACACTTTATTGTCTATTTCAGTAGTTTTCTTATGGTAGCAATTATTCTCTGTAAGCCTGCAAGCGAGCAGCAGAAATCTGAAATCATCAAAGAGTTTTTATCTGCAGCAATTTCAAAAATGGCAGGTAGCTGATAGTTTAAACTTTAGTTCTCTGCAGTGGAGCAGTGAGAACTGGATAATGCCATCTGCCTTCACCAGCTAGTTCTAAATGTTCAGGAATCAGGCAGGCCTGCCTTGCCATTGTTCATATGTGCTAGTTAAATCAAGCTGACATGGCACGGCAACCAGTGAGTTACCCATAACAAATATTTATGGATGAACCCTAACACTTTGATGACTGTGGTTTGGTTCAAAAATAACCAAGATCTCTATTATCAGTTCTAAAATGAAAAACTTTGTATTGTTCTAACACATCCCTATTAAACCAGAGGAGGATTCATTTGGACCATTATTAATAGTGCCCTTCTTCAACATTCCATTTTTAATATATACCCATAATAATAACAGACATAACGTGCAATGGTTTTGATGTGGTCCAAAAATATATCTTTGACTTTGGAGTTGCAATATTAAATATATTGATTTCCTACAATTATGTGTTTATCTGTGATGACTTACTCCCTTTCAGAAACGTGAGAAGAAAATCAAGTCGTAGATTAACAAAAATGAAATCTAAAAGGAGAATCTTCTGGGTATTTCCACACCTTCCAAGAGAGGAATTGGTGATCTCCTTCTTGCTATGACTGTTTTTTGTTTGGTTGGTTTTGTTTTGTTTTGTTTGTTTGTTTTAATGAGTTTTTGAAGCATCAGTCAGTCTATGATAAAGAAAAGAGGAATCTATGAATTCTATGCACTGTCAACACATTCATCTATGAGCAACACTTCCTCATGTGACCAGCTTCATTCCAGATTCATTCCCCTGTTTATATGGGACAGATCAACAGAAACAGTGGAACTCTGTTGGCTTTTCTCCTCATAATGGATCTCCTGGAAAATATCTAGCCCTAATTCAAGACATTTTACAGTATTTGGTTGTTTGAAGCACCTTGATTTCTCTCATTAAATGTTCACAGCACAGAATTAATTGAAGATAATGCATCAAGTTAAGCCTTCAGGAGAAAACTAGAATATAAGAAAGAAAGCTAACAGGCTGTACAGTCTATGAAAACTATGGCACATTTGTTTTTGTTTGGTTGTTTTTGTGTTTTTTGTTTGGTTGTTATGTTTTTGTGTTTGTGTTTGTTTTTGTTTTAATAATTGAACAGTTCTTTCTAAAATACACTTGAATTTTTTTTGAGTTTCTCTTCTGAATCAGGATACTTTTCTGCACTCTCACCATTCTAACAATTTTCAAATATATTCTGAAGATTATTTTTTGTTTTGAGTTTGGATTTTGTGAAGAATTTTTTGTTTAAATTTTACTCAAACTTAAACAATGTTGTATATTTCAAAATAGGTACTTTGTTTTTAGCAAATAGTAACTATAACAAACAAACAGCCACAGAAACATTTATTTAGATCAAAGCTTTTTACTGTTAGTTACTACTTTAAAAAATGTGTTGTGTAGAAATTTCTGGTTTTGAGTGAATTATTTTTGGGAGGATGGAAGTTAAGAAATTTTAAGTGTCTCCAAAATTGTGTTGCTCAGTCACAACAGTAAGACAACAAAAATAATTTTAAAAATTATGTAACAAGATAAGGTGGAAGGGCTAACAGGACACTTATTATTATTACTATTAGTCCAAGAAAAAAAGAAAAAGAACAAATAATAATAATAATTTTTTTTTTTTTTAAAAAAAAAGGAATATAGAAGAGAAAGGAACAAAGTGAGTTGCTCCTGCTTTTTGCTGGAGTTTAAATAGAAGCAAGGAAGCATCCTGGATGTTGGATGTTTAGGTAAATGGCTCAACAGAAACTTTTTCATCCCATAGAAATTTTTAGAAAAGCCTAGCTTATAGAGAAGATATAAGAACAGAAAATAAGATTTTATCTGTATTTTAGATACCTGATGAGCCAAAAGAATTGTGTCACTGAAACAAAGTAATCAAACTAGAAGAGTATGAAGCTTTCCTCTCCAAAATACCTGCACTTTTCTATCTTGAAGTGTATGCATTTTGAAATTAATAATTCATATAAATGAATAAAGTGTGGGATTTTTGTTTGTTTGTTTGTTTGTTTTTTGTTTTCTTTACTCTCTTTTTTTATGTAAGAGGAGGCAAATCATTTAAAACTGAATAAAAAAAAAATATGGAACTGACTTCTACCCAATACAACTTGGTGAGAACATTTTTATAGGGATAAATACCTACAGCTATATTAAAAACATTCAATTAAAAAAACAAATACAAACTCGAGTTTATTTAAATTAGTAAAACATGCCTCTACAGGCTGGAGACTTACTTTTTAAAAACATATTTCATTTGAAAAGTGGAAATAAAACAGCAGCTAAGGTTGCATTTCCCACTACCTTTGTATCTAAATAGAGGGAAAGAGAAAATGAGAAAGAAACCTCATAGCAAAATATCCACAAAATTATTTCTGGTAGTGTTTTCACAAAAAATATTTTCAACCTTCATTTCTTCATTTTATATGAGCAAAAAAAAAAAAAAAAAAAAAATTCAGTTTTCTCATGTGGCTTCCATTTTTCAGTTTCAGGTGTTAGAGATGTAGCTAAAATCAGTACCTCCTGTCAGGTGTTCTTTCAGGAGCAGATGACAGCAGAAAGTCAAGAAAAGACAGACAGCAAACAAAGCACACACACCACAAACTTTCCTCAACTTTCTTAAATATCATAAAATCTTGAGTTCACTTCAGTGTTCAGAAAGTGTTTTTAACTCTAATGCTCTTTCCTGCTGCTATCCCCACAGCCTAAATATAATGTGATTCCACGAACCCCTCCAAAAATATCTGAAACCTGTCTCACTTTATGACTCACCCAAAACTTCCATCATTACAATTCTGTTTCCTTTCTTTATGCAATACCTTTTATCGTACGCTGGAGGGTGATAGCTTAAAAGTTGGTGCCTAAGGGTTGAATTACTTAGACTCCCTTGAGCCACAGGTTCAAATTGTAGCAGAGTTGACTTGATTCTGCCTCCTTTCAAGGGAAAGAAATTGAATTGCGTGTAGGTCACTCTGCATGAGTCTTTCAGGGAAAAGAAAAATTGCAACTAATATCCAGGGTGCTTTCTGGAAACATGAAAGCTTACTATCAGAAGGAAGTTTACAGAAGCATCTTTCACTAGTATTTCCTCCTCTTTCACTCAAATGCTGTGGCTTCATCAGTGCAGTTCAGTTCCCAGTCAGACTCTACCACAGGTTTTATAAATCTGGTGGTGTTCTACATGGCCAGTTGCCACACAGCACTGTATTCCAGACCGTCTGCATTTATCAGGACTGGTAAAGTTTTGAGAAAAAAAAATATCACTATTTCTATTTTTTTATTTCCTTCAAAGTCACAAATGAAGAAAGAATATCATTATCTTTATTTACAATAAAACAGTGTTTTTGTTTTTGGTTTTTTTGTCTTTTCTTTCATACTTAAAAACAACATCAAAAGACAAACATGTCTTGTAACTGTGCAGCATGCACACCTCAAGGGGTCAGCAGTAGAATGATAAATAAGAACAACCTTAAACTATCATTTTTAAATGATGTGCTTTTCAGCACTTTTTCATGGTTCATAAATGCTTTGGACTGGCAGCTCTTCACAGTGATGACATAGAAGCAATCAGCAGCAGAATGTAGCCCACAGGTTGTAAAAGGTGTTGGCACCGCTAGAAGAATGGTGGCTTTGGGAGCAAAGTGAGTGCTTAAATTTCCTGACATTTCCTATTTCTTGATTCTCTTTCCAAATGTTAAGCAGATATGGCATGGAAAATTCCACAATAAATGGCTGTATCCTTTCTGAAAACAAGCTTAGAAAAATATAATAATATATATATATATATTTAAATCTCATTATGTCTTTCTCTGAAAAGCACCATAGCCTTTGCTTTGATTTGAAATTTTATAAATATTATTTTCATCATTTATGTTAAAATTTGCTTATTTTTTCTTTATCCTTTGAAATTCTTTTTAAGAAGTTCAACAAAAACACTATGAGGCTTTCTAGCCCCACTGACTGGTAACTGACCTGCAGAAAACATACTTTATTCAAGTACAGAATTTCTGTTTTCAAGAGTGAAGTTGCTTCATTTCACTAAATATATTCCACTGTGGAGCACAAGTTTTCCCTGCAGTGGTCAGTTACTAAAACTGAAATTGTGCTTGTATCTCCTGAGCTTGTATCTCCTGCCTCCTAGAATGCTGACAAAGAATATTTGCCTAAGGCAGATTCAGAGGGGTGAAGTTCACGGATTGGAATAAAAAAGTAAACATAAGGAGTAACTGAGAAAACATAACATATGGTTACAACATATTCCATATGTGACTGATAGGTAACATCTACCTCTCTGTTCAGAGCGTGACAGCTTCCTCTGCTGATTTCGTACATTCCAAACCCAAAATGGATATGCTTCCAAGAGTCCCAAGTAATTCACCCTGCTAATGTCTTCTCTCTGACACCCTCATGAAGTTCTGATGTCTTCCTCCTGTTGTGTTAGGTTTAATACATAAAATACTGCACGCATCCGTGAAAGTGTAGTTCACAGGATTTGGTGATTTCATCAACAAAGCACTCTCAGAGCAATAAAGGACAATTTGGAGACTATGGTCAAATGAGATGATTTCTCTAAAAATATATATATTATTGGTTAATAAATCTATAGTTATCATTAGGTTCTATGTATGTCTATAGTCTATATGTGTTTCTGTTATCTGTAACAACATTTTAGATTAGTACAATGTCTTCAACCCATAAGCCAACATTTTAAAAAGTTGTTTCTGCTCTGCTGTGAGAACAGTGCTTGCATATGACTGTTTTTGGTACTTGTTCAAATGTTTTAAAACCAACAGATGTCCTTTTTTAGTGAGCACAGGAAATGGAGAAAATAAATAGGCTATTTAATATGATCTGATTCTATTTTAAATTACAATTAAATCAAGGGAAAACATCCAGAATAAACATTTAAAGGATTTGGAAATAGTATTCAGAACTTTTTTTTTTTTTTTTTTTTTTTTTTTTTTGTTCCCCTTAAATTCTGAAATATGTAGAATGTAGAAAATATGTTGAAGCACAAGGGAAGGTGTTTTGGGTAAGGGGAGAGAAAGTAGAGAGTGCAAGACATTTAGATCTATCTGCAAGCTTAGAGCTTTAAGTCAGCAACTGATGTTCTTATCATATTTTCTCCTTCCGATTATCTACTGCAATTACAAACAGAAAATGACCACCATATTACAAATACTCTTTATTATTATTATTTTCATGTACAGTAATGCACTGTATAGTAGCTGTGAGATGGAAAATAAGGAAGAGATTGAAAAAAAGTTGTAGCTTAACCAACCTATGCTAATAAATTCTTCTTTTTTTTAAAAGACTTCCTAAAGCTGTTTACATTAACATAAATAGCACTTTACCTTCTTTTTATTTAATACCAAGCTTATTTTGTACTTGCAGACAGTGTGTTTCCAAACGACCACTATTAAAAAGAAAAGGTCCAGTACTGGGAAGGCCATAAAGCCCTTTTTTTGTTTACATTTTGTTACAAAATAATGTTTGCATTATTTTGCTAAAATTTATTACAGTACCATCCAGTTATTAGAGAAAGGGACTGGACAAAATATTTTTGAAAAATCTTTACAGTTAGCCTTTACAATGTCCCTCCAGCACAATAAGTAAAAAACAAACAAAACAAAGCATGACAAAAAACACAACAGGATAATACTCTTTTTTTTTTTTTTTTTTTTTTTTTTTTTTTTCCAGTGTCTTAATGGGAGCTGAGAATGCTAGCTTTCCCCTGGCTAGCTCTTTTAGCCAGCAGCTATTGCAATATGCCTATAAGGGGAAATTAAAAAAGATAGTGTAGAGCCTGAAAGAGGGAAAGAGACACAAAAAATATCTCATCATCATCCAATTTCAAGAAAACAATTTAAAGATAACTAGCTTGTAAGTGATTGGGTTGGTATAGCTTTTAACTGCAGCCACCTGTTTTCAAAAGAATGAGTTTTTGGCTAAAGCTTGGCTAAAATAATACTTATCTAAAGTTGGATATCTTTTTCCTTTTCCTGGAAATGATGCAAGTTTTCTGCATGACTTCATAACATTCTTTACATTTCATGAGAAGTATTTTCTCACCTTTGTCTGCCTATGCACTAGTCATTCTTTAATCAGAAGATTTCTAACACAAAATTAGAAGAAAAGCTGGTTTTTTTTGTTTGTTTGTTTGTTTTTTGTTTGTTTGGTTGGTTTTTTTTAGGAATCTGGTTCATGAATTAAAGCATTAGAATCTGTGGAGATAATGGTTTTATTATTGTTTTACTTCACTAATAAAATCACTATTTCTGACCTTCTGGTCTGAAGAACACCCTGGATCTGAATTCTGGATGGATTTGTTTTGCAGCCGTAAGATGAACATATATGCACTAACAAACAGATGTGTATTTGGAGAACACTTTGTAGTCATTTATACTTCTGAAATTCACTGCATCAAACAGCAAAAAAAGCATCAAAGAGGAGAAATCAGCCAAAAAAAAAGTAAAGCCTCCTCCCAGAATCAAGGCTATATCCTCAAAGAAGAGATGCTTATTAACTATAGACTTTTCCCTGCAGGGATCTGAATACCTAGTATGCTAGCATAACCACTTTGAGAACTCTGTTGTCCCCCTGGATCTCATGTGAAGGATGTCACTAATATGTGCCTAGAAACTTATCAGGTTGCTGTAAGAAGGGTTTGTAAGAAAGAAGGGGACAGACTCTTCAGCTGTGTCTGCTGTGACAGAACTGGAGGAAATGGTCTCAAACTAAATCAGGGGAGATTTAGATTGGATATAAGGAAAAAAGGTTTTTGTAATTGGTGGTGAGGAACTGGAACAGGTTGCACAGAGTGGGGAATGTTCCATCCTCAGAGACAGCAGGTGCTGAGCAACCCGATCTAGATGTAGATGCTCTTGTTCACTGCAAAGGAATTGGACGAGATGGTCTTTAAAGGCTCCTTCCAACTCAAATGTTCCATTATTTTATTAGGATTCTATGATAATATTAACAAAATCCACAGTATGATGCTAATGATTTGAAATGAAATATGGTTTCTTAAGGATCAGACTTGGATTTTGAGAAAAAAACACATATCTACTCTTCAAGCCACAGTCATCTCCTGTTTTGTTTTGCAAGTCTAGAAAAATAGTAGTAAGACAGACTGCTCTGAATATATTTTTAAATACTTTGAAGGAATCAGCTCTTCAGACTGTTGCACATGTCTTGCTCTGAAACTCATTTGATTCTCCAATATAACCCATGAAGCAAACTTGTGATCCAGCATCATCCAGGCTACAAAAATTGTGTCCTTTGGTCTTGTTTTGTGCTTCAGTCCTCTTCCTAACCCTTGTAGTTTGTTGGCTGAAGTGGTTAGTTGTCTGAGCATGCACAGAAGGTGACAGAATGAAAATGGTGTTATTTGTAGATGTTTGTTTGAGCTTCAAAGCATGAGAATTAATGACCCTTTCAAAATGAGTATCTGCAAAGCAAAGCAAATGTAGAAGTTCAGTACCCAGCTTCTCCTTGAGTCAAGCGCCTACATTTACATTGAAGAACCTTCATTTATTCAAATAAACTTTGAAAATGTTTGCTTAAGTGATTTTTCTATATTGATCTGAGAAGTTAATGTCAGAGAAGGAAGGTAATACTTTTCTTTATCTACCAAAGTACAGTTCCTCTTTCCTGCCTCATGTTGCTATTAGAAAGGTACAGGTATTAGCCATATTTATATTTTTATAACATCATTTTCATAATCCTTTAAATATCAATAACTGCATTGCTTACAGAATTATAGAAATAATCCAAAACCTAAGATCTATCAAACACATGGTAGTCTTATCAATATTGTCTTTCTCCTGTTAAAACTTGGAAATGCTTCTGCATTTTCTTTGAAATGTTTCCAAGTGTTTATAAAATGATTATGCTTTATTATATGTAATAATGTCTGCAATTTAAAATAATACTTTTTAAATATAAAATTTGCAAGAGTTTACACATTTTCCTATAAGTTGAGTTAAAAACAACAGCTAGCTGTATAGTCAGATTCAAAATGAAATCATCAGGATTCCAAAAGAAAAAAAAAAAAAAAAAAAAAAAGAATGTCATAAAATTCTGAAGTTATATATGTAAAGAAAGGGATTAGTGCATAAAATAATTTTAAATGGCTTAAAGGTCTGTTAGAACAAATGTCAGGAGATTTATTATTATTATTATTATTATTATTATTATTATTATTATTATTATTATTATTATTATTATTATTACTATTATTTTTATTGTTGTTGTTGTTTCAGTTGAGAATTCTTCTCCACAGATTCATAGTATCGTAGAATAGCTTAGCTTGGAAAGGACATTAAAGATCATCTAGTTCCAACCCCATTTGGTAGGGTTGCCATCCACTAGATTGGGCTTCACAGAGACCCAGCAATGAGACGCTGAATATTTTCAGGGATAGGGCATACATACCCAATTTCTTAGAACAATATATTCTAGTGGCTCTGTACCTTCTGAGTGATTTTTTTTCCTCCTAAAATTTAATCTAAGTTTTACCTGCTTTAATTTAAAGCCATTCCCCGTTGTCCTATCAGCATCAGAATGTCTAAAAAGTCAGACTCCCTCTTATTTACAGTCTCCCCTCATGTACTGTATTCACCCCTTATCTTTCGCACCTTCAGACAGAACAAGCCTAGCTCTAAACATTTTTGTTTTTGTTTTTGTTTTGTTTTGTTTTTCACAAGGGAGGTGTTCCAGCACTCTTATTGTATTCATGACCCTCCTCTTGACTCTCCAGCAGCTCTGTTACTTTCTTGTACGAGGGGCCTCAAGCCTGAACACAGTACCTGAGATGAGTCTTCACCAGGGCAGAGTAAACAGGACAGTCTCATCCCTTGCACTAGGGTCCACTCCTCTTCTGATGCAGCCCAGGGTACAGCTGGTCATCAAGGCTGCAAACAAACACTGCTTGTTTTTGTCCAGATTATCATTCAAGAGGATTCCCCATCCTCTGCAGAGCTGCTTACAATCTACTCATCTTCCATTCTGTTTTCATGTCTGGGATTGCTCTTATCCAAGTGCAACAACTTGATCTTGACTTTGTTAAATCTCATTACATTCTTGTGTGCCCACTTCTTGAGCCTGTTCAGGTTCTGCTGGATAGTAGTTTTTAAACTAAACTGTACAATTATTTTGTGCCAAAATCTCACGGAGTGTGAGATTTTGGTATAACAGGGAGGTGAGTACTCACAACTTGGTTCTATGTGGTGCTACAAGATGACTGAGCATATATTCAAAATTTCTGAGTACTTGTGTTTTCAACTCAATGAAAAGTATTCCATCAAATCTTGTCTTTACCAAGAATGCACAGAAAATGCATTCATTTTCAGTATGGTACTGCAAAGTTTAAATGCCAGTTTTATTTGGATAGTTCTAAGAAAGCAGTGATTTTCAAGCTTTTAGATGCAGGCCGCTCTAAAAGGAATGATTCCTAGATATTTCCATGAAAACTACAACAGATACAAAGAGCATAATACTACTAATTGATATAGCAAATTATCATCTACAAAGCAATATTATTTCAACATAGTCATCACCATTAGCTTTGTGTTTTCACCAGTGATGAAAAAGAGCCTGCATGTTGCATTCATAATTGTTCCAGTAGAGGTGACCCACTGTCGCTGTCATCACTCCTGAAATGCACTACCCACTGTGTCATTGTGCTGACATTCACTGTTTGATCTCCATAAATGTTCAGCAAGCATCCATGTATGTCAATGGGTGCCATTTTTTCTGCATGGAGAAATTCAGTGACACACCTTTGCTTCATAGGCACTTCCATGTCAGACATCATTTTGTAAGACTGCCCTTCTGTTGTCAACTCTTGCATGGCAACAAAATTTAATTGAATACTTTCAAGAAGGTTAAGCCTCTACTGCCATACCACCAACATCCAACTCTGATGCTGTGGGCTAACACAATGAAATAGGAAGCATTAATTTTGGAGCGAACCTTGTACATGCATCCATCATTACAGAATCACAGAATCACAGAATTATCAAGGTTGGAAAAGACCTAAAATATCATCCAGTCCAACCATCACCAATACTTCCCAGCTAAATCATATCCCTCAACACAACATCCAAACATTTCTTGAACATTAGAGAGGGTTTAATCAAGAAATTGTAAAAATAATGGATTTTCAGAATTATCTACCTAAGTTCATAATGTAATGCAAATGTGATACCATCTTAGCTAACTCATCAGGTTGAACTGAAGATTCTGCATAAAAAGACAAACATCACTGAAGTTCAAAACACCAACTGTTCTTATAGAGCTGAGATGGACTTATAATTAGTCACCTACAAATTGATGAGTACTCAAAATGCATTTTAGAGCACTAGAAACATTTGGTTGATAGTCACCAGGTAGGTAAATAATATACCTCTATTTTAATTTTGGATTTACTATATCCTTTTTTTTCCTCTATGTCATTGTTATTATTAGCATCACCATCATCATCATTATTACTATTTTTGTTTTGTTTTGTTTTGTTGTTTTCTTTTGTTGTTGTTGGCATCATGGTTTTTTCTGGTAGAAAATTGTAAGATTTTTATATTACTTTTTATATTCAACAGTTGTGATGGTGATGTAAATGGTGGTAGCTACTCACTTTGCTTGCTGTGATGAGAAATGTATTCTTCTCATATTGCTATGAAAAATCTTTTCTTAGTTCTGATCACTCTCATGAGTGTGCCTTGACTTGTTAGAGATAAAGTATTCACTGTTTTTTGTCTGTCATTCCTCATAATTGTTAGTTCAAAAGATAATTCTCCAGAAGTGCTAATTAGTTTATATACATATTTTTCTTTGATAGAAAGCAGAATTCCAAGTATCACTGGGCCTCTAGATACCATTAAAAAATCGGATTCAGAGTAAGATATCCTTCTCAGAATTCCAATCATTTTTATTTTTTTTGATTTATAATCATGGTGGGCAGGGAAGTTACATTAATCGTTATTTAGTCTTGTACTTCCTCCTATCCTTACTAGTCAGTACACTGTGGAGTATTGTCATCTTCTCAAAACAGCTGATAATGTGTTCTGTATCATGCTCTGTTATACTACTTTTCAGAGGCATTCCTGCCTTGACTGAAGTAGAAATGCACAGATGACAAAAGTTTCTGTCATTGTGTGCTCTGCAGAAATTGTTATATTGTCCTTACATTACAGTAGATGATAAACTCCTCTCTACATCTCTAAGATTGCTCCTATTTTCACCCTATACCTTCAAGAAATATTAAAGACATCTGAGCAATTGGCATTTTTCCACGTCTTAAAACGCTTCCTGGCAGAGCTACACCTCATCTCCCTTGCCCAAACTGGACATTTGTAGTAAAATAAATAACCTTGTACAGAGATGAGAATATAGCAAGTTTCACCACACACTACAAGATGATATGAGCTCGTTCTGACCTCACTGTCTATGGTTCAAGAGAAGAGCATGTTTATTTAGGACAATGGAATTTCCTGACTTATCTTCCATAACATAAAAATTGACAGTAAAAGTTCTGACCTACACTAGGACTTTAGTCTCTATCATGTAGATTAGTCCAGTGCCTGTACACAGTGTTTTCAAAGGAAAACACCAGATGGAAAGCTTTAATAATAATAATAATAATAATAATAATAATAAAAGAATAGAAATACTGGTCATACTGGTTGTTTCCTACAAAGAAAACTTTGCTAGAGTATAAGATGATTAAAAACAAAAACAAAACAAAACAAACAAACAAACAACACCAAAAAAACCACACACCTCCTTCTGTGCACTTAAATGGAATATTTTATTCTGGCTATCTTGAATCAAGGCTGGCAGGGAATATGCTCTACAGACTATGGCAGATGGCATCTGTTTTGTTTGCTTGCTCAGGTTTGTTGTGTGCTACTGAATGTTACACTATGTTCTCTCTTCTGCTAAAAGGCTAAGTAGCAGAGGGAAAAGTGATGCTTTTTCATTTTCTGGTGGCTCCAGAGAAATTCCCAAAATGGGTGAAATATTAGACCTTCCCTGATAGCAATTAATTATGATTAGGAAAAGCAAGGAGTGAACTACAAGTCTATCAAAGACTTTGAAGAAATAATAAAAATAAAGAAGGTTCCTAGGAATGGAAGAAAACATATAAACATATTTCAGAGTGAGGAAAAAGAAATATGAACAGGAGACATACAAGGTTTGTTGCAGTACACATTTTCTGCAGTATAGGAAATAATAGAAGTCGCCAAGTGGAGAGCACAACTGAAGAAAAAGACCCACCGGCATCGAGTATTCACTTTTAAGAGGGATTCTTCAGAAGGACTGAAAACACACATTGCTTATCTAGGCAATATTTCATCCCTAGAAGTTAATGACACTGACATTATGGAGACCCAAAAAGTCCATTTGAAGAAGAAGATGATTTCAGGTATAATGGCCTCTACTTATAAGAGAATCAATGGATTTTACTTTGAACATAATGGAAATGGAGTCTACTGAAATTCACATTTTATTTTTCTTACTCCAAAACTAATTGCAGAACAAAGAAAAATAAAGCCCTCTTCACTAGGGGGTGTCTTTACAACAGTTTTTGGAGTATTTAATGATTCAGTGCTTGTTGTCCTCTGGAAACAAGGTAGACTCCATTAGTAAATGACACAGTTTATATTCACTGTGATTTATTTTTAAAAGGAGTTCTTTGTCACAGCTACTGATGATTCAGATAACAAGTAATAAAGTGAAAGATGACAAAAAAAACATTTTATTATTTTTTTTTTCCTGTTTTGTTTTATTTTGTCCGTTAGAGCTTTCTTACACTCTTTTGATTAGACATTAAGTATTTAGATCTTCTGCAGTGCATGACTGTCATGGTTTTGTGGTGTTGCTGTCAATATTCTACTGGCATCTACGCTGCCATTCCACGGAACTGGAGCATGAGCCTTCCAATGATCCATACTGCACATGATGTTATGATGTAGAATATTGACAGCAACACCACAAAACCACGACAATGACCAAATCAGAATGTATTCCCTGAGGCCCAAGCTGTCTTGGCAAAAGTTGTCCAGTATGGTTAAGAGAAAGCTAGTGCTATGGTTAACTTATATTTAATGCAAACATCCCTCAGGTGTTTCTCAGAAATTGAGTGCTTTTCTCTCTTTACAGATGAATAGTTTTTCATACAGCTCTCTGATTGAGGAATGTCTTGATAGAGTAATGCCTGACTAAGTATGTCTGAAGGATGATTGTTTCTTCCATTTGAAGAGTAACCTTTGAAGATTAAGGAAAGTTTTGTGTAAGAAGCAGAATCCTTAAAAACTGGCAGAAATGACCAATGGGAAAGCAAACTCCAAACACTGATAAGATACCTAATATAGAAAAGGGACTCAGGGAGGACCTATTATCCAGCTGGATTTAGGGCCTTTCAAGGGGTGATGGCAATTTCCACTGATATCTTCATAACCAAAATCACTGTTAAGATGCCTTTTTTAAGCCCATTTTTGAAGCTGAAAGGAAGCCCTTCCTTCTGTGTGGCTAGTAAACAGGTTGGCCATTCATCTGCCAACACAGTAAGTTTTGTAGGCAGTCAGCTAGTCTTACACTACATTCTGCCATCCACATTTGTTTTAGGACGGACTTGCACTTTATCTCTGATGGCAAATACATGATGAGAATGATTCTTCATGCCTGACACATAGTTTTCAAGTGACAGGTTAACATCTCCTCTGTTTTGATGATTTCTCTGAGACTGAAGTTAAAGAGAAATGCTACAGTTTCTGAGAATAGTATTTTGGAATAAAGGTCTTTTACACAGGTATGTTTGGTTTCCTTGCTAAGTACTGATAACCTATCTGCCTCTTATCTAGAGATGACAAACTGACAGAAAAGGAGACAGGATTTTCTGAATAGCTTGTGGTGCATTGCAGTAAAGTTTTACACTTTACTTCACTATCTTTGTACACTGCTGTCATCTTTTCAGAGAGATCTTCCCACGTAATTTCTATATTCCTATCTTTGATGAAAGGAAAGACAGTCTTATTTTTAATTCACTGACCCAGAAATTTGTGGAAGATCTATACTGGTTGATTGTGTCTTCCGAGGACTGTTGATATTTCATTAGACAATTTATATGAACATTGTTTGTCATAATTTTCCATCAGTAAAAATGTGATACTCCTTTCTTGCTGCACGGAGAATTGTGATTATTTAATCAGCAACTGTTGTATGATGCTCATGCATAATGGTATGGGTGTCAGGGAGTTAAGGTATCTTATTAAGCTCTCAGAGTCCATGTGTGAACAGATATAAGGAAAATTTAGCTCTTACAACTGAAGGGTTGCATCCAATAAACAGTTAAGAGATGGGAGTTTTCATACCCTGAAAGACACATGATTTTCTGGTTTCTCTTTTTTCAACAGATACTTAAAAATATTATTTCTGGGTTCCTCCAAATAATTTACTCATTTCACATATAACAACAGTTGATCCATGTATTTATTTATTCTTTTTTTTTCTTTCTGTCACTACTAAATTATTCTACTTTTGTTCTTTAGTCAAAAGCCTAATTTTTCTCCCCTTGCTACTGCTTTTTAGTTACTGCAAGACTGACAGAAAAACAGGACAGAAGCATTCTTTCTTTCTTTCTTTCCTTCCTTCTTTCTTTCTTTCTTTCTTTCTTTCTTTCTTTCTTTCTTTCTTTCTTTCTTTCTTTCTTTCTTTCTTTCTTTCTTTCTTTCTTTCTTTCTTTCTTTCTTTCTTTCTTTCTTTCTTTCTTTCTTTCTTTCTTTCTCTCTTTCTCTCTTTCTCTCTTTCTCTCTTTTTCTCTCTTTCTCTTTCTCTCTTTCTCTCTTTCTCTCTTTCTCTCTTTTTCTCTTTCTTTTTCTTCCGTTCTTTCCTTTTTCTCTTTTATTTCTCTTTTCTTCTTTCTCTTTTATTTTATTTTATTTTATTTTCAAATAAAACTATTCTACTTCATCCTTAGTGACGTAATGTAGCTAGCTATTAATAGGCTTTGTGTGTGTGTAAGCACAATAGCAAGAGAGACAAGGAGTCAGAGAAGGAGAGCTTCCACATCTGATGATAAAATGGGAGAAAAAAGAAAAAAAAAAGAGACAAGAAAACAGGTATTAGATGAAAAGGGAAAATTAATTGGTCTGGAAAACTAAATTCAGTGTTTGTTGTGGACTGTCTTAATGTTTTAATAACAGCCAAATTTGTACACAGGCTCTGTGCAGTTGTAATAAGAATTTCATCCCCTGCTCTTACAGAGAAAAGATAAGGAAGCAAATATACTGTGGCCACTGAATGCCCTAGTACTGTGTTTTATTATGTTTACTTTATAATCCCATCATCCCCATGCCACCAGCATGCTTGAGGGGTAGTGGAGGCAGCAGTCGGCACTCCCTGTTGGCTCCCTGTCTTTCACTGCTACCCTAAGGTACTTAAGAATGACAGTATAAAGAATTTCTGTGCAGATGAGCCTGTAGATTTGGGGAATTGGCTGCTTATAGACAGGGATTCTGTTGGTAGACTTAATTCCTTTAGCAAGGGTGAAGAACCATCTGTGGGGATTCTTGTCATGTATAAGGAAGTTAGTCATGCTCTCTGTGGAGTTGAGTTTCTTGAATTTTAATGAAACCCATGTCAATCTGTCTCTTCTATACCCCTGTGCTGAAATCAGTGGTCAGCTAGTCAACAATCACACCAGTAAATCACAGCAGATAAGCCATGCAGGACAGCATGAAGAATGTACAGACTTTTTGCTTGTGCTCTCTTTCTTCTCCTTTTTTTTTTTTTTTTTTTTTTTTCTTTTTACTTTTTCTTTCTTTTTCTTTTTCTCTTTTACTTTTTCTGTTTCTTCTTTTTTCCTTTTTTTCTTCTTTCTCATACTTTCTCTTTTTTTTTCTTTTTTTTTTCTTTCTTTTTTCCTCCTTCCCATCCTCCCTTCCTTCCTCCCCTCCTTTTTTCTCCCTTCCTCCCTGCCTCTTTCTCTTGCATCTCCTCTCCTCTCCTCTCCTCTCCTCTCCTCTCCTCTCCTCTCCTCTCCTCTCCTCTCCTCTCCTCTCCTCTCCTCTCCTCTCCTCTCCTCTCCTCTCCTCTCCTCTCCTCTCCTCTCCTCTCCTCTCCTCTCCTCTCCTCTCCTTTCCTCTCCTCTCCTCTCCTCTCCTTCCATCTGCATTGCATCTGATACTTTTAAATTTGAGAGCTGCAATTAAAAAGTTCCACTGACATACTTTTGCCATATTATTCTGGAAATTTGTAAAGCTAATCTGATATATATATATATATATATATATATATATATATATATATATATAAAATTATTATTATTATTATTATTTTTCCAAGTATTGGATATGGAATTAATGTCTATGTTAACCGTGAAACAAGATTGTATAAACAGTAATTTAACTTATTGTAATGGTTAACTATCTAAAGTAAGTTATGATCAATAATTCCAAATTAGAAATAAAAACAAATTAAAACCAACAAATAAAGACTTATAAAACAATAATATAGCAAAAATAAATCATTTCAAAACTCACAATAGCCCTTCCCTTCCCTCCTTTTCCCCTTCCCCATTTCCTTCACCTCTCCATTTTATTTATTTCCATTTTTTTTCCCCTTCTATTATCCTCCAAGCATTTTTTCTTCCTCAAAAAACTCAAAAATTATAAAGAGTTACTTGTACTTTTTTTGTCTGTGGGGATAGATATTTTGCAGATTGAGGAGACAGAATATAAAATGAAAAATTTTAGAGAGATTTTATCTTTCCCACTCTAGCTATGCTTTTTATTGTTCCTTTCCATGGCATTGCATGCTTTTAATTTCTCTCCAGTAGCTGAAATATAGAGACTGGTTTTTACTGTTCTAATTTTAAAAATTTATATATACATATATATAATTGATAGATAATAATGAATCTATAAGCAAAGCTTATGATAGGAAAAGAGATAATTGTAAACCACAGTATGATGGAGCAATCTACTCTCAAGTTCTAATGGCTATTTACATGAAGCTGTTACAAGAAGAACATATTTTAATATGCTGTTTTATTAAAATTTGTTCTTCCACTCTCATGAGAGAGAGTTTTCAGACTCCAACAGTAAATACAACACAATGACATGTTCCTTTGACTTTTTTTTTCATTTTATTTTTCCTTTATCTTTTCATGTTTTTACTGATAGTGATTTTTTCCCCCTTGCCTGCTTGTTTTTCTTTCCATTTCTTATTTACTTGAAAGAATAAAAGTCATAAAAGTCTACCTTAGGGTTTTTGCAGAGACTCTGCTAATATACTTTGAGGGTTTTTGTTTTGTTTTGTTTTGTTTTGTAATTAGTAATACAGATTTACATTTGGATACCTGTTTGGTACTAAATGGAGGGAATATGTTGAAACAAAAGCATAAAAGATCACCCTTAAATTGTAGAAAACAATCCTTCCTGCTTTTTGCACCATGACACGTACTGTATTTCATATTGAGTTCCATTTTAGAAGCCAATAAAAGAAGTTTAAGGACAAAAAAAATAAAAAAAAATAAAAAAAAATTAAAAATCTCACATTGTTGAGAGCTCTGTTTTAACTCTGATCTTAAAGTTTTATTTCTTAATTATAGTCATATGGTTTTGTGCAAAAGTTGGACTTCTACCTATAAGAGATTTTTATTTCCATTTAGATGTCTACTCTGTATTGATTGACAGCATATTTAGTCTCAGACTTGGTTTCACTAGGCTAAAATGCTCATTATCATGTATGGGTTAATCTATACATGCTAGAGTGACTCTATATACATCAATTTTGGTCTCAGTACATCCAGGTGTGGAAATGCCTAAGTACAGTGCCTTACTATAGTAAAGACAGTACAAAAATGATGTATCAGTCATTCAACTTAATCTTTTTCAATTAGGAATGGCTGCATAGTAGACAATCAAGTAAACACAGCCCATAGGTATTTTAGCTGAATATCACTATATACACTAGTCTACAGAATACCTACTGTATGCAAAATTCCTATGAGAAGAGTGAACAATGCTGCAAAATGAGATGAAGACTAATCAGTTCCATCTCCACTAATGGATTATTTGTTAAATAATTGCCCTGGACATTAAATTGTAGTAATCCTATTTTACTACTGGGACTATGAGCTGTTGAACACATCTGTCTTCAATTTCTGGTCTGTTCAGGCTTTAAGAGGAGGAATGAGTGCTTGTTCAAATCTCTTAATTTTGAAAGCATTTTAATCTTCCTTTCAGACAACAGGTCTTGTATTTCCTAAAATATATTAAAATCATAGAATCATAGAATGGTTTTGGTTGGCCTTGAATGCTTCCAGGGAGGGGGCATTCCCCACTTCCTTGGGCAACTTGTTCCAGCATCTTGCCATCCTCACAGTATAGAATTTCTTCCTCATATCTTGTTTAAATCTACCCTCTTCCAGTTTTAAACCATTTCCTCTTATTCAGCTGCTACCTGCCCTTGAAAAAATCCCCCTCTAGCTTTGCTGTAGGCACCCCTCAGTTACTGGAAAGTTGGTATAAGGTCTTCTCTAGGCTGAGGAGCCCCAGCTCTCTCAGCCTGTCCCTACAGCAAAGTGCTCCCTACAGGGAAGTAGACCATCTGTTTCTTCTGGGCCTATTCCAACAGCTCTCTGTTCTTATGATGGGGGACCCAGAACTGGATGCAGTACTCAAGGTGGGCTCTCACAAAAGCAGAGTAGAGGGGCAGAATCACCTCCCTTGACCTACTTACTGGTCACGCTTCTCTTGATGCAACCCAGGAAACATCTGGCTTTCTGGGCTGCAGGTGTACATTGCTGGTTCATGCTGAATCTCTCCTCAACCAACAGTCTCAAATCCTTCTCCTCAGGACTGCTGTCAAGCTATTCTCCTCCCAGCCTGTATCTGTGCTTGGGATTGCGCTGACCCAGATGCATTACTTTGCACTTGACCTTGTTGAACTTGATGAGGTTCACATGGGTCCTCCTCTTAGGCTGTTTTCATTCTTCCACAGAACTCTGTTAAAAATATCTTAAAGCATGTAGTGTTGAAAACATCTTCAATTAAATATCAAACTGTTATGAAATGTAAAATTTTTAGAACCATGTCAAGATATTTATTTTCTTAATTAAGATGTGTATTGTACAGCTCTATATTTTCATAAATGAATATCGTAAATTATAAAGGAAAGTCACTCAGTTTTGAGTATAAACACATAAATTGTGTATTCAAGCCTGGTCCTGATAACTGTTCAGTCTACTGATCTTATGGAAAGTTAAACCAAAACTTTCAGAGAACTATGGTGCATCAGAGTCACAGCCCTGAGTTTGGCAGAGATATGAGAGGACTTGAAATAGGACTGTCATCTCTTATTTTACCTATCTAAAGACCCCAAGAAACAGGTTCTGCTCTAAGCTATTTATGTTGAACACAACAACAACAACAACAACAACAAAAACTGAGTGAAGTAAAACTGGCAACTCAATAGCATAAAGCAAACTGTTCAGAAGGAAAAAGTTTCTCCTGCTCTTGCTAGTGCCTGAGGTAAACCAAGAAAACTGACACATTTTTATACAACTAATCATGCATGAGGTGAAACTAATAGAGTTGAATGTGTAGTTTTGTTACTGATGAGAGCAGCTGTCAGGCTGACATATTTTTCCTATCACCATTCCTTTCAAATAATTTTCTGTCTTTCTTTTACACAGAGTAAAGCTCATACTATTTCAGATGATAGGGTGTCCCCTTGTAACTGATGCAGTGGTCAGAAACTATAGTGCTTAACAAATTAAGATGTTGAGAAGATAGACTGAAATTGCATATACAGAAATACTACCAAAATGAAGCTTTCTGGCAAACCAAAAAAGAGTAACCACAGACCCAGGATACTTGTCACATGTATTTTTATATGCTGTAATGTGTTTTCTGTTCAAATATGTTTCCCACACATGAATCACTGCTGCTTCTGTTCTCAGCCATATACATATCTATGTCTTTTTATTATTATTATTTATTTATTTATTTATTTTCCCAGCATCAGCTCTTCAGATTATTAGCCAGATTATTCACATACACTCAGGACCTGTCTGCATCATAGAATCATAGAATGGCTTGGTTTGGAAGCATCACCAGGAGCAGACTAAATCCCCCACAATTTGGAGGGAACAGTCAGAGACCTACTGCTGCAACTGGACTGCCACAGTCCATGGTTCCAGATGAGACTGACCCAAGAGCGCCCAGGGAATTGGCAGAGGTGAGAGCCAAGTTGCTTTCCATTATCTATCAGTGCTCCTTGTTGACTGGTGAGGTCCCAGACTGGAGGACTGCCAGTGTGACTCCCATCTACAGGAAGGGTTGTAAGGAAGACCCAGGGAACTACAGGCATGTTAGCCTGACCTTGGTGCCAGGAAAGGTTATGGAGCAGATTGTCCTAAGGGAGACTGCACGATAAGTATGAGACAACTGGGGAATCAGGCCTTGCCAGCATGGGTTCATGAAGGGCAGGTCCTGCTTATCCAACCTGATCACCTTCTGTGATCCAGTGTCACTCATGGATGAGGGAAAGGCTGTTGATGTGGTCTACCTATACTTCAGCAAAGCCTTTGACACTGTCTAAGCCAGTATTCTGCCGCAGAAGCTGGCAGTCCATGGCTTGGACAGATACACCCTTGGCTGAGTGGGAAAAGAAAAAAAAAAAAAAAAAAAAAAAAAAAGCTCCAAACAGAAAATCATTTTCAAACATAAACTGAAGTTCAGATTCAGCTCAAGTGCACTATCAACCTCAGGTGGCCTGCTGTCTTTCTGTTGTTTGGTTTTTTTTTTTTTTTTTTTTTTTTTTTTTTTTTTTATTATTATCCATTTGTCTAGTCTAGTCCCATTTAAAGATCTATAGAGGAAATTACTGAGGCAGAATGTAGATCCAGTTGTGCATTGTGCAAAAGGAGCAAATGATTCCTGTTCTCATCATTTGGATCAATAATTTGCTAAAGCACTATTAACAAGAGCAGCAACTTTAGCAGGTTAAAGGGTTTTTGTACTGAGTAATTACTGCCTGGAGAAGGGAAGTACAGAGGGAGTAAATCCTAGCAGCCTTTTACTATTGCGGTAGCACATGCAAGTGAATCAATAGTGGCTTTGGTAAGGTGGTGCAGTAAAGATGCTTTATTTGTTTGACAAAGCAGGTTGGCAAGAAAGGTGCTGAAAGTGTCTATACTAACAGTCAAATCTAGTCAAAACACAGCTGAAAACAAGCAGTTTTCACTTTCTTGGAAGCATTAAATAGTGTTTTGGGCATAAGATCCCAAATTTTCTTTGCATTCAAGTTGTGAGCTGCCTAGACACTTCAAACATTTGTTTTGTCATCTTTCCTCAGCCATTTGCAAAGGAATTTCTCAGAGGTCAGTAACCAGCATTAGGCAAGTCCACCTCAAAGGACAAGCATAAGGGAACACAGAAGACCTCAGTTTTGATTCACAGGAGACCAGGCCTCTTCTTACCCAGCTTATTGACTTGAGTCAGCTAATTGAAGAGCCAATGCCTAGCTCCCTTTGTAGCTTGAGAGACTCCTCCAAAGGGTGCCTTGGCCTTAGATCCGCATGGCTCTCTGATGCAGTCTTTCCATTTAGTGGATAAGGAGCCTATTCAGAGTAGGCTATCAAGTCAAACTTTTCACTTAACTTACTAAAGTTGGAACTCCTGAAGCTAAAGCTAACAAGTGATAGTGAGTTATTAGTTGTTCAGCAGGTAGTCACAACTTATTAAAGGATGCTGCCCTGAATCTTTGGCTTGTTTTTGAATGTACTTCATTTACAATTTTGCTCAACAAAAATATAGTAGAAAGTATGAATTCTATCTCTCCCTCCCCCCCATAAGGTACAGTCTAACAGCATCCTTTCATCATCATAAACATTGCCCATACAAAGAACACAAGAAGTCTTAAAAGTTTTTTTATTTCATAGTATTTTTATGTCTTTTAGAAGTAGCAGTACTCATACCAGTAATAATATATAACAATATTATGCACATATAAGAAAAGTACTAATGAAATGGTTTTAAGAATGTCCCATAGCATGAAGAAAGATAACAGCATTTATTATTATTATTTTGTATTGTTACTATTATTTCCATTTACATTTACATTTGAAATTGTATTGTCATTGAACTTAAGAAAGAGCTGCAGCTGGATTTAATTTAACTGCGTGATGTGCAAACATAGGACCTTCTTCGATACATCTACAAGCTAAGTATGAAACAAAGCAAACAAATGTGCACAAGTATATACGTGAAGGTTTTTGTTTGTTTGTTTGTTGGCTGGTTGGTTGGTTTGTTTCTGTGTGTGTGAGTGGATGTAAATGTATTTTCTGTATTAGCAGAATATGGTGATGATCATACTGCACTAACCACCTAAACAGAATAACAAACTTAGAATCTTAGAACTCAGAGCAAACAAGAATATGAAATTGAGAAAATTCCCTGAAATACACTAGAACTGAGCCAAATGAGATTTACATAAGTCTCCTCTAAACTGCAAAAGGTTTATTTCTACTCAAAATCAAAAACAGAAAGGATCTGACCTGCTTTAGAGACAAATGTGGGATGAAATCCCATTGCAAATACTTCATAGGAAAACAGGATCAGAGACTACTCATCACCAACTCTTCTGCTTAGCAACTTTGTTGATTATAAGACATACATTAAATATTTTAGGGATTCCTGTCCTCAGTGTTTTGTTTTGTTTTGTTTTTATACATTCATGGTCAAATGACCTCCTCTACCAAGAAGACGTTGGTCTGATATTAAGACACACAACTAACTGTAATGCACAGTTCTGGAGGTGTAAAGTAGTTATCAACAGATTTTAAATGAGTCTGTATTTTAAGAAGCAAGGAATGTACATACAAGAATGATTTTATCTAGTTCTGGTCTTCTTCCAGAATTTCTGAAAGAGAAGAGTAAGAAGGAAAGCAAAAATGCATTCCTCTTGACAGTCTGCTATGACAGACATACACCTATAAATAAAAATGGCCATTGTTGATTCTGGATATATCATTGCAAATGGGGTATCTAAATTATGAGAAAAACTGTCCTTGATCTCTTCTAATGTCAAAGAATAAAACCACTTTCTTCACACAGCCTGGAGATGCCTCACACGTTTTCAGAGGCTGCAGCAAGTGTATGGACACTTGTCACAGAATTCTTCATTACATATCAAACAGAGAAGGCCTTTTTCCTTTTAAGGGAAAAAAAACAAACAAACAAAAAAAAACAACAAAAAAACAGTGCAGGCTGTTTGAGTTTGAAGATTATCTAACAGCAGACTCTTAGTTATATACATAAAATACAGCACTGACTATGGATTAGAAAGGGGCTGCCAAGTGCAGCTCTCAAACACCTGGCAATATTGATTTTACACTTTTCCTGTGATTCTACATCATGTTCCTTTAGTTTCTGGCAATCTCTATAACTTTTATACTGACATAAATTGTGATAAAAAAGGAATCAAATAATCCCCCTTTCCCCTCCAGAAATAGTTAGGAAACCTCTATAGCACCATTAATATTTTTGTTAATGGAGGTGATCTCAAGGAGAGCAGAAGTACAGGGAAAGTTAAAGCCAAACTCCCTGTTTTTGTTGTTGTTTTTTCTTTTTCTGTTTTTATTTCAGTGTTGTCTTAGGCTTGTTCTCTGTAGTGACAAACAGAAGTAGTATAATCATATTTTCTTTGATTACATCTCACATGAGGTAATTTGGGCATCTCGGGTGAAAATTTTAATTCACGTAGAGAGCAAAGATAGAGACTGTATATATGAAGGTTATCCTCAAGAAAAGAAGAGGGCTTTATTTTTTATTAATGTTGTCCCTGAACTTTGATGAACCTTTGAGAGTATGAATATTGAAAGATGATAAGAACTGGATTCTGTCCCTTGAAATTCTGTTTTTTTACTCTGGGATATGGAAGGACAAGTTCTGTTAAGAACCACTTGTTCAAAAGTCATAAAGTCTTAGGCTTGTTTTCATGTTCCTTGAGGAAAGAGTATGAAGAGTATGAAATCATGATTTTGAATCTTGAAAGGAGATGTGTATCCTTGTCGTTTCTTTGTTAACTAATTGCTGAAGATCCTCTAATCTAACTAATAGTCCTGTTTAAGATTAGAAATTTACTATGAAGCCAAAAGCACAGAAGAATATTCAGTGTTTTGACAAAAATTGTTTAGATTATGAACACTGTTTCTACCTTAGATCAGAGACAGCATAGCTTTTTCCAGGCCGCTATCATCAATGGAGTTACGGAGAACTAGCTAGAGGGAAGCTGTGCTAACAATGTCATTCATCTATCTGTGACTCAAGGTGCTATTTTAATAAATGTATTTTTGTCTACTGGTGTCACTTATCACTTTTTTCCTAAAATTCTTTATTAACCATTCTAGTAAATACTTTGTACAAAAGACACAAAGTGCTGTAAATAAGTATAAATTACTTCAAAGGAAGTAATAATAACAAAAAGAAAAGGGTCAGGGGGAAAGACATAAGTGGCATAGTAATATAAAGGCTTTCATAGGATTGGAACCGAGCTTAGTGGTCTGTCTGACACAGAAATGACTTAATTAGAAAATCAGCAGTATCATCAAGATCTGGAAGTGCACAGCTAAGCTTTCTGAGTAGTCTTTCTATCCACCTTCATTGCCTGGATCACAGACTTCTTCAGGGCACATTAGCATTGTTTATTTAAGCAAATCATCCGTCTGCTCCTTGGGGACCTCTGCCTCTTTGACTTCCGCACCCAAAAATCAGACAGATCATCATATATCACCTGCAAGTGTTGAGAGGAATTTTAATGGCAATAATGTTCTATTTTAATTCTCGTACACACACAAATGAGTCTTACAGCTGCAAACTATATGACATTAGAGATTGTAGAGGCAGCTTTGAATTTTAAAGGTCTTAAGTTCCTAAGAAGGTGATTTTTAAAGCAAATCTTAATGAAATGAATTGAGCAAAATAGGCTTTCCAACATAAGCATTCTTGAGATTGCTTCTGTGAGGTGTTCCACTGAATAAGTAAGATAAAACTTTGCTTTTGTAAAATACTTTCTTAGGACTGTACTAGTTCCACTGTAACCAAGTCAAAGAAAGAATAAGGACATTTAGGAATGGCTATAGTATATGCTTCCTCCAATGGCTTGGAAAGTAATTCACACCTGGCATAGATAAATAAGCATTAATATGCATGAGAACATTAATAATCTTTAAGGAAAAAATAAAATAAGTGAGTGGGAAGGAAGCGCTGCATTAGACGAGGGACAAGTTTGCCAAATAAAGTAAGAAAACTTAATTCTGGCTAAACATATTTGAAGATGCTATCTAGGCAGTTTAAAAGCCAGCTATGAGTGTGAGTTTAAACATAGTCAGGGATTTGATACAAATTAAAGGGAGAGGTCTTGATTTGTCTCTGACAATGCCATACACCGTAACAGTGATACACAAATAGATAGGAAGACAGTATCCAGAGGGAAAAAAATAAAATAATAAAAATTACCTGGCATACAAAAATCTTAGGAAGTGTTATTGCTAAGATGTTAATAATTTATTACTCAGTAGGAGTAACACCTTAATGGAATCATGCGGAGTGGCTGTGTCAGGGAGCTGCATTTCAAGAAAAAAACAAATGCATTTCAATAAAGAACACCAGGTAGAAATTCATGAACCAGTCAGGACTAAAGTATGTGCAAACTTCTTTACTCTTATTTGTTTTCTGGGATTTCCTTCAATTCAAAGTTACCTTGAAAATAAATGCAGTACAATCATTGATAAGAAACTCATGATAAATAATAGATCTCTAAAAATGTTTGTACTGGACTGTGGGAATTCAATGCCACTGTAAATGACTAGATCGAAAAAAGACTTCTAGGTAAATTCCTTTTTTATATAGTAAACTTTCTGTTTGTTTGGTTGGTTGTTTTTTACACTGAACTTTAACTAATATACATTCTTCATAGCTCGAGTTTGCATCACTGACAAACTTAGAGTAAAGCACATTATTACTTTAGCAGTTTCTGTGCTTGATTTTTGCTCTTGGTTGACTATTCAAATGAAATTGGAAATCATGGGCTAAAATTAGGTGATTCTTGGCTATGATGAAAAAAAGAGAAAAATACACACATGTCCATAGATATTTGTATGTATACTGCATTACTCTATGTATGCGTTTATTTGGTGATTCATACAGTCAACTTCCTTTAACAAAATCAAGAATTACTTATGCCTCACAATTTTTTCACCCACAGTTCAAAGGCAACATTTCAAGCAGAAGCTGTTCAGTGAAAACCGTTTTTTTTTTTGTTGTTGTTGTTTGTTTGTTTGTTTTTTTTAACCTTGGGAAAACAATGAAAACAAAATTCATGAGCCACTTCCATCTGTCTTGTCGAGAAACCTTCTCTGATTAGAATACCCCAGTTCATTTAGAAGTCATTCTAAAGAAGAGGAAAATATGTTAAAGCATAGCAATGTAGAAAATGGTTAGACTTGAACTGTCTTTTGAATATTACCATTCTAGAAGTAACAGGGCATGGCTGTTGTGCCATCTGTATTGCCAAAATATGGGAAGAAATTCCCAGGAACCCTTGTTTTCTGCTTATGTCTTACTTCTGAGTACATATGGAATAATTACCCATGGCCATCATTTTTCTACAGAGCCACGTGCTTTCTGAATAAAGTGGAGACCTGTTTCCAGAGAAATGTTTGTGTTTGGGGAGTGGGAAAAATAATAAATTTTCAATATCTATAAACCAGAGAATTTATAACTGCCTATTAGTTTTACAAAAAGTAGTAAATGGCAAAACACAAAGAAAAAATAACCCCAAAGATCAGAGAATTATTTGCTGACAGCTTCAAATTTAAAAAAGAAAAAAAAAAAATCTCTTCAAAAAACATTCCATCTGGTAGGACTAGTAGACACAGTGTAATGACATTTTTCACCTGTTGGCTATTTTCAGTCGCACCATAACAAGAGAGGAACACCTCCTGTCTGTATGTGGTCTCCCTTAATTTCTTTACATGATAAACACTTTGCTGCATTTTTAGGCAAGCCTTGAGTCCTGTTTTCTAAACCCTGATGCTCCCTTGATTAACAGGGCTATAACCTGTAAAGACTAATAAGACTGGAGAGCATATAAAGAGGGTGATCTATGCTGGAGCAGTGACTCCCATTAGTCTATTCAAAACTGGAGGACAGGTTCTGTTCATGGTCACATTTTTGTAAAAAGAGTAGCTACAGAGATTTCACTCAAACTGTAGAGGTGTAAATCCAGAGGAGAATGTGTCTGCCTGTGACAGTAGCTCTAAACTTAATAGAATTGTGAAGATTGAGGGGTTAAAGTAATGAGTTCCTCAACAGTTCACCTCTTACTGCCAAGTATTCATTAAGCTTGTACTGGATGTCTTAGACAGTCACCTCTAAAGTCTCTGACTTTCTGGTGAGGATACAGTCAATCTTGTAATGTCCTCAAAACTTACATATCTGAAATGTGCTTTCATTAGATTACTCTATGAATCACCCCTTAAAGACCAATTCTAAATATGCTTTCTGAATTGCAGAGTGATTAGTGCTGAATGCAGTACTTTGGGTGAGGTCCTAACGAAATACACTGTATTTCCTTAACAATAATTGAGTTGAAGGCTTTAAAATAAGGGTTTTTTATTATTATTATTATTAAAATAACTCTCATATCTCTCTCCAGGTCAATATGCTGTAGTACCTTCCCATTAAGCAGATATTATGTCCTTTTATTACATTCTCCGAGAGTCATTATTCTGCATTTATCTGCATTGAATTTGCTATCTATTAGCTCAAGCACTTAAATGATCTAAATCCTTCCCTACCTTACTGCATTGTTTCACAGATGACCTTTCCTCCCAATTTAGTATCATCTTCATACCAGAAATTTTTCGTTTAAATAATATGCTCTGAGTCACTTAAGGTACTGAAAAAGCAGTGTTTTCAGCACTGATCCCTTGTGGTGCCCCTGACAGAAATAACTTAGCTGTTGTTTAAAAGCCTAACTCTCAGTGTGCAATTGCATCAGCTGAAGTCTTACAATCTGGCATTCTCACTTCAAATGAAAGCTGAAGTCTTGCTTAATATGTATCCAATGTCTACAAAGGATGCTAAGGATTTCTTGAAAACAGATGGTTAACATTTCTACTGGGCTTCTGGGCACGTCTACACTTGAGCTACAAAACGCACCATGCCTGCTAGGCACCAAGAGATGTGGAGATGTGCTCCACCTATTCTAAGCAGGTGAGCTTCAGCCACTCTGTCCATTCCAGCCTTTGTACAGAAACATGTTTAAACCAAAATGCTCTATCAAATATTGTGTTACAACATGTGATTGTGCTGCAATTGGAGATGAATTTGTACTCCCTCCTTCTAGGTCCTTTACTGCACATGACCAGCCATGATTCAAGGGACCTGATGTCTCACTCCTTTGCCTAGATGGATGTGCCAAGTTAACAAGTTAACTGCTAAGATAAAAGCTGGGATATTGGTTTGGTCAGTACTCTCAACCAATGAGTAACACTGAAGCTAGATGAAGCAGGCTTCACCTTGCATTACTTTTAATATCTGGTTGAGATACTTAAGATAAGCAGTCTTGGGCTTACCTGATGGTCAGTGAGGAAGACATGCCTACTGAACTGTGGCCTCTGCATTTTTCATCCTGGCTGCATATGCATATTTGAAAAGTGTCAGATGAACTCCTTATCCTTCTATTGGGGGACTTCCTTATTTTGCTGTGACTTGTTCTCTCAATGCTCACTTATTATGATAAGCTTTGCTCAACTCCCTTCTATTTGAGGTTCTCAAGACTGATTATTGCATTCAAAAGGCCAAAGTGTGCCTTAGGCATTTCTTAATCTTGGGTCTGGGTTACCTCTACAGTGATATTTGTGTTCCCTGTGGCTGGGAGATAAAGACCTCGCCAAGGACAGGCAAGGACACATATAGAGCTAAGCTTTACGTTTCCATGAAAAGGAAGGGCAAAGAGGTGCTCGTGAGAAAATCAACACCAATACTTCAAGAGCTCTGTTTTATTTTAGCAATTGAAATGTGTCTTAGCTCCCAAATGTATGCTGATGTTTTCCACTTACTGCATTTTTGTTCCCAGAAGAAAAAAAAAAAAAAAAAAAAAAAAAAAAAAAAAAAAAAAAAAGGTTGCTATGGCTTAGATTTTATTTTTTTTTTTTAATTTTTTCCTAAATGAAGAAAAAGAAGCAATTGTATAAGCACAACTTTTATTTATTTGACTCATTCCTCTGAGGGAGTCTGAAAAAGTGACACTGACGCAATATTAAATCCAGTAAGGAAAAATCATAGGTATTTAACAGCATCACAGGACTGGCATATGGGATAATCTTTAATCTCACTTATATGGCATGAATCAGCAGGAAAACTTTTTTTCAGAAACCTTTATTTTTCTGTGTGATTTTATGAAATTAAAAGCTGTTTCTATCCCTTTCATACAAATACTATCAGAGTGTTTTAGATGAAATAAAAGACAGGAGTTAATAGGTCTCATAGGATGGATATTTAGAGCCTTTTGACATCTCAGTTTTTCAGACATGTAACGTTTTGAAAATGTCTAATCCTGAATGTATAAAGCTCTAGAGAATGAAGTTTCCCTTTCAATTCAGAATATAGGTCACAAATATCAGCTTCTTCATAATATCAAACTAAAGCATTTTCACCCATCAAAGTGGGCCCACCCATATAGATGATGGGGTATTTTATATTTTATGTCAGTTTGCACTCTGATTCTCCTTTTGAAGTTCTATGAAAGAGGACATATTTCATTCACAGTTTTCTGACAAAGTTTCTATCGATTAGAAAGTTAGAGAAAGCAGCACATTTCATTAAAGAACTTAAAGATATACTGCAGCATTTTTCAGGTTAATTACATACTTCTTACAGCAACAGCTAAGAAAGAAAAAGTTTTTGTTTTTTTTTCTTTCCTATTTCTTCTTTTTTTATTATTTTTATTTTTATTTTTATTTTCCCCTCATAATAGTTGATTGATTGGTTGATTATTTCAGTTGCATTTTGACAGAGTTTTTAGGTTCATAATACATGTTCAGAGAACCACAGAATGGCCCAGGTTGGAAGGGACCTGAAGGCTGAAGGTTGTTCTGCCATTCGGCGAGACCTGGGCAGGCTGGAGAGCTGGGCAGTAAGAAACCTGAACATACGTAGAATGCCAATATAAAATATGGTGTAAACCATAAATTTTCATACAGAGAAAATAAGTATCTAAGCAATAGAAATAGAAATAGAAACTGAATAAAGGTATAAAAAGGCTAAATAACATCCTATATCTGACTTTGACATTGAGTACCTTTTTAAAATTATACTCCTAGGTTTTTCATTTTTCAATAAATAAACATCTGATAATCTATAAACATGTGTGAGTAATATTATTTACTCACTGACTTAGTTTATTAGTGAAGAAGTAAATGATCTTGGCTGATTACTCATTTCAATAGATCTGTTGTGATCCTAATTACTAGAAGTGTTTTTACTCCTTCAGTGTTTTTGTGCAGTGAAAGGAAATTTCAACATGATCCATGCTGAAACTTGGCAACATATCTTTTTGTCTTCTCTTGTTTTATCTTCTGATTGATCTGTGTCTAAATGATCCAAAGAAGGGCTTTATTTCAAAAGTATGTGATTTTTCTTAGAAAAAAAGTAGAACTATCTACAGCTTTGTAGATCATCTGAGGCATTATTAACAAGAAATGTGATGTAAGGAGAGAGAGAGAGAATAACAAAATAGGAGAAAGAAAACATTTCCTTTCAACTGATCTTTTCAGCAATGAAACTTCTAAACTTAGAAGGATGACTTTAGAACATATATTGTATAGATAGATGTACTATATATTCTGACTATGGAATAAAATGAGTCAGTTGAGAAATGGGATACAGTAGAGATTTGGAATTGATGGACCCGAAAAATTTGAAGTCAGAAGTGTTATTACTGACACAAGAATATACTTTTTTTTCCTCTCCCCTTTTGTTCAATACTATACTGTATCTATATGATATGATATGAGTCAAGGAATGTACACCATTCCTTGATTGATTCAATGTTGTGTGCTTAATGAATAAAGGATCTGAAGAATGGATGTTGAGAAAGTAATTATATTTTGTGATATTAGGAATCAAGACACTTTCTGTGTCAGCATTCCTTTTTACCATGTCCTCATCTCATGGTCAACATATGAAAACTGTGTGACTTTCCTGTGAAGCAGATCAGACAAAACCAAACAAACAACACACACGCACACATACACACAAAACAAACAAACAAACAAACATACAAAAAACACAGGAATAGAAAACAAAAGAAAACAAACAATATTAAATAAAAAGAAGAAGATAATTATCTCACATATCATTGAGGAGGGATTTTATCTCTGAAAAACCTAAGAATGCTAATCTTGGTAGACATAGGTTGCTGATACCTACATTTTGTGTTTGAATTCAGGTAAACATTTATTTCCTGTAAAAGAAGCACATGTATGTAGGAGAGAGGAAGGTTTTAAGATGGTCTGAAACATTTCTAGGTACTCTCACTCAGTCTGCATAGGCTGATAGTTTTCTCTTGGTGTGTCTTAATAAACACAACACAATATTTCAGTTAATAATGTATTCTATGTGGAAGCCATTTCAAAATGCTTTCTAGTCTGTGAAAGATTTCATCACTTCAGTGCCCCTTGACAGCTTATTCATGACATTAGTGAAATACTATGAAACTTTTTCTTTCATTTGTCATCTTATATATATATTCTTCCTTATTTTGGCTTAGGACACACTTCTGTTTATAAAAATATAACTTAACATCATAATGATCTAGTAATTATCATTAGATTTTGATCAGGCTTTCACATTTCCAAATAAAGGAAATTCTGTGCTGTTCACTGTTGTGGTATTATGGCAATCCTGAGTACTAGAAGGTCTCTGGCACTGGAGCAGTTAAGTCAAACCAATACAGACTAAACTAGCCACCAAGGTAAAATGTAAAATACAGTGTACTGAAACACATCTCATCAGCACTCAATATTATTTATGGAGAATGCCTGGGCATTCTGGTGGATAATAATTCTGTTGTTTGTTTAAGTTAAATTACTAATTTGTCTCTTTAATAAGAACTTTATAGATATCCTGTGAATTTGTATGTCATCAACACTTTGAAAAGATGGTGTGTGCATAGACAGACTGACTGAGAATAAACTACTGATAGTTTTACTCAGTAGCTAGAAAGATGAACCTGAGGGTAAAATATTTCAGAACTATTCTGACAACAATGCAAGTTTATGAAATGCTTGTGTTGGGAGAAAAAAAGATTATAATAATACTCTGCACGAGTTGCACTCTTCAGCTGGGAAACCTAAAGTATTTTTCAGACATCAGCACTCCCAAGAGGAAGGTCTTGTGTTATTCTACAGATGGATGAACCAAAGTACAAGAGCATCTATCACCTTTCCAGCTCCCTCTGGAGTAAAGAATTTTTCACTGGGCAGTAAATGATGCTTTGCATTCTATAATAATTAAAAAAAAAAAAAAAAAAAAAGAAAGAAGAGTAAAGAAAGGTAGAAAATATTTATACACATTTCAGTGAGATGGATTGAACACAACTTATCAATCCTTATTTTTAGAGAAATGATAGAAATTGTTTGCTTTTAAAAAATGTATTAGTATAATTTGATCTTGATTTCTTTTTTTCCTGACAGCATACATCTTGTATTCTCATTAAAATTCTTGTGAGAGGATTATCTTTTTAAAAAGTGGTTTTCAAAGAAACAAATGCACATATTTATTAACAAAATTAAGAATAAATGTGCTAATATCTGACAAATTTCTCCCATGTCCTACTATAAATAATAATAATAATAAACCCTCTTTTTTAAAATTTTTATTTTATTTTATTTTATTTTTACATTATCATTAATGAAACATTTACTACTTTCAAATTATCTAAAATTTTTATTTGGAAAATAAGAAGCCTACTAACCAATCAAATGTAATTAATTTCTATTTATTCTTCATATTTAATCCATTCTGCCAATGTATTAGTAATGAAAGACTTTATCAGAAGGAGATAAAGCAGATAAACTAGAAGACAAACTGAATAAAAATGACATGCTTTAAAATCATATTTCATGAGGTATATCTGAAAATTCCATTAATGCAGACATTTATTTTGGGTTGATCAACAGGTACATAATCTAGTCCTTCTAACCCCCCACCTTCTTCCTATTTGTTTTCATGATTTGTGATAAAGGTTGATTCATAGAAAAAGTTGCAGCTGTAGAATTCTGAAGATTAGTACTCCATTTTTATAACATTTGGAATTTCTGACTGTTTGTTAGTGGGAGAAACTGGTGCAATGTTTGAGACATAATTCACATCAAACAAAATCTTGAGTTGAGGTTTCTATGGGACAAAGACCTTCTCCATAGTATTTTATATTAATAAAGTCAAGCAGTACCAAGAATCTTTTGTTTCCGCAGGTTTGTAAACTCTTTAATTTAAGGAAATTAAGATCACTTCAACTTAGTCAAACATAGAACATGATATAGCTGAGGAGAAATAATCCCCTGCAAGTGCACAAATCTTTTATCCTGATTTTACAAGCTCAAAAGCCCTGTTATGAGATTCCTGGCTCAAAACATATTCTGTGTGGTCTCTTTTATTTCATCTCACCTCTTTTTCAGATTGAAGTGACAGGAAGGGTCTCATCCACCAGTTTTCCTGTGACCAATTCACATGTGCCAACATACTTACGTAGAGAACTGTAGCCTTGATTGAGATAATAATTGTCAAACTTACTTATGTCCTAGTGATATACTAGGATACCTGAGTAGACACAGTGGAGCATATAACAGAATCATAGAATACTTTGGGTTGAAAAAGACCCCAAGGATCATCAAGTTTCAGCTTGGAATATATTTAGTAAACCTAATAAATCAAGATGGATCAGAGTTCAGGAACGTGCTAAGGAGACTGTCTGTGAATAAACAGACATCATGAAGGTAGCTCAGAGGAGTTATGGGTATTGTCATTTTGCTTCCTCTCACACTGATTAAAGGCCTCAAAGAACAAAACAACGTTAATAACAATTACCAAGAATAATTAGCAAATAATTTATCAACTTATTTTTTTGCAAAGATGATAACACAAGATGATTCAGGTCAAATGTACCATAATAATGCAAAGATGTAAAGAGGTGACACATTGATAGAGTTCTGAGTTAGCAGCACAAACAAAAAGGAAACATTTCTCTAAAGTTAAAAACCTGAAGTTATCATGTTACTCAACATATTTAGATTTTCTGAAAAGAAAATGAAAATGTTTCAGGAGCTGTGTGTACCAACATATAAAGCTGCTTCATTTTCATGAGGTTTTACTTTGATTCATTTATCCATTTACAATGCCAGTGAGGGAGAGAAAGTGTGGCTCCTTACTCTTCTCTCTGCTAAATTAAAAGACAATACATTTTGAACTAATAAAAACAAACAGCAAATGTTGTTTTGTTGTTATTTTGTTTGTTTAATATAGTTGATATCCAGGCTGAATAATTCACTGCCAGATGAGATCAGCAAAGGGGTTTAGAAAAGGTCTGATGTCAGTTAGAACAGTTTTGTGATTACTTAAGAAAAAAAAAAAAAAAAGGAAAAAAAGAGTGTTGGAAAGATCATCAAACACTATGCTTCAGAGGCTGGGTGAAGGATAAGGAAAAAAACTTAGTATGACATAAATACACATTGATGTAGTGCTTTCAGAACTACTTATTAATAGTTTTTAATAGTTACTAATACTGATAGTTCAATAACTTGTTAGTACTAATAGTTTTTAACACATTACCAGACAAATACAGTGTGAAATACAGAGCTGATTAGTATTTACACTGATCTAATCAGAATTTATTCCATGTTTTCTAGTTTTCACTGAAAGATTCAATGGGATACTACACATATAAACATTTTATTATGCATATTTTACTGCAGTGATTCAGACCCCTTTTTGTCTTGCCTTTGATGGATTCACTATATCCATTGTGCACTCAATGACCCCATATTACCTTGCTTGCTTGAACAGTGTCCTGACTTCTTTCTCAGTATGTAGGATCTTAGTTTAGAGGTCTCGACTCTGACCAGAGCAGACAAAAGCTTTACCGCTGAACTCTGTGCCTTACTGGTGAGTACTAGCCAGGAACCATTTTATTATTGTGCTCTTGGCAAATAGTGTTCTTAACAGATTATTTCTTCCTTTAGTGATTGAATGAAATCTCAGTACTAGGCCAAGAGGGAAGAGTCAAAACTTAATATAACAGATTGACAAAAAAGAGCTGTTCAAGTGAGTCTGAAGTTTAGGTGGAATCTCTTATCACCAAAGATGTTAATCTCCACCGTGTGATCAAGTCTACTGTAGGTTAAAAAGGAAAATCTAGATTATACCACCTTTGTAAAATCAAATTGACAAAAAGTACTTTGAAGCATTTAGGGTTAATTAAATGACACAATACATATATGGTGGAAGATAGCTTAGACATATTGCTCATACATAACTTCATTACTTCCTTTAGCACTACTAGTACGAATCTGTCAGACTTCAGGAAACCACGGTTATGACTTCTTAGCATTGTGAGAATTAGAATAGTTCCATGGGAAGACACATAAAAACGACTGTTAATTTCAGCTGCCTAAACACTTTAGGGCTAAAAAAAAGTGAAGCAAGTCATTAAGAGCATTATGCAAATACCTCTTAAAACTGACTGTCCAGGAGCATTAATTACCTTGTTCCAGTGTTCCAGCATTGTTCCAACATTCTACTGTTTGACCACACTCACAGTAAAGAGTTTTTTTTTGTTTTGGTTTGGCTCTGTTTTTGTTTGTTCGTTCATTTGTTTGTTTTCCTAATAAGCATTCAGGCAAGTGTCTCTTGAGGCACAGCTTTCTGATGTTTTCATACATCCTGTCATTGGTTAATAAGGATAAATGATCATAGAATCATAGAAACATAGAATCACAAGGTTGGAAAGGACCTACAAGATCATCTAGTCCAACCGTTCTCCCTCTACCATGCCTACAGAAAACCACTAAACCATATCTCCTAGCTCCTTATCCAGATGCCTCCTGAACACTGCCAGGGATGGTGACTCCACCACCTCCTTGGGCAGGTCATTCCAGTGCCTGACCACTCTCTGTGAGAAAAAGTTCCTTCTTATGTCTTGTCTAAACCTCATCTGATACAACTTGTGTCCATTTACTTGGATCCTGTTTGTTGCCTGAGAGAAGAGGCCAATCCCCTCCTCATCACAGCCTCCCTTCAGGAAGTTGTAGAGTGCAATAAGGTCTCCCCTCAGCATCTTCTTCTCCAGGATAAACAATCCCAGATCCCTGAGCCATTTCTCATTGACTTGGCACCTCCTTCTCCCCTTCCTTTCCTCATGAAGTCTCAGAAAGCAATGAGGTCTCCTACCAGCTTCCTTTTCTCCATGTTAGTCAAAACAAGTGTATTCAGTCACTCTTCACAGGCCGTGTCTTCCAGCCTCCTTACGTGCTGTGGTCACCTTTAACATCCTTTCATATTTTGGACCCCACTACTTCACACAGTATTCAAAGTAAGACCTCACCAACATTAAATATAGCTGGAGAATCGCCACTTTTGACTAGCTGGCTATGGTATGTGTAATGCATCTTAAAATGCTTGTTGCTGACTTGGATGCTGGGGCATGCTGCTGGCTCATATGGAACCTGCTGTCAACTGGCTGTCAACTAGCATCCCCATTGATTCCTGCAGTTGCTCTCCAGCCACCATTCTCCTAATCTATAGCTGTGTTCAGCACTACTCCATACCAGATGCAGTACTTAGCATTTACCTTTGCTGAATTTTGTGACATCACTGATTCGACAGCACTCTGATCTATCTAGATCTCTCTGCAAGGCCTCTCGTTTCTCAGAAGAGACATCAGCACCTCACAGTTTACTCTTGTCATCAGACTTGCAAAGTGTGTTTAACTCTTGCATTCAGATCACACTATCAACAAGTTTGCAGATGACACCAAGCTGAGTGGTGCCAAAGGAAGGGATGTGATCCAGAGGGACCTTGATGTTTATCAGACATCAAAATGTGGGCCCTTGTGAACATGATAAGGTTCAGCAAAATAAAGTGAAAGGATTTGCACTTGGGCTGGGTCAATCCCGGGCTGGAAAAACTCCTTGAAATTAGATTGTTGGAAAAGACTTAGGGGTCCTGGTTGATGAAAAGTTTAACATAAGCCAGCACTTCCAGCCACTTTCCATCTGGAAGGCCAACGGTATCCTGGGTTCCATCAGAAGAAATGTGGCCAGCAGTTTGAGAGATTTTTTTGTCTTGTATTCTGCTTTCAGGAGGCACTAGCTGAAGTATTGTGTTTATGTCTGGGAACCTCAATGTAGGAAAGCTGTGGGGCTTTTGAAGAGGGCCCAGAGAAGGGCCATGAGGAAGATACAAGGGCTGGAGTGCCTCCCCTACAAAGACCGTCTGCAGAAACTAGTCTTGCTCAGCCTAGAAAAGAGAAGGCTGTGAGGACACTTTGCTGCAGACTTTCTTGTTCATGGTTTTTTTTTTTTTTCCTTCAAAATCATCACAGTTCTTCACATACATACATATCTATAGAGCACAACAGATATGCAATAGAAAGTGAATATTTTGCCATGGAAGAAACAGGGGGGGAGGGGGAGGAAAACAAAAAAACAAAAATAAATAAACCACCAACAACAGTATAGATAGATCCTCCTCACATCATTTCACATACTCAAAGAAGGTGCTCAAGGAGAGAAATGTAGCAAAACAGTCAGTGCAGGAAGGAAGGGAATAAAAATAAAATGTCTGTTAAAGAACTACACTAGTCACAGAATTTGCAAAGGAAACTAAAATAACTAAATAGGGTACTATTCATTCTTGTTTCACTTCATTTGAAAGTAAGGAGAATTTATTACATTGATGAGCCTGCAATATGTTGCTTTGGACTGGTACACTAAATTGGCATTTTGCTGTATATAGAAAACAGCTTGTAGAAAAACAGCATTCTGCACTATTTTCCTGTGGTATATCTGAGATTAAAATTACTGAGACATTATACACATAAAATCACAGAAAGTAAAAGTGCTTTATTTCAATACAAAACAGGAGTATTGCTGGATGGGGTTGATCAAAGAGACAGAAAGTGTAATACCAATCTGATTGGATGTACTGGAGATTCAAAACCTGAATTAGACATCCTTGGATTTCCTTAGTAGTGCAAAGAGATTATAACATGGAAAGTGCAATTCCTCCCCTGCTAAAATCTTCATCTTCTCTCAAATAACTTTTGTGATTGTTTATTAAAACAAACAAATAAACAAAACAAACAAACAAACAAAAAACAGGGGAAAACAAAACCAACAGTTAACAGCTATGTAGGTGTTGGAATCTGATTTAATCACATTTAAAATACGTTTTATATTCTTTGCTGGATAATCATGCTTTTATAAGACTTCATCAAATGTACAGTCTTCTACTTTCTCTCCCTATCCATCAGCAGTATCTTTTATGCAGTTGGATAATTTCATCCAAATTTGACAGAAAAATAAAGGTCTCAAAGACATTCTGTCATATGCTACAACTGTGCTGCTTATACTTAGGATATCTTTTTACTTGAGAAAGTAAAGAAGAAAAACTAAGAATAGCATGCAGTTTTTCCTGAGCTCTTTTAGGTGACCTTGTTAAAAGAAAATGCAATATGAAATAAAGTCCTTGTGTGTTCCTGTATGGAAGATACAGATATCTGTCATGTGTCATCAGATGGACTACCTTAAGGTGCAACTTGTATCTGAGAATACAAAGAACATATTCAATATGTCACATATTAAAACTGATTACAATAAAGTGAAGATCCAGCCCAAATGCATAACATTTTTAAAGCTGGTCCAAGGAAAATTCTATAGTCTAAGTTGTAATCAAATCTCTCAGAGGGATTAGGCAAACACCATTTTAATTTATCCATTCCAGAATTCAGTGCCAAGAGCACAACAAAGATGAAAATAAAGAAACCGCCGACTGTGCATTTTTGTTGTTGGAGCTGCTGTGGCAGCAGTCTCTCAGAAAAAGGAGAGAACTGCTGTGCTACCTCGATCCCACACATAATGAAAGCTCATAAGAAGCTGGATTCTCACATCCTTTTGCCAAATAACTGGATAGCAGCTGAAATCCACCAAGTACAGCTTTGTATACAGAAAAGAAGAAAAAGAAAAAGAAAAAAATAGCAGATGTGGGAAGTAGTGACTGTATTGCGGATTACCCTAGCGCAGGGAGTCTAACGAATGGAGCTGGCTATTTTTGGAGTGCCTTACAAGAAATAAATAATGATGTAGTTGTTGGCAAAAAACTAAGCAGGGTACTATATTTGTAAATGCTTCTTCCTTCTTTGTAGACACAGATGCAACCATAAGGACTAAAAAGCAAAATGTATTTTAAATCTATCTTTAACTAATTTTGCTGAGATAAGCAAAAAAAGATGTTATTGTTGGATTTTAGAAAGTGAAAAAATATTAAGATTCTCACCAGCCTTCAGCTGTGACCCAATCCAGAACTTTGCACTATATGTTATTTCTAAGTTCTTTGCAAAATGGATGCAGTCTGCTGCCATTTTACTCAGATGATATATTATACCAATGTAATGTTCATTTTGCACTTGCACTGTTAATGTATATCTACAGTAAAAAGCTAGGTCCATGGTCATTAGAGTGGCTAAGAGCACGATAAAATTTATTTTGGGTGATGGTAAGGTATTTGGAAGCTACTGAGACAGCTGGCTTCTAATCTCTCTGTGGACCAGCCTTACTATGTTTAATTGAATGGTTAGCCTGTTGTTAAGGTGACACAAAATTTGTTATGCTGCTTATTCAGTGCATCACAGTAACGTTTTTCCACATGGGGAAACATAAAATTACAACAAAAATGACCATGATTAGCAACTTAAAGCAGGAAGCACAATTTGCATACAAATATTTGCCTATGTCTGTCTATATTTGAAGGTTGCATTTAACAAATTACTTGCAAATATCTGTAACTTAAAGTTTGGAGGTAATCCCCTCGATTGTGTCAGCTCCTATTTCTGTAGCTATTCATCTGATTGAATGATCCTCTAGAGATTAAAATTTCTGTGTGATCCCATTGAAATCAGGAGTCCAGTTGTCTATAAGTTTTTTCAGTCTTAAACAAATCAGCTGAACTTTCACCAAGGAAGCCATAAGTTTTATAGCTCTAATTATATGATCCTCTAAATCTAATAATTAGGCAGGAACTAAATATATTTGACATATAAATATTTGCATATGTTATCTATCATTTCTTTCCTATTATATTAATTGCTATTCAAGAATAACAACTTCTAGTATATATACACGGCTTACAAGTTGATTTTCTTTAAAAATATTCAGTCACTACTATATGTTTACTTTCTGCACCCGATGTGAAAAATATGTATGCGTGAAATACATCTATATGTTTACCTATTTCCATGCATACACACATATATTTATTTATGTTTATGGATATATAAACATAAAAAATGCTCTAAAACAAAGCAAAACTAAAAAGCCCAACTCAATAACTTAAAAAGTGCTGAGAGATGAAAATGGCTTAAATAAAATGAAACTTGCAAAAGTGCAAGCAGCTGCCATGAGTGTTCTGCTATAATTCATATATTTTATTGTTCTGTTTTGTTTTTTAGATAATTAGTTGGTGGCAAAGGAATAATCGTGTTGCATGAAACATTGTGAATTTAATTTCACATTGAAAGCTGTAAACTGTATCTACTGTGAGTTAGAAGGACAAACAAAATCTGTTAAAGGGCCAGACTCAACATAAATTTCATGCCTGCAGTACACTGCTGTTTTTACCCTCATATATATATATTTTTTTCTATCCATGTTAGTGTGTTCTTTTTATTTTCTTTGTTTCATATGCAATGATGTAAAATCTTTTCTCTATTAATTTAAACTTTAATTGTAAGGCTCTATCTAATGTTGTTTTAATGAGTGAGATAATCAGGTAATGAAGTAATATTTTGAACTGTATATCAGTAGATTTCATAATTGAGTAACACTCTCATGGCATTCAATGGAACTAGTTGCTTAAGTATTAAAGTTAAGTTTGTACACAAATTTCCAGGTTCAGATCCTTTGTTGTTCTGAAAGAAATAAGGGTATCCAGCTGATAAAAGAAGTTTAAAAAATAAAATAAAATAAAAAAATAAAAAGGAAGAAAGGTAGAAAGAAAAATATAAAAGAAATAATAAGAATTAAAAAAACAAAAACAAAAACAAAAAACCAACTTTGTTAGTTACAGGCAGTAATGCAAAACCAAACAAAAAGCACAATCACACAAGAGAGCTACATGAGCCCTTGGTGATAGCAGTTAAGCTGAATTTTTATATTCTGTTTTTTTCCCATTTGTGGCTTTAACTGTAACTATAGCCTTTCTATCTTGATGTCACCATCATTTTAAATAACGTCTATCAGCAGGCAGTTCATAGAGAGCTGCACAAAGAAAGTTGCACTAAAACCCACCAGCTTCTAAAGCACATTTGTTTTGTTAAGTGGTGATGTATGCTCTGGCAATACGGATCTCACACCCAGGGAGGCAGCTTCAACAAACAGTTGTCACGGTGTTATTTTCTATGGACGGCTTGCTTGTTCAAGTTAAAATGTCATGTCTCTGTAGTTTTAAGGGAGGGCAGGGGGCACGTGTCTGACCAATGTGCTGCAGCAGGGTGGAAGTTTCATTTGCCTGAAGCCCAAGATGCATGCTGTTAACTCTTCAAATGTCACTGAAGCCTCCACAAGGCAGGTAATTCCTGGGTGCTTAGTCTGCATGCTCCAGAGCGGTATGGTTTTGTTTGTTTCTTTGTTTGTTTGTTGTTTGGTTGGTTTTCAAATCTGAATATGACTTAGAATTTATTTATTTATTTTTAAATCATGCTTGGTACCATGAAAACATTTAAGTATAACTTATTTTACTTATTTTTATACATAAACATAAGTACTTTTGAAGTAGAACTGTCAACATTTGCAGGTCTAAAGATTGTGTACCCATACCAGCACCCCACTTCAGGGTTGTTTTGTTCTAACTGTTTGACACATCCAGTAAAGCCAAGATAACTTCCCTTTAGTTGACAGGTATCAGTGCAGTGAAATGTTCTACTGGCAGCAGCTTAGAAAGGTCACCAACAGCTTGGGATCTTTGTTATATAGACTTTTCTGAATAATACAAGCACATGTTCATCAGAAGAAAAGAAAGTATGGTTGTTGGGCTGAAGAGAAAGAAGGTGAAAATATATATATGTATATATATATAATTTTCTGTGACTCCAGAAGCACCTGATGGAGTCGTACGGAAATCACAGAATCAGACTGTTTATTTCTTACACCCACAAGGGCTACCATTTTTCTCATATAGATTATTATTTTAAACACAATTTTCCTTTATAATATAATATATACCTATATGTTATAATATAATATATACCTATATAAAAATCCTTAACTAACATCTCTTGAGTATTACACAGCCCTTTCTATTAAAATAAATGACTGATACGTCTAACTGGTTTAAGCATGGAACGAAGGAGTAGGTAGTCTCATTAAGAACCCTTCTTTCACAAGAAAGGCATTTCTCATAGTCTTTACCCAGTGTTATAAATGACCTTTGCCATGGAATTGATGAATGTACATATCTTTCATAATATACTTTAATGTCTTGCTGGTAGTAATCTTTATTATAAAACAAAACAAAACAGAAAAGATTTGCAAACAAGAGCTCTCCTAGTAAATATTCTTTGCACTTTTGTGAACAAGAATTTGAAATGCGTTTATTCCCATATCTCATACAGTGACAGAAATTCACATTTCTGTGAAGGGAAAGGAAAGGAAGGGAAGGGAAGGGAAGGGAAGGGAAATAAGACCTAGAACTCTCATTTCTTCATGAAGGACTTTTTTTTTTTTTTTTTTTTTTTAATTTTTTAAAGTCTATTTGTACAAATATTAGGAGTATTTTATTTTCTTTTCTGTACTTTAATTTTTAGCATTTCTACTGCCTTTTCACTCATTAACTGAAAAACACATCAGATTTGATATAAATCCTTATTTTTATCTAAAATTGCTGTATATCATAGTGTTCCAACATTTTGCTGTTCTCTCTTTTTTTTATTTATGTGACTTAAGAGCTTTTTTGTTATTCGTTTTAATATACTTTGAAAGGCCTAACTCAGCTTGGTTTTTCACAATTCTTATATTATTTCAACACTTCTTGACCTCTAAGGTGTTCCTTTATTTGCTGATCAATCTTTTTTTTCTCTATATTTCTTGTAGGCTTTATGCTTACTCTTAATGTCCTTTTTGAGATGGCTATACATCCAAATACATTTGGAAACTTTTCCTGAAAGTTTTGTTCTCACTTGCTTGATGTGCAAGTTTCAGATAACTTTTCATTGCTGACTTAACTAGTTTGGAGGAATCTGTTACACTGCAAGCCCCTGAACTTTTTGCTTCCATTGACTTTGCTTGCTTTTTCATATAATTTGTCAAAGTTTTCCCTTTTGAAATTGTGTAACTCAGCTGGAGAACTTGTTTTTGCTTATTTTCCATTTAATTTATATTCAATCAACTTACAACTGCTGACTTCAAGGGTATTTCAATATTAGTATTATGTGCAGTAAGTTCATAAAATTAAAGAAATATCTGTCAGGCTAGTTGAAGTAGGAGCAGTAATTCCAATAGGGCATCTGGAAATCACTGTCATGTCCCTTGAACATGTGGAGATCAATGCTACTTCATAAGACTGTCAAATGTTTTTGCTTGTAGAGATAGTTGATATTGTGCACATGCTAAATGGCCTTATTATGATTATAAAATCTATGAATTTATGATACTGCTGTTTGATTATAGATAGATACAATTATGATTTTAAGATGGTTTTTATTTTTCATGAATGACTTACATTCATACTGTGTGTGAATGTATTCAATACAGAGAGAAAAAAAAAATGAATTTACTGCAAAGTTATTTAGGGCAAACATGCAACAGATTTTGGAGGAGTTTACTTCCTAATCCGGCACTACATGGCACACACATGCACATATATATAAATCCACTTTGTCTTTTTATTCAGGGTTATGTTTACATCGTCTGATATAATGTAACTGATATGGTGTGAAGAGAGAACTCTAACTGAATGTGCTGATATCACAGAATCATAGAATCCCAGAATGATTTAAATTGGAAAGGAAATTAAAGAATATGTAGTTCCGAGTCTCCTGACATGGACAAGGTCACCTAACACGAGATTAAGATGTTCAGGGTCCCATTCAACCTGGCTTCATCAAGAGATGAGGTATCCACAGCTTCTCTGGGCAACCTGTTCCAGTGCTTCATTAAACTGAATTACAAAAATTCTTCCTAGGATCTAACTTAAATCTCCTCTTTTAATTTAAATCCTTTCCCCCTTGTCCTATCACTATCAAAGCTTATCAACAAATCCATCTCCCTTTTGCTTAGAAGGTCTCATCAAGTACTGTAAGGCTTCAAGGAGGCCTTTCCTGAGCTTTCTCCCAACTAAACCAGCTCTCTCATTTTTTCTTCATAAAAGAGGTATTCCAGCACTCTGGTTATCTTTTCCTTTTTTGGAGCTTATCCAACAACTCCGTGTCTTTCTTGTGCTGCAGTCTCTTGACCCGAACACAGTACTCCAGATGGGATCTCACAGATGTAGAACAGAGCATCACAGAACCGTTGGAGTTGTAAGGGACCTCTAGAAATCATCTAGTTCAACCTTTTTGCTTAAGAATTTTCTCTAGAGTAGGTTATGCTGGAAAGCATCCAAGCAGATTTTGAGTATGACCAGAGAAGGAGACTCCTTAACCATTCTGTGTGCCCCCTTCCAGTGCTCTCTAACTCTCAAGTCAAGAAGTTTTTTGTCTTGTTTATATGGACATTTCTGGGTTCTAGTTTGAGCCCACTGCTCCTTGTTCTGACTCTGGACTCTATTTACGAGTTTGGTTAAATCCACTTGATTACTGCCCTTTAGATATTTATCAGGATGGTAACATTCCCTGCCAGTTTTCTCCAGGCTAAATAGTCTCAGGTCTCCCAGACTAATAAGGGAGATGTTCCAGTCCCTCTGGTCCTTTGTGGCTCTCTGCTGGTGTCTCTATAGAGAAGCCCTGGCTTTCTTGAACTGAGGAACACAGAACCAGACACAGTGCTTCACAGGTGACCTCCCCACAGCAGAGCAGAGACCAGGATAATCTCCTCCACCTGCTGGCCACACCCTTAGCAATGCATGCCAGGACACCATTGACCTGCTTACTCAATCAACCTATTGTCCACCAGGATACACATGTCTTTTTTACTTGCTAGGAGATCAACCTCTAACCTGTACTGATGCATGTGGTTATTCCTCCCTAAGATCACTGCTCTATGCTTTGTCTTGTTGAGCCTCATATTGTTTCACTCCTCCCAACTCTCCCCCACTGATGTCCTCAAAGGCTTACCAGAAGCCTCTAGGTGTGAGAGACATTGTGAAGCAAGATAACTCGTCTTCTGAGCAATGCCTTGATGATGCGCTGAGCCCATATGTAGGACATATGGTATGATTACTGATGTCAAAGAGCAAACCAGCTCTCAAGACAACAGAGAGGATGCATCAGAAATATGGAGGAGAAATCCACCAAAAACATGTGAACCAATTGGGAAATTCATCAAAAGAGTGGGGACATAAGGAGAAATCTGTGCAAAAATGTGGGTGATAAATCCATCAAAAAGGTGAGGAAAACAGGATGATCTGGCCTCCCCCAACTAAGATGCCACACATACACAAAGAGCCGTCATGCCAGATCATCTGCATACTAAAGGACAGCTCCCCTCCCATGTTGTGCAGCAGCTTCTAGTATTTTGAGAAGGCTTTGGTGATCACCTTATTCTTCTTGATCCACTTGGATTGATCATTACACTGTCCCATCAGTATAGGGACTTGGAGGGACATGTGGTGGCCCACAGTGTGGGATGTGTCTGCCAGCAGACACACAACTACACAGGGTGCACCAAGATTTCACTTCTCAACAAATGGTGGCAGGGATGAAACAAGGAATAAAATTGGAAGGCTTGAACAAATCAAATCTAAAAAAATATCCACTAGCACTAGTTTCTGTTAAATTCAAGCCAGACTAAAATTTTAAATATACATAATATGTAGTATAGTATATACACAAACAATTAAAGTAAAATAAATATATCAGAGTTTTTAATTGAGTGAGCTTGTCTATTCCTGGGCTTCTCTGCAAAATATATGCAACAAAAGAACATGGAAAATTGCCTTGGGAGGACCAAACTAAAATTTCCATTTTCTCAGCTCACTCTTCATAAACAGCATGACTTCAGTGCAAAAGTATAGATATTTTCCACTGAATCAAGAAAGTTTGTTCACCCTCAACCCCCTCCCCCCCATCCTTTCTCATCCATTTTGTTCCTCTTTTTGTTTGCATAGTTGTTTTCCTTTGCTCGCCAGAGATCTGCACCACACGGTTATCAGCATGATGAGAGGAGACAGGCTGTCTAGCTCTGCCCAGTCTTACGAAGACTGGTAAAGAAAAAAGGCCTGACTAGATAAGCCAGATGACATCCCAGACCTGGGAAGTGAGCCAGAGTCCAGATCAACATCTGCTGTAGTCAGGCTGCCAGCCCAAAGCATTCATCCATGACTGACCAGTTGCCTTGGATCCTGGGAACATCAACAACACTTTAATTCCTCTACCTTTACGGTCCCTTCTTTTTCATGCTTCTGTTGTCTGCTGTTTTGACAAAGGCAAAGGAAATGACCATACTTCACAACTCAAGATTAAATGAGAAGGGTAACCTTTTTCTCTGTACCAGGAAGAAGTACTTGACAAAATAAAACGATGTAAACCTATGCTTTAGTTTAAGCAAAGACATTTGACATCTTTTGAGTCCATACATATTTCATATTTACTCTGTTTTGGTGTAAGATTTGTGTGTTTACAGCTAATCCATCCTACACAGGGACAGATGCAGAATGAATTGAAATACAAGGATCTTGTCTCAAGGTATGTTTGAAAACGTTGCATGATAGGGGTACCATCTACTATACTAAGCAGAACCAGTATAACTGATCTACGACCCAATCTCCAGCTGGTAAATAAACACTTACTGCTCACACAGTATCTGAAAATGAGAATGAATTTTTTAACATATTTTCTGTCAGCTGAAATCTATGCCATGCTTCACTGTTTCTGTGACAGAAGCATCTTAAGATATTTTTTCTGTCTTGAGTTAATTTATTCTAGCTAAACTAGACAAATGTAAGAAACCATCACAAACTTCTCTCTGTCATTTGTTCTCATGACACAAAATGCATAAACTAAATTTTATCCCTGAGGGAATATATGCAGAGAATATATGAAGAAAAAAGGAAGATGGGATGTGAGTAGAGGTGGAATTACTTGGCTCTAACTTTGATCCATTGAGAATTTGTTTTATATAACAGATCTAATTTGGAATGCTGCTCTTTGCATGAGGGTTTTATTTAAGCTTGAACCCGTGCTGCTAGGACATCTGGTTGTGAACTGTCTCCTTGCCCAGATTTATTCAAGGAGAGGAACAAGTCACAGATGAAGCCATGCAGCTCTTTAGTGTGGATGATCAGGAGAACAGGACTGTGAGACACCAACCACAAAGGGTGTCATTGTGGGGCTTCAGCCCTAATGTCTGGCTAAGAGAAGGACAAGAGAGGTAAACTTGTCCCTTAATCACAGTCAAAACACACCTTGCAGAGAACCCAGACAGGATGTGAGTCTACTTCTGATAGCACTTGAAGGTTTGATGTAAGTTGCCCTCAGGCCAATATAAATACTGAAATTGTTCTCAGGGTGTTCTTCAAGGGGTATGAACTCACAACACCACTAAAATAAATGGGATTCAGGGATTCAGTGAGTTATAAGAACTTGAGAGGTGAGAAAATAGGAACCTTGAGGGCCTTGAAAATATTAAGAATAATCAAAAGGGTGGGGAGAAAAAGGCAGGAGTTGGGTGGCAGATGTTTGCTTGCTCTGAAGAATAAAAGTAGCAATTGCAAAAATCAATATCAAGCCTTATTAAAGGTGAGCAAGGTGTTTTCACTCTGAGATTTTGTTTGGTTCTATCAGTCTTAGATACCTCACAGGTCAGGTATTTCAGACCCAACATCTCTAGAAATCACTCTCTCACATTACAAATCATTCCCTCCAGAAATCTCCCACTGTTACAAATGTAGTTTCTAGTGCTGGGTGTACTTTCTAGTGTCTGGGTAAAAACAAGAGGAAAGGAAAAGGGAAGGGAAAGAAAAGAGTAAGAAAATGAAATAGTGTGAGAGACGGAGGTGATCAAAGAAGATAAAGAGGAGGGGAAGTGGACAGAGAGGCTGAGAAGGAGACTGGAAAGGGAATGGAGAGAGGAACAGGAGGAGAGCGTGTCTTCTGGCGCATGGCAATGTATATGCACTTCTTTTCAATGTTCAGACTAATTCAGTTTTTTTTCTCTCAGGCAGTGTGTCTCTGGGCAACTTATACAATTTCCTTAAGGTGAAGACTTCCTCTTGCATTACTGCAGCAAATATGATCCCAGGGTCTGGAAAAAATGCCAATAAGAAAACAATATTTGTTCATAATAGTGTTCAGTGTAAACCATAACTGATTAGTGTTATGTGTGACATCAAGAGAGACAGTAATCAAGGTTATTCTAGCATTCTAGCATTGATTTTTTTTATTATTATTATTATTATTTTTTACAGAGGTGAAGCCTCTTTGATGTATTACTCCATCAGCACCTTCAGAGCCAAACTTTGGACATGAAATTAATCCCAATTAATTAGACTATTTGCAACTATTTTATGTTGCAAAATAAATATTCATTCAGTGGTTTTTTTTTGTTTTGATTTGTTTTTGTTGTTGTTGTTGTTGTTTTGTTTTGTTTTTGTTTTTTTTCCCCACCTTGCTCAGTTTGTGTGGCTAGGAAGAGCTGAAGAGCCCTATTGATCAGTGTACTGAAATATGATAGAATTTTTAGGTGCCTGAGGTGGTCTGAGAGGCTGCTTACCTGGAATAAGCTCTAGACCTATCAGAGAAATTCAGGAAAACAGACCCAAACTCTCCTGACTTTACTGGTACATGTTGTCATGGAACTAATACTGTCACCAATGGGGAAAAAAAAAAAAAAAAAAAAAAAAGGTTGCCCTTGAGCTTGAGCTTTTAAAAAAATATACATATAGCAGTACAGTAGCACTATCCTGCAGGAAAGATGTTCACCAGAAGCACTGATTCAGAGATACCTTTGCAGAGAAATATTCAGGGACAGAGTTATAATGATTTCAGTTATTATGTTACTGTTTTTAATTTTATTTTTTTTTTATTCTTATTATTACTTTTTGTAGTAGTGAGTGTGATGAATAAATTCCTGTACCTTGTGTTGGCTTGTGTTCAAATAATCTCCTCTGGAAAGGAAGAAACCACACAGAACACCACTACTCCTTCACATAAAGACCTGAAGTCTTATTTGCTTGTGAAGTGTAATTTTCTTGTGATTTCCTGAGTCTGTAATGAAGACTGATTTCCAGAAGAAAGTTGTATGTGACTAGGAGGAGAAAAGGATGATTATTTTATATTTAGGTATTTAATATCTAGTGTTTTATTTGCTTAACCTCTTTCTGATACATGATTCCTTCCAGTGAACGTGTAGGGAATTTAGTTTGGAAAGTTTCACATAACTTAGATCCATAAATGTGCTGATCTCTTTATAAATCCCAGTCTTACCCCCAAATCTAATCAACTGTCTTCATCATTTAGTACTGAAGAGGGCATCAGGAAACTGCAAAAATATTTCAGCATGTGGCTATAGTCAGTCTCATTGTTCACTATGTCAAAACAACAAACGAAAAACCAAACAAATAGTTAAAAAACATCCAGCCTTAAACATCAAATAAGTTGTCAAAATTCTGACTAGGAAAAGTAACAATAAAGAGTCTCTAACTTGATTAGGCTCTTAGGAACCTCATCAAAGGATAAATAAATGAGTGTTTGCATTATTACTGTAATGCTTGGATGGCCATTTCCTCACTAAATTTAGTCATCACATATCATTATCCCAGGAACAATAAACCCTTTTCTACAGCCCATTATTTTCTGAAAGGAAGAACTGGAGACCGTTCTGTGCTCACGTCCCAGGCTGTGCATTCTGAGTGGCATTGGAGAGTTGAGTCAGTGAAAAAGCTGTTCCATTATAGGAAGGAAATGCAGGAGTGTGAAGTGGTGTAGAATAGCAAAGTGCAAGATTGTCTTATTGTCAGTGATCTTCCTTAACAAGTTGAGATGCTAACTTTAGTAAGACATGGGGAACACAGGGCCCAGTCCTACTGCTGAAAAGGAGCTAGTTGTTCCTGAATACAAAAGTAATCCATCAGGGACATTTTGGATTTGGATTTCTATACTTTGCCACTAAATATCCCAAGAAAAATAGGGTGAAAGAAGGGACCTATTCTTCGTTTATGGAGTTGATTATATTCTTGTGTAGACTATTGGAATCTGTAGTCAACTCATGCTGATATAGAATGAATGTAATTAATCTGGATAATTAGAAAGATGGTATATAGTGTGTCGGTCTGTTAGTTTGTGCATGAGTGAGCTTTTCTGGTAAAAGTTTCTGACCCTAGTTATGTGTTCAAATTGCATCCAAAACAACAGAGTTCTATACTATATTCAGGTTCCTAGCCACAGAAAAGGCAGCACATAAGTTGCTGCTGATAATAAGGATAATGAAAGACGGAGATTGATGGTCTGAATTACCTTAGTATTGCAGAAGTTTTACATTTCAGACCTCTTGTTAATTTACGTCTGTTTCGCACTGGTGTAAATAAGAGAAAAACAACAACAACAACAACAACAAACAAAAACAACAACAACAAATAAAAATTAAAAAAAAAAAACATAAAACAACAAAAAAGAAACAAAACCATTTTCTATGTACATATATTCCATTAGTATTTTGAGTGTATCTGTGTCTTTGGATTTGCATGTGAATATGAAATAATTCTATGCAAGTATGGGATGGGATTTGATTGTTTTCTCCAACAATGCATCCTTATCTTTCTGGAAGCAGTTCATACCATCAAAGAGTTGTTGCTGATGAACTGACTAATTAGTTTCCAATACTTAACCTTGTATTTCACTTCATTACTGGTACTCTGTTCCCTCTAGTTTTACATTTAGTATCAGGAAGTTCATTTAGAATCCAGTCAATCTTCCAGTGCCAACACTTCACTTTAAATTTTTCATTCAGTGGGGACTCAATGGGAATAATATTTGTATATCTCAAGGAGACGCATGAAAACTTTTGAGTCGTATCATCTAGGGGAACACACACACACACAGACACAGGCACAGACACACACACACACAACAGGAAGATGAGACTTGCAAAAGAATGAAGAATTAAGTCAGCAACACTGTTGTGGTAAGTAATGTATTGGCAGACAACATGTTGGACAGCTGAAATGCTAAGATTAACATTTTATTTTATTTAAAATTTGAGACAATCAAACAGTTACTCTTAAGTATTATGCCTTCCAATGTTTTGTTTGTTTGTTTGTTTGTTTGTTTGTTTGCTTGTTTGTTTGTTTGCTTGTTTGTTTTTATTATTATTATTTTTTATTTGTATTATAATCTTAGAACCTAGGAAATAAATGTCTTCAGAGAGAAGAGACAAAGAAATTCAGCTGTTAAATATTGTCTGCCCATGAATGAGATGCAGGACATAAGGATCTCTTTCTGAGTTAAACAAGGCTTGGGATCCTTTGGACAGACGTGAGAGGGAAATGGTACAGAAATGCAAACATCTTCTATGCTGGTCAATCTACTGCTGCCTAGTTTGTGTAACTTCATTCTTTAAAACCTAATCATGTAAGAAATAGAAACTGGAAATGCGCAGTGAGACTAATTAATCATCGGAGCAGCTTACTTAAAGTTCTGGTAAATTATTTCCTTTCTCAGTAGAGATCTTTATGCGGAGATTAAATGTTTTCTGTTTTGGTTACAGGAAAGACATATTTTTGAACTGGTATCTTGGTCTCAGTCAAGGCACTGTTAATAGCACAATGTTTTGGTTGTTGTTAAGTGGGGAGAGCTCATTCAGGTCCGGGCCAGGGTGAATACTGACTAGGGAAGAGCAACTGCCTTTAGGACAGTTCAGCAAAGATGTAGGACAGAACCAGGACAGCTGGCTGGCCTGAATTAGGTAAATGTGGTGTTCCATATCATGCAGCATCATGAAGAAGACTGTTAAGCTGTGGGGAGTTAGCTGGGGATAGCTGCTGCTCAGGGATTGGCTGTACATCAGTTGGTGCATGCTGAGATGCTGCCTGAGTAGAGGGCATTAATCAGCAAGCTGCTGTATTGTTCTCTGGGTGGAGAGTAGTTGCATTGTGGACATATGTATGTATTGTTATAATCACGTGTTTATTTCCATTTTCCTTTTCTACCTTAGCAATTTTTTTTTTTTTAATTTTTTTTTTTTTTTTTTATATTGCAACCCATATATTCTATTTCATTTCCAGTTCTCTCTCTCATTTCACCCGGAGGAAGCCAGCAATCAGTTGTGTGATGCTGAGCTGATTCTTGGTAAGACTGCAACTCACAACTGGATGGAAAACAGCCATTATCATCCTAGGGATTAAAATACCATCTACTCTCCTTAAATTTTATTCGTATTTCATCAGAGTCTATCAGTGCATTTACAAGCACTATTGTTTAAAATTATATTCAGCCTCCTTAAATGAGCATTATATTTGATACAAACAGATTCTGTCTCTGCATCAAAACCTAGGAACTTTTGGGGGCTCAGATAAGGACGTACATCTTGGCTATGCTTTGCCTCTCTGTTGGAAGATGACCTGAATTTGTCCCAGTTCTTTCACTTTGTCTCTTCTCTTTTGTGCACTGATTTTCAGAGAGAAAGGAGGACTGAATCATGGTGGGCCTGGCTGTCTTCCCAGTCCAGATGACTGGGGGAATCAGGACCTGGAGACAGTATAGTGGGCATGCCACTGATAATTTTAGTTCAGTCTATATCCAAGCAGAACAGAATCTCTCTCTCTCTCTTTTTTTTTTTTTTTTTTTTTTTTTTTTTTTTCCCTAGGTGGGAGAGCTGAAGAGCAATGTACTTCCCAGATCTGACTGTGAAGGGCTTGATGCAAATATGTAAGAAATGCTACAAAAATTTTACAGTGATTCCTAGACAAGTGAGTGAAAAACTGAAATGACAGGTGAGCTGGAAGGAATAGAGTAAGAATGAAGGATATGAAATGAAGTGTTAAGGTTCAGAGCAGTAGACCCACAGATTCATGGAGACGGTTCTACTGACTCTGAGCAGTATTGAATGAAATGATTTAGGTACAGTCAGCAAGTTGCTGCACAATTTTTTTATTTTTTTTTTAATATAGAGATATCAATAAGAAATTATTATGGAATAAACATTTTTTTCTTGTATCCATTATTATACAGGAGGAAAAAAAAAAAAAGGGTGGGGTGGGGCGGGGGAGGTATCATCATAATGTTAATAACTCCCTAGTCAGTTTCTCTGGGGATTTTTCACAATTTATGAGAACAACTTACTGGACGTGACTTTGGGACTTCATTAGAACTTCTCTGCTTTCAGGTGATTTTGTACTGGAATTCATTCCTTCTTTCCTACCACTTATAAGGTCTCAGTGTTTGTATATTCTGAAAAAAGAAGCACCTTGTGATTTGCTTTCTAATATACTGACTCAGGAATTTGATAGGTTGGATGCTACACATTTGTGCTCTACCAGGGACTGTGCAAGATTCTTCTACAACCCAGGTATACTAACAGCTTGCTTTATATAGTGTAGAGAAGAAGGCATTAAGTACATTTAGGGAAGAGAAATAATTACCTCCTGAGCCAGAAATTCCCTGATTTTACCAGTAGTACTCAGGATATTCCCTTCATCCACTGAATTAGGAAAGGAAGTTTTTATTTCTGATTTGTACAGTAAATGTTAAGTCATGTATATTATATTCTAGAGGAACAAATATACACAGGTGTAATAACATTCTTCACTTTTCTTCATTTATCCATTATATAAATTCATTTATAAATAGTTCAGAAAGTAAATTTTTGTATTCTGTCTTGGAACACTTAGTATTCTAGGGCTTGTCTTAGCCAAACTGGGAGGATTGTAATATCACCTTTTTTCAAACTGAAATTCATCCTTTCAAGAAGGGAAACTGTTAGAGCCATAAAACTTGATGCAAGATCAGACACAGCTGTCACTGAGGATCACAAAATAAAATGCTCCAATCAGTTGGATGAACTGAAGAGATATGCTTTTTGTCTTCACTTTTTCTGAGCATTCAGATATGATCTTTATTGGCATGGATGTAAAAGCATATTATAATCTTGGATGCTTGAAGTTGCACAAAGTGAATTTGAAATTACATATTCGTTTAGAATAATCTGAATTTGTAAATCATGCTTACATAGCTTCCATGCAAATCATAGCTTACAAAAGGGAATGATATGGCAGGAGGGATGTAATTATCCAAAGCAAACAACCAAATGAACAAGCACAGATTCAAAGTAAAAGCAAATTACCATGGACTCTGCAAGATCCTCATATAGACAAACAAGTTTCACAAAAGTAAAGAAATACAAAAGCCAGTCATTTGAAATAATAAAGAGAAAGAGGTCAAACTCAACATTTTTATATTATTATTATTTTATTTTATTTTATTTTTTGAGGGAGGGATTAGATAAATATAACTCTACTGCTTTATAGTTTCCCACCACATTCTGACTACAGTTATCATCCAGAACTACTTATTTGCGCCTAATGAACCTGTGCTGTCCAGGAATCACAGATTTACTAATTCAGACATAATGTAGCAATTTCTTTCCCAGTCAGAGATACTGCATTTTACTTTTGTGTTTAAATTTAAAACTATCCAGGAATAACAATTCGTCTTATTCCAGGACTTAACTCTCTCTGGAACTGTTTGCCTAGGAAAATTTTGTACTTGCTACCATGACATAAGCAAGAAGTTAGGTGTTATGTATACCTAAGTTACCCATAAAACAGCACTTCAGGTACGGAGCTGTAATCTTAGTCTTTCATTGTTGTATATATGTAGGCATATCCTGTTTGAATCATTGTGAAGTATACAACATCTATTTAGCTCTGGATTTATAAGTAAATTGCCACAGTACTCATTGGAGAAAAGACAGAAAAATCCTTTTTTAGTTTAGTTAGTATGCATGCTGATTAGTATATTGATAAATGATTTGCAAGGCGAGCTAAGAGTGAAAGAATTTCACATGATACCCAAAAATCCCTAATTAGGAGTGTTGGACTGTAACTGCCTCTGAGGAAATATAAGAACATCTCACAGTGCTTGATGGCCAGGCAACCAACTGGCAGATACAATTCAGTAGTAATTAGTGCTCATGGGTAGCACCAGGCACTCAGGGTCAGCTATCTACAAGCACTTGAGCATCTCATTCATACAGACTCTAAAGATTGTTATATCATCAAATCCTTGGAGAATCCAGGACAAAATAAATTGCCCAGGGTCACAGAGAAAGCCTGTGGTGAAATGGGAGAGAAAGCCTAGTTCTGCTGAGGCTTCCTGCAGCAAACTTAAGAATAAGACCATCTTCCATGTCCTTCAGACTGCTTAAGTTTAGGGGTCCAGTGCAGTTATTATTATTATTATTACTATTATTATTTAACAATAAAATTCTGTAACATACAGCATTAAAGAAAACCTGTTTCTATTTATCCTCATTCCGAATAAAGTAAAATATCTCCCAGAACTTTATTCTTCCTACCCAGGTTCCTCTAAAGCCCTTTCAACGGCACATTCAGTATTTAGTACTACTGATACAAGTGAATTTCTATAATTCAGCAGTTCATTTAAGGGCCTCCACATTTTAATAATATGTAAAACATAAAAATAAAAATAACAAATAACTCAAAAGCATGCAACCTCTGCTGACTGAATTAAAAGTCCTAAAGAAACTTTCCATGCTATGAGCACTGTGAAGAATTTGGCAGAAATGTTGCAAACAATTAAAGCAGCCAGAGACAGATTAAATTTGCTGATGACAGCTCATTTCTGAGATGGCTTCAGTGAAAGTCTGATAAAAGCTTATCTGAAATTCAGTTTTGATGAGGCTTCTGCACGTACCAAGAGAAAATGAAACACTTTGAATAACATGTGATCCTAAGGAAAGGTTTGTTTTGTATTACAGTAGAAAGTTAGGCATTCCTGCTGCATTTAAGATTGTGAATTATTATGGGTCTTTGTTTTCACAGCAGGAAAGTCAGGTCTGAACTTAGTATTGCATATGAAATGAATGGCAATTTTGATCTCCCTCAAAAATATTTAAAAGTTTAAGAATGAAGGAAGGGAAATTCCTGTTTGAACCAAAAGGAAAACAAATGTTTTTACTTTGTTATTTTTTGGGGAAAAGAGTTGGCCAGCGGAATGTGTTCTAAATTCCTTGAATTCAGAAAAGTTCACATATGTAGTGGAACAACCGTGACACTCTGCTGTGAAATACGTGTGCAAAGCTTGGGAAGGGGAAATGGCTAGTCCCCAAACTGCATACTCTGCTTATGTTAACTTAAAAGGGGCTGTGTGAGTTTTGCACCAACCCCTTTGTAACAGTTCTGCAGTTCTCTGCAGGACTTCATGACGGAAGATAAGTTAGCAGAACAATGAAATCTCTGTGTCTGGTTCCTCCGGCAGAGCATAAATACAAGGTTTTAATCAGCTAGTTGTTTCTTATGCTGTTTTTGTAGGTAAAATTCTGGGATACTGTAGAGCAGAAACAATCATCTGAAAATGCCAGAAATATGCAAACAGATGTTATTCTAGGTAGTAATCAAGACCATGCAGACATTAAATGAAACAGAGCTAACTAAAAACAAACTGATGTAGAAAAACACATCTACACAAAGTGTGAATAGACACTGGGATTCAGTGTCATGGGACCAAGGGTTTAGGCACAGTTCTCAAAGTTCTTAGATATTTAAATGGATAACTTGAAATCTGGAGGCTGTATTTAAAGGATTACCAGCAAAATATTAAAAGCCGGTAACAGAAATTTGTAAGAAGGATTTTAAAATGTTTTTTTTTTTTTTTTTTAAATCCAAACAGTGCCTAACTTAGAGGCACTATATAGAGTATATGTAAGGAAGAAAGAAAAAAGGAAAAAAAAAAAAAAAAAAAAAAAAAAAAAGAAAGAAAGAAAAAAAAAAGTTTATTCTACAAAGGCTTTCATTTTTTTAATTTTTTTTCCTTTTTTTTTCTCTCTCTCTTTTTTTTTTTTTTTCCTTTTTTTTTTTTTTTTTTTTTTTTTAATTTTAATCTTTCTCTGCTTGGCCTGGTTTGGTTCTTGTCAGATTAACCTGAGCTGCTCTGATTTAGGAAAGCAAAGCTTGTCCCTATTAAGTTCTGTCCAAAAGGATTTAAGGAAGGAAGAAAAAGAAAAGGAGACAATAATCTTTTCTAACTGAAAGTGTAAAGTTTGTTAAAGCTGTAGAGCACAGGCTCACTGCTGTCTGATACTGGATTTTATATATTAGATAACTCACATAGGGATTTAACTAGAAAACTATCTTTTATTAAAATCATATAAATATCAACATGTCCTTCTGCCCTCTAGCATGTTTACAGATGCATTTATTTATTTTAAAATATTCTATTTAATTAAAGATTTTACTTTAGAGGAATAAAACTTTCTGACATGCTTACACTTTCATGATGAAACCAAGCAGGTTCACAGCAGCCTCACTGACAGTGAAAGTCAGTCTGCATGGAAATCTGTGCAGAAATTAACCTCTACAAGGAGATAATAGCAGCCAAAGGACAGCTCACAACATCAACATTAAACAAATTTCGATGTATCAATCATATTGGGCCAACAATCAGTTTTAAGACTGGAGTTAGTTTAGGTCACATTCTAAGGTAGGAATTTAGGTCCTGTGGAAATAGAAGGATTTTTATTTGTTAGTAAGAGATTAGCTTTATACATTGCAATTCAAACAGAATTTCAAGATAAAAAAATCAAAAGCAGATGTAAATTTCAGTTTATTTGGCCATCTGCTTCCATGTGAGGGGAAAAATGTGAATGTCACGTTCTGTCAATGCTCATGACATTCAGCTTGTTTCTCTTTCCTAAGGACTGCCTTCAAATATTATGTTTAAGTAGCCACTGGAAAAATACTTTACCCACACTCCTGTGGCCATTCACTTCTCTGAAATTCTGACACATTCAGGTGAAAAACTTGATCTGTAGCTCCCAACAAGAGATTCATACACTTTTGTGCAAACAACTCAGCTGTCCAGTTCTGAATCTTCTGTCCTTGGAAAGAAATTTTCCAATGTAATATAGTTAGTTTGTTTCATTATTATATTTCTTGTATTTGGAGCATTTTAGAATGGCTTTATGCCTTTTATGCCTTTATTTTTATTTTTATTTTTTTTTTAATTGTATAATTATATAGGAATACTGGGATTTATTCTTTATCATAGAGTGATCTGCTGCTACATTATGTAATCATAATTAAAATCAATTATTTCCAATCCTATTTGCTTTTTCTGTGCTTCTTTAAATTATATTTCAGCTTTCCTGTCTGAAATGCATGAAAGCAATATCAAGATTACAATTTTATGCTACTAACGCAGTAGAAAACAAAACTGATGTTCTCTATGTTGCTCTAGTTATATGCTTAATTTTGTAATCCATATTCTATTTTCTAATTATATGACATTGTTTATTTTCAAATTCTGTAGGATGAAACTGATGTAACTTTCTCTATTTGTTTCCCAAACCAGTTAAATGATTCATCTCTGAAAATGTCATGGAAAAATATAAAAGGAAATGCATTAGCCTGAAAAGTCACCTAGAAGTAGCAGTGTGTTGCAGGTTTATAATATGCTAAAAACTCCACAAATGTTTATATTTTAATAGACATTTATCCACTCAACTGTAATTATAAAGTTATGTTATCATGTTATAGCATGTAACATGATATAGCAGTAAAGGGTTCTGAGAAAAATAAATCACTTTCCATGTATATTTTCTACAGAAAATCATAAATAATAAACAATAAACTCTGCCTGCAAGCTGGAATTATTTATTTGTTTATTTATTTGATCTCATGGAAATTCAGATAGAGATTGATTTATTTTATTAACATTTTGCTTTTCAGTGTTTTACTGGAAAAGAAAAAGTGAACAAAACCTGAAATTATTAGTGAAGTTCATGTCTACTTCCCAAGTCTTTTTTTTTTTTTTTTAAAGAAACATAAATACATGATGGGCATGCTCCACGCGTTGCTGTTTCTTTGTACATCAACAATAGCCTGTTTTTATAAACACAGTAATCAAGCAAATCCTGATATCTGTACACAAATCCAAGAAGTTAAATTTTTTTAAAAAATCAAATGATTTTGTTTTATCATGATGTTTTTATTGTCTCATTATTTTCTGCTATTTGAGAAAGGACAGAAAGCATGGAAATAGTCTAGTGATCAAACAAATTCATATGAAGTAAATTGTGGATAAGTGGAATTATCATTAGTTGATTAAGTAAGAATTTACACAGGAAAGTGCAACAAAACTAAAACTCATATTTTCTTTTCTACTCTGATTTTCTATTTATCACACATTTAGTATCCTTAATAAGATCATGGTATTTTGCAGTAAAACTTTATCATTACTATATGAAATCATGATTGGAATAATTGTCTTGCTGACAATTGTGAAGCAGTGTAATAGATGTGGAAGCTTACTGACACCGAAGAAAACTTAATTAAAATAAAGTCTGCTGAAAGTTTTCTTGGGGTCCTGATCCAGATCTCCTCAGATTAATTTGAGATATTCCATTTATCTATTTCTTTGGGACTAATTTATTGCCAAGTTTTTTTTTGTTTTTTTTCCTCCTCCTAAAAGAGTCATATAGACATGATACCATTTAAACATCTATAGTTTGAGTTCAATAATAGATGCATTTTGACTGTTTTTTTTGTTTGTTTGTTTTTGTTTTTGTACTACTTTTCCAAATTGAACTTGACCCTAATTTCATTCTGAAAAATAATTTTACTAGAGATAGCCTGTTACAAAAACTATATTTCTTCATAGGATTATAGAATCAGAGAATAGGCTGGATTGAGAAGAGCCATAATGATCATTTAGTTTCAACTCCCCTGCTATGTGCAGGGTCATCCACCACCAGACCAGGTTGCCCAGGGCCACATCCACCCTGGCCTTGAATGCCTTCAGGGATGGAGCATCCACAGCCTCCCCAGGCAACCTGTTCCAGTGTGTCACCACCCTCTGAGTGAAAAGAAAAAATTCCTAATATCTAACCTAAACCTCCTCTGTCTCACTTTAAAACAATTTACCATTGTCCTATTATTATCCAAACTTGTAAACAGTCATTCCCCTTCCTATTTTTTGTTATTTTATTAAAACTTGTAACAATATCATTTTAGATGATACAACAAAGATGTCTCAATTTGTTTTTCTCTGCCTTCCCCCCCCCCCTCCCCCCCCAATTATATACTGCATATGTGCATCTTTGCTCTTTATTTTCCCTTTTTGTCCGTCTTTTACATTTTAACTCTCTATCAATTTCTCATTTGTCTCCAATTTTAGAACAGCAAATAAAAAATCAAATCACAAGTGTTCTGAAACTTTTTACTTTCTGGTAACAGAAGAGATTTTGAACTATTCAAAGTATTAAGACTGTAATTCAGCTTGGTTTTGTTACTGTATCTTTTCTCAGCGAATTAAGAAGTTTTAAAAAGAAGTAGTACATACAAAGAAAATAAACATACATACACCAAAGCAAAACAAAACACAAAACATGGACAAGTTTCAAATTTGTATACTTTTATATATTTTGTATTAAAAGTAATAATAATATTTTTTTTAAAAAATGGGAAAAAAAAAAAAAAAAAGTTAGATTGATTATCTGAAGTATAAAAATGTCTTTCAACTTTTAAGCTGTGGTTCCAAAATGATTTAGAACAAACAAATGAGTTTCCTTCAGAAAAATTCTGGGGCATAAAAGTAGAATTTTGCATTTTTTCTGCCCACATAGAAAAACTAATAAAGATCTATGCTTATGTATTCCAAGGAGTGGGAAGGGAAAGAATAGAATTGTAGCCCTTTTTAACTTATTATATGATAAAACTGCTAATGAGTATCAGTTGCAGTGAACATTTTTTTTGTATTTGGATGGTAAATCCACATCTTATCTACTGCTCTTACAAAACCTCTTTCAGGGTATTCTCTTGTTCTAGGGTATCAATGATGGATATAATTTCATACAACCATACTTTCCCAGATAACTCAGATTTATTTATTTATCTATTTTTCTTTTCCCAACTCAAACCTCATGTAATCTATATTCTTTTCATATACTATGATTTCTTTGATTACAGTGTACACTCTAATCTTCCAAATATTTGTTGAATAAGAAAGAATGCTGACTGGTCATTGAAAATAATTACACATACAGACATTTCATTTGGTGTTTTCATCTTCTGTTTCTTTTATTTGTATATTCTATTGGGATAATTTCTTCCATCTGTCATGCTACCTCTGTAACTTCTGTGTACTCATACATAGCATGGGTTTGCAATTGTTATTTCCTCTGTATTAGCAACAATTTACTGCCATAACAGAATTTCTATGCTAATAAACTAGTTTTCAAAATCCACCAAGCTTGTAGCTTCCTCTTTCTCAGATGTGTATGCTCACATTTCCTTTTTCATATATCAGTGCACATAAAATTATGGAGAGTCAATAACATATCTATAGTAAATAATATCTAATGTTAAGAAGCTTTACAGTGCTTTGATCCATTAGTTGGTTGTACCTTATTTGGGCGATTGACAGCAAATATTACCCTTCTCTTGATTTTCACAGCTGATACAATAGAAGACTGGAGCTCATATAATACCTGATTTCCCAAGCTTGCAACCTTATGGATAATTGTTGCCCAGAGGGAAAATTTCTTACCAGCCTACATCAGCAAACAGTGAGTTTATATCACAAAACATGAGGATTTATGTTCCAATCTATTCCAAAGCACTATCAGACTTGGAAACAAAACTTAATTTGAGGAACTGAGTTAATGTGCAGTTAGTAGTTTTACTGTACTTCACTTCTTTGTCCAGAATTTAGTGAGATCTGAAAATGTGATTAAGGATGCAGGAAGCAGGCATTCAACCTTGTTGAACCCAAGGCAAAGAGGACTTATAGTAATAAGATCTTATCAGATTGCTTCTTATATCTTCCGAAGATCAGTTACTGGTCAAATTGACAGTGTGGATCAATATATGTATTAAAAATAAGAGAGCAAAAACCTAAAAACATTTTTTTTTTTTTTTTTTTTTTTTTTTTGGCTAATATGAGAGCTGTGAAAAGATGACTTGTTCACAGAAATGTTCATCTGAGGACCACTGTGATTTACTTGTATGCATATATTTTTGGTGCTTGAGTGTATGTACCGACTTATACAGGCTGACCAGTGAGTGCAGTATGAATGTGCAAGGCTGCTATTTACACTGCTTTGCATCTTTAGTAGCATTTTATCTGTTAGACCAGTGACTTCATGGACTTTTCTGATGCAGAAGCCCGCAGTGATCATAATAATCACTACAAGTGAGCCATCTCCGCCATGTTTAACAAACTGTGAGTGTCTGTTTTGAACCAGTCATGTATACTACCTATGCAACTGAGGGAAAGACTCAATGCAGTTCATCCCTCAATACTGAGTGTGGCACTTGATGCTTCTGGAGGCAACTATGTATTTGTATTCACTACAGGGTGATCAATTAATAATAGATGACTAACTTTTAGTTAGTCAAACTTACATGAAGTGAATCTTTATACATAATATATATTCTGTTAAACTAAGTGGCTGAAAAATGTTTTTCATAGATCACAAATACTTCCAGACTTCCATTACAGTCAGCATTTGCAAAGTGCTGCCTAAGAAAGTTGGTAATGCAGGAGTCTAAACTCTCATGAACACAACAGCTTTAAGTTTAATCCTTCTTGGTATCTGGTTTTAATAATAGCAAAGCCAATGTGATTTTGTTCATTTTCTTCATTTTACCCCTGTGAAGATGGCACCCAGCCATTTGTGCTACTACTGAGTTGGAAAGTAATCAATTCAAGGCTAACTGAGCAAGATAGATCTGGTAAGAAGCTACCACAGGAGGATTTTTGTTACCCTTTGAGCTTTTCTGACTTCATGGTCTTTGACTTTACTATACAACGATGGAAGAAAAAAAAAAAAAAGATTAGAGGTAACATCAGGTTTGTGGAAAAACTACATTACTTGCAAGACATTGACTGATTTTTATTGGCCCATGTCTCTGAAAGTTAGAAGATTCCAGAAGGTGAACCACGACCTTCCCTGCTAGAATAAAAACCAGTTGCCAGAAAAGTTCAACATTTTGAAAATCTGGTTACTAGTTTTGAAAGTTAGTGTCACAGTGAAAGTTAATAAGACTCATATGTTTTCAATACAGAAAGCTTTCCCAGCTTTCCCATTGCTCCCCTTCTACCTCCTCAAGACAGGCTGACTCCTTGTCCATTGCACAGATTTTCCTATTGCAGGTGCTTCATAAAGTATGACTGAAACAAGATGTTCTTGTAAATTTTGCTGCAAACCAATACACCAAGCCTATATGAACCATTTTAGACAGCTCCCATGGCAAAGGTTTCTTTCAAAGGTTTTGTTGAGTTTTAAAACCTAATGGTTACTACCGCAAGTAGTACAGAGACAAAATGACATAGTAAAGAGGCTTTATTTTGCTTACTTTTGGTTTTAACTGCAGCTTCCAATAATATGGGGTCTTTATATTGGTTAGTGCAGCATCATCCAGATGCCCCAGTGAAGAGCAGCACTTGAAGTACACCATGCTTGAAACTGCCCTGAAGTCTAAGAAAAGGAAGAATGTTTGTGTATTCATTTTGATGAGATAATCAGTAGTGTGACCATCCACATACAGTGTGTCAGTGCTTACCTTCTAGGAGAAAGCTCCCACAGCTCACCATCAGCTCTACCCTGAGTCAAGAAAATGTACAAGAGCCACCATATCTCTTGCTTACTATTAACTTGCATTAAGTAAACTCTGGCAGAGCTGGGAATCTCAAGCAATGAAGGAGGGCTCAGATTGCTCATCTGCAATGGGAATGATCAGGTTTAGATCTTCCTAAGTGATTTAGTTGTCAGAAGTAACATGAAAGACAAGGCAGTTGATAGAGCATTTTCCACTGGCCGGGCTGCACACAGATCTTTATTTAATAGGTTGGCAGCAAACCTCTTTTATCTGTGCACATGGTTGTCTCTCCTTAGCAAGAGTAACAGCAACAGAACAATTATATTTGCATGTGGTCTCAGTTCCTAATCACCAATTAATATATATCAGTTACTTCAGAAGGAGTGTTCTAACATCTACATTTAGTAAGAACCCACGCCAAACCAGTCTTATATGGTTAATTTCCCTAAAGAAATGATGAAATTTTCTATGCAGAATGCTGTGCTGGAAGGTCTCTGATCTTCATTTTGAGTAATTCACTCTCTGTTTTGAGTGAAAGTAAATGACGATAAAAAGAATAAAATAAAGGAACAAAATAGAAGGGGTCTCTGTAAGCATGAATGCTCATTTTATATACAATCTTTTGCCACCAAGAGTCATTATTTGCATGTAACATTAATATCTTGAAGGAAGATAGAAAGGATAAAGTCATATTCTTGATAAAGTCATATTCATGATGCTTTTCCCTTTACACTGGGGCTTCTGGAGATGTTTTTTTTTTTTTTGCCAGGACTAGGGATAATATCTTTCAAGAAAATGTATTCCCTGAAGGTTCACTTATGCTAGATAATTATGCTTCCAGTTATTTTAAGATAAAGTTCATAATGGAATGCTATCTTCTTGTAAATCTACAGTGACACCTTCATTGTCTCAAACCTCAAAAACAGATTGGGAAGATCTTCATAGGCACTAGGGAATGGTTGTTGTTTGACCCTCAATAAAAATGTTTAATTTCTACCTCTAGTTTTCTATAGGTTGATTACTTTTATTATTATTATTATTATTATTATTATTATTATTATTATTATTATTATTATTACTATTATTATTTAAGATAGTATTTTGTAAATATGTGAATGAGGAAATAAGAGAAAGTCTTTGAACTTAGAATCTCTATAGATTTATCTTCCTGTTTCTTTAACTATGAAAGTACTATAGACAACTGTTACTTTTATATGTAAACAATCTTTAAATATGTAACTTGTTTATAATATCTCAGTTGTATAGTACTCATCAACTGTTAAACATAGGGACAGGAAGAGCACCTCTGAGTTTTTGTGTTTAAAGTATAGTTTGGAATCTCAATGCATGGGAATTTTATTTATTTTTATTATTATTATCAGTTCTCCCACATTCTTGGTAGCTGACCTTGGACAAGTCACTTCGTCCTTTCCCTCCCCCCTCAATTTCCTTTCACAGAATCACAGAATCACAGAATCACAGAATTATAGGGGTTGGAAGGGACCTCTAGAAATCATCGAGTCCAACCCCCCTGCCAAAGCAGGCTCCCTACACCATGTCGCACAGGTAGGCGTCCAGGTGGGTCTTGAATATCTCCAGAGAAGGAGACTCAACCACCTCCCTGGGCAGCCTGTTCCAGTGCTCCGTCACCCTCACTGTAAAGAAGTTCTTGCGCACATTCGTGCGGAACTTCCTATGCTGAAGTTTCAGCCCATTTCCCCTAGTCCTGTCCCCACGCACTACTGTAAAGAGACCAGCCTTGCCACTATGGCTCCCACACCTCAGGTATTTATAAACCTGGATCAAGTCCCCTCTCAGCCTTCTTTTCTCAAGGCTAAACAGACCCAGCTCACTTGGTCTCTCCTCATAGGGGAGATGGTCCAGGCCCTTCACCATCACTGTGGCCCTCCACTGGACTCTTTCCAAGAGATCCCTGTCTTTTTTGTACTGGGGAGCCCAGAACTGGACACAGTATTCCAGATGAGGCTTCACCAGGGCAGAGTAGAGCGGGAGGATCACCTCCCTTGACCTGCTGGCTACGTTCTTTTTAATGCACCCCAGTATGCCACTGGCCTTTTTGGCTACAAGGGCACACTGCTGGCTCATGGCCAACCTGTCGTCCACCAGGACGCCCAGGTCCCTCTCAGCAGAGCTCCTCTCCAGCAGGTCTTCCCCCAACCTGTACTGGTGTATGCAATTGTTTCTACCTAGATGCAAGACTCTACATTTGCTTTTGTTAAACCTCATCTGATTTCTTACTGCTCAGCTCTCTAGCCTGTCCAGGTCTCTCTGAATGGCCGCACAGCCTTCAGGTGTGTCAGTCAATCCTCCCAGCTTCGTGTCATCAGCAGACTTGCTGAGGGTGGTCACTATCCCCTCATCAAGGTCGTTGATGAAGATGTTGAACAAGACCGGACCCAGCACAGACCCCTGGGGGACACCGCTAGTCACAGGCCTCCAGCCAGACACCGCACCGCCAACGACAACCCTCTGCACTCTGCCAGTCAGCCAATTCTCGATCTACTTCACTGTCCACTCATCTATCCCATACTTCCTCAGCTTTGTTATAAGGATGTCATGGGGCACCATATCAAAATCCTTACTGAAATCAAGGTAGACTACATCTACCGCTCTCCCCCCATCCACCCAGCGAGTGACATCTTCATAAAAGGCCACCAGGTTGGTCGAGCACGACCTCCCCTTGGTGAACCCATGCTGAGTACTCCTGATAACCCCCTTTTCTCCCAGTTGTCTGGAGATGGCATCCAGCACAAGCTGTTCCATCACCTTCCCTGGGACAGAGGAAGGTGATGGAACAGGTGATTTATTGTGCTTAAATATAACTAGAGGAGGAAATTAAGAAAATAATTTCATGCATACATGCTAACTATATACAAACGAGAAACCAAAGCACTGAATTTTGTGAAGTCACTACACAAACAGAAATAAAAGTAGTAGGAAAAGTGTAGTTATCTGCTGTCAATATGATAGATGGGAAAAATAATGTGATGTGAATGACTATCACATCTTTCAGAATACATACATAATTTGGATGTAATGGCAGCATAAGTTTTGTTTTATTTGGAGACAGTACAGATGCACTGCTTAGAAGGAATCTAGTACTGTTTGGGAGTTGTCGAATCTGTTACTATACAGCTGAGGACAAGTAAATCATGCCATCATGATAAGATGACTCCATTGTGTAGCACTTCCATTTTATGATCTGTGGCAGGAAAAGAAAAGGAGTAAAAACTAGAATGAAAAATGATCTCACCCTGTTGGCTCAGCTGAAAACACCAAGGCTGACTTCAGCAAGGCTGAGGCTTAGCCTCACTGGGATCTGTTAAGGTTATTTACTGGCTCGTATAATGCTAGGGGAGTAAAGAGATGGGTGGGAAGGTCAGTGATATGCAAGACATAACTTGAAGTTAGGAACAGGTTTTACATGCTTTAGACAAACAGTTGGAGGTAGATTGAGATTTTAGCAAGCAAGTTTACCACCCTGTACTTCACAAAGTCACAGTCCTCCCTGTAATCCTCATCACTTCTCAACAGTGTGGTGCAAGATCCAAGCTTGGCAACTTAAAGAGTGGTTAGGTGCTGAAACTGCCTGCTCAAGGAGGTGAGACTGAGACTTCATCCTTGGATTTGTTCAAGAAATATTTACATGTTGTTCTAAGGGAATGAGAAAATGTTGGTATTCTGTAGACAGTTAGATAAGACAATCTTGGTAGTCTTTTCCAGCTTCATGGATTCTATTATTCTATATTTCTGAAGTGATCACACAGAATCTATCTATAATATATGTAAGTTAACAATATTTTGATTACTGCTGTTGTTGTTTCTACCGTTAATTTTAACATCTTAAGTCTTTCATACACTTCAGGTTAGAATGCGTTGTATAGAATCATAGAATCACCAAGGTTGGAAAAGATCTAAAAGATCATCCAGTCCAACCATTCACCTATCACCAATAGCTCCCAGTAAACCATGTCCCTCAACACAGTCTTCCCTTAAACACCCCCAGGGTCGGTGACTTCACTACCTCCGTGGGCAGTCCATTCCAGTGCCTGACCACCCTTTCTGAGAAGTAATACATCCCAATGTCCATCCTGAATTTCCTGTGCCATAGCCTGAAACCATTCCCTCTGGTCCTATCACTAATGACACAAGAAAAGAGGCTGACCCCCAGCTCACGGCAAACTCCCTTTGAGAAGTTATAGAGAGCAATGAGGTCTCCCCTAAGCCTCCTCTTCTCCAGGCTGAACATTCCCAGATCCTTCAGCCTCTCCCCATACGTCCTGTGATCCAGCCCCCTCACCAGCTTCATAGCCCTCCTCTGAACATGTTCCAGGGCCTCGATGTCTTTCTTGCAGTGAGGGGCCCAAAACTGGGCACAGTACTTGATGTGCGGCCTCACCAGAGCTGAGTACAGGGGGACAATCACCTCTCTGCTCCTGCTGGCAACACTATTTCTGATGCAAGCCAGGATGCCATTGGCCTTCTTGGCCACCCAGGCACACTGTCGGTTCATGTTCAGCTGAGCACCAATCAATACCCCCAGGTCCATTTCCTCTACACAGTCTTACAGCCATTACACCGCAAGCCTGTAGTGTCGCCTGGGGTTGTTGTAGCCAAAGTGCAGGACACGGCATTAGGTCTTGTTGAACCTCATCCTACTGGCTTCAGCCCAGCTCTGAATGAGTATGAAGACGAGTAAGATGTATAGAGAGTAATAAGAAATAAAATAAACCCTTCCCATTGCTGAAAATACTGACAGGAGCTGCTATTTTATTAATTTTCTGGTTCTTCTGGTTGACATAAAAATACCACAATAAGAGCCTTTCTCAAGATAGCTCAGCAATTTCTTTTCTGTCCTGGCTAGAACCAAGGGATACTATAAAACAGAAAACAACTGTGAAAAAATAAAATGTAACTGAATATTTCACAGCCCTCAGAGGTGTTCCTTCAATGTTGGGTACTTCATAACACTCAGAGGCTCTCAGGTGAAGGGCTGCTGTTTCCACATTATCTTTTTACATATTAGCAAAAATTACCTTGGAAATATCTTACTACAGTAATGCTTTCATTGCTTGTTTTACATGGATGTCACTTGCAGTGTGAGGTCAGTAATGCAGCTAACAGATGGTGCAGCAGAACTAGCAGCCATGAGGGATAGTTTACTAACAAAAGAGAAAATGTGTCAGATTTTGTTTTTGTTTTTGCTTTTAATTGCCCTGCATATTGAAAGTGGTTTTGTTTGTTTGTTTGTTTGTTTGTTTGTTCTGGGGGAGGGGGTGTTGTGGATGTGGGGAGGAGGAGCATCCTGGAATTTCATTTGTGGATGAGGACACAAGTAGCAAATCAATTTTACTTTCTCCCCCTGGAATGTATTAGGGTTATAGCTTTGGAAAGCAAGTAATACCAGCTGGTTATCTCTGTTGCCTGTACCTCAAGTATCTCAGGGTGTTGTTATGGGAAGAAATTTATGGGTCATAATTTATTTTTGTCATTCTTGTTTTCTGACCAAATACCATCTTGTTGTGCCCTTTACCAGGTGTTGCACTTAAATGCAACAAAAGCTCTCCAAAAGGAGATATAGCTAATGACCTTAAGATTTAATGTGCTAAACAGAATTAGTGCAGTGAGCATTCAAAAGCCTTGATGCTTGTAGCATATCAGCACTACTGAGTAGGCATTTTGCATCTTACATTAACTCATGGGCTACTTTTCCTACGAAAAGTTGTTCACTGCAGGCTGCTGTGCATACTCTGCATACCCTTTAAAAAATACTTTCTGAAAAATTATGACTTCCTCAGACTATAGAAAATCATCCAGGCCCAAATCTATAGCATGTATAAAATGAACAAGAATCTAATTTTTGAGGTTATGAAAATGAAACAAGGGCTAAGTAACATGTAGCAAAACAGTGAAATTAAGATTTAATTAAGCTGGAGGTTACTCAAGCTTATAGGAAAATTCATTATTAACATGGGATGTCATAGGCATTTAACTGTGCTCTTTCTTAAGGTTTTTAAATTTTATTCCCCCTCCATTTCAGAAACAATTTCCTAGAGGTGAAACTGAGCCTAATCGGACTATGCTGTTGTCAAGTATGAGATATCCTCCTTCTCATGATGAAAATAACATTCAGCTTTACATTACATCTACATTAGCACAGAAGTAACTGCATGCCTCTATTAATTATGCAGATTAATCATTGACTCTCTCAAGTAGACTTCTGGAGGAGACTTTGTAGCTCTCCTGCAAGTAGAACAAAGAAAATAATAATAATAATAATAATAATAATAATAATAATAATAATAATAATAATAATAATAATAATAATAATAATAATAATAATAATAATAATAATAAAATAGAAAAACCACACACACCCACAAAAAAAAAAAAAGACAAAACAACAACAACAAAAAACAACAGTGACAAAAAACACCTCATATTCCCTTATAGATGTCCTTTGTTGAAAGAAATTTACTTTGTATGAAAGACTCCATGTAAATATCATTGAATGCATTTAGAGTGAATTCTCCTTGTCATGTTATTTATTATACCTAGTTCAGCCACTATTGTAGGTAATGTCTAACCCTGTCACAGGCCTTCAAAAATGACAGTGCATTGTTTCATATAGACAGAGCTATAAATATATATAGAAGAGTTTTAAAAAGTCCTTCCTTAAAAGGAAATACCTATTTTGCCTGATGGCACTGTCGTAATGTCTGAGACAATTTTAACTGACCAATAAAACAGGAGCAGATTGTCAAGACTTTCACAATATGAGTAGGGGCCTTGAGTAGGTAGCTAGATCTGGCTATATCCTTGTATTTTACACTATAAAGAAAGAAGGACAGGGAAAACCTACTCAGAAACTTTTTTACCTAAACACATGATGAAAGAGGAATAAAAATATGTGACACCTTTGTATCTGGATAAAGAGATTTTCTTTTTAGTTCAAAGTATCATTATGCTGAATACCCCCAGGCAAGTCTTTCATAAAATGTGTGCATGTGTAATACTTGCAATGGTACAAACAGTGTCTGAACATGTTCCAAACTGTAATGCAATTAAACTCGGTGCCAGAAACCTAATGCTTCAGAGCACCAACACTCTCAGCATCACCCACAACAGCCAGAAAACATCCACTTGCTTTTTGACTTACCTCTCTGCCATTTCATTCTCAGGTGCATTTTACCTAGGAAACAACATGCCAGCAACTCAGCAGTTTTAGCATGGAAGATGTCAGAAGTTGCCACTTACAATGGAGACAAAGAATTCTGAAAACACTGTGAGAACTATAAGAGCACTACTAAACAACAGTGCCAGGGATCATCTTGAAGAAGTGAAATATATATATATATACATGCTTAAATGAATAAAATGTTTTATCTATCATTTTATTTTATTTTATTTTATTTTATTTTATTTTATTTTATTTTATTTTATTTTATTTTATTTTATTTTATTTTATTTTATTTTATTTTATTTTATTTTATTTTATTTTAATCTTTACTTAGGACAGCAGAATCATTCAGGAACACCAGAAATATAAATCCCAAACAACTGGTAAAATCATCTTCATGTAGAGGAAAGGCTATGATTGAAAGAAATCCTCTCAGTATTTGTTTTATTCTGATTGTAGTGAAATAATATCAACTGTTGTTTCTTTTCTAAAAAGTGAAAATGAATGTTAGAATAAACAAGGCAGATTTATAAGATTTATTTCCTTTAACTTAAATATATCATTTTGCTTTGTTTTGCTTGATATCTCCAAAACAGGGGAGACAAGTGTTTCCTACCACAGAATGAGAGTGCTTAAGTGCTTTTATTTATTTATTTATTTATTTTTATTTACTTATTTATTTATTTATTTTAATGAAAAGATTCTAACCATGTCAAGAGCTGACATTTTAGTGACACTTTTAGCAATTCAAATCTCTTCCTTGAAAGGACATTTTCGGTTCTACTCTGAATGCAGAGGTATGTGTAGGAAAAGGAAATGTTACTGTACAGCTTAAATAAAATAAATGAAACAACGCGTCCATATTTAATACATATTTGAAGGAGTTGTAATTCAGACAGCAAAGATTGTATCTGTATTTGTAAGTGAAAAAGATTCAAAATGATGTGTGGTGAGAAGGACTAGGGAAGTAATCCTTCCCCAGTACGCAGCTTGGTGAGGCCTCACCTCACTGACTACTGTGTTCAGTTTTGGGTGCCTCACTACAGAAAGGATGCTGAGGTGTTAGAGCGGATCCATAGAAGGGCAAAATGTCTGGTGAAGGGCTCACAGAATATGGCCTGTGAGGAGAGACTGAACGGACTGGGGCTGTTAATTCTGGGGAAAAAGAGGCTGAGGGAAGACCTTACTGCTCTCTTCCAATATCTGAAAGGTGCTTACAGTGAGAGTTGGGTTGGTCTCTTCTAACTCTGTCTACTGAACTTATGGAACACTGTGACACTGTGGTGATACCTATCTCTGTATTCCTCTAACAAATCTTTTCTTTTTTTTACTATCTTTCTTCTTCCCACCTCCCATCTCCAGACCTAGCTAACCAAAGCTTTTATAATAAACTTTTTGGATAAATATTTGACTCCTTTCTGAGCTTTAATCTCACACTGGCTATACATATATTACAAACCATCTCAACTCTGATAACTGAAGTGAGACAAGGCCCCAGTCTTCACAGGATCACAGACTTAAAATATCCTGATGTGGAAGGGACCCACAATGATTAGCAAATCCAACTCATGGCTCCACACAGGACTACCCAAATATCAAACCCTATGACTAAGAGCATTGTCCAGACACCCCTTGAACTCCAGTAGCATGGGGCCATGTCAATTGCCCATGCACATCATCCTCTGGGGCAGAACCTTTCCCTAACCCCCACCTAACCCATCTTTAGTGAAGTTTAACTGATATATTTCACGAGTAATCTATTTATAACTGATTTCAAGGAAAACATACAAGCAGGCAAACAAACAGAAACTGAAAAACAAATAAACAACAACAACAACAACAAAAACAACCTTCAACCAAATGCACATATTTGACTCTGCAGCCTTTTGTATCAGTTCCACTACTTTGAGTTCAAAGGAAACCTGAAATTAAACTGTAACAAATTCTGAAGTTCTTATCAAAAGTAGTATGTATATGAGCATTTAGTTCTGGACAAAGCACTGAGCTTCCCACTTAGGTGGAAAAACTGTTCCGAACTGAACTGAATAGCACAATATTTTATTTGGAAATGGAAATGTTTCCATAAATGGAAACTTTGAAAGCTTGAACATGATCAAACTTCAGAAAGTACGGAGAAGCATAATGTAAATTTACATCAGCAGTGTTAGCAATATTCAGTTTGTGTCGGGTGTCCGTATTTGAGCCAAAATTATCTAAAATCTCTGCAAAATAATATGAAAAGTCAAGAGTGGAATTCAGCACTGGAGATTATATTCTAAATGTCCGTTATTCTGTAGAATTCTTTCCTTCCTAACACGGCACTTGGATACTTTTTAGTCATATTTTGTCTTTTATTGTCATGATACTGTTTAGTCACTTAATGTGACTGGACTTTGCTCTCATACTCTCTGATCTTTTTTCTCTCATTCGCAGCTCCAAAGTGAGACCACATTCCCCTCTGATTATTTCTACTGTTGTTACTGCAAACATTTGTTTTCGTCAAACAATATCAAGGAATATCTGGAAAATCAATGTTTAATAAGTTACCGTAATGCTTTCAATTTCCTGTCATCTACTCTAATGTACATGTGTATCCTGTCATTTCTCATTACTTTCTAGATCCATCTTATTATCAGTTAGGTATAACTTAATGTACAGCTAACTCTCTCCTGGGTGACCTTAAAGCACTACTGGGGATGCTTCGTGGAAGAGTCATTCATTCTATGCAGTGAAGGTGACAGAGAAAACAGCTTGTAAGTAGCAGCACAAAACTTCAGCAAAGACTTATACTTGTCCAAATGTCCTGGAAGAAAAAGAAAAGAAGGAAAGAAAGGAGAATAAAAAATAAACTACACATTTAGACAGAGGAAACTTATTATGTCTGCAGTGGTGCAATCGCTGTGTCTAAGAGGCTTCTGCCTTGTTTATGTGTCATGAAAACAGAGTCCTAAGTCTGTTTTACAGTAACGTTTGTAGATTTGATCTCTATGATATTTATTATTATTACATTGACATAACTTTTTTCTCTATAATTAGTTAACATACTGTCAGGAGAGTATGAAGAAATGAGGCAGAGCTGATTTACTTCAGTGTTAATTCTCTGTATTTTAAAGATATTCATTTAACAAAAGCTACAGGAGGGATACTAAAGTAGAGAGTGCAAGACTATTGCTAAGGTGCAAAGAAGAAGTAAGGAGAGTAGCAGGAGATAAGATTATTATTATTATTATACCATTTAGTACCTTTATATAGTAATATCTGGAAAATTCAGAAGACTATCTACCAGTATGTGCTGAACTCTTAGGTCAACATTTTTTCAGTCATAAAACTCTTCAGATGGAGATTTAGTGAAAAACTGGATAATGTACAAGGTAAGGAAAAAGAGAATCTGGGAACAAGGGACAACTCACTCACACCGATTCTGATGACACTGGGAAGACTGTGAGCTCCCACACAGATTTCTGCATTCAAGTCATTACTAGTTGGTAGTTAGAGATAACATTATGGAAGATATTGTTTCTCCACTTGCCTTTAATTGCCTTTCTTATTAAGATTTATCTTTCTGATATGGCAAAATATTATTTCAATAGATGCTGCAGTGTTGCTCAGAAGGAGTAGAAAATTATTTTTTCCTATATAAAATTATTAATGAATGTTTACGTGTTACAGTGCTAGCAGTTTAAAAAGCTTGGAAGATATTTTTCTTCACAATTCATAGCAAATATTTGGTTTCAATTAAACTAAGCTTCATGTTTTGCCTGTCTCTCTCTCTCTCTCTTTCCCTTCCTCCCTTCCTCCCTTCCTCCCTTCCTCCCTTCCTCCCTTCCTCCCTTCCTCCCTTCCTCCCTTCCTCCCTTCCTCCCTTCCTCCCTTCCTCCCTTCCTCCCTTCCTCCCTTCCTCCCTTCCTTCCTTCCTTCCTTCCTTCCTTCCTTCCTTCCTTCCTTCCTTCCTTCCTTCCTTCCTTCCTTCCTTCCTTCCTTCCTTCCTTCCTTCCTTCCTTCCTTCCTTCCTTCCTTCCTTCCTTCCTTCCTTCCTTCCTTCCTTCCTTCCTTCCTTCCTTCCTTCCTCCCTCCCTCCCTCCCTCCCTCCCTCCCTCCCTCCCTCCCTCCCTCACCTCCTTCCTTCCTCTCTCCCTCCCTCCCTTCCTCTCTCCCTCCCTTCCTCTCTGCCTCCCTTCCTCTCTGCCTGCTTTCCTTCTATCCTCCCTTCCTCAGGAATATTTAAAACCATTCTTCAAATGTTAACTAATCTAACTAATTTTATACTGAATTGTGAACGCACTTTAATTTGCTCTTCAAATTCTTGTAGCAACGAATGTTTTTGCATCTCTAGCAATATGTTAAAAGAGGCTTTTTAATGCATAAAAAAAAAAAAAAAGGAAGAAGAAGAAGAAAGAACGAAAAAAAAACACAAAAACCAACAAACACTCCTTCACATTCTTTATACAGCTGATTAAAATCCAATTAATTACAAACACAATTAAACCTTTCTATGGCGGTTTGCAGAAGAGAGCTGCTGAAAGTAAAGTTGTCAATCAAAGACCCAACAGGGAACAGTAACTTGTCATCTCTACAAGTTTCAGCCCATAAAAATGTGAGGCTAAAAAATGACATTAGCAGCTTATTGCCATATGCAAGTTTATTAGGAAATATCTCACTTCTTTTGTTTATTTATTTATTTCTTCCCACTTATCATTGAATCATGTGATTTTGTTTATATGGCACCTTTCCTGACAAAGCTATTCCTAGACATTTTACAATAATAAATATACATAACAAAAAAAAAAAAAACCAGTTAAATTGCAATAAAAACCAAATTAAACATTAATGTGCAATCCAGTCTTACTGCAAAATCAGTGTTACATGAGAACAATTTGATGGCACTCAAACTTTTAAAAAAGTCTGGTTCTATCAATGTTTTGAAATTTCATACAATCAATGGAACTCAATAAATAACAAAAACAGGATATGAACAATATGCATATTTTTTCCCAGTCTAGATTGTCAATCATTGTAAATCAGTACTATCTTACTGCTTTCCATGTAGCTGTAATAAATAGTGCTTAGTGGAGACTGGGTCCTCTGCACATTGACTTAAAATTCAAAAGAAAGTTCACCAGAATATTCTCTTTGTCGCACATTGGTTTGGTATTGTTATTGTTTGTTGAGGTGAGATATGCCTTTGTTTCTCCTCTGACATCACTGAAAATTCAACAAAGGGCATATATGAAAATTTCCCACAGAAGGCAAAAAGTAAGAGTAAGCTTCCTTTTCTTGTGATGATGTAGGGAAAAATAAATAAATAAATAAATAAATAAATAAAATCATCTTGAGCATGCACAGTTTACAAATCTTATCTGCTCTTGTAATAACAGTTCAAAGATGTTTTGAGGAAAGTACCTCAGTCATTATTTTCCACTTTACATGGCTCGTGTTGTGTCCAGCTGGAATACATAGGGACTTCCAGGCCTGATGCACAGTACTTTACTCTAAAGAACACATAAAAGGAGAGACCCAGCTGATGCTGGTTGTTTGCTTGAACATCTAAACTAAGTTTTAGTGGACTGGCATCAAGGTATCTTTGGTTGAAATTCTGACCTCTATGCTAGGGAAAATCGTGGAACAGATCCTCCTGGAAGCTAGGCCAAGGAATAAGTAAGACAGGGAAGCAATACGAGACAACCAGCATATCTTCATCACAAGCAATTCCTGCCTGATCGACATAGTGACATTCTATCACAGCATCAGTGTGGATAAGGAAAATGATGCTGATGTGACTCATCTGAGGTATCTTACTAAGCATGGTGACATGATGGCCCACAACATCCTTCTGTCTAAATTGGAAAGATATGGATTTGATGGATCAACTGATGGATGAGGAAATGGATGAGAGATCATACCCAGAGTGTGATAGTCAGTGGCTCAATGTCTATACAGAGACTGATGACAAGTAGTGGACCTCAGAGGTCATTACTGGAAAAATGTTCTTTAATATCTTCATCAATGACATTGACTGATTGAGTACACCCTCTGCAAGTTTACAGATGACATGCCGTCTGAACTTCCTGGCATTTTTTACAGCACTGCTTCCTCAAGTAGGCACTGGAGACACTCAAGGTGAGGTGTCTGGACCACAGGCCATATGAGGAGAGACTGAAGGAGCTGGGAATGTTCAGCCTGGAGAAGAGGAGGCTCAGGGGAGACCTCATTGCTCTCTATAACTTCCTGAAGGGAGGCTGTAGTGAGCTGGTGGTCGGCCTCTTCTCTCATGTCATTAGTGATAGGACTAGAGGGAATGGTTTCAAGCTGCAGCAGGGGAGATTCAGGCTGGACGTTAGGAAAAAGTACTTCTCAGAAAGGGTGGTCAGGCACTGGAATGCACTGCCCTGGGAGGTGGTGGAGTCACTGACCCTGGGGGTGTTCAAGGAATGACTAGTTGCTGTCTTGAGGGACATGGCTTAGTGGGAGCTATTAGTAACAGGTGAGTGGTTGGACTGGATGATCTTTTAGGTCTTTTCCAACCTTAATGATTCTATGATTATATGATTCAACACATACGAGGAACAGGATGCTATCCAGAGAGACTTGAGACGGACTTGAAGAGTAGGTTTGGTGAACCTCATGATGTTCAACAAAACAAAGTGCAAGATCTTACACTTGGAACATGGCAATCCCCACTATCAATACAAGCTGGAGGACAAGAGGATATAGCATAACCTTACCAAAACTGGCTTGGGGATACTAGTGTATGACAAGCTGGCCATGGACCAGTAGTGTGTCCTCACTATGCAGAAAGATGTTCAGATTATGGGCTGCATCTAAAGAAGTGTGGCCAGCAGGGCAAGGGAGGTGATGCTGCCTCACTGGTGAGACCTAATCTGGAACACTGCATCCAGATGTGGAGTCCTAAGTACAGAAGAGATATGGACCTGTTTGACCTGTTTGAGCACATCCAGAGGAGAGCCACAGAAATGGTCCAAGGCATGGAACAATTCTCCTATGAGGACAGGCCAAGAACATTCAGACTGTTTAACCTGAAAAAGGTTCTGGAGAGACCAGATAGCAGCCTTGCAGTATCTAAAGAATGGAAAGAAAGAAAAGGTGGAAACTGACTCTATAGCAAATTCTGTTGTGAAAGGACAAGGAGAAGTGGTTTTATACTAGAAGAAGTGAGATTTAGATTTAATACTAGAAAAATAATATTGCAATGAGGGTAGTAAACACTGGAAAACATTGCCCAGAGAAGTGATGAATCTCCTGTCCTGGCCAACATTCAAAGTCAGGATGGACCAGACTGTGAGCAACCAAATCTAGCTGTAGATGTTGCTGTTCATTGCAATAGAGATAGACTAGGTAATCTTTAAAGGGTCCTTCCTACTCAGATAATTCAATGATTCAAGGACTCTATGATTTACTAGTTGCTAATTCATTTGGGGGGGTAAAGTGAATGACTGGGAAGGGCGTAGTAATAACAACACAATGAGTTGATCCTCTGGTGTATTCCCTGCAGAAATATGATCTCAGAGAATTTATGCAAGGCCCTCTTCAAGTAATTACAGTCAATTCATGGTTATCTGCTATCTTTTTCACCAGGTTTCCTTTTTCATTCCTTCCTTAGTAAAGATACTGACTCTGACAAAAGGAACCATTTATCAAGGAGTTCACATATCAACTATTCTGTCCCATTTCTGAAATTACACAAAAGATTGCAGTCAGTTCTGAACCAATATGCACCTTATCATGTAAATAATAGAGCACATAATAATCAATGTCAAATGGACTTCAGTGGACTTTAGATAGAGATATATCATTCAGTAGAAGTCTGCTTGCCATTGCTGGACATCTTCATTTCAAAATTTTGAAATCATAAGCTGCTTTTGAATAAATCACCAAGACTAATAAAGGAATTACAAGGTCTGTGATTGTAATAAACCTCAAAGAAGTTTTGAGAAGTGATGCTTCTCCTTGGAAACCATACAGGAAGAGAGGAATACATTTGAGATACCTCCCTGAAGAATAACATTTCTTACTTAGAAGACATCTAGAGAGGATTCCTTGAGTATTTAAAACAATAAAATTAATTTCAGCTGGGCTGCCTTTATTTGTTTTCCCAGACACTGGACAGGAGTACATCCACTTATAGCTTGTGCATGGACCAATGTTAGGTAATAAAAATTCAAATCCTCAAATGACTAAATGGAATTCCTAATATAATGACTACAGGAATTAATTTCAAACTCTTCAATGGTAAAAATGGAATCGGATCACACCAACTGTGAAGGTAGTAAAAGGGATTATTTTACTATCATCTGATCCAATTTAGTACTGCAAACTAGGTTTTACTATCTAATACTGTAAACAGCAAGTCTACAGTCAGGAAATAATCATCTAGTTTATCCAGACACATGCAATCACGGAAAACAAAACAAAACAAAACAAACAAACAAACAAACAAAAACATAAAAAATCACAAGGGTTGTCTGAAAACAATTTCCTTGATTTAAAACATTTATCTTCATGTCTTAAACTATAGTGCAAGCACACACACACGCAAAAAGTTAAATTCACTGATTTGGAATTCTGAATACAATTTCTCTTCTAACTTCAGATTTTAGAGAGAATTTACAATAAGAATCCAGTAGGCTTGAAAATCTACTTGAAATTTCTTGAAAATCTATCTTCACCTTTTTTGAACATTTAGAGCAGCTGTGGTACCGAACAGAAAGCTGTACATTGGACTCACACAACTTACTACAGAACCAGCCTCTCATGCACATTCATGCTTACCAGGGTTTCAGAAATAGAAGCATGTATGACCTATAATAATAATAATAATAATAATAATAATAATAATAATAAATTAACTGAATTCCTCTATGAAGGAAAAAAAAAAAAAAAAAAAAAAAAAAAAAGTCTCCCACTGACATCAGCACTTAATGAACATTTATGAAGACCAAAAAATGTATGTTAAGGGATGGTACATTCCAGCATTGGTGACTGGTGGCAACAATTTGGGAAACAAGTCATGTTCTGCCTGGCCTCACATTGCTGTCACATCATGTAAGGAAGAGTCTCTTGATCAGCTCATCTACATGAATTGACTAATGGTGTCACTGATGCATTTAGTTGCTGAGAATTTTCTCTATGAAACAGTGTGATTGTGTTCTTTGTATCTGTTGTACTTTCCATGGAAATAAATAGGAGACACTATTTTCAGAACAACTGCACTTTCCTAAAGTGCAATGTTCATCTTGCCACTTATCTGTCTTCTCTACACAGAAGAAGCAAAAAGAGTCACCTGAAGAAATACGCAGTGACCAAATTTTATTTATCTTAAAGTTTTAATAAATTTTGTTTTCAAGGGCACATATACAGTTTGTGAGGGGCATGCAGTGCTATGCCCTGGCAAAAATCAAAGTGAGGACTCTGAAATTTAGGAGAGAGAACTTCAGGTTATTTTAAGAGTTACTGAGAAGCTGTACTTGGGGACAAAGGAACACAGGGCAGATGGCAAATATCTAAGGATGCCTTTCTGAAAGCACAAGAGCTTTCTGCCACCAGCTACAGCAGAAAAGACAGAAGAAGCAGGAAATCAGCATGACTGGGCAAGAACCCCTTGGTCAAACTGAGAGATAAGAAAAACATGTACAGACACTGGAAACAAGGACATGTTGCCTGGGAAGAAAACAGGGATGCTGTCCAGACATGCAGAGATAGGATCAGGAAAGTCAAAGCACAGATGGAGCTTCACTTGATGAGGGGTGTGAAAAATAACAAGGGATTCTACAGGTACATTGATCAGAAGAGACAGACCAAAGAGAATATACTGTCTCTGGTAAATGAGAAGGGAAAACAGGCTACAAAAGTCATGGGAAGGCTGAGGTACTTGATAAGGTTTTTCCTCACTCTTCACTGTTAGGCATGACTGTAATATTCACATCCCTGAACCTTACATCCCTGAACATCCTGGTGAGAACTGGGGGACCAAACTTTCCCTCACTGTAAAAGAAGAGCAAGTCTGAGAACAACTCATGAATCAGAATATGTACAAGCCTATTGTGTTCAGTGACATACATCCATCTTTGAAGCCAGCCATGAATGGTGTCCCCCAGATGTCTGTCTTGAGATTTGTACAGTTTATTATCTTCATCAGTGAAATCGATTATGGAATTGAGTGCACCCTCAGTAAGTTTGCAGGCAAAACCAATCTGAGAGGCGCAATTGATGTGAGAGAAAGAAGGGATGCCATCCAGACAGATCAGGACAGGCATGAAAATGGGACCTTGTGAGCATAATGAGGTTCAACAAGGCAAAGTGCAAGGTGTTGTGTTTGGGTCAGGACAATGCCATATATATATGTAAAAACTGAAAGAACATCTTGACAGCATTTTTTTTGAGGTAGATTAAGGATCCTGGTATAAGAAAGCTGAATATGAGGCAGAAGTATGTGCTTGGAGAATGAGAGGTCAACAGTATCCTGGGCTTCATCAAGAGAGGAACGGCCTGCAGAGAGAGGGAAGTAATTGTCTCTGCTGTGACCTTTTGAGGTTGAGGTTGGTGGCACACAGGTCAGGAATGTTTTGAAGCTTTTGGAACGGGTCTAGAGAAGGACAACAAATAGGATCATGGGGCTGGAGTACCTCTCATATGAAGAAAGACTGTCTTTTTCTTCAAAGAAAAGATGTGGTCTTGTTCAGCTGGAAGAAGAGAAGGCTCAGGACAAACCTCATTATGTCTTTCCAATACTTAAAAGGAACTTGCAAATTGGAGGGAAATAAACTTTTTATGCAGATGTATAACAATAGGACAAGGGTGAACAGTTTTAAATTAAAGGGAAAGGTTTAGATTAGACATCACAATTTTTTTTTTTTTCACTAGGGCAGTGGTGAGATGCCAAAACACAATGCCAAAAGAATTTGTGGATGCCCCTTCCCTGGCAATGTGGCCAGAGGCAATCTGATCTGACTTAGTGGATAACAACACCACCTGCTGTAGAGGGGATGAAACTAGATGATCTTTGAGATCCCTTCTAACGCAAGCCATTCTACAATTTTATGACAATATGAAGGCGAATTGTCAGCTTTTTCAGATGCTGGAATTTTCTTCTGTGTTTGGGCTTGTTGTGGGCTTGAATTGGCTGCCTAAAGACAGATTCAGAACAACTGTCTTTCCCATACCAGTTCCTCCAATCCAAATAATCTCTCTGGAGGACAGCTCCTCTGTGGGTTTTTTGTTTGTTTGTTTGTGTTGGTTTTTAATAATTATTATTATTGTTTTATTTTACCTCTTTCTCCCCCAGTGCTGTCAGTAATACACCCAATAACTTTCTTGCTACCATGTTTTTTAACTTCCTAGCCTTTTGGTGGCTGAAGAAATTTAGCGTTGCCATCTGAGGACTTACACAAACATGCCAGTTCTTTACAAAACGTCTCCTGGTTTTGTCAGCTGCATGAGCTAATGCCACTGAAACTCCAATGCTTTGGAAGAAAATCCAGGGGCACCTTGAGGGTTTTATTTTTTATTTTTTTGTAAAGTTCAAGATGATTAATTATATGGGACTCAAGATATGTAAAAGTTATCCAAGTTTTCACCATTAATCACATAAATGAACAGAAAATAATTAGTTTGTAGTGACTTTCTGGCTTATTATAATCAGCCCAACTCAAATCGACTTAGCCCAGAGAGCCAAATATAGCAAGGAAAAAACCTCGAGGCATTTTTTCGCTATGTGTTGCCTGTTATCACACAGTGAGGTTTCTGTTCAAATGATGTGCCTTATTAAGGCAGGCGAAAACCATTTAAGCAACGTATCAGAAATGCAGACAAGCTGCAGAAAAATACATGTATAAAGAGTATAATTTTTCTTGAAATATATTGATGGCTAAGCCTGCTAAAACTTTAGAAAATGTGTTTTCTAAAACACTGACATTATGTTTTTCTAGCAATGCAATCAGCTTTTTTTTTTTTTCTTTTTCTTTGCAGTCACTCCTTTCTCTCTTATTCCTTCTCCTTGTAATGGGCTTGAAGAATGGTTATTATTCCCTTTTATTTTACTGGCTTAAACCATGTGCTTATTAGAATAAATGTTATCATTATCCTTTTTATTTTATGAATATTAATTTTTTATTTGATTGCCAATAGTTTTACTGGAGGCTTAAAGCCTTGAATATTACAAGTTATGGAACAATAATAAAATGCAAAGGCCTTGATATTATTCTTTCTTTTACTTGATAAATACGACCTTAATTTTTTGAGATCTCTTCAAGAGGTAGGTACCCCAAATCATATTTAATTGCTATTTGTTCTGACAACTATAACAATTTGAGACCTAAGTCTCTCAAATAGTTTGACTGTTTGCATTATACAAAATTCTACTTCACATGTTTATTTCTGAAAGTCTGGACATCATGACCTCAGTAGACTGCTGTGACAGGTGCCTTGTCGGATGGGTTTCACAACCAGAACACTTAAGTAAATATTAGACTTAGGAAACAGGACAGTTATCTGTGTTTCATGTCACTAGGACTGTGAGGTTGAGTCAGGAGAACAGCATTATCAGATACAATTAAGACTGGGTTCCAGGACTTTCTCTGGTGTCATGGATAAAGAGGTAAAGCTCAAGAGAATGTCAGGTATGTCCTGATAGCTTTTGTTGTGTAACTTCAATCTGATGATGTGGCAAAGAAAATATCCTTGTTTTGAATGCTTGATAGAACTTCAGCATGCATTATAGACAACTAAAATTAAAGGCTTTCTTTAAAAGCAACACAACTTGCAGGCAGAGACAAATTTGTACAATTCTCTTTAAGCAACAGGAACAAGTGCATGTAGAATCACAGAATCATAGAATGGCCTGGGTTGAAAAGCACCACAATGATCATCTAGTTTCAACCACCCCACCATATGCAGGGCCACCAGCCACTAGACCAGGCTGCCCAGAGCCACATCCAGCCTGGTCTTCAGTGCCTCTAGGGATGGGGCATCCACAGCCTCCCTGGGAAACCTGTTCCAGTGTGCCACCACCTTCCGTGTGAAAAAACTTTCTCCTAATCTCTAACTGAAACCTCCCCTGTCTTAGTTTAAAACTATTCCCCTTGTCCTATCACTATCCACCCTTGTAAACAGGTATTCCCCCTCCTGTTAAATACTCCCTTCAAGTACTGGAAGGCTGCAATGAGGTCTCCCTGGAGCCTTCTCTTCCATAAGCTAAAAAAGCCCAGTTTCCTCAATCTTTCCTCACAGGAGAGGTGCCCCAACCCTCTGATCATCTTAGTGGCCCTCTTCTGGACCCACTCCAAGAGCTCCACATCCTTCCTGTATTGGGGGCCCCATGCCTGGACACAGCACTCCAGATAGTGCCTCACAAGAGCCTAGTAGGAGTTGACAGTCACCTTCCACCCAGCTGGCCACTCCTTTTTTAATGCAGTCCTGAACATGGTTGGTCTTCCAGGCTGCAAGCACACACTGTCAGTTCATATCCAGCTTCTTGTCCAGCCTCTCCACAGGGCTGCTCTCAAGGAGATCTTCCCCCAGTTTGTATAAATAGCTGGGGTTACCCTGGCTGAACTGCAGCACCCTGTACTTGGCCTTACTGAACCTCATTAGGCTAAAATGGGCCCACTTCTCCAGCCTGTCTAGGCCCCTCTCCTCTGGATGGCTCCCCTTCCTTCCAATGTATCGACAGCACCACTCAGCTTGGTATCATCCACAAACTTGCTGAGGGTGTACTCGATGCCATCATCTATGTCAGTGATGAAGATATTGAAGAGCACTGGTCCCAAGACTGACTCCTGAGGGACACTGCTCATGACCGACTTCCACCCTGACACAGAACCATTAATGACAGTCTTTTGGCTGCATCCAGGCAGCCAATTCCTAATCCATCATACAATCCATCCTTCAAATCCGCACTTCTCCAATTTTGAGAGAAGGATGTGGGAAGATGCCATGTCAAAGACTTTGCAGAAGTCCCGGTAGATGACATCCATCACCCTTGCCCCATCCACTGAAGGCAGCACTCCATCACAGAAGGCCACCAGATTGGTCAGGCAAGATCTGCCCTTAGTGAAGTCATGATGGCTGTCTCATATCGCCCCTTTTAGACTTCAGGCTTTCAGTTGACAGAACAATGGAAAAGAAACAGAGGGTCAGAAGATTCAACTTCACTCTGTAAAAAACTAACTAGTAGGAGCAATCTGCCCAGAAATGTTGTGAAGGTAGGTATTCTTTCTAGGTATTCAAAAACTGCCTGGATGCTTTCCTATACAACTTCATTGAGAGGATCTGCTTTAGCAGTTTGACTAGATGATTTCCAGGTGTCCCTTATGATTCATACAATTCTGTGATTCTATGTAATTCAGCGATTCTGCAGATTTAATTGCAACTTATTAACCTGAGTGCCATTACAGAAATAAACCAATAAATAAGATCATTAGATGACTCAGGCTCCTTAAAATTATCTAAACTCTCTTTTAAAAGTCTATTTTCAATCCCATACTGTGTAGAAGACCTGTAATTCAACATGTCATTTAAAAACAAAAAAGAGCTACCTAAAGATGATTGGCTGAGCAGAAAGCACCTTTACAACTTCTTGTGAAGAAATACCCAAGATGGAATATTCAGTCTTACTCTTCTTTATCTTGCATTTGGTGTTTTCACACTTATCCAGGCCTCAGAACCCTTGCTTTCAAAAGTGAAAGCAGAGATCAGTGCTTTTAAATTATCACTGGGAGTTAGATGTGAATAAAAGCCCAGTTTAGTGTAATCATACAAAAAAAAATGAAAACATGCTGTTTGCTTCCCTCATAATGGTGAGATTTTCTCGTTGGCTTTAAATTTCTACACAGACTTTACTTGGGAAAAAATACCATACACTTTGGGAACATGAAATAACAACCAAATTACAGCATGCAGAGAAATTACAGGACACATTTGAAAAAGTAAATAGCAGTGCATGCTTTGAAGAAAAAAAAAAAAAAAAAGTGTGTGGGATGAAGTAAGAAGAGCAAACTGCTCGCTACAGTCAGTGCCATTGCAAGAATGGAGAGATTTTAGACACCTATGGAAGCAGAAGTTACACCCAGGCTCTGGAAGATGTTCATTAATCAAAAAGTCGTGACAAACATGGAGGTTTCACTAAATTTATGTTCCCAAAAGGAACACCTCTACTTTTGCCGTTTGTTTGCTTGCTTGTTTTTATTCTTTCTTTCTTAATTCCCTAATAAACCAGGTATCAGTTGTTGCAGAATCACGATCAAACCAAGACAGATTAGTAAACTGTTTCTAAGAGATACATTTTAATCTAAACTGGCATTTCTGTTCATTATCCTCCCACAGTTCATGTAATGGCTCAAAAAGCTTTGCAACACTCTAGGTAGGGTAACAGACTAAGAATTACACAATTTTAGTGGAGATTCTCTGCTCTTCTACAAACCTGTATAACTTCAGCTTGATTATACTGCTCTTTTTCCAACTTTTCTAATCAAGTTTTGTCTATTCAGGCTAAAATCTTCTATGTAACACCAGCCTGTTATTACATCAGGTTCGAAAGCTATAAGAAAATGGCTTGAACACATACCAATAATATAATGCATTTTTTTTTTTTTCTATTAACAGTAATGCACATGCATCAAAAAGGGTCATAATGTGAAGGTTTATAATAAAATAAGAATAAAATAAACCTGAAATAGTATTGCTAATAAAACATCTTTTCAAATTTTCTCATTTACCGTACATGTATGTGTCTGTAAATGTGTGTGTGTGTGTGAGCCCCTAACATAACAAAGCCAAATTAAATTTTGCATATTATATCAAAACAAGTGCAGTCACAGTAACCATTTATTTCTCAACATTTTCATTTCTCTTTTTTAATGAACTTTCCCTGAGGACATTCTCACAATTGAACATTTATTTATTATATGCAACAAAAATAATTTTGATTGTTCCAGCTGTGGCAAAGAAATATACTTTGATAAGCATATAGTACCACAGATGAAAATAACAACACAAATAAGTAATTAAAAGCTTTGGAATTTAAGGGTGAAATTCTCCTCTGACATTTTTGTTGGTTTTTAATGTAGCTATTGCAGAAAAACGAATCTTCAGAAAAAGAAGGATCTTAGAAATGTTTGTCCTTTCTTATTTCTCTAGAGCAATTACATTTCTTCTGTTTTTGCAAAACTAATTCTGACTAATGCTAAATCTTAGTGTACTTGACTTGGAGAACTGAAATTATAGGGACATTAATTAAGTAAAAAATTACATATATATATATATATATATTGTGTTTATACTTACAGTGGAAACTGAAGAAACACTGATATTCACCTATGTCTTGCAGAAAAATTCTACACGAACTACAAAACCAGGAATTTTTCTGGATGAGGACACACATTCAAGTTGCCCTGGAGTTAAAAGTTCCTTTGCATCAGCTTATTTGTAATTATTATTTTTGTATTCAACTCATTATACTTTAAAGATTATTTTGTACTTCTTTGAAACATGTTGAAATATAATAATCTATTTTAATGTGTATGAGTGGAATAAGAAGAAAGCATTGTAGCCCACAGTACATTTAAGCATTACTATGTATGGAATACCACAACTCTAAAAAAAAATAAATAAATAAAAATAAAAATAAAATCTTTTTAAATAGTAGTGAAAAAACAAAACAAAACAAACAAACAAAAACAACCTTACAGATTAGGAATATTTTATTTTATTTTATTTTAATTTTTGTGTTGTTTTCTTAGCAGTGTGACTGTCATGTATAATGAAGATTCATGCCCTAAGATTTCAAGATTTCATGGAATGTTAACAGTTAAAACTCACTAACAAAAGCAGTTATTTTCCTTTGTAAGAATAACTTTTTTTTTTTTTTTTTTTTTTTCCCTCTCTCTTTTTTCGTGTAGAAGTTAAATTATATTTGGTAGAAGACAGCAGGGGAAAAGCTGTTATTCATTCCAGTGTGTATCTAAGAGCTCTGATGAGAAATGATGCAAATTTCTTCTCGCCTTGATTATCTACTCCAGGTCAATGCAGTGCAACCCTCATATGCCTCATGTAAAATTTGGGGTCTGGGAGGAAAGCTTTCATTTTTTAGTTTTTGTTTTTTCTTTTTGTTTTTTCTTCCCAAAAGTATGTAACTCACCTTTAAACAGAAAATATTTTCCCCTGAATTAATAGAAACCAGATGAACTGAGCCTCCTTCACAGATACTGGGCAAATGTCTGTGTCTTGGTAGCAAATTTAGAAGGATATTGCCGAGATTTTAGGAGTATGTCCATGAGAAGATAATTCGGAAGTTAATTGGTAAATGTTTTACTTCATTGGTGAAATGTAATTGTAAACAATATAGTTAGTTGAAAAGAAAACTTAGGTGTGACACAGCTGGTATTCCTAGCAAATAAACGGAAGCAATATAACAGTTCCACCTGCAAAGCAGTGTAGGTGGAGGGAGGCTTGGGTGTTTAAGACAAAGAATTTCTGTTTAAAGTGAAAAAGTAAAATAAAATAAAATAAAAGCTAGTAAAGTATAGCTTATTTGCAGATTCTGTGAAATGAAAAGGCACTGAATAAGGGGAAAAAAAGTATCTATATGGTATGTGTCATCATCATGTAATTTCATAAATTAGAATAACACATCTATCTATGAGAGTGGGAGAAGGAGTGTGTATGTGCAGAAAGATTCCATACCACTATCAAGAGCCTAATTCACTTATTTCTAATATTTGTCTGATTATGAGGTAGAGAAGTGATAATAATCTGTTATTTGTCTGAATATTTGCCAAAAAAAGCACTTCCCCCCTTCCTTCACACTCATGCACATACCCAAAACAGTTCTCTCAGCCTGTCCTGTCCTCATAGAAGAGGTGTCCCATCCCTTGGATCATATTTGTGACCCTCCTCTGGATGTTTTCTAGCACATCTATGTCTCTCCTGTACTTAGGACTCAGTACTCCAGGTGAGATCTCAACAGCACAAAGTAGTGCAAAGTACACCTTCTTAGACCTGCCAGCCAGTACTATTTTGATTCAGCCCAGGATATGGTTGGCTTTCTGAGCTACAAGAGCACATTGCTGGCTCATGTCCAGCTTACCAACCACTAGTACTATCCTTTTCAGTAGTCCTGTACTCAATTGTGCTGGTGCTATGGCATTAGGAACTAAAACTTTCTGAGAATATTCCATTACATTTCTTTGCTGTATGACAGACGGCAGCAGAGGGGTAGCCTGACATAATGATGCCTGACATGAAAGTACATATGAAGCAGAGGTGTGGAATTGAATTCTTCCCTGCAGAAAAAAATGCACTTGCTGACATTCATCAATCCTTGCTGGACATTTATGGAGACTAAGCAGTGGATATGAGCACAGTGAGGCTCTGGGTGGTGTGCTTCAGCCATAGTGACATTGACAGTGCATTGCTTCTGCTGGTTCAGGTTACAAGTAAAGCACTGAGGCTCTTGTTCTTTGCTGGTGAAAATGTGTAGCTAATTGTGGTGACTCTTGAATAAGAGAGTCTTTAGCTGAGAATTCTCTCTACTGAACTGTGTTATTATGTTCTTTGTATTGGTTGTAGTTTTCATGGAATTAAATAGGACATCTCACTTTCAGAGCAACCCTCCTAGGTATGGCCCTAGATAATTCATTCCTCTTCATGCAGTGTGGTACAGACAAGACAGAAGGTTGGACACCCATGGAATAGGGCCCAGGAAAGCATGCCAGTTCTTGCTTCTCCTTCTGCTCCATTGATGTCTCCCCAGAAAAAGTTGATGGGAATGGTGATGGGGATCAGCAAAGAAATTATATAGAATAAGCACAACTTATTTGATTTCATGGCTGTCGTCAAATGCTGTGGCCTTTAGATTTTACCTGGACACATTCCTGTGGAAGATGATAGCAAATCTATGTAAGCCATGTCAAAGTGGATTGTGTTTTCACGTACAGAACAAGTACTTTGATTACAGAATGATAATCAGCTGAGATAACACACATGATGAAAATACGTACAGAAATAACAGTGTAAATCTTAAAGATCTGTGGGGCTTCTAGAGAATCTTTTCAGGATCTCTTGATCCAGGGGAGTTAGTCAAAGATTAGGAATCAGCTCCCTGGAATTACAAGCAAAAATGAATCTGAAACCTTTCCATGAATTTTAGACAAGACCCAATTTACTGCCATCAAAACCCAAACCAGTAGAGACACGGATACACACATACACAGAGAATCAAAATCTCAACTAAAAAGTTGCAGTAATAAGGTTTCCCTCTCCCTGTAATGAACATGCAAGTATTATTAATACCGTGAATAATTTTGATAATTTTTCATAAGGACTTTACTAGAAGACCAAGACTATGAAGTGCCAAAGTTTAAAAACTGCAAAGTAGAGGACCCCAGTGAAAAAGCTTTAATTATGAATAGAAGTTCTGATCTGAGTATATTTGGAGAACTAATGTATAGAATAGGTTATCACACAGTGGAGTAAACATGCTAAGTCCTTGACATTACAGCAGCACTAGAACACCATATCAGGAGTCTCCTGGTAAGATCCCAAAAGTAAAAGGGGAGTTATTTATTTATTTTCTTGCACAATCTCCCTTGTTGATATAAGCTAAGGCAACAAAAAAACTTTATGGGAATTATTGTATTAGCTACAAGCGCCTTTCATCACTGTAGTGTCAGCAAGGTGATGTGATATTTTTTGACACAGATATATTAGCCAACAGTGGAATTAAGCTTTAGAGACTTGGCAATGAGAACATCTGGGGAAAAAAAAATAAAATAAAATAAAAATAATAATAATTAAAAAGAAAAACTTGCTTTTTTTTTGCTGTGAAGAAAGAAAAGAAAGCAATATAACGTGAAAGTGAATAACACTGAGATCCTACTGAGAGTGGCTCACCAAGATTTTCTCCTAACCCTCATTGCTTCTCAGTAGTAACTGAAGGATGACAAATTCTACAAATGCAGTTCAAATGAAGAACCAGAAGTTTTACTAAAATCTGAAAACATTATGATTTATGCTTCCTAGAAGAAAGCAACACATAAGAATCTTTTCTTATCTGAAAAAATAAGGCCAATTAAACATAAAGGAAACGACTTCAGAGCCGAAGCATACTGTAAAATTGCAGCCTGAAAAAATGCAATTTAATCTCCGAGTTTTTTGTTACTTCTTGCTCATGACTCCAACCAAAAATATTATTTGAGAAACAGCATTTTCCATAAACTCTAGAAATTTCCTTACTCCAGAAGTGACTCAAACTATTACAGATTCATTTAGCTAATAGACAAGTAGCATAAGTTACTGTAGAAAACATAGCATCAGGGCTTTGCTGATTCACAGTTTGTGAGCATAGTTCTACAACTTTTGGAGCAAGATATCTGCAGATTAATTTAATGAGGATTATGACTAAACGGTGCTATAGTGTCTCCAGAATTTTAATACAAGCACCTAACAACACTTCAGTATGTGAGTTTCACTGTTTTTATTTCATATGTATTTATTCACAGCTCTTCCTTTTACTCATTTTTTTTTATTCAAGAACATTTTCAAATTCTATACAATGTTTTAAAAGTGCAAAGATTTTAAGACTTTTGCTGATTCCATACTTAGGATCTTTTAGCATTCCATGAAAGGAATTTTCCAGATTCAAGGAAGAATCTTCCTTGAATAACAGAAGTCCAAACATCTGGTTAAACCAGTGTCCTAGGCTTCCTTTACTGAGAGTGACATTTTCATGAGGAATTGAAGCATTTTACAGTGGTTCTCCATTAGAAAGTGGATACACCTCACTATCGGCTGAAAAGGAAGAATAATCTATCAGTTTAGTTTAGACTTGCCACTGGATTTCCCAGAATGATACAGACTGATTAATAAATCTCATTTAGAGGGATTCACAGAACCATCAGTGTCTTCCATTTTCTTCCCTTCTGCATTCAGCAGAAGGCAAGTTAGAGCCACCAGTGCTTTAAAAGAAAATACATCTTGGATACAAAATGTGTAAAGACTTTGAATTTCTTCTGTGCCATGAGAAGAATCAACTCCAAAGCTCTGTGGAAGTCCTGAGATCCTGAAAGAGCACAGCATTTGTTAGCTGATGTTAAGAAGTGAACTTCATCCCACATTAGAGAGGAAAGAAGAAGGAACTCTAAAGTGTGTGCTAAATTACTTCAAGAGAAATTCATATTAGCAGAATATGAAATGAAGAAGACTAAGTTCATTATAAAAACAGAGAATATACAGCTCACAACCCAGTAAGGTCTTACTGTGCACTCTGGCATCATTGCTGTAATGTGAATAAGAAATAAATGCAATAAAAACACCACAAAATCACAGAAGAATAATGCCTGTCTTAAAACTCATCAGATTAATAATGCAAAAAGTGATTTCAGGAAAGGAAATGAAGCTGTTAAAGAAAATTCAGCAGTCTCTGAGAGAAAATACTCCCTGTGATTCCCATGGTGGTTTTGCTAGAGAAAGGAATGTTAGAAACAGGATGCTAGTGAGTACTGACTGTGCTATAGAGGTTTTGAACACAAATCAAGTGTCTGTGGGGAAAAGTAGGAAAGAGAAAGAATATTACTCTGGTTTCTGTATTCTTAGTTCAAATCCAGCAATAATAAAGTGGGAGACAACAGCTAACAGACACAAATGTGAAATAGCTGAGTACAACAAGGAGTCCATGTTAATTTGTAGGACGTTTGTAGACTACATGTCTGCAAACAAGCATGCTATATAGAATATGTATTGCAACTGTCAATGTGTTCATCATTCTCAAAGCCTTTCATCCATATCATCAATGCTTTTGGTGTTTCACAGTGTAAGGGTGGATGGCCAGAACCACAAGAGTTGAGATAGAGAGGGGAGAGATCATTTTCAGCATTCTGATTTCCATTGCATCATATGATACAGTAAAAACATGATCAAAAGAAGGATTCAGAACTCGTTGGACATGGAATAAGACAGCATAGGAAGATCCTCTTATGCACAGAAGGACTCTGCCTCTTTCATCTCTTGAAGGACTTAACAACTAACTTCATATGTATGGTTTCAGAATGTCAAAAATAAAAAAACAAAAACAAAAACAAACAAACAAACAAAAAGCAATCTTGCTCTTTATAACAAATATAACACACATCACACAATCTTCCTTACATATACACAGGATACCAACTCCTGAATTGCTTGTGGTGTTGCAAAAGCTATCTCATTTAGGGCAGCATTAGTACTTCTTAGCAGTATCAGCTCTACTGTAAAACATTTTCGGAAGCTTAGAAAATTCTATGGGTGATAAAAAGAAGGAAAGGAAAAAGGGAAGAGGAAGGGAAGGGAAGGAAGGGAAGGGAAGGGAAGGGAAGGGAAGGGAAGGAAGGGAAGGGAAGGGAAGGGAAGGGAAGGGAAGGGAAGGAAGGGAAGGGAAGGAATGGAAGGGAAGGAAGGGAAGGGAAGGGAAGGGAAGGAAGGGAAGGGAAGGGAAGGGAAGGGAAGGGAAGGGAAGAAAAAGAAAAGAAAAGAAAAAGAAAAGAAAAGAAAAGAAAAGAAAAGAAAAGAAAAGAAAAGAAAAGAAAAGAAAAGAAAAGAAAAGAAAAGAAAAGAAAAGAAAAGAAAAGAAAAGAAAAGAAAGAAAAGAAAAGAAAAGAAAAGAAAAGAAAGAAAAGAAAAGAAAAGAAAAGAAAAGAAAAGAAAAGAAAAGAAAAGAAAAGAAAAGAAAAGAAAAGAAAAGAAAAGAAAAGAAAAGAAAAGAAAAGAAAAGAAAAGAAAAGAAGAAAAGTCTCAATTTTTTTTAGCACTGAAAGGTATGAATACAAAATGGAAAAGATAAAAAGGGTTAAAATAGCTTGCTGATAATGTTTCAGAAACCACAGATTTAATTCCCAGCACTTCTGATTTCATTAAGAACTGCAGCCATTTCCACTGGCAGCACAATTCTTGATCTTGACAAAATAGATGGAGAGGATGGTAGAAGTGGTAAATTCCAGAAGTAGCACTCTGTCTTCTAAATCAGGAGGTCACACCTTCAAGTCTTGACTGAAGAACTCAATCTTCCCCAGATTCCACAAACCCTGTTATACAGGTACTTGCTTATATGAGCCCCTGAGTGACAGATTAAAAAGTTCCTCCTGCTGATTTGTCTCAGCATTTTCCCAGTTAAGCTACAGTGCATGAAAGAAAAAAGGAAGGAAGGAAGGAAGGAAGGAAGGAAGGAAGGAAGGAAGGAAGGAAGGAAGGAAGGAAGGAAGGAAGGAAGGAAGGAAGGAAGGAAGGAAGGAAGGAAGGAAGGAAGGAAGGAAGGAAGGAAGGAAGGAAGGAAGGAAGGAAGGAAGGAAGGAAGGAAGGAAGGAAGGAAGGAAGGAAGGAAGGAAGGAAGGAAGGAAGGAAGGAAGGAAGGAAGGAAGGAAGGAAGGAAGGAAGGAAGGAAGGAAGGAAGGAAGGAAGGAAGGAAGGAAGGAAGGAAGGAAGGAAGGAAGGAAGGAAGGAAGGAAGAAGGAAGGAAGGAAGGAAGGAAGGAAGGAAGGAGGAAGGGAGGAAGGAAGGAAGGGAGGGAGAAGGGAGGGAGGGAGGAAGGGAGGGAGGGAGGAAGGAAGGGAGGGAGGAAGGAAGGGAGGGAGGAAGGAAGGGAGGGAGGAAGGAAGGGAGGGAGGAAGGAAGGGAGGGAGGAAGGAAGGGAGGGAGGAAGGAAGGGAGGGAGGAAGGAAGGGAGGGAGGAAGGGAGGGAGGAAGGGAGGGAGGAAGGGAGGGAGGGAGGAAGGAAGGGAGGGAGGAAGGAAGGGAGGAAGGAAGGGAGGGAGGAAGGAAGGGAGGGAGGAAGGAAGGGAGGAAGGAAGGGAGGAAGGGAGGAAGGAAGGGAGGAAGGGAGGAAGGAAGGGAGGGAGGGAGGAAGGAAGGGAGGGAGGAGGAAGGGAGGGAGGGAGGAGGAAGGAAGGGAGGGAGGAAGGAAGGGAGGAAAAAAACCCAACCCCTCATCAGGGTCACAGGGAGAATGAAGGCTGATTCACTCTCCTGATATTTGTATGCTATCTATTCCTTCAGAAATCAGTATCAACTCTTCCCACGCCAACAACACACTAGTACTCTGTAGCTGTCTGCATTATATTCAGATGGAGGAATCTACTGAGTGTTGAGCGCTATCATTGTGGAGTATAAAAATGAGACGTTTTCTGTGAATCACATTGGCTCTCTCTGAGAAGCACTCATGGGGCTTAATGAGATGGCAAATTTCAGTAAAAATGAAATATTTTTAATAATAATAATAAAAAAAAAGAGTTCCCTAGTTCTGAAATATTCTGATTACCAAAATATAATAAAAAACTATGAATGGATTTTCTTTGTCTAATGTGGATAGCTTTTTCTGTTTCTGTAGATAAAAGTGATTCTGTAAAGTTATATATATATATATATATATATATATATTTATTTCCAAGTTGTTTGTTTCTCTCAGTTCTGTTGTTTTTTGTTCTGGTTCATTCCATAGTTTCAGTCTCTGCTACTCCATAATCACTTACCCTCTGGATCTCTAGAATTCTTCCAACAACTTCAGAAAAAGTTTGTGTCCATTTTTTATTTATTTATTTATTTATTATTTTATTTATCTATTTATTTTTGCATGGATTTGTCTGCAAGGAGTTGTTTTATGTAACTATTACTGCTGCAGCTGCATTTTTCAAAATAAGCAAGATTTTAAAAGGATTTGGTCAGATCTTATATGAAAACCACTTTAGAAAAAACATCTTTCCAGATAACTGCCCAATAAGCAAAGGATTGAAATATATAAAGCCAATCAAACTGGTTCCCATCTGTGTACATTTTTAGCATAGACAGTTTTGCTAATGTGAATCAGAACTAGTCAACTGTCCCCAGTTGTACTTTCTTTATTGTCACCAGGATGGGTGAATTATGCTCACTGTGAGAATCCTGGGCAGTTGTGTATTCAAGTGTTCAATCTGCTAGAGAAACTACAGGTCTAAGGTGAAAAGCAGGAAATTATTGCAGTTTTATAGCAATTGCCTTCACTACTTACTCTGCCAGATCATAGGGTTACATGAAAGCTGCCAGAGTATCTTAGTAGTGTCTGAACTGCAATAAAGGTGATTGTGGTTTATGAGTTGGCTCAGATGTCCATAGGCTTTGTCTTCTTTCTAATGAGAATGTTAAAAAGTCACTGAAGATATCATTTCCATCATACATCATCATCACTCCTATAACCTCTTTCAGCATAGAATATTAAATGGACTCCAAAGGCATCTCTAGTTGAAAAGCTGTATACCAAGACTGACTATTTGACTGTCAAGCTCTACAGAAGATTGTTGTAGGTTTCTCTTGTTCTTGTTGTTGTTGTTTTGTACTAAAAATAAACAGAGAAACTTAGCTTAAACTAACTTTTTTGTGTCCTGGTATTTGTAAACAGATTCTTGGAGAGGGTGGTGGTTTTTTTTTATTGTTGTTGTTTTTCTTTTTTGTTTGTTTATTTGTTTTTGTTTTGTTTATTGGCAACTAATAGAAAAGGAGAAAACCTTCCACACTGTTCTGAAAACTATGATAAATAATTTCATATTTGCATGTTATAACATATATACAGATTTCACTATTGATAGGAAGATGTACATATATACTTTGGTTTTTAGGTCTTACAGAACACCTGTTGTATAATAATAATAGTGTCAATGAATGACACTTCTATTATGGTTTACAATGTAACTTATGGGGATGGTAGTCTATAGCTAGTGTTTTGATGAGTTTAATTTGTACCGGTGGCTCAGATAATGAATCCACAAAGCTGTGCTTTATGCTGTTGTATTAGTATGGAAAACAAAACAAAACAAAACAAAACAAAACACCCTAAGAGGACTAAGAGGAAAAGCGAGGGAAATTCAGTTGAAAAACTCTCCTCTCCTCTCCTCTCCTCTCCTCTCCTCTCCTCTCCTCTCCTCTCCTCTCCTCTCCTCTCCTCTCCTCTCCTCTCCTCTCCTCTCCTCTCCTCTCCTCTCCTCTCCTCTCCTCTCCTCTCCTCTCCTCTCCTCTCCTCTCCTCTCCTCTCCTCTCCTCTCCTCTCCTTTCCAGCACCGTGACTAGTGGGGCAGAGGGATTTTTCAAAATCAGCACCTTCAGAAAAGGGAAAAAGGGGTCCCCAAAATAATTAAAAACAGTGACAACGATCTGAGGAGAAACAAACTACTTTTCTGAATATGGTATCAGAATGCAAGAAAACACACTATAATACAATATAACTAGAATTTATGCTAATAAATCAAGTATAATGAGAGAGTATCTGAAAGCTGTAGGCCTTACTGAAGTGATGCGCGCAGTCGGGGCAGACAGCAGCGAGGAGAGGCAAAGGAGCAGAACGTGAAGATAAACCGAAGAGCCCGATCAGGTGACCTTTCCAGGAGTTATATCTCCTCTCTGACTGCAAAGTCTCCTGGGGAATGTAGTTCTTTTTCTCTTCCAGGCAGGTACCCAGAACTAAAGCATTAACACTTTAACTCCAGTGCACTACATAATGTAATGATGTGGAATATCAGTAACCAAAAATCATAAAACCATGATAGCTTTTCCTTGGCTTTTCTTTGACTTTTCTTTCGCCTTGCCTTGTCTTCCATTCCCCATTTATTTCCCAGCTAATTTATAGTAATTTTTTGCAAGGATAGTCATTAACATTCCAAGATGTCATCTAGCCCCCAGTTTTCTTTAATTACTGTTCTTTGCTATGCTGTCTTACAGAGGTGTAAAACAGACAAGGAAACAGACCTACAGAAAAGGTCAGTATACCACAGAACTATGGAGCAGAGATTGTTATAGCACATTTAGAATGTTATAACACATCAGAGAACAGATCTGTGTCAATGAATGAATGCAATCTTCAGCTTTTTTACTCCACAACAAAGAACCCAACACTAGATTAGCATCTGAGTTTATCTGCAGTTGAAATAAGAATTCCAAATCTGGAGGCTCCATACTTTGCAGCTGAGAACAAGAAGTGTCATAACCTCAGTGGACATCATCTAGTACAGTGTATACCAGTTCACCAAACCTGAGGCAATTGTCATTACTCTTTGTGAAGGCACTAAAAATCTATTCTAAAAGTGTCCTTCAGTCTACATGTTTTTAAGTTAAACAAATGGAAAGGAAAGGAAAGGAAAGGAAAGGAAAGGAAAGGAAAGGAAAGGAAAGGAAAGGAAAGGAAAGGAAAGGAAAGGAAAGGAAAGGAAAGGAAAGGAAAGGAAAGGAAAGGAAAGGAAAGGAAAGGAAAGGAAAGGAAAGGAAAGGAAAGGAAAGGAAAGGAAAGGAAAGGAAAGGAAAGGAAAGGAAAGGAAAGGAAAGGAAAGGAAAGGAAAGGAAAGGAAAGGAAAGGAAAGGAAAGGAAAGGAAAGGAAAGGAAAGGAAAGGAAAAAAAGCACATAATTACAGAATGGTTTATAGTATTGAGGAGACAACATTGTTCTGTGGACGCAGCACAGGAGAGGAAACAGCATTTGTCTTTTGACTTCTTGTACTGTTTTTCTAGGCTGCTTCAGGCTGCTAACTTCCTTCTTTAAAACTTCATTTCTCAATTTCCAGGATAAAAAGTCATTCTGAGAATCTTTCTAAGATCTATTGCATTAAGATTTATTGTGAGTCAGACATTTGGGTGTTATTATTACCCTAGATACTATTAAGACATTGAAATTATCATTATTATTATAACACTTATACACTGTCGAGAACATGTTAAATCATATACCACTGTGCTGAGACCCAAAACTTGCAGTGGATAAACTATCCTGAAAGATAATCTTACCACTAACAAGGTAAAAATGAGTGCACCATGCAACTCAATAGCCTGCTTCACTGATAACAAGGCTTTCAAAAACCATGAGCCAGATTCTGTTCTCAGTGAGATGAGTGTAAATCTGAGGGGTCCTGCTGAGGTCCACAGGACTGTAGGGAAATTACTGAAAATCAGAATTTGGCCCAGCGGTACTTTAAGTAAATGTGCTCGCTCTAAAGGGCCTGATACGCATTGGCGCTCAGTGTGCTACACAGAGAAGGAAAAACAACAGAGACACACGCTAATTAAAACCACAGATGTGACTTGGTGGCTAGATTAAATAACACCTCTGGAAAGAAGGGAGCTGCCAGATATAAAAGCAGAAAGCTCCTCTCCAAGTGGTTCGAAAGGCTGTTGCTGATTTAATTTCTTCTAATTTCTAGCAGCAGAACCAATAGCCTTCCTTTCCAGGGTGACATCTGTCAGTTAAATGCTGACCATATATACCTTCAAGTGCAGTTTAATCTTCCCTACACACGTTTTATCCAGAACTCAGGTGGATATTTAGAGAAAGCTCCAAAGCACTCCTATTTTTATCCTATTTGTGTGAAAAAAAGGAGCAGACAGGGCACATGCAGCAATGAGGCTACCAGTACAGCTCATTTTCAGCCCATTTTAGTCACAGGGTGAGAATGAAAAGACTGAGCTACAGACAGTAAAATACAAGGACCAAAACTGTGCATTCCTAAGCCAGCCCTTGGCAGTGTTTTTAACTTCCCAGGCAAAAACAGTCCTATTTCTCTGGACCTGGGTACTTGGCTTACAAAAGCCATGAAATACAGATGATGTTTTGCTTTCAGTTGTGGGAATCACTGAAATTTTAAGAAATTCACGTCACTCCTCAGGAAAATAAATAAATAAAAATCACAGACACTGAATATAATTGAAGAAAAAAAACAAAAAAGAACAAAAAACAAAACAAAGCTAAGTTTTTTAGCCTGGCTTATCACTGCTGAAGACAATGTCTCCTGTGGCTGCTATTCCTACAGCATCTGCTGTGTGGCATTGCTCCCCTTCATATGAGAAGACCACAGTGCACAATGCCAGAGAACCAGCAGCGCTCGCCGTAGCACAGCTCTTGAAGACAGTTCTATTCCCCCTCCTCATAACAAGCTGTTCTAATTGTTGTCTATGTTGACTATTATGGCTAAAATTGCAATGCTCTGCTGCTGGATTTTGTTGGATTTTATTTGGTTGGTTGGTTGGTTTGGTTGTTTGGGGTTTTTTGTTTTTAAATATATATATATATATTTCTGTAAAGCTACAGGGAACTAAAAAATGTCTTTTGCAAATTATTATTATTAAAAAAAAAAAAAAAGGAAAGAAAAAAAAAAAGAAAAAAAAAGAAAAAGAAAAAAAAAAAAGCCTTGAAAAATAATCTACTGCCTATAAAATCTATTATAAAATATATTTCAATTAAAAAGCTACATAATTTATGTGCATAAGCTTTTATTCTGTCAAGTTTATATTTTTGTTGTTTTGTTGTAATGCCCTGAAGTAACCACTTCTGAATTTTAAACTTTAGCATTTATCTTAGCAATCATGCTGTGAAGATAAATATCCCTTGAGGAAGATACACAATTGCATCTTGTATACCAGTAAGTTGGGCTTTGTACAGGTTATTACTGCTCTAGGAAGCATGGGGGTTCAATAACAACAATTAGCATTTAGAGATACACTGTTTATGTTCAGTGTATCCTACAAGCACCAGTTAATTAAAGCCATGCAATGGTTGTGATTCAGAAGCTCAGTTCTGGGATTCTTAGAAACATTTATGTGGCGTAAAAGGGTCATAAACCAGTTGCAAAATATCCATTAGAAAAAAAAAAAATTCTGTTGATGTTAAATGTTCTTTAGGGGTCTTCTCCTACTTCCTCTAGCTCAGGGGACATGGAAGGGACACGTTTAAGACCCTGCTCATTCACAGCCACAATCACCGGTCCTGAAGCAAACCAGTTTATACATCTTCTGCATACCTTTTCATGGTTAACGTGTACCAGAAGGTGTGAACTGGAAACTTACCCTTTTTCTGTGGAGATACTAACTATTTTTCCTTTGTCTCAGTTCTTTCATTCAGTTTACTGAGTGGCCATGTAAAAATGACTGTGGACAGCACAAGTTAGGGAACAGCCTGAGAAGAAAATATCTTGCTAACAACAACAAAGTGGGCAGCACAGCCATTAAAGTGAGTATTCAGCTGTCATGGGATGCTAATTAGGTTAGATGTTCAACTTAAATCCAGATGCAGTTGCTCTTAAGCCAATCTAAGACTAAAGGGAACACCAATACCTCTCTCTCTCTCTCTCTCTCTCTCTCTCTCTCTCTCTTTTTTTTTTTTTTTTTTTTTTTTTTTTTTTAAGAAAAAATCCTATGACCACTAAACCACCTCTTCTGAACAGAAACAAGTAATGGGGTCCTCTGAGCAAATGCACAGCTTTAGAAATGAAACTAGATTTGTAGCATTTCTTTCCTGCCACTTTCAGCAAGAACATCTGTATTCAGGACTATCCTGGTGCTTCCTTGCCTTACATAGAAATGATCTGTCCTCCTAACATGGATAGAAGAGCTATGATGAATGGGAAGGTGACCACTCCATTAAGGAGCAGCAATAGGTCCAAGTTCTCTCCCAGGTTCCCTGCCGGCCTTCAAGATGCCTCTGTTGTGGTTATTTATCTCTACAGGGAGGACTCACTCTCAGGCATAGTCTTATCGATTTCAGTGCTGGCTGTACTGCTTGTTTTCTAACCTGAACAACTTATACTCTTCCCTGCCAAGTAGCATGAAAGCTGAGCAGATATTAGGACCCCATAACATTTCAGAGAGTATTACATCCTCTATACTGTGCTGTTATTGCCTTTAGACTTCATAACAATTGAGAAACCAGACCTATGATTCTTATGTTTGCCAATATAAGTTCAAAACCTTTTTTTTTTTTTTTTGTATAGAAATAAAATCTTTGCTATCAACTCTAATTCTGCCCCCCCACCCCCAATTCCACCCTGACAGATCTGTGAAGTTCTTGAACAGTTTCCACTAACTGCAATCAAAATTTGTTTTGTCTTCAAGTACATTTTTAAGAAAGCTGATAATATTTTGAGAGAAATACCCAAAACTGGATGTTCATGAAAGGGATGCTCTGGCTGGAAGAATGTGTGATCAGTTGTTATCAGGTGCATTACATCCCTGCAGTCACTGAGCAGTGAAATAGTTGTTATAAAGCAGGATTCTCTGGTTTTATTTCTAATGGATGTTGGATTTATTTCCTTTCTTATCCATGTTGTCTGCTCCTGACTGCAACAATCTTGTTTTTATATAGCAGTTATAGAGACAGGGCCATAGTCCGCTGTTCTATGCACTGGGAGCAAACGTTCGTCCTCAGCATTTGATACATTCTTTTCCTTTCTCCACATGGGTATGGGAAAACAGAAGAAGGTTTGCTGGAACTGCACTTCATCTCCCTGCAGTGCTCAGACAAGCTTGCAGTTAGCAGCACTGTGCATGATGACCATGTCCTGCAACTCAGTCACTCAATTCAGATTATTCAAAGAGTAATTTTCCTGGAAAAATATGCACAACTGGAAAGTATCTTGGCATCTGTAGTAGGCATGTTCTATACACAAGTGCTGAGGTATAGCGTATCTGAGATTACCTCTCTGAAGGCAAGAAAATATTTCTGAAATGGAGTTTTGTCAGCAATAGTTCCTGATATTATAACATCATCTATTTATTTTTACAAATTTTATTGAGTGTACATGGGAATTTTTAGTTGTTTTTTGTTTTTTGTTGTTTTTTATTATTATTATTTTGTTTTATTTTATTTTATTTATTTATTTATTTATTAAAGTGCAGTTCTTTTACAGCTTTTCTATGCCAGACTTTTCTTATTTCTGTGTCTCTGTCTCTTTCCCTGAGCTTACTGGGTGGGCATTTGTGATTACTGCTACCATCTTACTACATTTGGAATGTTATCTTAAAGAATCCCAGGGCTGAATTCAGGCCAGTGTGCTCTCTATAGCTTCTCATCACCGTATAACCCCTCCGGTTATGAAAGTTGAATTCACTCCTGGCTAAGAGAGTAGGGTACACACAGAATCAAAAAATGATAGAATTATAGAATCACCAAGATTGGAAAGGATCCCCAAGATCATCCAGACCAACACTTCACCTACCACCAATATTTCCCACTAAACCATGTCCTTCAGTACAACATCTTGAACACATCCAGGGCTGGTGACTCTACCACCTCCCTAGGCAGAGACCATTCCAGCACCTTACCACTCTCTCTCAATGAAGTGTTTCCTAATGCCCAACCTGAACCTCCTCTGGTATAACTTGAATCCATTACCTCTCATCCTATGTCTAGTTATACGAGAGAAGAGCCTGACACTCACCTCACCACAATCTCCCTTCTCATAGCTTTAGAGGTCACCCCGGGTCTCCGTTTCTCCAGACTGAATAATTATTTTGACTCCCTCAGTCCCTCCTCACAAAACTTCTGCTCAAGACTCCTCGCCAACTTCATTCTCTGAATGTGCTACCAGGCTTCAATGTCTTTCTCATAGTGAGGGGCCAAAAACTGAAAACAGTATTAAAGGTGTTGCCTCGCCAGTGCTGAGTACAGTGGGATGACTGTACAAACAGCTCTCTGCCCTGAGAAGAGACTCATCTTTCCCTGAATTCATTTCTGCATTGGAGCAGAAAATCACAACTTAAAAATAAATAAATAACCAGGTAAATAAATAAGTAAATAAATAAATGAAATTAAGAGAGAGAGAGAAATTAAAAGGAAAAAAAAAAAAAAAAAGAGAGAGAAGACAAAGGAAATTTAGATTTCTTTGTATGGTAGATTGAAGTATTTCTCCTCAAACTACCACAGCTACACTGACATTCACCATATGTGAGTTCAGCTTAAAATTTCTATCTGAAGAAGAGTCAGTGTTTCAGCATTACCTGTGTTTCTTTTGTTGTTGTTTTTTGTTTTGTTTTGTTTTTTGTTTGTTTTTTCAGAGCACCAGTATTTCAAGCACACACAAAGCTACAAACCACACTGTAGCCGTTGCCTCCTTGTAAGCTTGTTGCTTACTTTAGACAGGAAGAAATCTGTTCCTTTCAAAATATAATGGAAAAGATTACTAACCATCACATACATAGCAGCTGGAGATGCTAGTTTGAATGCAACACACAAATCAAAACACAAACATTTTTAACAGGTTTTATGCACAACTGCTAAAATTAAGAAATAGTACGTAGACAGCAGTGCACTTAATGTATCTTTCCTCTCCATTTACATGTATTTTGATCATTTAATTATGTTGAGAAAAAATAATGTAATGAATGCATAAAAAGGATTGATTTTGCAACTGCAACCTAATAGGCTCAAAATCTCTGCAGGTTGTGGAGCACACCACAGAGCTGAAGCCAGGTCAAAGGAACAGCTTAAAATGACTCAGAGTCCCCTGTTTCTTGGAAGATTAGGTATTTGGAGGGAGAGGGAGAAAGAGGAGGTATTTGAGACTTCGTCATTCCTTTCTCAAGGCAGAGAGGAATAGCTTTAAATGCTACAAACACTGGGTTTGAAAAGGTGACTTCACAGCGCAGGACTGTGTGGATTTATTTTCTCAGACATGAAAAGTGTTGCTATGTGACTTCAGGACAGTTGTACTCTTTATTTTTTTTTTTTTTTATTTTTTTTTTTTTTTTCAAGGCTTTGAGATCCACAATTTTGAGACAGGTGCAGATGTAGAGTCTTAGCAAAATTAAGACAGAAATAAGCTTTCTATAGTTTTGTTGTTGTTGTTGTTGTTGTTGTTGTTTTTTTAATAATCTGAACAATCCTCTTTGCAGAGATATTGTTGTCCCTTTAGATTTATTATAAGATGCAAAAACAATTTCTATAGTATCCAATTTAATTTCTGAAAAAAAAAAACCAAAACAAAACAGACAAACAAACAAACAAAAAACACAAGAATTGGGTTTCAGCCCTTTACTGTAGGATTTCTCCATGAGGAAAATTATTAACGGTTGTGGTTTACAACAAAAATTTGATTCCCATCAAAACTGTTTTCAAGGAAGGAAAAATGGCTTCACTATGAAAGATTTCAGCATAATGAAGAGTCTGTTTTTGTAGGCAACTGTTCTAAGCTAATGTAGCATCCTCAGCCACATTCAGGCTGGGTATGACTATGGTGAAGCTATACACAAGTTGAATGACACATTACACAAGTGAAAGGTTGAAGGGTTTGTTAGGTTCAGATCCCCCCAGAGCAGTTTTTGTTTGTTTGTTTGTTTTTTCCTCCTTCTGGGCTCCGACAGCTACCATCGGACTGGTAAATCAGACTGCTTGAAATGAGTAACTCGGGAATGAAAGCAAGTTCTTTCAAGGGGAAATATCTTCATAATCTCCCATTTGGTGGTAGCAGACACTTCTTCAGCACCAAGTTACACTTTAGTGATCTACCTGTGACCTTGCAGCAGTTATTGCCCTCCTTGTTACTTGACTGCCAGTGAAAAATCTGAGGCTGCATTTTACAAAGCAGCAATACATCTGTTGTCTGCCAAATCCTGTTCAGGATGATGTGAAGAGGAGAAGCTACTCAGTCAGAAGCGACAGCTCCTCTCCCCCATCTCAAATGAATAGCAAGAGAGAAAAATCACATTCACAATCTCTCTTGAACACCAAACTGCACTCTTGCGCCTAAAGTAGTTTGCAAACACATGTTCCCAGTTGCCTTCCCAGCACACAGTGGCCCTTTGAATCAACAGCACCGAGAAACAGTGCAGACTGAAGGTTTCATTTTGCCAGCAGCCTGCAGCATCCGGAGCGTACGAGTTGTACACACCTTAAGTTTTAACGGTTGCCATGGTAATGAAAGGAGGCATTACAAAATGCACAAGCTGTTGAACATGTTGCCGGAGCTGAGACGAAGAGCTAAGAATAAACTTTTCGCTAATTCTCCGTAACGGCACGCTCCAAGCAGCTGCTTCTCGGCCAGCGTTGTGTCCCAGCCAAGCAGCTTGTTAATACAAGGCAGACTGGAGTAGAAGGGAGCTGCCCTGCTGAGCTCCCAGAACCTGCCACTGAAAATGTAGGCTCCTAAAGAAAAGAAGAGTCTAAACTGATGATGATGATGATGATGATGATTTAATTCCTCCTTTCTGTGAAGCTGACAGACAAGCTCAAACCAGATGCCTGTGTTTGAAGAACCCTTTTTTTTTATTTTAATCCAGATTGTGAAATGATGAATTTCACCCTTTGTCCTTTTTACAATCATGTGCACACTGCAGTCTGGGGGTGGCTTATGGGAAACACATCGATGGTATTGGCCCCTCACACAGTGCAATGGATGGCTTCAGTTTTTAGTGCAGACAGAGTATGTTTGACTCCCAAAGCACCCAGTGACATAAATGTAAGACCTGTAGCACGCTTCTGTGAACAAGTAAATGCACCTGTGGACAGGTAAATCTATTCCCCCAGGAAGCTAGCCTGAAAGGAAGTTTCTTCTTTTTTTTCTACACTTGCTCATTTTAAGCTGAAAATCTGTAGCAGCAGTGGGTGTGAAGTCTGCTTTTTTGGTCGACAAACGCCCACTAGATGGCAACGTCCCTCACTCTCTTTCCCAGCACTGCAGGAGCTAGATCTTACTAGGTGCAGGGATGGGTTGTCAGGGGGTGGGGGGCAGATAAAACATGGGGATTTGGGGTCCTGTCATTCATTGAGATTTCCAAAGTGCAAAGAAAAATGGACCAGCAGAATATTAATTACCAAGCTCAATTCTGTTTTAAAAAGAAATTTATCCTTCAGTGACAAAATGTGCATAAACTGTGACTGTTGAGAACTTCAGAGTGTTTCTGAGCACCAAAGTAATCTCAGGACTTCTAACTCAAAAAACACCTCTGCTTAGAGCTTGAAGAACCATAATCCCTGGAAAATAAATAAATAAATACAATTAATAAAAGTTTTTCTCCATATAATTTGTCCTCCACTTTCCCAGAGTTTTTCTGCTGTTTTGCCTTTCTCCCAAACAATATTTCAAAGTTTTCAGTGAAGAATATCTACCTACTTATCTGTAGAGTGTTCATCACACTTTGAGTATAACATACAAAAAAATAGCAGTAATCTGTCTAGATTTCACTATCCACAGACTTAGGGATCATCTCTTCTATTACTCTCAAATATGCATTCATAGATTCTCAAGTGTGCATGCAAATACTCAGAAGCACTAGAAATCTACCTAGGAAAATATATTAAAAAAAAAAAAAATGAAGAACTCGTTGCAGAAAGAGCACACTGTAAGATGAACAAGTTAAAAGCAAAAAGTGTACAATGGTCCTGCACTAAGGAGAACAGTGGGAGAATATCACTATCTGATTTGATTGCTTCTCTTGTAGTAGGAAAGATCAAGTTTTGAGAACTGCATGTTGGTCTATGCACAGAAGGTTTTTTAGAGATGTTCCCCTTGTCTTGCTGCAAACAGCTGGTAATTATGTCCAGGGTACTGAGGTGCCTGTAATTCAGTGCTAAGAACCAAGCACTCAACCCTACAGCACTCACAGAGCGGTCCTGTTTGACTAAGTGGTAACCACTAGTATTCAGGATACATCATACATGCAGGAAATATCCACAAGGCAACAAACTCCAAACAGTTAAAGCTAGTGTAATGGGAAGACCCTCTGCTTTCCTAAACCACCAATAACCCTCTGGTGTAGCTCACTGCAGGTCTTACAAGTGGGTACAGAGTGGAGGTGCTCCATCCCATGGTGATGAATCCCATCTTTAAATAGCTGTTGGAATCCATGCCATGGAAAATCACATACTTACAGGTGCACAGGCCAGTTTGGCAATATATTTGAATAATTTTCCTCCAGCTTTTTAAGAGCGGTCACTTAGGAAATATGTACATTGAAAGGCAAGGGAAATTAATGCTGCCACATATTGGTTATCCACACCTATGTCTGAAACGAACATGTTTCCAATTAAAAATGAAAGAGACAATTGCTGAAGTCACTTTGGCAGTGAGAACTCTCCAGCTGCCTTTAAACTCCTGAATAAGTGAAATGTTTGACACAGAAGCATATGTTTTTGGCAGCGTTGTTTAATCCATGTTTTAAAGGGAAAATTGAAATTCTACAAGGTGTGAAAAAAAAAAAAAAAAAAAAAAAAAGCACCTCACTCGAACATTTTCTGTTTGGAATGATAGAGAACACGTCACCCTCCTATTCTTGTTCTCTGTAGATTTTCATCTTGCAAGAACACCCTTACAAATGTACAGATAGGAAAAAAAAATAAATTAAAAAAAATATACATATATATATAGAAAGATAGGCATACAGCTGGAGAAAGCAGAGATAGATGCAGCCTCATGCAATGTGTGCAATGTAGTATCAAACAATAATGAAAAGGGCCCTGGAAAAAGTTGTTAAGTCTGAATTAGAAGCAGATTTTCTTACAATACTGAAAAGACTAATCTATATTTATAATTTTTTATTTTTCATTTTCCCCAGTTGTTAAAACTGAAGAAGCAGGGTGGGGAGGTATATTTCCTATATGTAAAATTGATGTATAGTTACTTTTTACAGGCATCCCATGGCTTTACCAAGGGTAGATGTCAACCATTTGTCTCCCAGCCTAGCACACTGTAAGAGATTAGAAGAACAAAAAGGTTTCTGACAACAGGTTCCTCACAACCTGCGACCTGCATGCTGCAGAAGAACAAGAGGTTTCTAACATTAGATTCTTCGCAATGTGATGACTGCGGGCTGAAGAAGGAGGTGTCTGCTATGAGATTCCTTACTGTGGGAGTCCTGCTTGCTGACAGACTCTCTTGGGCCTGATACCCGACTCCTGCTGCCTGCTTCTAGACTTACCCTGAGGCTTCTTCCTGCTATCCACTTGCTGCCCAAGGCCAGCCACACTGCTCTCCCCCTCTGAGATTTTGCCTCGGACCATTGGAATGTCTTGCAATGGGACTGCTGCTGGATCCTGCTGGTGACTATTCCCTCTTTACTCATTTCTTGCCTCTTTCTCTATTGCCTGCCTTTTCTTCACTATCACCCTAAATCATCCATCCTCCCCTTCCCCATCTCCCTGATTAAGACTGGTAATAAGCTGGTCGGATAAACATTTGAACCATTGTTTCTTAATCTCATGCCTGGTATACATATACCAAAGAACCTCCTCTCCCTCCTATAAACTGGAGCAACACACACACAAATCTAGATTCTTTAGTAAACCAGAAACTTAGATAGGACCATGTGAGTAGCCTAGTATGGCCCATTGCTATCAACAGGTACTATTTAACCGGAAAACAACCTGAAACACTGTGGTTACTACACGTGTCCATAGTATATCATAGTCTATGGTTCTAGAAACCAAAATTTAACTAAATGCCTCATTAAAATCTGTTCTTGTTGTTGTTGTTTGTTAAAATGTTGGAAATATTATAAATCTCTAATGCAATAATAGTAGATAGCTTATATTAAAGTCTTCACATAGAAAATCAATTAGCAACAAATAAGAAGACAAAAGAAAATGAAAGAAAATTAAATCAAAACAACAAAAATTGAGGGCATATTAAACATTCCTGCCAACTCCTGCTTAAAATGAAGCTTTTGTTTCCCTTCTTTGCTTTTGTTTCTTTGTCAGTCTTTGGACCTTTACAATATCTTTTTCCTAGGATCCCGTGACAGCTTAGTTTCCTTAACAGACTTTTTTTGAGAGAATTTCTCAAAAGCTTGTTGAAAGTCCTAATAGACAATGTCAGCCAGTTCTCCTTTATACAGTGCTTTATTGACACTTTCAAAGAATTCAAGTAATTTAAATAAGCTTAATTTTTATTTAAACAATATACATCACATGGAAGTATTTTATTTTGTTTTGTTTTGTTTTGTTATTTTATTTTAATAGTAATTCTGCCTTTAATTACTATTACAGTCCATTTCCTGAAGTTAGACTCTCTGATGTGTAATTCCTACGGCTAACATCATCATTTTAAGAGATAGATACAACATCTACAATAGATGCTGTTGAGAGACTGTATTCTTCTTAGCAGCCTAAACACCTCATCCTGAAGTTACAACTTCAGCTGGCCCAGGTGATTTGTTACCTGGGTTGGAATATAGCCAGGACAGAGGGGTTAACACCTCTACCCATGAGAAAAATGCATTTAAATCTATGATGCATAGATGTATTGAGAAGATGAGCCTTTATGTATCTGGCAGTACTCAAGCTTTTCCATGAGCTCAGTGTCCAGTGCTAGGAATGTATCATGGCTTTCATCTGCAGACTCAAAAGCCTGGATTTTCTTGTGATTTTATGGACTACAAAAGTGATAGAACCATTTTAGCCATTTGTATACAAATATGAAGCAATTAGAGTGAATGAATGAACCTCGTTCCATAATTCCACTGAGCACTATAGTAACATGTAATCAGTTTATTCTACCTGCAACATAAAATTCTACTTAGTTACACAAGAGTACACCTTATCAATTATTGATTTATGAACATCTAAGGCTTTCTTCAGTCACCATTTATGCTCTTGGTTTTATCATCTCTGCTGTGCTGAGAGTAGTGACATACAGTGACATAGTCTATACTATTTAAAATTCCACATACTTCAATAGACTACCCCATTAACCATTATGTTTTCCAGGCTGTATAGATTAAAGTAATTAAACTTGTCCTCAAAGACCTAGCTCTTTGATTATGGGATCATTCTACCGCCTGCAGCACATTTGAGGTGATTTGCAGTAATATTATCTTTGGGAATTTAGTCACTGTACTGCAGTGGCCCTCACAAAACAAACAAACAATGTGGACCACACAAAACGAACTAACTGACCAAAATTTCATCTCTGCCCTTAGAATATATCTCAGAATGGTATGTTAGGGATTTTATGAATGGCTGAAGGGCTCCAGGAGACTGGCACTTGTCTGTATAGCTCCCAAATCAAGATTTGCTGTTTCAGGCCACAGTGAACTGTGTTTTGGTTGGAAGCAAAGTAAGCAGATGTGCATATTGTACTTAAAATACCCCACTTTTATCTCTGGATAAAAATTGCAGCATGAAGGTCAAAATCATGACTAAATTGCTCTTTCTTCCCTTAGAGATGTCTCTACAGTTCCGAGGAGTACCTGTTGATCTGAAAATCTGAGGAAACCTTCCATATTGTCTATCTTGCATAAGAGGGATACTTAAGAATGTAATTCCCGCATGTTCCACTACTGTGATATTTGCTTTAAAATAAAGAAGTAAGTAAATAAATAAATAAAACTTTAAAAGGTGCTAAGGTGTTCACAGACAAGCTGCTGATATGTTGCGGAGAAATTTTCAAAACCATTTCCTTCAAAAATGACTATCTTATGTGACATATATCCTTTCTTTTTTGTTTTAAACTGTACTTTTTCCATCTTAAGAAAGTCTGGAAAGTCTGATCCTTGTTGCTTAGGAGTTAACCTGCATTGGCTATCTATTTGTCAAATGCTGTTGATAGTCTTCCTATGTAACAACCACAGCTATAAATTTACTTACATAGCAGCAGTGACCAGGGGCCCTAGTAGAGATCAGCAATTCTTTTACAAGATGCACGAAACATAGATCTGTCTTGTATGACTTTTTCTTCTTAATGAACAATGGATGAAAGAAAATGAGAAATATTATTTCCATTATACACATGGAAAACTGAAAAATGATATCAATAAATGCACACGTAGGAAAGAATGTAGATAGCATAATGACTACCTCTTGGCCTTGTACACTTATTACCCTGACTCTTGGTCATCTGGTCTTGGAATAATCTAAGAATGCATAGATTGATATAAATCTGAGAATATAGATTGCTCTGAAAGTAATGCCTCCTCTTTATTACTGCTATAGGTATAAAAAGTACAATAGCATTCTTTGATAAAGCAAATTATCAGCTACAGGATAATGTAGCTAGTAGAGGCACCACCATCTGCTATGCATTTTCATCAGCAACTAACAAGAGCTTGCATGCAACATTCATAATATTCTGTACTAGCAGCAATCCTAGAATCATAGAATGGCTTAGGTAGGAGGTAACCTTAATGATCATCTAGTTCCAATACCTCTGCACTAAGCAAGGTTGTAAATCACTGTATCTGGATGTGTAGGATCCTATCCATCCCAGTTTTGAAGGCTTCCAGGGATAGGGCATCTACAATCCCTCTAGGCAACCTGTTCCAGCACCACACCACACTCTAAGTAAATAATTTCTTTCTAACATCTAACTTAAATATCCTCCTTTTAGTTTAAAGCTATTCCACCTTGTCCTATCCCTATGACTATGTGAAATGTTGGTCTTCTTCTTGCTTGTAGCTCTCTTAACAACCCACTGTTTTGCAGCTGCTATGACAGTATCATGGCTAGGAAAACACTACACATGCAGTCCATCTTTCCTCAGCCCGAATAATGAAAGGAAGGAGATGCCAAATTCAGACTATGTAGAGGGTGCAGTAGTACAGTCCAGTCAAGATTGGGAATTTACTCCACTGTCTTCTAATTTGTGTGGGGCCTAGTGCCATCATGTTGCAAGAAAAAGGCTGTCTTATCTGTTCTGTCTCCAGAAATTCCAGCATTAATCTTAGTCAGTATTGCATTATACTGAACAGTATAGGGTTTGTCCAAGTTCCAAGAAATTAGGAAGGATAACTTCTTTGCTCTCCCAATAAAAAGTGCACATCACTTTACCCACAAAGGACTGAGTCTTGAACTTTTTCTTTGATGAAGAATTCACATTTCATCCCTCCGTGGACTGCCATTTTGACTCTGGCTTGTAGTGGTGGCATCATATCTTACCACTGGTGGTTATGCAATCCTCTAAACTGTCATCTCCAGCCTTGCACAGGTTCAGTAGGTCCTGACAAACTCGAACACAATGTTCTTTCTGCTCTGTTATAAGCATTCATGAGACTCACATAGCATGATATTCAGCTCCATACACACTTCCATGGTTATTATCCATTGATTTGCTCAGATGAGTAAATCAAGATGGTCTTCAATTCATACTGCGATAGCTATGTGTGGCCACCTCGGATGTGGCTTGTCTGCCATGTTTATATCACCACTGCTGAAATATACCACTCAAAGTTTCCCTTTGCTCACATGCACAGTTTGGTCTCCAGAAATATTCCACAAAAGCTGATGAATCTCAGTAAGTGCCATTTCTCTGCCTGAAGGAATTCAGTTAAACACCTTTGCTTCATACACATTCCTGCGTCAAATGCCTTTTTTGTTAGACTGCCCTTGTTCACATGGCAACAAAATGTAACAGAATGTTTATGGGAAGGTTCAACTTCTATTGTCATACTTTCAACATCTGCCTCCAATGCCATGAGATTATATAATAAAACAGGAGGCACTGCTTTCAAAGTAGCCTTAATATTTCATATGTTTATTTATTTATAAATAATTTTCTCTGTATTCAAATACTATGACCACAGTATAACCTAAATCTGGAGCTGTCTGTCATCTACCTCAAGGAAAAACTGTGAGTGGGATGCAAAACTTATATTTTCTTTGCTAAAACAGTAAAACAGTCAGTGTGCTTGTGAGATCAAACTTCTCACATGCAATGATTAGGTTTTATTCTTGGTTTGTTTGTTTTTGTTTTGCTTAGTTTTAGCTTCTGTTTTTAGTTCCATGATTTTGTATCAAATCCAGAATCTGAATTTAGGCTTCTGTACCATTTTACCATTTAAAATGTCAAGTTTAAAGGACTGATATTTGGTAGATTTTTGTCTAGGTAATTTATGAGTAATTGAATAAAAGGAATTTTCTTACATCAGCAAATATAACAGTAGGACAAAATTGTATTCCAAAGGCCAATTTTTTCCACAAATACTCTTCAACTGATTTATCTGAAAAGGGGTTGGAAGCAAGCAAATAAGGTACTACTTGAACAAATTCTGTCTTGTTTAGCACTGTTCACCTAGCATCATGGACTAAGTTAACCTGAATTGGAACACAGGTGTCCTGAAGTAGTAAAAATAATACTTCAACGTAGCTATTAGTAAATGAATACTGGTAGCTTCGGACTGATGTCCCTGGAAGATACGGACATGTCTTATTGTTGCATCGCCTTTTGCTTTTTTATGTTCTTCACTTAACTGAGTTTATAAGCTCTGTCTGTTGTTGAAAATTCTTTAATTTCTTTGTCACTGACTGCATTTCTAAGCCTCTTACAGTGCCTTAACCCATGAGGACAATACACACAGTAATAGTTTTTATAACAACAGCACTAAACAATTCTGCATCTCCTATCAGTTTGACCATTCCAGTTTCAGATATTTAATTTCTGAGCTCCTATTCATGACAGTCATCTGACTGTTTTCTTCTCCAGTGTAAAGAGTGGTCCTAAGAGATATCTATGATAATATACCAAATTGTGATCATGAATGATCAGAGGTACCAGTGCTCAGATATCCTAAAATACTTCATGATTTGGTTAATTCAATTCAATTCTAATAATAATAATAATAATAAAATAAATGACTTTCTAAGAATTCCTTGTACTGTTCTAGACTATTTATATATTAGAGACATTCATGGTTAGCAGCCTAGCAGTCATCATACATTCTTGGAGGCTGAAATGATCCAGCACTACAGAGAGTCATTTTGTGATTCTTGACTCACATGGTCATCTTCTTGTGTGATTTACTATAGGGAACCTGATTTAGCAGGGAGTTTGGACTTGATGACCTCTGTCAGTCCTCTCTGACAATTATGTGTGTGACTTGCTTTCTATATCACAGAATAGTTCCAATTCTAATATTGGAATATCAGTATTTGCTAACATGTTCTGTGAATCAGACTAGGACTAAAGACTTTTTCTCTCCTTCTAATTCTTTTGTTTGTTTGTTTTTGAGTAGCTGTGTGTTGTAATGAAGAATAAGATTTATATTGTTTACTCATATAAAGAATAGCAGTCTCTGAGCTACGGTAAATTTGCATACTTCTCCTGAAATCCACAGGACCATGATTAAATTTGAACTACTGATTAAATCTTTTGCTCAGTTATCACCCAAGTTCTTGGGGCTTTGCAAGATCAAGCTGTAAAGGTCCAATCCAATTATCTTTGCTAAAGGAAGGTTGACTTTGTGTTACAGGATGAGTAACTGTGTATCATGATTTCAGCCATTATAATGAAACCCAACTTGTACTGCAATTACACTGAGAATTTTCAAAAAGACATTTGATAAATGTTGTACTCAAGAGGTGCTGCAGCAACAGTCTTGAAGGTTGAAGTGTTTCATTCACTCTGCAACAGGCTAAGGGGAAAGCAGCTGCATTACATACTCCCTCTAATCTATGCCAAATCAACAACCCCCATTTCCAGGACTCAGACTTCTTAAACTCAACAATATTTACACTGAGAGAACATTTCTCCAAATTGAGCAGTCCATCAATAGCTTCATCTAAGTCCCACATGCATTCAGTCCAAAATAATTTTCCGCATTTATTCTTTTGCTGCTGTTGTTAATGTTTTTGTATTTGTTTTTGTCCTATTTCCTTCCTTACTTACTTATCTTCTCTCTTACGAGACAGCTTTAGCTTTCTATTTAATAACAGCCATGCTTAGCCAAACAACATAATTTCTTGCACAAAACTGTAGTGGCATAGTGTCCAGAAAGGCAGGTAAAGCAATGTCTTAAACAGCCTAATGAGAATAGAAGCTTTTGGACAGTTATTACAGATGTGTTCTGTGATTGCCTTTCAACAGATTAGAAAGCAGAGTGAGCATCAGAAAGAGAAGCTAAATTTTGTAGCTTTGGTATATTTCTATATTTCTCTGTGTATTCCCTCTTTCTTACTTTCATCACATTTTTTTTTATTTATTTATTTTATTTATTTATTTTTTTATGTTTCAATATGCTGAGGTGTGGTGTTCTCTCTAGAACTCTACAATATTTTTTTCTATAGATAAAGGGGGAAGAAAGGGTGTTTGTTAAAATTAAGGCTTCATTTTATAGTTAAAATTTTCACATTCCCACTTTTTTTTTTTTTTTTCCCTTTTCTTTCCCTCTTCATCTTCAAATGAATAATTAGATTAACTCAGTGGTGCTAGAAAAAAGCGGAGACACTAAACAATGTTCAGAAAAAAATCAAAGTTCTTCTAGTAGAGGAACCAGGCTCAAAGTTCCCTCTCTAGCTGCCAAGTTTCCTGTCATTAACGTTTGCAGTCAAACTCCATAGTCACAAATTTCACCACACTGAGCATCTGATACTCTGTTGTAGATATTCCTGGGAATGGTATGAAATTGAAACACTACAAGTAAAATTTGGATCTACTACATCTGGACTGAAGAAGGTCACCCCAGAGACTGCTGGCTTACAGGCTACTGAATTTGAGGCTTAAAAAAGAAGAAAGTTGTACCTTTTAAAATGTGCCTTAAAGCTTGTCTAGTTCTATTAATTTATCCTGAAAAATAACATATTCTGCCAGAAAATACTATCCAGAATTCAAGCAGAAAATAGATTAAATGCTGAACTGTCATAGGCCTATGAGAGTGGGAGCATGCATTATCATGACAGAGCACCTGTAACATGGCAAATGTGTATGGAACAGCTTTTCACCTAGTCCAAGTTGTGATACCAAATGCTCACTGAACTGCAAGAAGTTACTGTAGGGACATACAGGATTGGGCAGAAGCCAAATGAGGCTGCAGAACTGTACTTAGATTTGTGAAAATTTACATTTTGAATTAAGAAAACAAGGCTTGCTGTTTTCAGAAATGGTATTGCTTATCTTCTGAGGGGTATTTTACACATGCTAATCAAAAATACATACACATTAGTAACGCAATAGTGTACAAGACTAACAATGGAAAATTTTCATGCACTCCAATTACATTCCTTCTCTTTTGTGGACAAGTAGCTGAACACTCATCTTCTAGGACCCTTGGAATTCTTTTTAATTTTATGGGGTGGAATCCATCACTTCCCACCATTTTCAAGTGTGTGAATTTGAAAGGTTTATCCTGATCATTAATCAGCCCCTCCAATTAAGCACAATTACACCCTGTAATGATAGTTATAATTATTGATTGATTAATCTTTCAACTATTAATTAAGAATCTTAATTAAAAGAGTTTTTTCATGTTATTTAAACTGAAACATGACTAATTATTTGATAATTTACCCAGTATGTGCTAAAACTGTATTAATTCTGTTTTCTTCATCTCTACTGTATTGCTAAAGCTGGATTAGGATTTTCAAAAGCTAATGCCTCCATCTTTAAAAAAACAAATTGAGACACCCTTATAAATTCAGCTTTACAGAAAAGTTCAACCTAAAACAACTCTACTAGGAAGCTACAAACTGTTCTTATAAGTTTAAATAAATTTGAAAGCCTTGGACTATACTTGCTATCTCTCATCAATATCTGAACTATCAGTGATAACAGGATAAGCTTTATCTTCAATAAAATGATGAGACATTTAAACAGGACCAACTCTTCTCCTTTAGAAGAAAGCATTTATGAATTACACAGAAAACTTACATGATGAAAAATCTGGGTGTCTATTATCTCTATTTAACTCAGTTTTCCATTTGTGTTTTAATAGATTGAACTCCATGTCTAACAACTTAAAACAAACAAAAAACAAATTCAAAAACCACAATGTGTTTTGGGGAGCATCTCGGTACAAATTTATTTATTTATTTATTTATTTATTTATTTATTTATTAATCCATTTATTTATCTATTTATTTATTTCTAACATGTACAACCTGTCTTATCTATGCTATAGACCTGGAAATGTTTAAGTCAATTAGAAGTGATAGATACAGCTTTCTAAAAACTCATCATTACTATTATTTCTATAGATAAATTAGCTACTCTCTACATACTTACTGCATAGAAATAAAAAATTCTGGACTGTGATTAATTTCACAGTAAAGCAGAGCCTTAAAATGTCATACAAATGATTTTCTAGTACGTCATATTTTCCCTGTTGACTATAAGGGGAGGCAAAGTTGATTTGTTCAGCAATATAATTCTAAAATTAAATAAGATCAACTTCTCCCTGGGTGTTGCATATGTCCCTTGTTATTTTCAAGTTTTAACTTTAGTCTGTGCCAAAATCTTTTTACACTGGTAAGCACGTTGTGGGAATATTCATTTTAATAGTTATATTAGACACATAATGGGATTATTTTTGTAAACGCAAATAGTAGTTGAAAAATCATGCTATTTAGTCCAATAATACAACTGAAGTTTGTTGAATTTTATGTAAACGCACACAAACTCTTATTAGGAAATTAATCAACAGGGAAAGATAGTTGTTTTTAAAAATAAAATTCTACCAAAATAGATTCTTCTAAATATAAAGCTTTCTTTATCAAGAATACTATTTCACTTTAAGAAGCATCAAAATGAATTGTCCTCTAGCCATATTAAAGCTTCACCAGTACAGAGTGAACTAAATTTATTGCAAGTTGATGCCTGCTTTTCAATATAAAAACACATAAAAAAAACATGACACAACAACAACAATAACAAAGTAGAGAGAAATAAGGAATGAAGGGAGGAAGAGAGGAAGGGAGAAAGGGAGAGAGGGAGGGATGGAGGGAGGAAGGAAGCATCATAAAGAAGCTCAGTTGAATTGGTGGATGGCATGTATGGCAGATGCAGTGAATGTATCTGTGCGAATGTATCAGTGAATGTATCTACATCTATGAGTAATCAATTTTGTTGATAGTAAGTACAGTAAAGGAAAGCTGGAAATCCTTTAAAGTTCATGACATATTTTGGTTGACATATGAACTTAACTGCCAGGAAAAGATAAAAAAAATATGCCTTCTTCATAAATTTGTTTGTATCAGACCTTGAAGAAACTGTCCCAAAATTGGCAGATACAGAAGAAACATCTGCACCAAGAGGATGCTCTGAGATCTGGCCTCTTTTCCAAACTGAGAAATCCTGCTTCTGTTTGTTTGTTTGTTTGTTTTAAATGCATTTTTTTTTTCTTGATTGTGATTTGATTTAGTTTGGTTCTAAACTCAGTTTTCTACCTGCAGATGACTGAAGCTGCATCTCTAGCTTAAATTAGTTTTTTCTCTGTATCAACAGTGAGTTGAAAATATCATTTGGAATGAGACTTAACGACCTGAGATTTTTCACTCAAGCCATGATGATGTTTGTACAAGAGACATATTCAGGAATGAATACAGTTCATATTGTATGAAGGGTTGGAAATTACTTTGGGTATTTTTTTCTGAGTCCTCATTAGGATTCAACTGTAGATAACTGAAAGACTTCCCTTTTATATGAATTTCAGCTGAGCATGTACTTGTCCAAAGTATATGAGATTTACGTGCTGAAGCTGCAGTAAATTCAATCTGTGACATGTTGCGGTTTAAAACTTGATTTTTTTTTTTATTTTTTTTTTTTCATTGTTATTTGACCAACTTCTTTAGACTTTCATTGTGTTTAGATAAAGAAGATCTCTCAGAACTATTGCATACACTCCTTTACATTTCAAACACTGGTGACCCTTTTCCACCAAAAACTGTATGACTACTACATATGGTTATGCCTAACAATACGGAATCTGTTCACGAGCATTAATTTGTCTAATCTGTAAATAATCTGTTTCCAAATGGTTTGTGCAAATTTCAAGCAATTGAAAATATTTCTCTTATTCAGTTTTTGTTTACATTCTGTAGCTTAAAGTATATAAAAATATGTTGCTAACAGATTAATATTAATAGAGAGCTTTAAACATCCAAAGGATATGTAACCAAAACAAGCATTATATTTTAAATCTTTACTAGTTTGCCAATAGCCTTTTTAGTCCAAAGCTCAAATTATCTCTTCATTTCCAATCACTGGGAATAACAACTATTGGTAATCACTGTTTTGGGTGCTTTTTCTGTCTCATTCAAACTGTACCACAAGGTGAGTTCTCAGTGATGAACTGTATTTCCCTGAAGTTCACAGAGCTTTCGTTATCAGCTTCTTTCCCTAGCACACAGGGCCTTGCGTTGCTCACACAGACAGCACCAAAATGCACTGCAGAGCTTTTAATGCATTCTGAATAGCTCTTGTCATTCAGGATCCTTCATTTCATGTTTCATATTTTCCCAGGGGGCTTTGATGTTAATCCATTTCACACTTCTAACACATCTGTTTTTCTTCTGGCTTTCTTATCTCTTCTGAGCATTCAAAAAATAATAAAAAAAGTTTTAGCTGTCATTGTGCAGTTTGTGAAGTAAGACTTTAATGATGAAGCATATCCTAGCTAACTTCATTGATATTTGATTTTAGTCACACAAAAAGTTATGTATACAACAATTCCTGGGCTATTTCCTTATTATTCTGAATTTGTTTTGACTCCTTATGCAATTAAACAAAACCAAACCAAACAAAAAACAAAACTGCATGTCATAGTCCCTATGAATAAGATAGTGTAGCCCAATGGCTGTTTTTCCAAAATCAGCAGATCAGCTCTACAAGGCATCCTCTCTCTTGATGACATGTACTGAATAGTAAACAAGCACATTTAATAGAATCAGAGAATTATAGAACACTTTGGGTTAGAATGGACTTCGAAGACAATCTAGTTTGAAGATTTCACCATAAAAAAAGACATTTCCCATGAGACCTCGTTGCTCAAAGCCTCATTCGACCTGGCCTCGACCACCTCCAGGCATCGAGCATGCACATGCCTCACCACCCACATTCTGAGCATTTTTTCCTTATTTCTAATCTGAATCTATCTCTGTACTTCCTGACAAAGAATCTCTCCCTTTCTCTCCTGTTGGCTTTTAAGTACTTAAATGGCCACTGTAACATCTCCCCAGAGTCTCCTCTTCACTATGCTGTACAGTCCCAATGTTTTCAGCCTTCATTCACAGAATATCATTTTGATCATTTTCATGGTCATTCTGTGGACCTATTCTTTCCTTTTCTGTGGATTTCTGAGTTGTATGCAGCTCTTCAAGTGCTGTTTCACACAAGCAGAATAGGAGGAGAGAATTTCCTCCTTCTTCCTTTAGAAGAGGGGAAGCCAATAGGGACAGGAAGGTGACTGTCCCTCATGTCTCTGTCCTCCTGAAGCCCCATCTGGAGTACTGCATCCAGATCTGGAGCCCCCAATACAAGAAAGACAGGGAGCTGTAACAGAGAGTCCAGGGAGGGACACAAACATAATCACTTCACCGACAAAGGCAAGCTGAGGGAACTGGGCTTGTTCAGCCTGGAGAAGAGAAGGCTGTGGGATGACCTCATTGCAGCTTTCCAGTACCTAAAGGGAGCCTATAAACTGGAGAGAAGTCAACTCTTTACAAGGGGATGTAGTAGCAGGACAAAGGGAAATGGTTTTAAGTTGAAGGAGGGGAAAATTTGGGTCGGATGTTAGGGGGAAGTTCTTTACTATGAGAGTGATGAGAGAGGTTTTTGAGGTATTTGAAGTGGCCATGGAAAGCCTGGTCTAGTATTAGATATGTAGGTTGGTGGCTCTGAATGCGGGAAGGAGTTTAGAGCTTGATGATCCTTGAGGTCCCTTCCAACCCAGGCCATTGTGTGGTTCTATGATTCTATGAACCTGATAGCAATTTGCATGCATACATGTGCCTATAATAGTCTTGGTTTCTGGCTAAAAGTAATCCTGCTTCATGGACAGTGGTGACATACTGAAAGCTTTGGATGTTTAGATTACTATTCTAAGACTTGTGTCTAGACAGGTAGAAAGACTCATCTCCAGTTGTCTCTTTCCATTGACACACAAAGTTTCCAGATGACAGCTTAGGATAAAAGGTTAATATTCAAGCAGAAAGAGACAACTAAAAGTAACCCAAACTAGTGATTTTGCTGTGGAGAATAAAATAACTATTGTAAATGTCTTTAAAATGTTCCCCTTTATCCTCTTCTCCTATGTCTGGGTAAGCATTAAGTCTATTAATGATCATCCCTATTTTAAATATGAAAACATACTATTTCATGGTTAAACTTTAAAGGACATGTTGTATTGTATAGTGGCAACTGATTAGAGACATGTTTTTTAGGACTGACCAAAACTGGTTGCTTAACAAAGGAGGTAACAATAAAACCAGAAAAGAATTCTATTCAAAGCATCTCTATAGAAAGAAGGTTACCTAATAACATTCCATTGTAGGCCTGTCACTGTCTATGGAAGACATGTATTATCATATTAATGAAAAGACTGCTTTTCTTCCATTATCCATAACCTCACTCCCCAATCAGGAATGAATGAATGAATGAATGAATGAATGAATGAATGAATGAATGAATGAATGAATGAATGAATGAATGAGTAAATAAATAAATCAGCACAGATTAAACCCAGCAACAAGAAGTTCCTTGCAAATTCTTATCAACTCTTGACAGTTCTCAAGTTCTTTTACGTCACTTTAGAATGTAAGTAAAAGCAAAGCAATTGTAACATCTTATTACTTGATACTCAAGTAATATCGAAGTACAGAGTGATCTGAATTATAGCCTATGAATCAAAGCTTTCCCTTGAGAAGTCTTCCTCCTTTTCCATTGTTGTCCAGTATTTCTGCTTAGCAAGGGAGGTGTTTAGTAACAGAACTTCTTACCTTAACTGTATGGAAAAAGCAGGCTGCTCTTACTTGGCTGTTGCAGACAGTGGTCTGCAAAAATGCTTTAGACGTTGAAGATGATTCAGGTATTAGAAAGTTTGTGATAAACAAAGCAATCTTCAGTGAACAGGGAAAGTGGAAGTATATATATGAACAGAGAGCTAATGGATCTGACTAGAAAATCTGATGAATATAAGTAAATGTTACTCATATAATTATCCGATTTTGTTCAAAAGAATTCAACTTCTGAGCAGTAATTACATTAAAGCAAAGAAAACTTTTTTATGATGGAACGAACAGTCTGCTGTAAGAAATGCTGATTTTTCAAATGAAACACTTTACCAGTTTCACTGCTATGTTTGCCAAAAACCTGCTTAAAATGATTCCTATGAAGCTTCATATCAGTCGAATTAAATCTTGTGGTCAAAAAGAAGCACCTTTTCTTATCAGAATTAAATGATTTAATAAGGTCACATTGACTTCTTCTTCTCAGAACTTTATTTTTATGTATATTACAGATGTTTAAGCAGTTTGTTATAATTTAATAAAAAAGTGAATTTCCCAGAGAAATTTCAGGTGCAAGTTATCACTGAACTACAGCCTTGAAACAAAGTTTCACACTTAGGCCTTGTGAAAAACAAAACTGTTTTTTCTTTTTGTCTCAAAGCTTGCTTCCAAAGGCCTTTATGTTGATGAGATTTTAACTGACAACTGCTAATTATCTAGAGGGGTGAATGGAGGGCGTCACAGTGCCACAGAACCTCTGCTTATCATTGCGAAGATAAGCAAAAGTGGGACAAGCAGGTTTTTATCATGGGTGCAGCTTGAATGAGCTGACCACTGCGAAAGGCGATAATGCTTGTGGGTGACAACAGAGGCACCACTTCCTGCTGCTATATTTTTGGGTCAGGAATGTCACACTAAACTGAGAGAAACGAAGAAGAAGAAGGAAATAAATAAATAAATAAATAAATAAATAAATAAATAAATAAAACAAAACCCACAGAAATGGGGGATAAAAGGCCCTCACTAGACTAGGGGCTTTGGAGACAAACACCCAAAGCCACCTTTGACAGAGAATTCCTTGATGGGAAAACCTCTTCGGAAGAACCTCCCAAGGCCTGCTAGCTGCAGAGCTTCCTGTCTTTCTCCCATCCCCCGCAGTGATCAGAGAGTTCCTGAGATCAACTGACCTACTATGTACCTCACTGGACCCACGGTGGTGACTATCTCTTTTGCTCTCAACAGAGACTCCTTGCTTGTATTTCCTATCTTTCCTATTGCCCATCTTCCCTTCCCCATCTCCCTAATTGGCTAGGACTTAAATAAACTGTTAGACCAACATTTGAACTGTTGTTTCTAAATCCCAATCCAGGTATATTTATATCAAAGAACCTTCCCTCCCTCCTATAAATTGGAGTGAGACAGGCCTACAGCTCCTAAGTTCCCTGTGCTTGGGAACTTCAGTGCATTAGTATGACAGCTGCCCCAAAATGTGTTGAAACCCATTATCTAAAAGTACTCAATAACTTGAAAACTGCAGTTTTCTTTGCAAAGGAAACTCAAAGTATGTTATTTTATTTTTTATTTTATTTTACCTCAAACTGATAAGTGCTCGCATAAATTAAGTGGCATTTAAACATGTGCAAGTATGTAAACATAGAAAATGGTAGGTTTTTGTATTGTTTTGCTTTGTTTTGAAGTAAAATAAAGTAAAGTAAAGTAAAATAAATTAAAGCAAAATAATGTGTGGAAGATTCAGTCAAGCAGTCAAGCATGTAGTTTTCAGTTTGTCATATACAGTCAAAATCCTCCATATTTTTTTATATCAGATTTTAGATCTATTCTGTTTTACCAGAGTTCCTTTAGGTGCTTTGATCTAGATGGTTTGGTTTGTCATCCATTATGTCAAATATTTCTCTAGTGTAATTTTGAATCTCCAATTGTAGCTAAATTCTTACAACATAGTTATCATCATGTGTTTCAGAGGTATAAATTCAGACAATGGAGAAACTGTGCTTCTCTTAGGAGATAGAATCCATGAGTGAAGCCTAGTTAGAAAGGAAAAGAGGGTTTCAGGTAGTCAGTCATACATCCCACCAGTGAGGTGATGACAATTGAACATTTTCCACTTCTGTTTGATCATGCAAACTGATTTGATTTGAGTGTTCTGTACTAAAATGGATTATTCTGCACTGACTTTTTCGGTAAGAGGAATTTTTGACAATTTTTCCTGATGTCTTTTAAGGTGATAATTGCTTGCCACTGCTGTTAGATAACAGAGTTGCTAGTAAAGTGTCAGAAATGTCAGGTTTGAAGCTATGTTCTTCACATTGTAGATGGTGTGCACAAGGGGATCTTTCGTGTTAAGTGTCTGAAGCACTACAATCATTTTTTCTTTAACATCATCCCAAAGGACACTGGCATTCATCATGAACAAAAGATGCCGCAAAGACCAAGACTGATCTTTCCAGTATAGCTTCATTCTGTATTATGCTTTTCTGGTATCTCTTTGGATTCTTCCATTCCATCCACTTTCCCCATTTCCTTTACAAACAGTGATGGGGCTTACACTTTTCTGCTCTGCGTTTGGTGCCTGCAGTCTGCATATTCACTGCTACAGCTTGTAAGCAGTCTCTCTTAGCTGAATGTTGTGTCACTTGAACTGACATTTATAATACAAAAAAAGAGTGTTTTTTTTTCAACTGAGACAGACAGCCACTCCCACTTTCCATCACTGCACACTTCTGGAAGATTTATTTAGTTCTGATTCCCCACTCTACCTCCTGTTTCAATTATGTATGACTGGAGAATATGCTTACACTTACTTAAAGGTATGAAAGAGACCTGTGATTTTTGCTACTTCTTAGTGGGAGAAAAATAAATAAATAAATAAATAAATAAATAAATAAATAAATAAATAAAAGTCAAACACCGAATAAAGCAGACAACCTCTTCTATCAATCTGATATTTGATTTACGGTGGTACAATTCTATGATTCTATGATTCTATGAATAGGAATATCAAGGATGTCTATGCCATTATTATCAATGCAAACTTAAATTTGAAGCTGACAAAACAGTCTCCTTATTAATTTCAAGAAAAACTATTCCTAATGTGTCTTGACAAATCTGTCAGCCCCTTTTTACTGTACTTGAAGCCCAAGGAACATTCACTTTTTAAGAATCGGTAACTTTCAGAGCAAGATCATAATTGTTACTCTTAGTTACCATAGTGTGAGTTGTAACTTTATGAGGACATGTTATTAATTTTCTGAGGATCTTAGGAGACTCTACAGTCTGGCTTGTGATGCCTTATATTAAGATGTAAATTGTGCAGACTTCACAGTCTAAATTTAATTTTAGTTTCTCCAAACCAGACAGGCACTGAGGAGCTCTATGTGATTTTGATTTTAGACACTACCCTCAACACCACCTCCCTTCACAAACATGCACCCCATATTTACTAAATGCTACTCATAGAAAACGAAGTCTTCCAGATGAGGAGGTGCCTCTTTTGATTAGGGTCTCCACGCCAAGTGAAGAACATGGCTGAAAAGCATGCATGGAGAAGGACAATGAAGCTGGTGAAGGGTCTGAAGCCCAAGGCTTATGAGGAACAGCTGAGAGCTGGGATTGTTCAGTCTGCTCTCTGCAACTGTCTGAAGGGAGGTTGTAGTAAGGTGGGGGTCAGCCTTTTCTCCCATGCAACTAGCAATAGGACTAGAGAGAATGACCTCAAGTTGTTCCACGGGAGATTCAGGTTCGATGTTAGGAAATATTTCTTCTCTGAGAGAGTAGTCAGGTGCTGGAACAGGCTGCTCAGGGAGATGGTGGAGTCACCAACCATGGAATGTTCAAAGAATGTTTAGATTTTGTACTAAGGAACTCAGTTTAGTGGGAAATATTGGTGATAAGTAGACAGTTGGACTTTTAGGTCTTCTGATGATTCTATTCTTCTATTCTAACTGAGTTAAAGAAGGAGGAGGAATGATCTCTGGATTTAAGAAAGTCACAAAACAAAAATGCTGTGGCAGAGGAGACAACTGCCACTGGTTGCTGGAGGGATGTTTCAAAAACATTGTAAAAGTAAAGGTTATGGAGGGGAGGCACATATTTTAAAAATACATTTTATCCTCTGAAAGCCTGTTTGCTTTGGTCTGTTACTAAAAAATTAGAGCAAGGATTATTGTCCTATTCATTTCATCCTGTTTCATGGAACATTGTCCTATAAAAATAAGTTACTGTTATTATCATGATAAATAAAGGACAGATCTGAACAGCACTATAAATTTTGGTAGTTTTAGATCTATTGTATGAATTTAAATGGACGTTTTTGTCACGGTTATCTATTCCTTTGACCACTCTTTTCAGAGAATTAAGAGTACGGAATTTTAATATTCAAATAAACTGCATTTTGCAGCATCATTTCTTCAGTATTTGGAAATGCAGCAGCGCTAATACTAATGATCATGCCAAAATATAAACACTCACTATAAATAATTGTTACTAGATACAAGCAAAGCATAGAACTTAGATCTTTTCTTAATCAAGCTCTTTTATCCTTGTTCAGTGAGCTGCTGAATCAGGGTGAGGATGAATATCTTGACAATTTTGACTTTCAAAGTCATATAAAATTATAAAGATTTATGAAAATAAAAAAAAAAAAAAAAAGAAAATAAAAGAAAAAAAACCCTACAACCTACAGAATTTGAAGAAATGTACCTGCAATAATAATAATAATAATAATGATAATAATACTGCTTAGATACTAGCAAGAATTAAAAACACATTTACTGAATGATACTCTGCTGTACTTAAAACTGGGTAGAAGCTTGGAAGGCTTGGTTAAAGTATAAGTGAATAATTTGGATATATTATCATCTCTACTTAGAGATCTTTCTTTGGGGATTCTTTTGGAAACAAGTGTTTTGTTGTTGTTGTTGTTATTGCTGTTATTCTTTTTCATTTTCAAGGTCTCTATTCATTGTGGCATCACTCTGTTCGTGAAATCACCAGAAGTTATGTCGATATTCTAATTTCTAATAAAAGAAAACAAAAACAAAAACACAAAACCCCTCTCTCAACAAACCAAATATAAAGGATTCCATCTAACCCATTTTTAAACTGTTTGCCCCATTCGCCCCCTCCCAAAGAGAGGCTTAGTTCACATAACATAATGAATAGCACATGCTTAGCATTGAACAAATAGGTCTATAATTATACTACGGGGTCTTAGTGACACTGATAAAACATTCACCATCGCCCTCTCATTGGAATTAGGCTAATTATGTACATAGTTGGGTGTCCATTAATCCTATTATTATTATTATTATTTAACAGTATTATTCATAATTTAAGTTTTCCTTCCCTTAATTTCAGTCCTGTAACAAATGAGAATATCCCATGCTTAATTAACAATCAAAAGCTTTAAAGTATACTATAATGGGACATTATGGGGGCTCTATAGTGATTTAATGACATAGCAACCAGCTAATGAGAATAAAGAATTTTTACAACGGCATTCTAAAATGAACAAAACAAAAGCACAAGTTGTGTCAAATAACATCATTGTCAGTATCCTTACTTATTACTTATTATCACAAAATCATAAAAACATTTGAGTTAGAAAGGACATTTTAATTTCACCTAGTCCATCTCTTCAATGAACGGGAACATCAGCAGCTAGACCAATCTGTTCAGTCTAGTCCATCCCAAACTTGAATACCTCCACGGATGGGACACAATATATATCTCTGAGCAACCTGTTCTAGTCTGTCACTACACTGATCACAAAAATCTTTTTTCTCATATTCAAAAAAAAATGTCAAATCTCTTAATTTGAAACTACTTCCCTTGTCCGAACACAACAGACCCAACTAAAGAGTCTGTCCCCTTCCTTCATAGAATCATCCTTTAAATACTGAAAGGCCATTTCAGTATTGGAGGATTCTTTGGAATGCACACCAACAGGTCCATGTTTCTTGAAACTGAAGGCACCACATCTGAATGTAGTACTTGTGTGCCCCCAGTGGCGCAGTGGTCTAAGCTGCTGCCTGCGGCACTGGAGGGCCCGGGTTCGAATCCCCCCCCTGTGGCGCAGGGGTAGAAGTGCTGCTTCGCTACACAGGGGGCTCGAATCCCGGGAGTTGGACTCGATGATCTCTAAGGTCCCTTCCAACTCGCACGATACTATGATACTATGATACTTCATGTGAGGTATCATCAGGGCAAAGAAGAGGGGCAGGATCACTTGATTGACCTGTTGTCCACACTCCTTTTGATGCAGCCCAGGATGCAGTTGGGCTTCTTGGCTATCTGGGCACATCACCGTCTCATGTCCAGCTTGCTTTCCACCATTACCCCCATGTGCTTTTCAGCAAGTCTGTGCTCAATCCGTTCATCTTCCGATCAATACTGGTAGCAGAAGTTTCCATGACCTACATGTAAGATCTTGCATTTAGCTTTGTTGAATTTCATGAAGTTCTTCTGGGTTATCCCAGTGCAGTAGCCTGTCTATGTTCTAAGTCTCTATGGATGGCATCCTCTCTGTCTCACAGGTGTGTTGACCACATCACATAATTTGGTGTTGTGCACTAACATGCTGAGGGTGCACTCAGTCTCACTGTCAACATCACTAACAAAGATCCTAAAAAACACGAGTCTCTGTACAGACGCTTGAGGGCCACTGCTCACCACTAATATCCATCTGAACACTGAGCCATTGAACGCTGCTCTCCGCATAAGATTTTGCAACCTGTTCTTCATCCATGGAACAACCTACCCATCAAATCCATTTCTGTGCAATTTGGATAGAAGGATATTTGGGACAACTGTCAAAGGGACTATGCTTTACTGTAGTCCAGATAAATCACATCAGTAACTCTTTCCTTGTTTACTGGTTCTACCATAGAAGGCCACCAAGTTAGTCAGGTAGGTCTTACCCTTAGTAAAGCCATATTGCTTGTACCACCTCCATGTCGTCCATGGTACTTAGCACAGCTTCTAAGAGGATTTGTTCTATGATTCTCCCCAGAACAGAAGTGTGTTTGACAAGTTGGTAGTTCCCTGAGCTGTCATTGCTACCCTTCATATGCATGGGTATGGCATTGTATTTTTCCAGTTGCCAGGGACTTCATCTGTCTGCTATGACTTGGCAATAATGTTAATCAGCGTTCTCTGAGGACATTTGGATGTATCTCACTAGACCCATAGACTTGTAGATGTGTGGGTGCTTCAGCTGGCCATGAATCCAAGCTTCTCTTACATCAGGAAGGACACTGCTCATCCAGCTCCAGTTCCTACCGTCTGATCCGTCCACTCGAGGGTTGTGTGAAAAACATTTGCCAGTGAAGACTGAGGCAAAAATCTTGCTGTGTACCTCAGTGTTCTCCTTGTATGTTGTCACCAGCCTTCTTGCATTGCTTGCTAGTGGAGCTTCACTCTTGGATTATTTCTGATCAGTGACTCATTGTCATAAGATTTCGCATGAACTATAGTGTTGCTGGCAGATCTCAGGGTAGCAAGTTGAGGCTCCCAAATAGAACCCGAACTATAACAAGACTATATAGTCCAACCTGACTATACCAACCCCCAGTTTATAATGGGCAGACTTGCTCACTATCATCTCCTCACCCTTCATGCTCTGCTAACTTTTCTCTCAAAAGATAGCTATGTTTAAATTACATGAATTCCATACCCTTTTTAGAAACTATTGAAAAATGTCAGTTCCATCTCTCACTATTACTAGATGCAGGAAGATGCAATTTAAAATCAGAGAATCAAAGAATCAGAGAATGGCTTAGGTTAGAAGAGATACTAGAAATCATCTAGTTCAAACCCATTGCCATAGGCAGGGTTTCCAGTCAGTAGGTCAGGATTCCCAGGGCCCCATCCAATCTGGTTTTGAATGCCTCCAGAGATGGGGGGCATTCACATGCACTCTGAGTAGACTGCTCCAGTGCTTCATCACTCTCTGAATAAAAAATTTCCTCTGAACATCTAAAGTAAATCTTCTCTCTTTTAATTTCAAACCAGTCACCCCTGTCTAATCACTATAAAACTATGTAAAAAGTTGGTTTCCTCCCTGCTTATAGACTCCCTTCAAGTACTGAAAGACTGCAATAATATCTTCCCAGAAGCTTCTCCAAGGTAAAGCCCAACATTTCTTCATAGAAGAGGTGCTCCAGTCCTTTTGATCACCTTTGTGGCCACCATCTAGTCTCTCTCCAACAGCCCTACATCCCTCCTGTGCTGGAGGCCTCAGGCTTGAACAAAATACTCCAGAGGAGTCCCCATATGGGCAGAGTAGAGGGAGACAACAACTGGCCTCTCTCTGCTGACCACCCGTCTTTTGGTGTAGCCCAGGATACTTCTGATCTTCCAGGCTGCGAGTGCACACTACTGGCTAATGTCTAGATCATTTCTACTGAATTCCCCAAGTCTAGTTCTGGCTGGTATGTCCAATATCTGAACCAGAAATGTTTCATCCAATGCACTTTGAATAGTATCTCTTTTGTTTAGAGATAAAGATATGGTTTGGGACTGTGTCAAAGGCCTTGCAGAAGTCCAATTGCATGATTTCAGTTGTTCTTCCCTTGTCCATAGATTCTATGAGATATCAAATGCTAATCCTTAAAATTCATAATGTAAAACTCTGTAGATATAATTACTCATGTCATAGTATTTCTGATTTATCATTTCTAGTTCTATTATTAGGCTGTGTTTGCTGCTCTTGAATCTGAAATTTAGTCTACAAAGTCTGGTCTAATTCCAAACACACACACACAGAAATGTTTTTCTGCTCAGTGAAATAGTTATATTCTTGAATCTGAAGAGAAGGAAAATACAGAAAACTTTCACACACCTAGCTAAGTAATAGATGATCCCAGGAAGGAAAGTGATAACTGCTGAATTGCACAAACATGTTAGTGCAAAGAACTATCAGTTCATCTTTCTATGAGAAAAGTTTTGCCATGGGTTTAAGAATAATAATAAGTTTGCATAGCAGCATAAAAGAAAACTAACAGCATAACAAAAAGCATTTCATAGTGCTGCTGTTGAATAATATATGACGTTTATTTGCTGAGAGGAAGAGGATTCCATAACAGGAAAAGTTTCCTTCCAGTTGATGGTGTTTTCCAGGCTTTGAGACATTTGTTCCAGAATTTAATTTTTTAACTGTAGGTTCCTATGAAAGTTTTGATCCTAGCTGATAATAGGAAAGACAGATTCCAATTTGCTCCAAAGACCTCATTAGACATGTAAGTATTTGCACTTTTGAAGATTTTAACTCCAAGTCCAAAATAAAACGAACAGCAATAATTTTGTTCTGTATATATTTTTCTTCTGCATGCCTTCAGCACCAAGACAAAAAGAATTACTTCCTCTCTCATTCCCTTTCTCTAAATCAGAAATGAAAACTAAATAATTGGGCATACCATGCCAAAAAACTCATAAATCAAATCTGCCCCCTCATAAGAAGCATTCATAATAAAGATATGAATATAACATTGACAGAAGTCATGCAACATTTCACAATTAATCTAGGTAAGTGGAAAATAATAAATTTCAGTTTGACTGGAATGACAGAAATATATATGAATTAGTGAAAGGTGAGAATATTTTGTAAGCAGATATAAAGATTACAATTATTTGATCAAGTCCAACTAGGCACCGTAAATTGTTCACTATTTCACTTCAGAATATGGTGTGTACACAGTATTAATTTATTCTGGATTTATTTTCATTAATCTTTTGAATGTGTTGGACATGTAAAACCATTTCCTCTTGTTCTGTGTCTACCTGCTCTTCTAAAAAGTCCCTCCCAGGTTTCCTGTAGGCCCCATACAGGTAATGGAAGGCCACTATAAGGTCTCCTCCATCTACTCCCTGCCTGTCTTTCCTAAAGAGTTTATACCTATCTGTTCATATATTCCACTTGGCTGATCATTCTACCATGTCTCAGCGATGCTAATGATACCACAGTAAAGTAGACATATGCATGCCTGTAGCTCCTCCCGCTTGTTCTGCATGCTTCTTGCATTGGTGCACAGATACTTGAGTTGGACTCCCATTGAGGCTGATACACCTCTTAGAGTTCCCTTATCTTGAACCTTAGGTCCTATATTACTGGCCTGTGATCCTTCTCCAGGCCCAGGGAATCCATTACCATTGTCAGCCTCAAAGAAGGATGCTTTGAGGATGCCCTCTCCTGTCTAAATAGATTAGACAGAAAGATGATGTAGAACCACAGATTTTGACCTCAGCAAGATTCATGTGCCCCAGGTACATAGGCTAAACTTTAATATTTTGCACTCATGAAACATTACAAAATCAAGGCCAAATGCCTTCTCTGAGAATAGGCAACTTCAACCCAAATGGAATGTGAACAGTAAGATATTCTCCACCAGCATGAGTGCACTTAGAATCAAACAGTAGTGTTATTTCTCCACAATAATTTATATTTCACTTAAATTGTCTTCTACACCGTTGTCTCTGTGGTTTGTGTTTATATATTTTGTCCACGTGTTTAACATTGCAATATAGGAGGACTGCAACCAGAATCTTTAAACTTGAGGTTCTACTATTTTGCAACAGAATCCATAGTCACAGAGGAGATAAAGATTATGAGCAAGGGTACAAATTATATAGCCTATTAAAATTTCTGCAGGGAAATATTTTGAGTGAGGAGAGCTTCCTAAAGAAGGAGCTTGCCTTTCCTTCAAAAGTGATAAGATTTTTTAAGTTTAAAACTTGTCAGATTTTCATTACTCCTTCCCCTTCATCTCCTGCCCTCTAGGAAACATCATTTTTCAGTCCTTCCTTCCTTCCTTCCTTCCTTCCTTCCTTCCTTCCTTCCTTCCTTCCTTCCTTCCTTCCTTCCTTCCTTCCTTCCTTCCTTCCTTCCTTCCTTCCTCTTCCTTCCTTCCTTCCTTCCTTCCTTCCTTCCTTCCTTCCTTCCTTCCTTCCTTCCTTCCTTCCTTCCTTCCTTTCTTCCTTCCTTCCTTTCTTCCTTTCTTCCTTTCTTCCTTTCCTTTCTTTCTTTCTTTTTCTTCTTTCTTTCTTTCTTTCTTTCTTTCTTTCTTTCTTCCTTTCTTCCTTTCTTCCTTTCTTCTTTCTTCCTTTCTTCCTTTCTTCCTTTCTTCCTTTCTTCCTTTCTTCCTTTCTTCCTTTCTTCCTTTCTTCTTCTTTCTTTCTTTCTTTCTTTCTTTCTTTCTTTCTTTCTTTCTTTCTTTCTTTCTTTCTTTCTTTCTTTCTTTCTTTCTTTCTTTCTTTCTTTCTTCTTTCTTTCTTTCTTTCTTTCTTTCTTTCTTTCTTTCTTTCTTTCTTTCTTTCTTTCTTTCTCTCTCTCTCTCTCTCTATCTATCTCTTCTTTCTCTCTCTCTTTCTCTCTTTTCTTTCGTTCTTTTTCTTCTGTTTTTTTTTTTTTTTTTTTTTTTTTTTTTGAGCACAAGCTCTAGTCTAATTTCTTAGGTGACTGAGATGCTAATCAAGCAACTCAAGACAGAGAGGCTAGTGAAAATAATCAAATGTGAAACTGTCCAGGGGAAACACTCCACTTTGAAGTAAAAGGGAGGAAATTGTCATTTGAAGCCACTAGAGACAGCCTTCTTGTTACAAAGAAGACCCTGGGGAGTCACTACCTGATTTGCTCTTAGTCAAGCTGGCATCTCAGTGACAGGGCATTGTAATTAGGATGAATAAAATTAGAGATGTGCCAGTTCCCCAATTTGTAATTCAATGAGCAACATTAAAGACATAGCTTTTTATTTAATTTTTGGAAGAATCAGTCACTGTGCTAACAGGTAGCAGGACTTCCCTCTATGGGGATGACTTACATAAAATTTTAATCTGTCTCCATGCAGAGAGCAAATATGATACAGGCAATGGACTCCAGATAGTTATGCCATATTTCATTGTGGAAATTTTAGGCAATCTTTAGGAAAAGACAAGAAAAGACAAGACAGAAAGTCATATTCAGGGATTTTTCTTCTTTGTTCAGTTACTCAAGATGACAACAACAGAGTTTCACTGAGGTAACTGACATCAGAATCTGATCTTTCAGCATTTTATTCAACTAATGAATATTTGTTCAATTAATGAAGATTTCAGGGTATGTATACATTTTCAAAATGAGCTTTATTTTTACCATAAGAATCAGTAACTCAAAAAGAGTATATTTTCTCCATTGTTTTCTGGGTATTTACCACTGCATTCCAGGTAAAAATTAATAATTGTTCCAGAAAATTTATGAAGTTATACACATAAGTAATGAAAACTCATCTAAAAGAATGAAAATTTAAAACTCTTTTGAAGTGAGACTCCAGTAAAAAATCATGGACAATGAGAGAGTTAGATGTCAGTGTTCATTGTAGCTAATCTTTATTTCCAATTACATGAATGAAACAAGCAAGCAAGCAAACAAACAAACAAAAAAAGCCTCAGATAGAAACAGCATCCTCATTAAAAAAATGAAAAAAATATCTTCCAACTTAGAAACAATAAATGAGGAAAGTTCAGAAGTAATCAGTTGACAGTGCTCAGTATAAAAAATGTGATTCCCCTAAGGATGAGCTCTGACTTGACTCCTGTTCAAAAAGCCCCAGTACAAATGAAGCACATTGGGAAAGAGAGGGGTGGTAAGTATACCAAGTATAATTTGAAGGGTTTTCAAGCAGTTAAAATATAACTAAGTACAAGGGCTGCTCCAAAAGTAATGTCTTCTATTATAATCTTCTGGCCCAAGGCAAAAAGGTGGATTTTACTGGTATGACAGCTGAGGTTGTATGTTATTAAATTATGTGATAAATGGCATCAGAGGGGCAGTACGACAGAATGGCATCTGACATGGAAGTCTATATGAAACACAGATATAGAATTAAATCCTCCATGCAGAAAATATTGCACTCAATGAAATTCATTAATGCTACTCACATGGAAATAAATAGGTGATGTAACTTTCTGAGCTACCAACACGTATGAATGCAACTCAAAGTTGGCAAATGTTCATTTTAATATACAAATTCAAATGCTACATTTAGGCAATGAAACCTTCCCTATGTAGCATATGCAACATACATTTGTGTAATTATAAACATAATTGCAAGTTTTTTGTTTTTGTTTTTGTTTTTAATATTTACTTATTTATTTTTCTTCCAAAGGCTGCATTTTAAATGTGAAGGGGGAAGCTCCAGAAGTCTGAAGAAAATTAATATGCAAAGGACTTTGCTATAGTTGGCCAATCCATGGAAATCTACATAAGTGCAAAATGCCTTAGTGTTTAAAGTCTTTTTCTCCTTTTATTTTCCAGAAAAAAATAAAAATAGAAATAAAAGTCTTTCAGGCAGGATTTGTGACATCATCAGAGGGCCAGAGGGCCCATCAACATTTTAGGGGCTACAGGTCTAACACATTTAAATCTTTCCGTGTCATAATTGGTTGAGGTTGTACATGCAACTTTAAATATCTTCTGTTAACTAGCTTAAAACAGAGACTTATTAGTAACATATGAATTTAACTTAGGGTAGTGCCCGTTCATAGTGCAGACTGAAACAGGTTTATAAGAAGATGGATCAAGAAACAATCTTACTGTAATTTTGCCCTCTGACAGTTCTGCATCTGTAATGTAGGAACATGGACTTGAAGAGTTAAATGAAGATTTCTTCTTTCTCATAATGTCAGTTCTTTCTGTGTCATGACCACTAAATTTTGTTGATAATATAATTTTTCAAAGAGAAGGTACCTTTATTTTCTATTCATGTTAGCTGCTTCCAACCCCTTTTTCTGCCATGAAAATCATCTACTATAGAGGCCAACCACTATATATTTCTATTACTTCTTGCTCTATGTTTACTGAATTTAATTCTGGATGCAGCTGTGTGTGGGATAGCTATCTATATATTTAATTTGTCTCTGACACTGGGAATTTGCAATTCTAAACTCTTATTATATCTCATGTGCTGTCACCAGACTTGAGCCTCATCTTTATTACATAATGGAGTGTAAACGGAAGAAACAAAACTGTGAGTCCCTTTCACAGGGCTTCTTCACAGCTCTATATTAAATAAGAAGAGTAAAATATCTTTTAAATGAAAGAAAATGATGTTTTACATTTAAGCAAATGGAGAGATAACATAGTCAAATGATTTATTTTAACAGCGGTGGATGAAGAGAAGTTCCTTGCTTTTATAGCTCAGACCCAAATGAGACACACTGTATGTAACACAATCTTTTGAGATTTCTCAGTTTGAAAATCGGGATTTGAGACACTAGAACAAAACACTTCTTACTTCTAGTCCAGTAGCCTAATGTTTTCTAATTCTTCAGAAAGTAATCAAGCTGCCTGAAACACCCTAGCAACACTCTAAGCTCCCTGGAGTTAAATCTCTTTGTCTTGCCACCCAATTTCACTCGGTTGAGTCCTAGTATCACTTTTGTTTCCAGTTTTTATCATGACATTGTTAAATTTCCTTCTCCAACAAGCTCTTATAGCTCTTCTTCAATAGCCAAGCAACAACACAAGTACAAAATCTTTTAAAATTTGATGGAAAATAATAATGATACCAAATAAATAATTAAATAAAGCACGGCAAATTACGCCTAGTCAAAGAAGCTAGGGAGAATGAAAGGGCTTGTATGAATACATCCATGGAAACTGGTTAGAGAGCATTTAGGCCTGTTTTAATGAGCAAAAGAATAAGCTAATTATGACTGGAAAATCAGACAAGCATTGAATTCAAGGCTTCTGTTCTGTTCACATGAAACCCATCCGTAACAAGGAAAAACAAAAACAAAACAAAACAAAACAAAACTAAATAAAATAAAATCTTGTTTATATAATTGAATGAGAGAAATTCAGTAAAAACTTGACAGAGTTTTAATAGTGCTAGTAAAATGAGATGTGAGGAATTCTATGTATCATAATCACTTAGTCTAGAGGGCAAAACACACGATCTTGTATCTATAACTACATATATATACACACTTGCCGACTTCTGTAAGTATCCAAAAGTTTAAAACAGGTCCAGACATCCACATAAAAGTAATTAACATAGTTTACCATCTTTAACATAATTGATATACAAATTGAAGCTCAAAGCTGTGTTTAAAATCCATTTAGCATCTATCTTATGATAGTCTGTTCTTACATTTGTCCTTAAGTTGTGATCTGGGAAATGGTAATAGAAAATCTTCAGGTTCAAACCACAATGTGTTATGCATGTATGGGAGTGTCTTGACCCCTTGTGCTTAGCCTGTGTGGAATGGTGGCAGGATTGCATAAGTTGGTGATACCTCTTCAAGGACAAAGAAAATATTCTTTGGAAGAAGAAGAGATGGTACCTGCAACAGGTTTGATCTTGGTCAGTGGGGATCAAGACACAAGTGGGTGAAGTGGTAAGGATCAGGGATTACATCAAGCCCTAGTGTGATTCTTGGCCTAGAATGGCAAAGTTGACATTGACAGCCGTAAAGAGCTACCCAGTGCTTTATATACAGAATCCAGTTTGTAAAAGTAATCTGTTTTTTAGGGGATTGCACCTGTGTACTAAGCCATCAGGATGACAAGCTTTGCACTATTCAAATACAATTCTGGTTATTGTGTGCATGGACTAGACAAAGAACGACGTTGCTAATGTACTTAAAACTTACGTTTCTGGTTCCAATCAGATAAATCTGATCTTTTTCAAAGTGTAAGAGCATAGGTTCATTTTCACCTCTGGCATAAAAACATGTATGCGTGTAATGAATCTAGCTCCCAGCAGAGGAGATAAATATTTGTTCAAATACTTTGGGCCCTAACCCAACAAAACATTTATACAGATGAAAAGCTGATGAGTACTCACAGAAAAAGAGAATTTATGTGGAATTATTCACAGGTTGGAATTAAACATACACTGAAACATTTTCCTAAATGACTCTGCTTTACAGCTGTTTCGAACGTGGACTCCAAGCACAAAGCTATTATTACAATTTATTTCAAAAAGAGAGGAATCACTGATATTACTGTTACTATTCATAGCTGGAAGTTATCATAGTGGATGTGCTTTTATGTTGTACCTTGCTACTGTGTCTTTTTCCCACTCCCATGTACTGCAAAACAACTTATATTTGTATAACTGAATCTAGAGAGGGGTGTTTTTTTGGCATTTCGAAAACAGCACATCAGAAATAGATAGATAAAAAATAAATTATCATATAATCAAATAAATTAAAGAATTACTAGACTTCCTTACTCTTCTTTATGGGATATTCACCATGAACATACTGTCAGGTTCTACTTTGCAGAAAGAATAAAACAACCATCAGGAAAAAAAAAAAAAAAAAAAAAAAAAAAAAAGACCATATGAAATTATGTGAGAACCAATTATATATGTATATTAAATAATAATAATAATCTTTTACCTAGACAAAAAGAAAGTTGAGAATGATTTCTAGATTTGAAGAATAGAAAGTGAGTATTATTTGGTTCTCATGGCACAAAAATCCTAAACAGTCAATCAGAACTATCAGGTGGGAAGTTCTAAAAGGAAGTTCTAAAAGTGAAGAAAAAAATGTACTTTTTCATAAATCATAATTCATTGTGTAATTTCTTGCTAACCATGTAAAGCAGATTCAAAAATGATTAGACAAATTATGAAAGTCATTTTTAAAGATATGCAAAGTCACAAACTTTTAGGTGTCATTACTGAATCCTGACAGAAGATAAAACGTCTCCCAAGGAAAATATAATTTGTTTATGTTCTGCTTCTAGACTTCTCAAGGCCACCATTTGTAGGATACTGGGCTAGATCCCAGAAGGATTTTGATCCAAAGCTTGGCATGGAAGCATAATTTGGCACATCTGAAAAATATGGATGGATTTTATGAATCTCACACACTGCTTTTTTTGCACTCACATTCACTTTAGATTTTCACCATTTCCTCAAGACCAGTATAAACAGTTCAGAGTAAACTATGACTCTCTCATTATTTTACCACATATTTCCTTAAAGAGAAAAATACTCTGCTACTACATGTTGTCTGACAATGGCTAGCTAAAAAGAGTTCTAAAGGGAATTCTGTCTGAGGATAACCTCCACAGCTGCAGGTTGTATTTGTCTTCATGCCATGTTTCTTGCTTCATGTGTTACTGGCCTCATGTCATGTCTCTTGCTTCAGGGCCTCCTTTACATCTTGCAAATGGACACAGAAATATTTCTTTTATTGTCAAATACTGGTGCACTATTTAGTTGATGTTTTGGCTAAACAGTACCTATACATAGTTTCAGAGATCTATTATTAAGTTTCCCAATGTTCTAAATAGAAAAAGTTAGGAGATGACTTATGAATCCAGGCCTGCTATATATATAATATATATAATTAACACATACATATTTAACCTGGTAGAATGCCAGTATAAATTATTGAAGTTTATATTCATAAAGGCATTTAGGTGTGATTTCAAAATAATCATGCCCATGGTCCTCACCTTATACATCTTCGTGTAAGTGGTATGGAGTAGAACATTGCTGAGAAAGCCTATGTGCAGCAGAATTCTACAGTCTAACTACTGTTTCTCACAAACATCTGAGAGTCTTCCAGTCTCCTTAGTTGTGATTAATGAGTCTATTCATGTGTGTCAAGTTATTAACGGAAATATTCATAGAACCAGATAGATATTAAACCAACAAGGAATGAACTAAAAGGTTAAAATTAGTGGAGAACACTGATCAGGTCAAGCTCCTTCCTGGCTTCTTAGTAGTGAGTCAAATTATTTCTTTATAGATGATAAAGAAAAATCAAGTTCATGTGGAAAATCTTGCAGCTGAGAATCCAAACTGGCTGATTTTCTGGAATGAATAAATAAATAATTAAATAATCTGATTTTCTGTTGATGCTGCTGTGGTGCTCCGTCTCTCACTCATTCCCCCCTACCCATCAGAAGGATAGGGGAGGAGATGGCAGCCTCTCCTGTGAAGCATCAATGGACATCAAACAAAAGTTTGACAGAATGGCCTAGTAGTACTCCTGATATTAGACATCTCACTTGGGCTCTGACTGAGGTACTAAATGGACTTCCGAATAAATCGTCTTACTAGGGATACAGTTGTACCTGGTTTCTTCTGAAGTGACTAGTAATGTTGGTCAGAAATTACCAGTAGAGGAGCGATTGGTTTGATCTCTCTGAAGAAATCCCTGGCTTCTGTGCTCACATGTCAGCTGAAGTTTTAAAGTCCTGGGACCATGGTGACCTAGCTGTTGTGTCTTGGTGAAGCTGTTTCCTGTGCACCATGACAGCCTTATTTCATCTGCATCTATTGATTTCTGTTTTGCTACTGGATAATGGGGGACACAATGCAAACTGCATCTTTCTGAAATGGTGCGAAAAGGAACAACTTTTCTTTTTCTCAACAAGGACAGAAGAGGACATTGTGCTCTATATTTCAGCAGAAAACCTATAGGTTAAATATGAAGAAAAGTGTTAGCCAGTCTCAGAGGAACAGTACAGGCAATGGAATAAAATGCCAGGAGAGCATGTGTAAATGGAGAGATGATATTCAAGGCAAAATGTGATACCCAGTTATTAGGCATGGAAAAAGTCTACAAAATCAATCTTGTCACTATGCTGGGGAATGTGGTGGCTGGCTAGAGGCCGCTGTTCCAGCCTTAATAAATGTGTGTATGAGAGGACTGCATTAGCAGTTAAAGGAGACACCAAGGGTGCAAGCACAGAGCCATGATATTAAAGGGCAGAGACAACACTCTATTTACAATAAAATAAACATCATTTACACATGTGTTACCCATTTAAGTGAGAAAATGGGAAATGGATGCAGGCACTGTCAGGCTACATTTAGAAGAGACGTGTTTGATGGAACATTTCAACGTGCTTCAATTGAGACCCCTGCTACTTTCCGTTTGAAAATTGTAGAGTAAAATGTGCTAGTGAATTGTAAAGGTTTCATCCCCCTTGATGTATTTTTATTGAACACGACTTGCAGGCTTCAAATTTTAATATTCTGTCCCCAGACTGCTGTCACTCACCATATCACACTTCTCAATTCACAGAGGCTAGGGTTTGGAGGGGAAATGCTCAGACATAATTATTAGGACACTTTGTTTATTGTAGGACTATGTTTTCAAAATGTAAATTTATATTTTACAATTCCCATAGGAAATAAATAGATGACATTAAATAATAATAATAATAATGACAAAAAAAAAAAACAAAAAAAACAACAACAACAAAAAACTTTCTGTCTCTCACTAAGTGCCATGCTCTATCAAAAAACAGAGCATTTTCTTAGTATATTCCATCTATTTCCCAAATGCTTTCTTCCCCTTCTATGGAACTTTTTCATCAGATTTTCAGAATTATTTCATGCCTTTCTTTCCCCCTAAGCCATCCAGTGTGTAAACTTACAGATGGCAGCATCCTTCTCAGACAGCATTTTCATTGCTACTAACTTCTGTGCCTCTGGAGGAGGCCAGCTTATGGTACTGTTATACCACTAATGAGTCTCCCATCTCCACAGCAGTAAACAGTCTTTTTAGCAGCCAATATTTGCGCTGCATTGTGCACACAACACCATATGAATCTTGCCCCCCCTAGTGAGCATGTTTTATGAATCTAAATAATTATTTTTTTTGTCATCTTAATTATACTCAGATTTTTTTAATTATTATTATTACTATTGTTATTATTTGTATAATTTGTATATCTAAATGGTTTGTGTACTTTAGACTTTTTTTTTTTTAGTACTTTTTTTTTTTTTTTTTTTTAAATCCCCCATGAAAAATGCATGTGTGTGGAAGTGGACAGTTAAACTATATTATTCATTTAGTCTATCTGGAGCAAACGCTAAGTATATTGGCTTTTGACTGGCTAGGCACGCTTTCTATAAAGAATAAAAAACAGAGCTAGATCATCTGGAAAGCATTTTCAGGAACAGCTCAGTTTTTACATAAATAAGCATACCTATTTGGATATAGAATGTGAACAAAATGGTTTAAAGGAAATACTAATTTGACATAATAATTCTCTGTAAATGTGGAAGTGTTTTACAGACACAACAAATATCTTGTTAGTGTCCTAAAGAAATAAACAAACTCTTTTTTCCTAAAAGTATGAACTAGAGTATAAGTTCAAAATTAATAGCAAAAGTCACATGACCTGAAAAAATATACTTGTAGAATCATCGAGTATCCTAAGTGGAAGGGATTTATAAGGTATTATCAAATCCAATTATTGACTCCACACAGGACCACTCAAAAAATCAGACTGGGTGTTTAAGAGCCTTGTCTAGACTCATACTGCAGCAAGTTCGCTACTATAACCACTTCGGTGGGCAGCCTATTCTAGTGCCTGATCACACTCTTGGTGTAGAGCCTTTCCCTGATACCCAACCTTAAACTTCCCTGTTGCATCTTCGTGCAGTTCCCTCAGGTCATTGTCACCAGAAAATCCCCTTCTGTTCCCCCTCATGAGGAAGTCACAGACAGCAGTGAGTTCTCTCTTCAATTTCCTCTTCTCCAGGATAAACAAACCAAGGTACTTCATCCATTCCTCTTTCATCTTCTAGTCTAGATCCTTCACCATCTTTGCAGTCCTGCTTTAAACACTGTATGTTCTTTTTGTACTGTGAGGCCCACAACAACACATAATACTCAAAGTGAGGCATAGTTAGTGCTGCACAGACTAGGACGAATTTTAGGCTCTTTGAACTTAACCTTGTTCTACTGCTCTGTCACTAACCAGGAACCAGGAATATTCTGAAATGACATTAACACAGAAGTTACCAAATCCTAAAGACACAAGATTTTTCTAGCTTCCCTCACTCACTTGCTGCACACTTTATTGGTGGCAGATAACGTAAGGACCCTCAGTCTATGACAAAGTGAAAAATCCTGTTGAGATCAAGGCCCTCTAATCAATTTCTCTGCCAATTTGTCTGCATCACCAGGAGAAAATCTTTATAATAGCAATTAAAGATCAACAAATTTATACTCAATTAATATGTCATATTATTAATACTTGCTGGTTTGAGACTTATCAAGAGATAACTGGCCTTGTTAGTATTATGAACTCTCTGCATCACAGTAGCATACTTTCACTCCCATCATGTTTAATTATAAATTGATAAAGCCAAAAGGAAGTTTATTTTCCCCTTCCTTTCCTTAAAGATGGAAAAAGATAGAAAGTAAAAATAAATAAATAAAAATGGGATGGAGGGGGGAAGATGTGGAAAGAAATTGATCTCCTCAGACTCTCCTCCTCTCCTCATATAATCTGCTCAATTAATAAAGTGAATCTAACGGAGTTGTTCCCTGGGGCCTAACAAATGCACCTGTCGTGATCACCAGACAATTGATACAACGTACGTGCCCAGACACTCTCTCCCTCCTCCACTACATATACATGTATTTTTTTTTAAAAAAAAGACATATGTAATTAGATCTAATAGAGAAGTGGGCTGACCTATTTTTTACAGAAAATTCCCTTTTGCTCTGACTCTTATGCTACTCAACCGATAAAAGTTGGCACAACAAATGGGATTATTTACCAACTTGTAATACAGAAAAAGGAACATATATTAGTACACTTAAATAACAGCTATTCTCTCCCCCAAACATTGGCTTTTTAGCTACAATTGCAGACATCCTGAATTTCAGCCCTGAGAAGTCATTCTTGCAGATTTAAGGCTCACATGATTTGAACACTGATAAGGAAGTGACGCAGGTACTCCTTTGTGTGCAAACCAGTGTCTGTGCCCTGGTGATTAGAAGGAAGATGAAAACATTCAGTCCTCCTGCTGTCATTGATGCATTCATCCCTAGACTCAGTGACTAACTTCATCTCCCTGAAGATTCCTTTTAACAGTCAACACAGGGACTGAACGGTACACACAGGATGAAGAAAGCCTTCTGCTCTTTGCATTTTGCCTTGTGTGACCTTCAGCAAAGCCATTTAACCCCTTGGGTGGTTCTGTTTTGCAGACTGTAAATAAAGTAAAGTACTCCCAGAGAGAACTGAGTTATAGTGACTGAGCATGACAGTCTCCTGGAGCAGAAATCAGATCAGTAAGGACTCTGTAAATGAGATATTAGTAGCTAGCTACATATCACATAACAAGGCATCATTGGAGATCAAAACTGTTTGCCTAAGTCTTATATTCTTGGGCCTTACAAAATAGCTTCTCTAAAACTGTTATAGAGAATTTGGATTTATCTCTTACATTTCTCCAGAACCATTTTCTTTTTGATGTAATATATAATTCCTTGTGCCAGTGCTTAGTAATAGCATATTTCCATAGGGATATGTTTGATTGTAGTTTTGGTTTTTCATTGATTTTTATTTTTATTTTTTATTTTTATTTTTTTACTTCTGTTTTTCAAGCATCTGAATACTTTTGCTTATGGACTCAGTGAATGCAATGAATAAGGAAGTTTCACTTCTGTCTCAGACATTGCGTGAGCTTAATGGCTGTAGCTTGCACACCAGAGATGACTGTAACATGCCATACAGTGTTTTATATATATAGGGGATGGCAGTTTCAGAAGGAATTTCCTGGCTAGTCCTACTGGTGTTATTTTATTTTATTTTATTTTATTTTATTTTATTTTATTTTATTTTATTTTATTTTATTTTATTTTATTTTATTTATTTATTTTTGTAGGTTAACAGCATATTTTAGAAGTGGGCTCAGTATTATTTTAAAATAAACTAGTTTCTATCATTGGAGGTTTCATCCACTATTTTTTTTTTTTATTTTTTTTATTTTTTTTATGTTATCAAATGTTTCAACCAGTACAAGAAAAGCTGAAGAAATGCTTGTCAAAACATTTGGCCTCCTGCAAGTAACTCTTTCACATAATGAAATTCTTCTATCTAAGAAAATAAAGAAACCAGAAGAGATTATAGGACTTCTTAACTGTCTCAAAGTTTTGATACAGAATTCATTATTTCTTTGGAATTTTTTAAGAAAGATAAAAATGAATCTGTACAAAAGCAGGGAACCTGCTTTCGCAAGGTTTTTGGACTACCTGATCTCCAGAGACCCCTTTCAAACACTATGATTTAGTGATTCTCTGATTCTCATTCTTAAATTAGATGGACTCTTACAGAATCCCTTAATCTTCATTAATCTGTATTTAATCAGAGAAAAACATATTTTTCTCTGCAGTCAGAATGCTCCAGTGTGGTCACATTCCACACTGAAACAAGGAATTGCCTCACCAGGGCCATTGATCTCCTGGCAGCAAGGAGCTTCCAGGCATTGTTGCCTTCCATGTGGCAATGAATTTAATGAGATGGAGATGGAACCAGGTGCAGCAGCATTATTCCACGCAGTTACAAAAGGGGCCCCTAAAGAGTACAGCTAGCAGGAGTACTGCAAACAGAGCAGGCAAACAGAGCATGGTGCCTCAATAAGAGTGCACATCAGTTCACGCAGGTGAGCTGGGAGAGCAGAAAATTCCCCTACACTCAGTGTATACCCCTACGCTCAGATGCCTCCCAGATGACAAATCTAGCCATGGCCTCCACTAGACAGAAATCTCTTGCCAAATGAATGTTGCTACCCAGACTTAGTGCCTGCTCAGAAATATGTCTGTTCAGGTCTCCAGCTGCAGGAAGTGCATGAGCTTGTTGATACCCCGGCAGAATGGTAGAGATGCCACCTGTCTAAGGTGGATGATCTGCTCAGCATGGTGGCAGAGCTCAAGGCAGAGGCAGAGAGATTAAAGAGCATCAGGGAGTGTGAACAGGAGATAGACTGGTGGAACAACTCCCTGCCATACCTACCAGAAAGGCTTCAGGGTGATACACCCAAAATAGTGGTGAAATCCCTGCTCTGTCACCAGTGGGCAGAGAGAAGAGATCTAAGAGATAAAAAGGAACGGAAACTTATCCCTGATCAGTATCACAGTAAGAACGTTTCCTTACCTATCTCATAATAGATTTGAGGCTCTGGAACTTGATGGGTAGGCTAGTGATGATACAGAGGAATGCCCATGCAGGAGATTGTCTAGGGCAAGGAGATAGACTCCATGACTTAAGACTGCCTCTGCAAAAACGAAATGAATATTAGTCATGAGTGACTCCATTCTAAGAGGAACAGTGAGGAACAGTGAGTGCTGTACATCAATCAGACCCTATCTATAGGGACAGGTCAGCGGCACTGCTAGGAATCTTTCTAGTCCCGTTCATCCCTCTGATTATTATTCCTTACTGGTTCAGTCTGGAAGAAATAAAGCAGTAAATTGAAACTTTAACTTTATCAAAAGGGACTTCTGGGAACTGGGGCCATTAGTAGAAGGAGGAAGAGTAGAGGTGGTGTTTTCTTCATTCCTTTCAGTGGCAGGGAGGGAAAAAGAGAAAACCGGGAAAACCCATCTGATAAATACATGGCTGGGAGACTGGTGTCACTGCAGGAATTTTGGCTTTTTTTGTCAGTAGGATACTTTAGTTTATGCCTGGCCTGATGGCTGCTGATAAGGTCCCTCTAGGTCATAGTGGGGAAAGGATTATGGTCAAGGAAGAGCCTGAACTTTTTGACAGAGCTTTAAACAAGGGGGCTTGTTTAAAACTTGGAAGGGAGAAGGAGGTGGTAGTAAGCCTGTCAGTTAAAAGGTATGGAATAGCAGAGCTAAGTTAGAGGGACAAGGTGATAGTGGGGTCCCTCAAATTGCTTGTTCATATTATGATGAATATAATAGGCAGAAATCTGACAGTGTTTATCACCAGGTCTTTAAACTAGATTGATGGAAGATGAGGACGTATGACTGAGAAAAAGAGTCAGGGAACACTGCATCTTTAGGAAGCTGCAGGTGATTTTCCCTAGAGACTTTTGAGAGGGCTCCACCAAGAGGGTAATACAGCTGAAATCACTGCTGAAGTGCCTCCATACCACACAAGCACAGCATAGGAAACAAACAGTAAGAACTGGAAACTGTGGTGCAACTGGAAAATTATTATCTCATTGCTTAACACAGAAACATAGTGAGATGAGTCACATAACTGGAACACCCTGACTAAGGTTTGTAATATTTTTGAAGGGATAGGTGAGGTAAAAGAGGTGTGGGAGTTCCTCCTATCCTAAGAAGTGGATGGGCTGTGAAGAATTATCCCGGAGGAACAGACATGAATATGCTGGGAGGATGTGGGTGAAAAATAGGGACATGGCCAATAAAAGGCTTTAAGTGGCCAGGGTCTCCTACAGGCCACCTGATCAAGGGGAGCCTGCTGATGAAGCCTTCTTGCTTAAGCTGCAAGAAGAGTTCCTCTCTCTAGCTCTCATCCTGGTGGGGGGATTTCAACTTTTTTCAACTGTTTGCTGGGAAAACAACATGTTGAGGAGAATCCTGGTTCAGATATAGAACATACCAGCCAGAACTAGACTTGGGGGATCTGGTGGAAAAGAAATCTAGACATGAGCCAGTGGTATGCTCTCACAGCCTGAGAGGTCAGCAGTATTCTGGGGTACAACAAAAGAGGGGTGGTCAGCAGTGAGAGGAAAGTTATTGTCTCCCTTTACTCTGTCCACATTTGAAGTACTGTGTTCAAGCCTGAGGCCTCCAGCACAGGAGGGATGCAGAGCTGTTGGAGAGAGTCTAGATGAGGGCCACAGATGTGATCAAAAAGACTAGAAAACCTCTTCTATGAAGAAATGTTGAGGGAATTGGACTTGTTTAGCTTAGAGAAGGCTCTGTGGAGCCATTGTTGCAGTCTTTCAGTACATTAAGGGAGCCTATAAGCAGGGAGGAAACCAACTTTTTACATAGTTTTATAGTGATAAGACAAGGGTGTCTGATTTGAAACTAAAGGATATATTTATTTTAGATGTTGGGAGGAAATTTTTTATTCAGAGAGTGATGAAGCACTGGAGCAGTCTATTCAGAGTGCGTGTGAATGACTGAATGTCAGTCAGAACAATAATGTGTAATTTGTGTTCCCCGCACACTTTTTATATGATTTTGCCTCCATTTTCTTCAGTGACAATAATCCTTAAAAAGTGAATTTGTGCCTTAAAAGTAGCTTGTGGTACTAAGAAATCTAGAGCACTGTAGTGAGGTAAGTTACTCTGTGCTTTTCTGAGGACAAGTTGAAAGTGCTGACATACTCTGCAAGACATTTTACTCATTCTTTCCTTTCTTTGCTACTAAACTTTTTTTTTCCTGTCTGTTTGTTACCAATCAGTATAATTTGTGGCTTAAAATTAAAATAAGAAGAGCAATTCTGCTCCACCTCACAGCAGTGGAGGAAATATTAGGTTTCTTCAGTGTAAGAACAGTAAAATCATTCTAGACTGCTAAATGGTGGAGAAATATTACTTGTAAGCCCACACAAATGAACAAGTAGCCCATAAACCAGTACCTTTGTGTACTCTATATCAAGTTCACTGTGTATGATCCTTTCTTGTGCTGAGCTCTGCTGAAAAAGAAAGATTCATTAAAAATTATTTAGTACTATTCATTATATTTACAGAATCCATGCAGGGCTCCAGCTTGTCAGCAGATGTCTCAGGAACCAGTCTGAAGGCTTTGGGGAAAAAAAGATTAAAAAAATAAAAATAATTTAAAAAAAAAAAAAAACTCACAGTTTAATAGAAAGTTGTTTTTGTTTTTGTTTTTGTTTGTGCTTTTTTTGTTGTTGTTGTTTGTTTGTTTATTTAAAAAAAGGAATCTTTCTATGCTTCAGTAGGATCTTTAAGAAACTGGTTTGGTTTTCAGTATTATCCCTGTGAATAGAAGCCAGATTGTGTTTAAACCAGCATTTCACCCCCCATTTTAGGCATAAAAGTCACGACTCGGATAGAGCAACAAGGAAGAGAGACAGGGATGGCATGATTCAAGGCAACACACAAAGGAGAAATAAGAAATCCTTTAAACAGGGAATGAAACACACTATTTGACAGCTAGAAAAGAAGGGAGTGTCAGGAAGGTACAAGGTCAGGCTCCATATAGGTAAGCGGAAATAATGGAGTGTAGAGTAGTGGGATGTAAAGGGGTTATAATGATCATGGTTGTTGAATGTCTAATTTGCAGTGAATAATTGATCCAGTGCAGTGCCTTTTATCTTTTTTTATCTTTTTTTTTTTTTTTTTTTTTTTTACTGTTTCTCATCAAGATCACAATTTTCTTGCATCTTCTCCATCCTGATGATTCCGTGAGTGATTTTTGCAATTGAATCTTGGCGTCTATACCAAACACAAGCAAAATTCACTGTTAATATACAGTATCAGAAATTCTAGTTCAGTTTTGATGGAACACATAAATCACATGATATTTTATATTTTCTCTAATTAGTGAGCGTAACTCTAACAATTGCTATGACATTTCTCCCAATTATGTATTCAGAATATGTTTTTCATGTATATTCTTTTAAAACATACTTTCTCTCCAAATGCTTATGGCAGTAAACTTATTGGCAAGAATGTTACAGCAATTTTTGACAGTCTAGAGACTTTTTTTATTAAAGGGAAAGAGATAACATGAGAGATCACATTGAATTCAAGTGTATGTGATTTCTCTTCCTGCATAAAAATACCCGATACGTCCTTCATTAAATCAAATAAATCTCTAGACCTCTGCTTGCTTCTCACTATAGAAACTCTTAATTCTGTGATTCTGTGAAACTCAGATGTGTGCGTAACTGTAAGTTAATGCATAGATTTCTCATATATGTGATGATATCTTCAAGGGTAGTAATTACCCAGCTTTTATAAACAACTTGTTCTGAGGTCTCATTTCCATGCCAGTGAAAAACAAAACAAAAGAAACAAACAAACAAAAACCCACCACCACCAATAAAAATAACACCTTGTTTAGTAAGATGTTTTCCCTTTTTGTAACTTGTATATATTTCCTCTTTACCTTTCACTGTGCACTTCAAAAAATATTCATCTTTTATAGTATCTTGTGTTAGGCAGCTGAAGACGGTAACAAGATGCCTAACTTCTTCAAGCTGAACTAACTCTGCTTTCTCAGCCTCTCCTTACGTATCATAGCATCATAGAACCATAGAATTGTTTGAGTTGGAAAGGACACTTAAAAGCCATCAGCTGAAACTCCCTGCAGTGGACAAGAACACCGATAGTTAGGTCAGGTTGCTCTGTCCAGACTGATCTTGAATGTCAACAAGGATGGGCTCTCCTCTGCACCCCTGGACAACCTATTCTAATGCTTGGTGGTACTAACAGGTCTCCCCAGGGCCTTCTCTTCTCCAGACTGAACAGACCCAAGTCTTTCAGCATGTCCTCATAGAGAAGATGTTTCTACTCTTTGACCAATCAATGAAGTTGTCTGCTTACCAGAACCTCTCAACATCCTGTGAATTCAAAAAGACCTTTCTTGTGATCTAATTTTGTCTTGAAGACTTATCCTGACCCTGTTGGCCTTCAAGGTACTCTGCTATGAGATCCTACAGCCAATTATCTGAACAAAGTGAAATTAGTTTTCCTGATTTTGAGAGTCGCTCATTATTCTGCTGCTTGCTTTCTTCATTTCTCTCTCCAGTGTTTCCTCTCAATAAAGTTATTCACAAACATAGAAATGAGATTTGAAGCTATGTGCAGAGCTGGCCATATGACATTGTCTGAAGCCAGAAAATTTTGGAAATTAAGTACATTGTTAACACAAGTAAAAACCATGCAAAATTTGTTTCATAAATATTGTGTTCTTTAACAGAACAAGTCCATAGCACTAATGTATTAGTGCTATTATTTTTAACTTGAACTAACAGAGAAAAGAAAAAACAAATATTTATCACAAAGAGCTTAGAATTCAGGTATTCATAAGTAAGTAACTCACAAAGTATTTGAGATTACCTCATTAAAATATATGCTATTACTTCAAAATAATTTAGCTATTTCAAAGACAGTGTGTGGAAAGAAATAGATCTCATCCTGGTGAAAGGCCTGAGGATAAGAAAATGCCAGTGAGTTGTACACCAAAAGGCAGATATGTCAAGATTTTCCTGTAGAGTATTGAGAGTCATTTAATTGCCTCCAGCCTCCCTCTCCTTCCCTCCTAGAGAGACATGTATTTCATTCATTTGCAGCATAGCATCAGAATTTTTTTTTGTTGTCTATGACCATCACATTCCAGACATGTCTAGTCAGCAACACTTTCAACTGGGATCAGGCAATGCTTGCATTTAATTCCTGGATTCACAAACTAAGAGAAAAATACAGACTGCAGTACCACCCAATATTGTGAAGAATCCCTTATGGGGAATCTTAACTAAGGGTCAGCTTACCAGAGACAGCTTTCTCAGAGCTGTAGAATTTATAAAGTTTTCCTCTCTGTGGGCTCCCTACCATCTATAAAATATGAGATCATATTCTATCCAGACTTTTATTTTCTTTGGACCTAGATTTCCATATCAAATTTGCAAGAATCATAGAGTCCTTAGAGTCGGAAGGGACCTTTAAAGGTCATCTAGTCCAAATTCCCTGCAGTGAACATGGAAATGCACAGCTAAGTCGGGTTGCTCAGGACTTCATGCAGTCTCACCTTGAAAGTCTCCAGGGACGGGGCATCAGCCACATCTACACTCAATCAGTGCCTCACCACCCTCATTGTAAAAGCCTTTTTCCTTATGTCAAGCCTAAGTCTAATCTCTTTAAGCTTGAAATAAAGGAAAAGACAACATGCATATAGAAAACTTGCAAGGGATACAGGGGATAAATTGTATAGTTATATAGATCAGAGCTGCACATGCCTTTTTCCTAAGAAAACTATTATATAAAACAACATTTTTAAAAATAACATGAAGTGACAAAAGTATCATGGTGGACAAAGACACCTTGAGCTGTTACACTATTAAATCCAAAGTCAATTAAATAAATAAATAAATTAATAATCAGACATTCATAAATTATAGTTGAGACAATTTAAATTTCATACATGGTAGTCCATGGAGCCACCTGTGATGTAATCGCAGTATTGCAGATAAGTGGGAATATTAGAATAAAACAATATGGCCAAACTTTGCAGATTGTGGCACCACTCTGAGGTCAAGAGTAGAATGCAAATAGCTGATAAAAATACAATCAGAAGATATAAATTGTAGTTATTGCCAAACCATTTTTGTGCTTTTCTTGAACTGTAGGGCAAGGAAAATCAGAGACCTGAAGGTCAGTAACATACTGCACTCTATTTTGTATAAGAAGGAAAATAGTCATCATAAAATATATGCACTATTCCTAGACAACATTTCAAAGATGGAAAGGTATTTACAATGGAAACCAAAGTTTGAAACAGATTTGAATTTGCTGCCCATAAGATTGTTAAAACAGAGACAATCATCATCCTTCAGGACAGCTAAGGAATAAATTGATGGCCTGACATCAACTGATGATGCAACATCAGAATAGGCCAACATTTCATTCAGGTGAAACTTGCAGCAGCATTATAAATTTGAGGGGTGAAGGAGGGGAAAGGAGGTGGAGGGAAGGGAAAGTAAATTAGACTTTGTAATTATCCCAAACTAATTAACAGCATGAAATACATGAATTGCTCATTAATATTAACAACATGGAACCTGTTTTTATTTTTATTTTTTCCTAAGATGAATGAATACAGTGCTCAATCCATTTGTATTCAAAACAGCTGTATAAGATCCATAAACCCACCTGTCAAGTTTTTCCACAATTTTAGAAGTCTGGCCCATCATTCTGGCTTCAAAATGTTTCAAGATTTACTGATATGTGCATGAGAATAACTTCTTTAATGTTAAGGTCTAGCAAAACTTCCTATTTGAATATAGTTCTACAATGCCAGCTGGTCAAGTAAAGACTTCAGCCTGACTATAGATAGAGTACAAGAGAGTCTGGGATATAGAAGACAATCTGTTATATCCAGTAAGTATTTTCCATTTGTTCTTTTAGAACTTGTGTGCAGCTAGAAGGTGGTTACAGAAGGAATAATTCCAAATGAATTCAAGACATTTGTCTTATGCTATATAGACTACTTTGTAGTTTGTGTAATTTTCTTCAAATATTCTTTACAACAAATTTCCCTGTATTTAATAAACAGAGAAACATATCATTTTATTACTCAGCACACTGTAAAAGAAATAACGTTCCTTGCCTTTACTTTGCTCTTATTTAATTTTCAATAGGAACAAATAAATAAATAAATAAATGATCAAAGCTGAAAGCAGTAAAAAAGGTTCCTGGATTTACAGAAAAACAGGATATCTTTTACCTTTGCAAATACTTCTCTTTCGCCTTTATAGTAGATACAAATTAAAAAACAGAGGTAAACAAACCGAAGACTATTCCTCTCATTTTCAAAGTGGTAGAAATGAACGAAGATATCAGAGGTCCCAATGCACTCTGTTACAGTAAATAATAGGTAGTACAAACTTTTTTAGTTTCCGTATTAAAAGTGACATTTTTTGGTCCAATATCAGTGGTTGGCAGGTTTATGCATAATATGGCTTCTGTACTCTCTTTCTAGTTTAATTTTATTTCCAGCACTATAAACCCATTCTGTCTTGTGAAAACATTGCCTCACAGCTTAAAAAGTCCTTTTCCTTTTCTGATGTCTCCATTAAAATTTCCCTGATGTTACTTTAGACAACAACCAAATCTGCTCTTGTATCACTTTCATTTATAGGCTCAACAAGCTAAGCCTTCTTGACTGCTGAGAAAGCTGCTCCATTCCCTTGATCATCTAAGTAGCCCTTTTCTGCATTTGTTACACTTTGAGTTTCATATCTGGGATTTCATAGTCCATTAATATTAAAAAATGACAAGGAATTAGAAAGTATATATATGAATTTCTGGTTCTTGTAGTTAAAGAGAAGAATAATTTTGAAGATTAAAAAATAATCCATTGGTAGTGTAGTTGATCTTTCTGGTCTCTGCTTGTTGCATGTTGTAATTTTAGGGATAGTGACTTTTTGTTATGTGTTTTTATTTATTTATATATTTATTTTAAACTGCTTTAAAATATAAGGAATACTGGATTAGGGGGTGCATAAGGATGCAAGGAATGTGTGTTTCAACGACTATCAAGGACTGAACATTGATTGCATATTTAGTTGTAAATTCAAGATGGAATTATGGTGGCTGAGCTATTCCATTTTTCTCCCCTCCACACAAAGTACTTTTAACATTAATAAATTCTTATCCTCTTTCTTAAAAATTATTTTGGATGTACTGCTGTTCTTTCAAACAAGAGTGAGTGCTGATACTAGATCCAGTAAACATGGCATGGTCAAGGCTTTGGCTTCTCAACCTCTCACATGCATGAATCGGAGAGGACTCTGTGAAACAGCACCAAGCAGGAGCTTCTGCCAAGCTGAACAGTGTTATATCAAGTGAAGAACATTACTGTCAAGAAATTACATCTTCAGTGTTGACATAAATGTTGACAATACCGTTTCAAAAGATAGTGGTATCAGAGGAGATTATGATTCACAGAGGACTGTCCAAAGAGTGATGATTTAGATGAAATGCTCCCAAATAAGAAAAAAAAAAAATAAAATAAAAAATCTGAAAGGAGAACTACAGATGACAATGATTTTATCAGGCCACTGCTGAGATGGAGTGTTTTCTCTTCTGTTCTCAGAAGCCTGCTGACTATAGAGATAAACTAACAGTAATGAAATCTCTTTCTGCACCCATTCCCTTGTCGATGGCAGCAAGAGGCATGATAGCTGGGTGTGATAAATCCTGGGTGGTGACTGAGGGTGTGTAACTGCAAACAGTGTCATCCTTCAAATAAATTTCTACAAGATTTGAGGAATGTAGGGCCAAGTCTGTTCATAATATAACCTGAAAATGCCAGTGAAGAAGTATGAGGAATTACTGGCATGAGATTCCCAAAGGTAGAAATGAGAAAATAATTACTCAGACTAAAGATGATTACAGCATATGGGAAGAAAAAAAAAAAAAAAAAAAAAAAAAAAAGCCAGAAAGGATATTTTAATCAATCTATTCAAACTTATTGCCTGTTCACTCACTAGCTCATCCAGTCTCTGGCTTTGAGTGTCTAATATTGGTGCAGATAAAAGCCAGTCAAAGGCAAACCATGAATCCAATTTAAATGGTAATATGGCCAAACAGGGCAGACTTTTGGTAATGTTTGTTATGTAGAAGAGGACAAGAGAGAATAAATCATTCTTATATATCATTTAAGCCTGGAGTATCCTAAAATGTAATCTGTACCAGCTGATCTCTGTGTTACAGCTGAGATTTTTTTTTTCTACCACAAAACAAAATAAAGCAAAACAAAAAGCACTGTACATTCATTTTATAATATTCAGAAACCTCAATGATATGTATAGATTTTGTCAAAGAGAGGAAAACTCTCCCAATTATCAAATCTATACAAAACCAGACAACTTCACTTGGAGTGATTATGTAATCATATTTATGTTTGGACACTGAAAATAAAACAACAAGAAGAGCTGTGTCCTCTTTCATCTCTTTTTTCACCCCTCATACCCAACCTCTTCACTGGCAGGGCACCGTGAGATGTAACTCAGTGTAAGCAACAGCCAAAACTCTGATGTATTTCACCATTAATCTAAAACATAGTACCATGCCAGCTACTCTGAGGAAAACTAATTTTAGCCAAACCCAAACTAACTTACTAGATGAAAAGCAATTAAAGTATGGGGGACACATTTATATCCAGCCTAAATAAGCAATAAAGTAAATAAGGCAGTCAATAATCTCTAAGGAGAAATTAAGTAACATATATGAGCATGTAAGAATACTGTAGAGTCAATTAAAAAAGTGTAGAAAAAAGAATATGGAGCTGAAACATTGCAAGAGGATGTGCTAACAGCAACAGTTGCCATGATTCTGCTAGGGCAGTTATAATCTGTGGGTGAAAGTGAACTTCTGTATGGAGAAGCAACATTTCCATGAGTTTCTATTACCACTGGAAGAAAAATACACTTTTCTTGATGAGATTTTTTTTTTCCTCTTTTAATTGGACATAGAAGCAGTAACTGGGAAAGCTAACTAGAATTTTACAGAATCAGTAGTTGATACTGGGAAAGAAAAGGTAAGATAGCAATGGTCATACTAGACAGTAAACATGATATATATACATGATATATATATACATACATATATATATACACATATATATACACACATATAAACATGTATATATATACGCATATAAACATATATATATATGTGTGGTGAAGATGAAAAAAAAGGGAATGAGGAGATGCTACTCTTTAGCCCACTGAATACCATATTGACTGCTAATAGCAATACACAGGGTTAGTAATAACTTTGTAAAGCTGAAGGTATGTGGCTTGCCAAACTTTCAGCAGCCCAAGTTTACCTGGCTTATCTGTAACTGCTGTTCTTCCAAAAAAATATGGCTATGTCTGATTTTACTTGTGTGCTTCAACACAGATATGTGTATGGATAGCAGTAATATGTATATGGTATTTATAGATTGCAATAACATGCAGTTTCATTATGTAAAAATAGTTATTTATGACTAACACAATAACTGAAGAAATACAGTCCTGGTTTAGCAGCAGGTATGTTGAAAGCTGGAACAAAAGATACAATGCAAAGAAAATCAGAAGTGGGGTGATAAGAGGTATTTTGAATGCTAGCAGTGGAGATCCCATATTTATAAGCTATTGCCATGTGTTCTGTTGAAAACAAAGAAACAAATAAATAACGTGGAGTATGGCAAAAAAATATTTATAGGGTTTAAAAAAAAAAAAAAAAAAGGAAAATATGCAGTATATATTGGTGTAGGGTTCAGACTAATTAAAAAAAAAAAACACAAAAAACAACAAAAACAAGGTGTAAAAGTATTTCAGGAATTATGAAAATGATATATATATTATCAAAACAGAATTACAGAATCACAGAATGGCCTGGGTAGAAAAGGATCACAATCATCTAGTTTCAATACCCCTGCTATGTGAAGGGTCACCAACCTCAAATGTTTCCACGGATAGGGCATCCACAACCTCCACCTCTCAAGCCTGTCCAGGTTCCTTTGAATGGTTTCGCTTCCTCCTGCTGTATTGACTGTGCCACTCAGTTTGGTGTCATTTGCAGACTTGCTGAGGTTGCACTTAATTCCACTCTCTGCGTCATTGCTAAAAATGTTGAAGAGTACTAGTCCCAAGACCGACCCTTGGGGGAACCGCTTTTGACCGGCTTCCAACCAGACATATAAGCACTTCATTCTTGACCAAGGACTCTGAACGTTCACAAGTTCTCCAAATCTCCTTCCAGCACCAGAAACCCACCACTTAAGACACAGAGGATAAAGAGAAGGGATTAAGCTAGCATCAAGACAAGGAGTAGAAACTAAGGAGCATGTGCTTTACTATTAGCTCTATTATTGTGTTATTATGTAATAATACTGTCAAAAAATGATTACTGAATTAAACTCTCAAAATTTCAATGGTACTAGCAGTAATACTGAGTTTATTTAAAAGTGTACCCCTCCTTTGTCCATAAAATAAGCTTGGATTGCAACAAGATTAATAATAACAGCAACAACAGTAATGATAAAATAAAATAAATAAAACAAAATAAAATAAAAAGGGGGGGGGGGGGAGGGGAAGACAGAAGCGAAAGGAGAAAAAAATGGTTACTTATTAAAACAGAAGAGAATAAAGAAAAAAAGTATCTTAAATATTCTAAAGGGGAGCATAGAATCTTATTATATGCCCACATTATTTCATATTATATAGATATGAAAATATTAAATACTAGTCAAAGGTGTATAGTTGGAGCGCATGGAGCGCATGATCCTGAATGTCTTTACCAACCTTGTTGATTGTATGATACTACGATTCTATAGCACACTGGTCAGCTTCAAAAAAAGAAAAGTGAAAGTCCATTAGCTTTTTCTTTCCTTCTCTAATTCTCTTCTGATTGAATAGTTTAAAATAGTGAGGGTAGAAGCCAAGACTTAAGAATATTGTCTACATGGCAGAAAAATAAGAATTGTTTGCTCTTGCTATTATTATTATTATTATTTGTTTGTACAGCAGAGAAATGTGTGCTGGAATTCTTGCTGATGCAAAAGTCAACAAAAATGATTCACAGTAGTGGGCTGTTCTTTCAGACTTCCAAAGATACCTGGCACTGAGCTGCAACTATACAAAATATGGGGACTCCTGCTGTTCTTCGCTACTGGACACTGTAGGCAACGACATTGAAATGCAAAGATAGATAAAGTAAAATAAAGAAGGGAGAAGATTTCATTTGGTGTAAATTGACTTTGGTATAGCTGTGTCAGTTTACACTGACATGAGATCTGTTTCAAGGCTACACAGCTGACCTTACTTTCTCCTTTGGCAAACATTGTACTGACTGTTCTGAGGTCTTTTTCCAGATGCTTGCATTGTATGTCAAGTCTTGTAATTCTTGGAGGGATTTTATCTGGTAATGTGTTTATTATATATATGTGTATATATATATATATATATATATATATATTTTAACTGAAGTATTGTAGTACAGGGGAAAAAAACAAAAAAACGCTTAGTGATCTTAAAAACCTAATCATTATTAAATCATCCAAATCATATGAAAAACAAAACAAAAACAAAGACAAAATAAAACAAAATGGGCAAACAAACAAACAAAAAAATAACATCTAACATATATACAAATAAGAAAGATAGACAAATAAAGGCAGGAAAGGTTAGAGAAATTTTAAGTCAGCATTATTTTTAGGAACAGTTATATTTTTCAGATTTATCAATTGACTATCAACATTTAATTGACATAAATGTCAGATGCTCCGTAGTGTTACAGTGTCATATAGCAGATTTATAAAAATTATATGGATGACCCAAGAAGTAAACCTGTGTCAAGAGTTTTTATTCCAAGAAGATGAACAGCAACAGAACCATGATTCTTTGGAAGTGACTAGCATTATGTATGTGTATTCACATGCATGCGTACAGATGCTGGATGCATGATTCCTGTGTGTGACTGTCACTCATCAGACTAGCTTTTCATTCATATTACATTATCTAAAATTCCTGAGGGGTGAGTCTCGCTGGCTCCAAATCGTATCTTCCTCTCAAACCTGCACTCGTTTGAATTTTAAATAAAAAAGAGATTAAAGGAGTAGCTAATACATATGTGTGGAGGAAACTGCAGCACACCTCTCTCTTTTATGCTATAGTAGAAGCAAAGGCAGTAGTAAGCTCACCTACCTTGTTAAATTTTTAACTCCAGGAGAACATGCACCGACTCATCATGAGAAAGGAGTAGCAGCTATTTTGTTTAGATTTCATCAAGCATCTCATTAGAATTATTTGATAGAAATAAAATGTGTGTGTGTGTTGGGGGAGAGGTTTATTAAAAAGGAAAAAAAAAAATAATCCACTTCTCACCTACTCTCATCTACTTGGACTTGAAGATCTAAAGCAACTTTTAACAATTAAATATCAAATTGTAGTAATGAAAGCAATGAATTGAGAAAATGCTGAATCAGAATTGGGTATGAATTTAATACAAATATATTTTTATGGCTGAACTCTGAGCTCGACTCTGCTGATTATTATTATCCAGGAATCTTAACGTGTAAGATTCTTGTTTTGTTTTTTGTTTTGTTTTGTTTGTTTGTTTTGTTTGTTTCTTTTTTCTTTTTCCCCCTGAGTAATTTGAAGTTCTGGCAATTTTAGTACCATGTTCTGGGGACCCCATCCCTTACAAAAGTTGAGTTCTCTTCATTTAAAAGCTGACTTGCAGTAGTTTTAGAATTCCTAGGGACCATTTTTGGGTGTCTTACTCTGGCTTAGTTTTTAGAAATAAACTTTGTTGTATCTCAATATAATTGTGCATAAAACAATTGTAAATACATTTATTTCTTATTGGGCTTGTAGAATGGTTTTATTTCTTATATATCCTCTTTTACTCACTTTTGTTGTTCTTTAACTCTTCCTTTATGTTTCCTTATCTGTCTTACAACTGTTAGAGTGAAATCAATTTTCTACTGAACTCAACACTAAAAACCCAGAACATCATTACTTTATATATACGATTTCAGTGCCTTTATAAAAGACACTGCATTTTCAGTAAGACAGTGTTGCATGCCACCCAATCTGAGTAATTTAAAAGTCTGTAGGCCTTTAGAAGTTAGAAGGACAGGCAGCCCTTCAATACAATAACTAGATGGAGACTTTTCACAGAGGCATACAATGTTAGGGTAAATACTAATTGTCTAAAGTTTAAAGACTGTATTTAAATTAGGTAAGAGGAAGAAATTATTCACTCAGCGGGTGGTGAGGTACTGGAGCAGGTTGCCCAGAGAGATTGTGAATGCCCCAGTCCTGAAATCATAGAACCATGGAATGGCTGGATTGGAAGGGAGCCCAAGGATAATCAAGTTCCAACCCCTTGCCATGGGCAGGACTACCAACCTCTAGTCTGGTACTAGACCAGGTTGCCCAAGGCCTCATCCAACCTGGTCTTGAACACATCCAGGGACAGAGCATCCACAGCCTCTTTGAGAAGTACCTCACCACCCTCACTATAAGAGCTTTCCTTTGACATCTAGTCTAAACCATCCCTCCTTGTGCTTAAAAATGCTCAAGGCCAGGCTGGATGGGGCCCTGAGCAACTTGATCAAGTGGAAGATACTAGACACTCCTGATCACAGCACTGAGGTTGAAAATAGTTGGTTTTTAAGGTCTTTTCTAATCCAAGCCATTCTGTGATTGCATTCTGTGATTCTGATTTTAGCCAGTCAGCTCAGCTCCTTCTGAAACTAAAAAAAAGATTCTAGAGGATGGCTCATCCTCTCTAAAGAAAGATGTCCAAGTAATGTAGAATGAATTTCCCTCAGGAGATAGTTATTTTTCTCTATTGATTGCAGAGGGAGTCTAGGTAGCTAACTTAGATAACGTGCCTATTTTTCAAAGTGATAAAGTTAGTAGAAAAAATATATATATTTGGGAATAATTCATCTCACTTAGGTTAAGAGATCCAAATTAGACATCTCAGTATGAACTAGTCATTCTAGAATCTTTTTTAAAAGTTAAGGAGAGATATAAGCACTTCTGCTTATTCCTTGGGGCTGTTCATTTTATTCTAAAATGGCTCGTTAAAATAGGCCAGATGGCTTCAGACTTACAAATTTGAGAGAGAGGAACCTGACCTATATGCTGAAAAGTACTCAGCACAAAAAGAGTTTGATTTTAGTCATATCCTATATCATCAGCATACTGAATTGGCAAGTAATCATTCTCCAATTTGGTGAGTAGTTTTAATAGAAGTAGAAGAAATAATAACCCTAAATTATTCTTATTACCATTTATTTATTTATTTATTAAGTCTTTGATTCCCTCTGCTTCTTTATTTTACTTCAACCTTTAGAGGCTGCTTATTTAGAGATTCTCATTTCCTTTTTCTTCTGTCATGTTGTCATATGAAGGAGCAAGCCTGGACGTGATTTTTAATATGACAGTGAATAAAAATTTAATTTATAGGTATGCATGTAAATAACTATGTGTCCATTTATGTTTATTTCCCAGTTACTAAACAAACAGATTATGGTAGTGTCATGTAAATATATAGCTAAGCAGGGAAATGGGTGCCAAGATAATAAACAGAATTGCATTATTTGTGTTGGTAGAATATCCCATGGAACCTATGCTAACACTCACAATCTCAGATACTACTGGTGAGGGAATTGCTTTCTGTTCTTTCTCCAACATTTCATAACTTTATTCTATGTGATTGCATGTTTCTTATTTATTTTTCTTTCAGTCAGGAAAATTAAGTTGCTGATCTTAGAGATTTATTTTAATGTCCCTAAAGAAAGAAATATATGACACTCTTCCAAAATCCTTTTGGCACTTGTCAAGGCAATTTGGTCTCAAGAACTTGTCTTACCATAGTAACTATATATTCTATAGCTTGATAAGGATGTGTTCAAAGGAAGTTCAAACTAGTCTTAGTTAAGAAAATTACTACCTAACTCTTGACCTTAAACTTGTATTAGCTGATTTGTGTGCAATAATAATTGATTTTCCCAGTTACATTTTGCTTCTCTAGAAGACTGTTTTATTTTACAACCAGAGGAGTTCATCTAGCATATCTGCGTTCCTTCTCTATGACTATTTGCAGGCATTACCTGTTACTACAGATGTTTGTCTGGCATTCACCAAGGAATTAACAAAGGCCAAGAATCAACCTAGTCAAGCTTAGACTCAAATCTTACTTTGATATGGAAAATGCTTCCAGTTTTAATGCTCTATAATCTTGCTTATATTTGTTTTTATCTGAAATGTTTTTGTTGCTTGTTTGTTTGTTTGTTTGCCAACCCTGGAATACCTGAGATATGCGTTCCATTCTACAAAATAAGTACATCTGTGGTTCTTACTAGTCCCCACAACTATTACTGGATCTATTTTTGGTTTACTGCCCACCATCACGACTAGATGTGATTGTAGCTGAAAAATATGGAACATTCAGTTTAGCACTGATGAACACTTCAGATAAGAAGATAATAAAGTAAATCTGTATACTGCATAAGAGAATGCAATAGCGCCCAAAGTGTACACATATACCTGCAGCACCTTTAAGATAAAATTGTAATAGTCTTTGTGAATAGTAATATAAAATTCCAAAACAAAATCTAGCATGAATATTCATTCATTATAGATCCAGCATTTATCGTAGATGGACAAAAGAAATTGTATAGAGCAGACAGAGATATTTGTTGTTGTTGTTCTTGTTTTGTTTGTTTTATTTTATTTTATTTTATTTTATTTTATTTTATTTTATTTTATTTTATTTTATTTTATTTTATTTTATTTTATTTTATTTTAAATAGCATTTCCAGAACAGGTAAAGGCAGTATATTCAGTATGCTGTTTTTTATAAGCTTTGGATTCTGGATAACTTACAGTCTACACTCAGGACACTTTTCCCTGTCAGTATTAATTCTACATGCTGCAGTACCCAAGTATTACTTCAGCACTGCTACTTCTAATTCTGAAATACTGAAACTCTCATTTTCATGAGATGAACTTCTAACTGTTTATACCCTATAATCTCTTTCATAAAGTCATTCTTTAAACACTGCAGTATTCTCTCATTTTCTTATTTTAATGGCTATTCAGACTGACTCTGAATGGAAGGTTATAAATTTATTGCAGGATGTCTATCTGAAGTCTGTTTAATACTGCTCAGTGACTTCTGGTAACATATTTAATGTGGGATTTGTTTGTTTGTTCGTCTACTTTTGATTATTTTTATTTTTTTTTTCTTTTTAAGAATTTTGCATTTTTCTTCTGATATTAAATAAGGGGTAAAAAAAAAGGAATGTTGATTAGATTTTAAAGAAAAAAAAAGTTCTGTTAAAGTAGCAATCTGCAGGCAAAACTCTGCTCAGTTATGTGGGTTATGGATAAGAAGAAAATGGTTTATTGGAGTAATGCCCCGTTTATGTATTATGTTTATAGTACAATATATAGTATGGAAACTTCACTCTCAGAAAGGGAGAAATAAAGACCCAGGCAACTACAGGTTGGTAAGCCTCAATTCTGTACCTGGGAAGATCATAAAATAGACCCTCCTGGAAGAGACATTGAGGCATATACAAGATAAGGAAGTAGTCAGTGACAGCCAACATATCATCACCAATGGCAGGCAGATTGTTTCTCGCGTCCTTCTCTCTAAATTGGAGAGGTGTAGATTTAAAGGATCAACTGTTTGATGGACTAGGAACTGGCTGGCTGGATGCAACCAAAGTGTTGTGATTAATGGTTCTGTATCACAGTGGATGCGGGTCATAAACGGTGGCCCTCAAGGTCTGTTTTGGGAGCAGTGCTCTTCAACACCTTCATCAATGACATAGATGATAGCATCAAGTGCACCCTCAGCAAGTTTGCAGATGACACCAAGCTAAGCAGTTGATAATGCAGGGGAAAGGGAAGCCATCCAAAGGGACCTGGACAGGCTGCAGAAATGTACTTGTGAGAACTTAATGAGGTTCAACAAGGCTAACTGTAAGGTTCTGCACTTGGACTGGGGAAATCTCAGATATTTATACAAAATGGGGGAATATCTCCCTGAGAGCAGCCCTGTAGAGAAGGACTTGGGGGTCCTGGTGGATGAGAAGCCAGACATGAGCCAGCATTGTATGCTTGCAGCCCAGAAGGCCAACTGTGTTATATATATATATATATATATATATATATTTTCCCCACTCTGAAGAGACTTACATTCAGATATCAAGAAACCAATTGCAAACTGATTCACAGCCCTGGTATTGTACTATTTTTAAATGTTTTCTTCTGTATTAGTCATCAGCTCAGCCTTCTTTGCTGACAGCTTTAGGTATAGAGATTTTGGTGACTTTGGCATTAATTAAATGGTGAGGTTAGAGGCATTTTAGTATCCTTGGTAAGGTTTTGTCCTATGAAATTATTTTACTTTTCCTTTTAGTCAGTCTTATGCTTTTTTTTTTTTTTTTTTTTTCTTCTTTGACAAATACTTCTTTTCTTAAATCTCTTTGAAAGTAAGACATTTGTTGATGCTTCTGAATGTCTGTATATAGAAAATCACTGAATAATGTAATGAGATAAAAGAAAGCAAATAGGCTTTTGTAAGTATTTGCCAATACAGCAAAAGGAAAACAGTGTAGACAGTGCAATCAACTAAACATGACAAGGAAAAAAGCAAGCAATTAGACAACTAGAGTTACAAATTCTGTGAAGCATGTGCACACACAGTAAAAGTATGTATGTATGTGCACATACAGCAGCAAACACATATGCAAATGCAAACATATATAGAAACATACTAATGATGAGTTTCTAATTAAGAAGAGAAAAACATTCAAATCTATGCTCAAAAGTTATCAAAGTCATTGCAGAGACTCCCCCTGGAGCTTCTGATAGGTGGGTTTAGTAGCCAGTAATTTCCAATTTCTCAGATAGTATAGGACCATGGTGTTGGTTAGCCCTTAAATCACACTTCCCCTGGAAGAGTAAAGTCTTAATTTCTTTAATGGTTAAAAACAAGTCTCAACATTTCTTTTTTTCACCTTCAGCTGCTGTTGGTTAACTGTGATCTGACCTAAATATTTATTTTTGGGTGCTGAGGATAAGCAAGAGTAGTCTTGTTGAAGGGAAATGCTTAAGGGTCACGTATTTGGGAAACTGGTTTTTTTAATACAGAAATGATACATCATTTTAATTCCTGCATTTTTAAAGAGATGCCTGGGGTTTTTAATCTTGAGTCTCCCTTTGACACTAATGTGAGTCTTATTGCTGAAATGAGCACGTGATTCTTTGATAATTGAAAGGGACCGTGTGTGATAGAATCACAGGCACTGGAGAGGTAAAATACCTGTTTCACCAAGGAGATCCTACCAATTTTCATTCTTACTCAGGAAATGAAGGGATTTACAGCTCATTTATTAATGTATTGTTCAACACTTTTATAAATGAATCAGAATAACTGCCTTCACTCCATTCACTGGAAGATTGTTGCACTGATAAATACACTTTATCAAGTGGAAATGTCCCTTTCCCTAATCTCATCCCATCACTCATTATTCTTTTTGTGACCCATGAATAATTCCTGTCACTCCAAGTATTTTATGCTATTTTGGATGTTTTCAGAATATTTTCCTTAGTTTCTGTTTTGTTGATACATAGAGATTCAGTTATTTTAATCTGTCGGCTTTGTAAGTCAAGCCCTAAAATCCCAACAAAGATTTGGACTTCTTTTCCCCTGAACTCTCTAGAGGCAATATAATTCTTGGAAATAAAGTACACACCCTTCTAAAAAGAACTTTGTTTATTTTCAAGAAGCAGTACAAAAGATGGCATCAAAAGTTTTTAGAGGTAGCAAGGTCAGTGACTCCTCCAGAGTCCAGTACTATATTTATTACAAGAAAGAGGGAACTGAGAGTCAAGATCTTGCGATTTAAAGATTGTCTGAGTTGTCTGTTCTTTTATCAGTTCAAAGTATTTTCATCCTGTCCAATACAAGAGAATGAAAATTTCTCATCAGTAACACAACACATCATTATATATATTTATTCTCCCTGTTAATCCCCCAAAATAATCTTGTACATATTTAAGTGAGAAGAAGGAAGATGGATGAAGACAATATACTCTTTTACGAGTCATGCATGGAAAAACAAAAGGGATTTACTGCAGCAACATTTCTGCCATTCAGAATGTCGAAATCACAGCAAGGACTTCAGAAATGAAAATGAAGAACCATTCAGATTTTGAGCATCTATTTTTAAAGTATGGCAAAAATATCTAAGAAAATTAATTGGGAAAAATAGTCATTAAAGCACAAGTTGAGGTTACCACCACTGATCACTTAATCATAAAAAGCAAACTTTCAGTCTTTTAATGTTCATTTTTTCTGCATCCCATGAGGAAAATCTTCCAGTTGCTGCTATGTAATATTTGCATCAAAACCCCACATAAGTGTCTGAAGCACCCTGACAATTGGTAAAAGTTGAAATGGCAGCATATTGCATGAAAAAATTATGTGGACTTTCATGTGTTTATTCCAGTTAATTCTTAAGCAGCTCAACAATCTGATGAAAGCACATATTGTTGCTTTATGGTTAGGGACCTTCAGGCATTAAGAGAATTGGTTATTTTGAGGGTGAAAGCAGGAAGGGGTACAGTAATCTTATCTGAGACTAAGCTCGGAAACACTGACTTAGAAACCTATTTTCATTAACAGTAATATATAAGTATTGTTACTGGAGTCACACAGCTTTTAGCAAGAGCACAAAGGAAAATACACTTGGAGGGCAAATAAATAAATAAATAAATAAATAAATAAATAAATAAATAAATAAAGCCACAAAAGGCAGAAAGTCCTGCATTATATCCTCTTTTGTTTCAAAGGATTCAAACCTTTATTCCCTACTTCCCATGCAAGTATCCTACTCAGCAATTTACAGGGCGCAAGGACATGAAAAATTATAGTAGAAGTATAACACATTCTTTCAGACCTGCTTTCAGGTGAGAAAACAAGTCATGTACCCAGATTGAAAGTGATATGCTTTCCACTGACTAAAGTTTAGCTATATAGTTAGGAACCATGTTCTTGGATCTGTTTCTTGAATATTTCTGGATCTCTATATATAGATATATAAAGGCTGAAATATGTTCAAGGTGCAGTACATTTCCAATGTCCATTTGACATAAAATGCCTTTTGTACTCGTTGAAATGGATAGCTTTACTCCATTTAGTGGCATCTCCTGCTTGCGCAGAAGTTCTTAAATGAAGAACTTAAAGAAAGACATAATATTAAATGTTTCCTGTCATCTAATTCTAACCAGCATGCCAAAGAGCATGCAAGCACTTGTGATAACACATCAAGTCACTCACATTGAATTTTTCTCTTTCATTTCTCAACCAATATGATCAACCTCCTCTCTCACTCACTGTAAAGTGACGTAGGTGTTTGGAACCACTTTCCTGCTGCCAAATGAATATAAAAGCTGTTTGATATTGTTGGGGCATCAGTATTCAAATACTGATACAGCTTATGGATTTTGGATACAGTGAGATGGGAAAGACACAGGCAGAGCTGTGATTAGGCCTCCGCAACTGTATTTTGCAGTACTCCCTGACAAAAATATCAGCAAGAACAACGATTGTTCTGGAACCACACTGTGAGAAGGTGTAATACTCAGACTATATAATATGTTTTTGAAGCTTGCACTTTAAATACGAGGATCTAAGCACCTCCAGTACTGAAGCTTTAGCTCAGTATAAATAATAATATGAAAACTTCAAGTCCATTCTCTTGAGTTTTTATGGTCCACTTTGCTTAGAGCAAAGTTGGATCAATGTATTTACCTCGTAAATATTTACCTAGTACAGTATGATATAGTGACTTTACATGGTCATTTCAGCCCATAGAACATAAAAAAAAAACCAAAAAACAAACAAACAAACAAAAAAACCCAACACTTCTGAATGGGTAATTTTTACTCTTTCAAAGCCAATGACTGTAGCAAGCTATGATTTGTCCCAGTTTTATCTTAAGAATAAAGGTAATATTGTTTTTAACTATTATAATCTTTCATAGGTGTCAGCGACAGTTTTGTCTTAATTTTAAAGCCAAAGACATCAGTTCTAGAAAAGAGGAATAACTAGACATTATCTTCTCATATTTACTGCCAGGGACAGCAAGTGAGATCTAGATTCTTCTCATAATGGAACACAGAATTCTCCCCAACCAGTTAGACCAGAGCATCTAGACTGGGACCAAAAGTGAGAACAGATAAAGAAACCCTGCAGTTAGCATTTCAGATGAGCTGTAAAGCATAAAACAGAAAAATATCCCTTTGGGATGTGTGATATCTCATTTCTCAGCATCATCTCAGTTATACTTAACATCGCTCATGCAAAACAAATACTTAAGAGTAATTCCTCAATGGTCTCAAAATCTGTGCCACTTTACTGCTAGGAATAACTTTTTTCTCACTAGATTTCTCCCACAAAAAGTTAACTTTTTGCAGAGCCAAATTGTTTGAAGCAACATTTCAAATCTAACATTTCCTCTACTGTCTTGACTGTTCCTGCACTCCTCCTAAAGCTTATTTTTCAATTCTTATTTCAAGTCTTCTTTACAGCCCTGATTTGCATCATACTTCAACAACCTACAGTGTCAACAATGTGTTTCACACCAAATAGCTAGAATTGTTTCCATTATTTAACTAAGAGGCTATATACTAGAAGTTTACATATATTCCTTCATTTCAAGCTCTGAGCCAGAATATCACTCACACTACAGCCTGCAGAGATACTCTGGGACGATGACAACTCTGAGGAACAGAAACTTGTGGGTGATTCGTGGAAGGCTGGGAACACCCTCAAGGGATTGCAGCCATGGACTGCGGATTTTTAATAAACACAGTTAATCTAGCATACATTATTTTACAGCTTTCCTTTTTATTTATTTCATTATTTTTCCTCTTGGCTTTGAAAAGTGCTTTTTCAAGCTGAAAGCAAGCAAGCAAACAAACAAACAAACACCCTAATAATTTCTGATAAGCAACAAGACTATATATGTATATACATACATATATAGATATTTGCTGTTTGTATTTTAAAATAATACTATCCATAGAATGTGTTGCTATAGGTAATGGATAAGAATCCATTAGCAACAGAAAAACTACTCTGCACTTGAAACACTTTCATGACTATTCCTTCGATTTTCTCTTCCTCTCATGTTTCTGTTGTATGCTGTTTTGTTGTTGTTTGTTTTTGTTTAAAATTCTTATTATCTATATATTTTGGTTTTATATTTATTATGTTTATTTATGTTTTATATATATATTTTTTATGTTTATATTTTGTTTGTTTTAATTTTTCCTTCCCCTTTCAACCCATCAGTGAGTGATGAATACTGATGGGACACTGTTTGATCAAACTCTGTATTCCTATTAAGAAATAGGGAATACTGGCATACAAGTCTATCCAGGTTATTTATTATTTGTATGCTAGGAAATCTGTCTAAGATGTTTAACTATTTTCTGAGGAAAGAGCCTTTCTGTTCATTGGATTGAACACTGAATAAAGTCTCTGCTGTTCCTAGTTTTAATACAAGTTGCTGTGAGACTTTGTGCAGGCAACAATCTCTGATGATATTGAAATATATTAGTTGTTTTGAAAAATATACTAGCAAATACCACTAGTTCAAGACATTTCTTAGATAAAAAGATCAGTTTGACAGATGCAAATTCAGCGTGATTTCTTTTAAGATAATTGTCATACCCCATCTATCTACTTATATCACTGTATATGGGGACGTAACTGAATAATCTGTTTATTTTTATGGATGATATCTCAAAATAAGATAATTGAACCATTTTGAAAAATAACCCTGTTTATTTATACTAAATTTATATATGAGAAGTAATTCAAAACTATATTTAGACAAAAATTCTGTGCTCTTGCTGAAGTCTAGAGTTCACCTAGGTATTAACAGCACATGAAGAGTATAGAGCCTCAGCTGACAGGATATAGCTGAAGCACATTACTCTATTGTGTATTATTTAAATTGGGAGATTGCTTGCCTGTAAAAGAAGCTGCCGATTACAAAAGGAAACAACATAGCAAATGCTTCAGGACATTAAAATCAGGTAAAAAAGATATCATACTGAGCTCCTCACTTCCAGATTGTAATAAAATTGGTAAATTATTCACTGTGACTAATTTATTCTGAAGTTGCCCCTTCTTGGACTCATGAATTTATATTCAAACAGATTTGGAGTTCTACATATTTGTTACTCAATTTGCAAGTACAAGAGAAGCTATACTTTTAATCCTTTCTTTGGACTTCCTCTTTTCTCAGTCTTCAGGTCTTATATTGTGCATGTGGCTTTCAGAGGATATGAGATACAGAAAAATATTGCTGTGGGGCAGTGAGAATGAATCTTTATACTGTTACTTCTTGATAGTGGTCCTTAGGCATATTCATACCCTGAAGTTAACACAAAATGCAGGTAACATATCAGAGTTTATACTGAATTACCTTATAGCAATTTGTTTGGGAAAATAACAGTTTTGGAAAAGAATCACCAAGTTCTCATTTTCAGATTAGATTTTGGTTATAAGTTGTTGCTATTTTTTTTTTTTTAAATGAATCTTAATGAATCAAAGACTATGAAACTCTTCTTAAGAACTAGCAGCACAAAATGCACTAAAGCATCACAAGATAAAGTACTATATATAGTAAAAAAAAAAAAAAAAAAAAAAGGATAAAATTCTAATATAGAAACCACTGAAGTATTTAACATTTTGCATGACTTGATGCCTTATTAAGTTAATGTCTCAAAGACAGAGACCCAAATAAATTCCAGTTCAGAGAGTGGGTAGTCTGGTTTATGCAAGGTTCAATGTGTTGAACATAATATATGTCAAAAAGTGTCAATATCTCAGGTTGCACAGGATAGTAATATGGCTGACTGCAAGGACACCTGAGAAAATTACTTTAATCTTGATGTACTGTGATCACAGAGAAAACTTATCTTAGTTTGCATTGCTATCCAAGTGTTCCTAAACAAAGTACTTAAGATGGCCTCCCTCCTTGAACATTATGTAGCACCAAGTACTGAGTGCTGCAAATGATATTACAATTATTCCTTTAACACAGACTTTACACTGCATTCCTCTCCCCCACAAATATTTTCACCACAACAGAGAAGTAATTATATCTCAGAAAACTTCCTAAACAAATCTGGACAAGGGCTGATATAGGGCATCTACATAAAAGATTTATCTGTGATATAAGGAGATGTGTGTCAGAGATTAATTCTCCACATTTTTGAGTGTCTCTCCTGACAGCATAGTTATTGAACTGTTTCACCCCATGCATTTAAACAAACAAAACATCAGAATAAGTGGATCATAGCGGGACATTCCAAAATTATTAGAAGAAACTGTAAATCCATAACACTCAGAATTCCTGGATGAATAGTTCATGTAAATATGCTACAACTCAGGGAAAGCTTAGACATTATTACCAACTGTTACTATCTAAATATTCTGTTCATTAGTAATATAATAGCAACACTAATTGTTCACTCAGATGATTTATTATAGTTCTTGCTTTTTGGATGACAGTGAAAAAAATCAAATATACTCTGAGAACATAGTGAGGTTTCTATGAACTAACTTTGAATGTCTAAATGCTGTGATATTCTTTACAAGGAAAACCTCTAGTTCAATGAAATGAAAAGCATGTGGTAAAAAAAAAAAAAAAAAAAAAAAAAAAAAAAGCCACAAAGGTATCAAAATGAATCAGCCATGACTGATATCAAATTGTCTTTGTCTTTCATAATTATCAAACTCATCCAGTATGCCTTTCTCAAAGGCAGAGATATTTCACAGTTAGGTCAAACTACCTGTATGCAATCAGGAATTAATTGCAAGTGTTTATAGAATATGGAATAATTTTCACATTAGTATTTTCTTTATTATTATTAATATTTCCTAGAAGATGGGCATGGAACATGCTTTGTAGACATACAAAAGAACTAATTTGTACTCTTCAAAAAAATATGAGGTGTGCACTTTAATGAATACTTACAAATAATCTTTTTTTACTTTTTTGCTCTCACAACTAGTATATGCCCTGTCCATTATGATAGTAAAAGTGAGATATAAGCATGTGACTGGTAGATCTTCAACAAGTTCTGCTCACTGAAAATAAAGGAATCATACCTCTGACAGTAGCCACATAGGAAGCACTATGTAGACACCCCACTGTATTATTGATGATGGAACAGAGAGGGGGAGACAAAGAAGGAGACATGAAAAGAGCAGAATTTAACTATGTTTTCACTCATAGAAACTGTATAAAAATGATGGGATAAAGTATTACTGATTGAATGGAAAGGGAGTTTAACTGTTGGTGTTGATTCTGCCAGTTCTCAGTGGATGAACAAGGAACTAGATTTCAAGGTTATCTATGCTATAAGTGCCACCTTTCATTACTCCTAAACAAATGTGTAAAAAAAGGAAGGAGATAGTTCTCTAAAGAACTGATGAAGTTCTCCCTTATACAGAATTGCAGATTGTCTACTTTAGTTTTTATAGAGAGATAATAAGAACTTTTAATGAGGATTTTTTTTGTTCATATAATGAAGGTGTTTCTTTAAGGTCTTCTCTAAATATATATATTTTATATTCTGTTGCTAAAGGAATTGACAACTAGAAAGAACTTTATAATGTTAATTATAATTTAAATTATAAATTTTAACAACATAATGCCTTATGCACTACTTTATGATGGTTTTCTGGCTTTCTCTTTTTTGGTTTTTGTTTGTTTTAGATTTTAGTGTTTATCTTTGAAGGAAGAGAAAGCTGGCTATTGTCACTAAGAGGAGAGTTATAGTAAGAAAGAAAGCTTAAGTTGTGGGGTTAAGGTTAATTTCTGTCCAGAACATATATCCCAGGAAAATTAGCCATTGACCTTGAGGTTATGGTCTTAAGATATATATATATATATATATATATATATATATATATATATATTACTTCTTGTTTGGGCCAGGGGGCATGCAGTTGGTAATGTTAGTTTTCTGATAGATTTTATAAATGTACTAGTGGAAAAACAGCCATGTGAAGCCAAGATGTTCAGGATAAGCAGGTTGGTGTGAATCAGCATCACACAGACAGACAGCAAGAGCCAACAATGTAAAATATCATTGTGCATGTCTTATTCTGTCCTGCCGTAAATCCCACATTAATTAATTCACAGTCTACTGAGTTTTCTACTAAAAACCACAAGGTGCTCAGCAAACGTAGGAGGTAGACCATCAGCTGAAATAAAAACCTTCTTTAGTACTGCAGTAATTGTGACCATAATGTGTTCCTCGAAAGAAAAATAATCAGAATTCAGAAGATATGGAGATCTAAAAATATTTGTGATTTCCTTAACTCACAAGTGCATTAGTAAGCTAGAGAGGAAGATGAGACATATGATTCATGATGGAGACAAAACAAAGGGAATGAAAAGTTTACTACAGATTACCGTTTAAGGAAAGCATGAAATTCAATACTGCAACACCTTTCAGGCAATTGTGCTTTTTGCAAAGCTTCCTCAGTTAAAACAGTACCTTCCTGTGCAGAGAGCTGGAAACTTGCTAATGGAAGAAAAGTTAAATCTAGATAAAATAAAAAGGAGAAAAGGAAGCATAAGCACATAAATTTATGTTGGAGTAAGAGTTTGAGAACCAGTATGTCTCTAGGTATATTGAAATATGGGATTGAAGAAATTATTTCAGTTTGACACCCTGAAGAAGACAGAGAAATTGAATATTGGAACAGAATGAGGATCAAGCTTGAGGCATAAAGAGATGACTATGCAGATCGTTAGTATAATGAAATTAAAGTAATTGTATGCTCCTCCTACCACAGCACTCTAGGAGTTAATATAACTGTAACATACAACCATTTGAAGGAAAATAATTCTTTTGCATCACTGATTTTTTATATCTGTTTTCATTTGTATCTGTAAGATCAAACTAATAATTGTTTAATTATGTAAATCAACATTTTAAATTATTATTACAAAATTTAATAATGTCTGAGTATATATTACATGAAATAATGAACTCATACTGTGAAAATAATCATGATGGAATGAAAAGGAAAAAAATAAAATAATAATAATAAAAAAATAATAAAATGAGAGATTCCTGTTATCTGGCAACAAGTTCCATCCAGTGGATGTAAACTTAATTGCAATATATTTCCTTAATGATCTGGCCTAATTGGGACTCAAATATACAGTACCTATTGAATGTTGCCTTCCTTTAACAAAGTATCTCTAGTCTGCTCTATTTGAAGCATTTTTAAATAATTAGGTTTATGTATAAGTAATGATTTTTCTGAATATTTAATCAAGACATGGAGAAGAGGACTGGTGGGAAATCACAAAAATCAGCAATGGAAATGACCTTTTGGGTCATCGGGCTTTTTTTCTTCCCTTCCAGTCAAAGAATAGTGTAGGTGGTTTCCAGGCAGCATATCTCATAGCTCTTTGTTCCTTCTTTAGAAATTTCAGCATCATGTGTTGAAAGAATGGCTGGAATACAGATAGCACATTGGAACCAAATTTTCTTCCCACTTCTGCAGAAAATTAAAAATCTCATCAATGCTGAAATCAGTGCAGTTGTTCTTTCTTTCTATAAAGGTGAAAATTAAAGTGAATATTCAGAGGTCTGAATCATCCTTTTGTGGTGACTGTTTTCTTTGATAATAAAGTGATCCTTCAGTAACTACTTTCCTAACTCAGATATGATTCTCCTACCTTGATTCAGAAAACTATGGATGATTATTCATACATATACATCCATTAATACTTCACTTACACACACATAAGCATGTATGCACACACATACAATTGTAATAAATATGTTTCATCCAAATTATACTACGAATATGTGAATAGTTGTGTCTATTAAGTTTTAAGTACACAAGAAAAAGCTTGTGACATCAACCTCTTCGGTTGTTGCTAAGAATATTCTACAATTGAAAGACTCTTGAAAAGCATAAAATGACAGGAATGAATATAAAATGGGATGCTGCATTTACCAGCTGCCTCACGTTGGACAGAGTAGCATGGATTTCAAATATTTTTGTCATTTTGTTAACTTTTTCTTCTCTTTGTTTTCAGAAGCATATTTTATTTCACTTTGTATTTCTTCTAATCTCCTTTTTTCTTCTTTCTTCATTTATTAAAGCAAGAAAGAGGTTAAAAAGTGCTCGACCCTAAACCATAATTGTACTGATATTTCATACCATTGCAATGACTTCTGCTGCACTCACATTAGCTGCCAGCCATGAATAAACTACTGAAGCAACTTTAAAACCAAGTACATATCATCCAAACTCAAATTGTCATGCACATATTATTGTAGTTTATTTTTTCCTCTGTTATTGCTCATTATCAGGATCTGTAAGCAGAATCCTTCTCTTCCTTTACCCTCTGATTCATGAGCTATGCTGCAGAATAACCTTAGTAATATCACTAGGATTTTTTTGAAAAGCTACAAGAGTCCTGGACCGAGCAAGTCTAATAAGGAAGGGTAGAACTCATACAAAGGTGTTACAGTTTAGATATGGATGAGAAAGTAAAAAAGAGCCAAGGCCAGCATTTTACAGGGTTAATTCAGTTGCTGACAGGTACAGAAACTTGTATACTGATGGAGATTTAAGAATTGAAAAGCATAAGGTGAACCAAACACCTAAGCAGTAATGTGGTGTCAGAATTCATGATATCTCTGAGATATCACATATATGACAAAAGGGATGATAGATGTGAAACAACAACTCTGATTGGGCCATGGTCTTCTGGGAGTACATTTGAATACTAAGAACTATCACTGGCTGTCTAAGATTTCCCTAAGAGCACAGGTCAGAGGGCTGCTCTGAAAATAATGTCGCTTATTACGTTGGCCCACAAACTCAGTGGCAAGTAGTGGTAGTACAGTTATAAAGGTCAAACCTTTCTGCCAGTATTCTGTTAAATTTTGTTGCTGTGTGACAGACATCCAGATGTAGTGAGACATCTGATGTCAGAAAACCTAACTTCTAACTTCATGGTTTGTCCATGCCCTTTTTATCCTACTTCTTTCCTGCCTACGTGACATTCCTGGGGGCTTGGGTAAGAATCATGTGAGTACCCCTGAGATGGCCATTTTCCTTGAGATAAGCTCATACAAAAGACCACTTCATGGCCATTCATCTGCATCTCATCTCCCTTTTGTGGCCCCTGGACTTGTCCATCTGTTTCCCTCAGACAAAGGATTTCTCAGTCCTTGACCAAGGCTTGCCTGGGCTTGTCCATCTTCAGCAAACTTTGAGGCAAAAATCATGGCTTCTTACATCCCTTTTTCAAGCTTTTATATTGGCATTTGTCTATTTGTGAAGCTTAACAATGCCCATAATTTTCATCCTGGGTAAAATACAGAAGTAACACAAAGTAAGCATAGAAATGTATTTAGGATCTTCAGGCTGTTTCATTTAGTTTCTATGTGACCCCCAAAATCTTTCAATCAAAGCTACATGATGCACAAGATACAAGATACCAGACCTGGTATCTACAGCTCATGGTATACTGCATCTGGAAATACCTCTGACAAGCATGTAATTCTGAGCTTACTTAGTATATTTGCTTGAAACCATATGGAAACTCTGGAACAGTTTAATAACTCGAAAAATGATTTCCACAGTCATCAAAATAATTTTAAGGATTTGAGGTATTCCAACTTGCTTATTTGCAACAATGCCAAAAAAGGCAGAAAAGAGGGAGAATAATTAGATCACGCTTTACATAGAATTTATATGATTAAGCACACACACACACACACACAATAAAACCTCAACAAAAATGCCACAAAGCAAGCACACACACAAAAAAGCCACTGCTAGAGATAAACTAGAAAATATTACCAGAACACTTTTTCTAAAAACACGTGAGAGTCTGTAAGATTCTGGATTCAGTGTCCACATTTTCTTCACTCTACTAGCACCAAGCCTGTGAAGGATAAAACACACAAACAACACATTTTTATTAGAGAGTGGATAAAAGCCTGATATGAATTTTTCATCTACGGTGTAGTTGACACCAGCTTTCCTAAGGAGCCTTTATTTTTATCACTTTTTATCTTAATTCTGAGTGACTTAGTTAAGACTTGAATCTAACTCCATGCTTTGCCCATGGAAATGGGGGACAGTGTTGTTTTAACACATGAAGTAGTTAGCATTATTGTTTGCCCTCAACTGTCACTGTAAATATGCTTAATTTCATGTGGAACTACAAAATAGAAGATGATGCTTGCATCAGTGTTAGGGCCATTTATAAATAAGCCATTAGAAGGTGGTCCAAAAGCAAATTTCTAATACTCCCCTGGGGGCTAAATGGGATACCTTTGAATTGGAGCAAGTCTTTGTGAGTCCCAGACAGTCTGAACCCCATAACTGAATCTTCAACATAAGTAGCTATCAAGCCAATGGGTCTTCTGGGTTCTTACTTAATATGCTTAGAGGTTTTACTATTAGAATGAATGCCAGCTCTTTCTCTTACTAGATTCCCCAGGCTTTTGAAGTATGGTTTTAAGCACTCTAAACGCCACCAGTACTCATTATCCCACTTCCTACTCCCCAGTGGAATTCTTAAGTGACAAGAAGCTGGAAAAATACAGATGGCATAATTATATATTTTGCAGTTGATTAATCACCACAAAACATTAATCACATTTGGTATAACAATACATAATCAAATTCTTTATAGTTGAAATTAAGTTTCTTTCTGATAGGGAATGGATTCCTTTAGGATATTGACATGGCTTTTCAGCATCTGTTTTGCGCCAGTTCCACATCTGCGTCTGATTTAATCAGCTTTAGGGCTCTGCAAAAATATGGCTTTAAGGATTTCTTCATGTTTCTTAGTACACATGTTAATAATAGTAGAAGTGAAATAGAGATGTATGTGCTGTAACAAACTACTCTCTAAATGCTACAGTTACTTTGTTTCTGCCTTCAACGAACTTTACTTTTCCTCTTTTAAGTTAATATCTTAAACATACCATTAACAATTCCATTCAAAACAACTAAAGTTAGTAATATTTTTACATAATAAAGAATTTCCATACTATATTGATAAATGAACTTCACATAGCTAACTAGGATCTTCAGCATCAAATGCACAAGGAATTGTTGTCAACCCAGTGATCAACGTGATATAACTGGTCACATAATGATAGTTATAGTTATCTCCCTATTGTGCAATCTTTGATTCCCCAATCTTGGTGGTCTGTAACATACAGCTGCTCTTCAAAACAATAATCTTTGGTGTTTGTTCAAAGCCATACTTTAATACCACAAATCCAGGCATGTCCAAGCTGTGGCCCAGCACTGCTTTTAGTGCCACCCACCCCTTTCTTGTGCTCCAAAGGCAGTGGCTCTTCCCTGTAAAGTGGTGCCAGGTGTTCTAGTAACTTTGTGTCAACAGAAACCAGGACAAGGGGAGGGCAGTGCTATGCCACACTGACTCAAGTGATGGCAAATAATTGTATGCATTTTGAGTGAAAAATACTCTGTTTTCTGTTTTGATAAAGGAATTTGAATATAGAATCACAAAATGATAGAACTCAGAGTTGGAAGAGACTTTTAAAGGCCATCTTCTCTGACTCCCCTGAAATGAACAGGATCATCCACAGTTCAGTCACGTTGCTCAGAACCCCTTCCAATCTGGCCTTGAAGGTCTCCAGAAACAGGGATTCCTCCACTTCACTGGGCAGAATGTTCCAGTGCCTCACCACCCTCACTGTTAAAGGTCTTTTTTCTTATATCTGACCTATATCTCTCCTCCTTAATTTTGAAACCGTTTCTCCTTGTCCTGTCATTACAGACACCGATAAAGTCTGTTTTCTTATAGTCCCTCTTAAAAAAAACCTGAAAGACTGCTGCTGAGTCTCTCTGGAGTCTTTTTTTTTTCTCCAGGCTGAACAGGCCCAGCTCTCTCAGCCTCTCCTCAATGGGAAAGTGTTCCATGCCTTGGATCATCTTTGTGGTCCTCCACATGTACTCCAAATGTACTCCAACAGTTTTATGTGTTTCCTGTTCTGAAAACACCACAACTGGATGGAGTACAGGCAGAGTGGAAGGGCAGAATAATCTCCCTCACCCTGCTGGCCACACTATTTTTTGATGCAGTCCAAGATTTGGTTGGCTTTTTGGTCTGTGAAGGCATACTGCAGGCTCATCTATGTGGACTTGTGCAAAGCATTTGGCACTATTCTGCAGTGACATCCCAGTCACCAAGTTGGAGAAAAATGGATGTGATAGATGGACCTCTTTCTGGATAAGGAATTGGATGGTCACACTAAAAGAGTTGTAGTCACCTGCTCGGTGTCCAAATGGCAACCATTGGCAAGTTGTGTTCCTCAGGGACTGGTATTGGATCCAGTGGTATTAGACATCTTTGTAGGTGACACTGATAGTGAGACTGAGTGCACCCTCAACAAGTTTGCAGGCAACACAGATCTGAGTATTGCAGCTGACACAGTAGAGGAGAAGGGATGCTATCCAGAGACACATGGACAGGCTTGAGAGGTGGACCCATGGCAGCTTCATGAAGGTCAACAAGTCCAAGTGCAAGGTTCTGCATCAGGGTCAGGGCAATCCCAAGCACAGTTTCAGTGGAGAATGGCATGAGAGCAACCCAAAGGAGAAGGCTTTTGGAGTGTTGGTTAATTAAAGATTCAGTACAAGCTGGTAATGCAGCCAGAAGGCCAATCATATGATGGGTTGAGAAGTATGACTAGCAGGTGGATGGAAGTGATTCTACCCCTCTCAAGGTATAAGGTATATTTATAAAGGTATAAATCAAGAAAAGAAGGAAGGAAGGAAGGAAGGAAGGAAGGAAGGAAGGAAGGAAGGAAGGAAGGAAGGAAGGAAGGAAGGAAGGAAGGAAGGAAGGAAGGAAGGAAGGAAGGAAGGAAGGAAGGAAGGAAGGAAGGAAGGAAGGAAGGAAGGAAGGAAGGAAGGAAGGAAGGAAGGAAGGAAGGAAGGAAGGAAGGAAGGAAGGAAGGAAGGAAGGAAGGAAGGAAGGAAGGAAGGAAGGAAGGGAGGAAGGAAGGAAGGAAGGAAAGAAAGAAGGAAAGAAAGAAGGAAAGAAAGAAGGAAAGAAAGAAGGAAAGAAAGAAGGAAAAGACTTTATATCGAATGAGATCAACAAAGTTTTGAAGCAGAGAATGGTGATGTTTGCTGACCATATAATCTGTCAACTGGAGCTTAAATTTGTGATATTGCATGTTTCTTTGAAGCACTTTTAGATCTCTGAAGTATGATGCTCTAGAAATAAACTGACTGATGTTCTGCCACTAGAAGTCTCAAAGGAAGGTTGAAAAACTGTCATGGTTTTGTAATGTTGCTGTCAGTATTCCACATTATAACATTATGTGCAGTATGGATCATTAAAAAGTTCATACTCCAGTTCCGTGGAATAACAATGTCCCGAATACTCAGCTCTCAGAAGAAAACTACGTATCCCAGAGGACTTCGCAGCCAGAGATAAGTCACGGGAGGAGGACATATATAATCTTGCTCCCAGGCTGGAGCTCTCTCTCTCGGACTCTTGGAGAGTGGGAAGCGTTCCAGCCATGTCGCCTATAGTTCACAGTAGGCTTCTCAGTTTTCAGGGTCTCTCTCTCTCTGTTTTGATTTATTAGCCTCAATCATATTGTATTATATTGTGTTATCTTGTATTCCGTTATCATATTTAGTAAAATAAGTTTTCCTCCTTAGATTGTTGCCACTGTTCTCTTTTCCCATTCCCCTTTTCCCTTCCTTTTTGGGCCGGGGGCCCTATGGGGCGGCTGCCTCCTGTCATGGGCAAAGGTAAATCTAGATAACCTGTGACAAAAACACAGATAGAGTTGTTCCTGAGGCTGGAGACAGGGAGGCATTATGTTTAATTTATTTTCCCCTAATATACATCCCAAACTAAAATGGGTCTGCTACCTGAATTGAGTCCAATTCTGTTTCTCAGCACAAGAACAGTGATGATAAACCTATTTAGTGTGTCACCAAAATTTCTTTGTTTATTGCTAGAGTGAGCAGAGCACAGGGTCTTCACATCCACAGCTTTTGACTTCTGTTTTCTTGCGTGCTGTGTAGGAAAAGTATCAACTGTGTGCTGCTTACTTATTCCAGGGAACTGCTACTTGAATAGCATCCCCACTGACAGAGGACTGCTTTAGTTGTAACTGCTCACAGTTGTGAGGAACAGTGTTGGAATCCTTAAAGATGCACACGGGTGCGGCTGCTATCAACAGTAGGTGGGAAAATAGCTTACTTAATGTGGAAATGCTTTTGTTTGGACCATATAAAATTCCATCATCACTCGTTTACTTCAGAGCCTTCGAATGCAAGAACTTTATTCCCTTTTCATGTGTTCTCCAGTGAGAGGAGAAATTCAGAATCGTTTCTAAACCTGGATATACCTTTTGGTCCCTAGGAAGCACCTGGCAAATAGAAGGTGAAGAAACATCCAGGGCTTATACAAGCAAGCAATCATGATGTTTCTGAGGCAGTACTTACTAAGGAAAACCTACAGGATCTCACAGTACCTTAAAAAAGATGTGCATATTTCTTCAGTATTTTTGAAGTTAATCAACACAGTCTAGTGCAAATCTGTTAGTGTGTAATGTTGATCCTTGTTAAGATGAATGTTCCATTTTAATTCATTTCACACAAAGTAAATTTGACATTAACACTGTTGGATAATCTTAGCCACCTCAGTTTGAGTATTTAAGGCAGGATGTAAAAGTCCTGTGCTGTCAGTAAATGGGGAAAAATAAAAAAATTAAAAACAAAACAAAACAAAACAAGTATTAATTCCCTGTTCTTAGTGTACAGCATTTCTAAAAAGGGAGATGGAATCTTGTTCTCAGATGTTCTTGATGTAGATATTAGAAACAATTTTTTTTCTGTTCTCAGTACATCAGGATGCCATTTGAGTATACTTAATCTGCAGCTGCAGTTTGGTCTTTATGGTAGGTTTATCCAAACTAGCACAGCTCCACTGCAAGTAACAATGTATTCTCAACATTCACTGGATTACATTGAACTACATGCCACTACAGGTAAAATTGTTGTAGGTACCAAAACTGTGTAGATTAAGGTTAGCTCATTCAGCTTGTTCTGAGATCAGACAAATCATGTGTGCATTCTTTAAAAGAAGTAAGTTACACCAAGCAATAAAAGTCATGAACAGGACAAGAAGATAAGGAGAAAATTCATTATTTCAGGAATGGAAAGGCTGATAGGTGTATCATCTTCATCAGGCAGGCAGAATATTTTAAATCAACAGTAAAGCCTTGTTTACTTCAGCTATTTAATTCATTCAGATTGTTTATAAAATTCTCAACTCCTGTGATGAACAAAAATTGCAGCACTCCTAAAGTCAGAGAAGAATATTTCAAAGTCGAAATACTCTGTGTCTATTTCTTTACTATGCCAGCCTTATAAATAATGCAAATACCTCGTACCTAAAGTACTTGTAATCAACACCAGTTGATTTCAGAGGAAGAAGGGTTGCATTTGAGAAAGTCATATACTGGTCAACACTGTTAAAGACATTAAACAGGATCTTAAAAAGGCAACTATAGTTCTTTAGCAACATACAACATTCTTAAATGCTTAAGGTACTTTGTCAAAATTATGCCACAGTGAAAGATTTTGGCTTTATATAGTTGACATAATCCCTGTTCAATGCTGGTATTACCTAGAACTGTGTAAAGCATAGGTCTTATTCTGAAGAAATCCAATGATACACTGGAGTACAAAGGCACCGTAACCATTCAAAATTTCTTTGAATGAGAAATCTCACGTGCTTTGGTAACTTTTTAGTATCCAATAAGCATGATGAAAATTATTGTATTTCAAGACTGTGAAGAATTTTAGATTTTTATTTGAAATTGAAATCATATTAATAAAACATCCAGTTCTCAAATACACACACATATGCTTAATACATGACCTTATATTTCAGACACAGTGATTTAGGATAATGTTTATTTCACTCAGCTTTAAACATATTGAGCTGATTGCTCAGTCTTTGAAATTACCTTAGGATAAAATGAATTGCTCTCTGAAGTTTCTGTTATCTTTCTCTGTTGACTATGGGAGGATCATGAATGGCTAGTGTAAACTGGACATCCAATTTTAAAATGAATGAAGTTAGGAGAAAAGGTAAGTGCTACAGAAAAGCATTCAGAAGGAATTTAGGATACACAGGACAAACTGAGTCTACTATACATCCAGTAAAGGCATTTTTAATGACCATCGAGTAGTCAAAATACTGAAAAATCCTTCTGCCACAATAGGTCTATTTAAAAGCTGTTGCATGCTATATAACTGGAAATGCAACATTTAAACTTCAGCATTTAATAAGTGATGGGAAATAAATGTACATCTTTATGAACACATTTCTACAGACCCGAGAGTAAACTGTCAAACCTAGAGAAACCGGAATCCTCTCTAAATAAAAATCAGTACGGCAAAAGATAATGTATGGAAACCAAAATACTTAAATTTAACTGCTATAAAGAATTGGGTAAGAAAGTAGCTTTGAAATATTCATTGGTCTCTATATTCCTGGAATAACCATGTAAAGCTGAGGGACTGCCCAGATTTAGAGAGCAAGTTGTAACATGCACCTCTCTCAGAGGAAAAATATAGTGGACATGAGAGTGTGTCAGTAAGAAGTCTGCAGTGTGTTTATACCCCTGATTCCACTCCACTGATATCTCCGATATAATATTAGAATAAAAGAATAAGGTCCTAATAGTTCCATACATATTTCCATCAGTTGTTTCACAAACAACATTCCTCCAGACATTTGTCTGTTATACCTGAACAAGGATCAAGCAAAGGAAGAATCAGCAACTGTGGAATATGCAACCTTATGAAAATACATTGATCAGCTATCTCTATTCTTAGTCAAACATCTCTTTGATACATTGTTAACTGAAATAATTTGTGCATGAAAGCAGAATTTTCTCTAGCTTTGAATAAATTTATTTCGCTGTGTATTTATGGAAAATAAACTGTTAAAGAGTGACAACCAGCTGTGAAACATAAGAGGTAGGAAGAAAAGAGAAAAAGAAAGACAGGGAGATGGAAATCACAGAAATCCAGCAGCTTTTGACAGTTGTGCATAAATCTTCCTGAAGGGTAGAGTCACCCAAGGAAACAGACTATGTGAAACCACCAAGCTTTAAGAATTTTGCATGATTCCTTATGAAAATGTGAAAGCTAGCAAGGCATAGAATGGCACCTCCAAATGCAGAATGCAGGGAAGCAGTTTTTGAGGAATTTGGATCAGAGGACTTGTGTTTGGAGGGATGCCTGATAAGGTCAGATACTGGTAAAGGTCAAAGATTTTTTGGCTGCTGTGCAAATTCTTTTCATGATGGACTGTTGCTGTAAACCTTAGCAAAGCCAGCATTATCGAGAAGTACCATTTCCATATCCCACCCTAAAACAAAAACAAAACAAAACAAACAAAAAACCCCAAACAAACAAACAAAAAAACCCAAACTAGTCTGGGCTGTTCTTACCATCATGGTCTATCTCCAGCTTTCTTGTTCATTTAATTTTTTCAAATGCAGTGCTGTTTCTCTGAGTGATTAATTGACATAGCAATAGTTCATCTGTGATGGAAGGACACAGTGGATATCTGCCTTCCCTCTAAGAGAATAAAAAAAATGTATAGAAGGAGTAGGGTTCCATTTACTCTTCATCCCTTTATTTGCCAACTGCAGTTCTCAGCTTTAAGCTCAGCATTTTCACTGAATGTCCTATCTAGAAGTTGTGAAACTTCTAGAAATTTCTTTTTCAGTTCATAGTATCTGGGGAGGTGGTTAAGTCACCATCCCCGAATGTGTTTATAAACTGTTTGGATGTGTTTGATTTAGCAGAGAGTTGTTAAAGTTACGGTAGTATAGTTAGGTTGCAGTTGGACTTAATGATCTTGAAGGTCTTGTCCAACCTGAGCAATTCTACAATTCTATAGTTGTATCATTACATACGAGAAGAGTTTGCTTATCCTACTGAAGAATGAAAGCAGTAAAATCTCTACAACTGTCCCTTGTTTCTGCCAGCATGGCAGTTGATGAGACATCATATCATTATTATTTATTATTCTAAAAGTACAAACATATCAAACGAGACCAAACCAAAGCCCATTCTAAAAGTACAAAATAAGATCAGAGCTTTCCTAACATAGGAAAAAAAAATAAAATGGGAAAACAAAAATGATCCCATAGTGACCCTTTATATTTCTCTTTAAAACATACAAAATTTACCTCCGAGAAAGATAAATTATTAAATATACAAAAGATAAAAATAATTATCTAGTTTAGCTAATTTTAAGTGCTTATACCTAGTTCATTCATCAACAAGGAAAAATATTCACTGCAGATGAAATATTTTTAGATATATATCTGAAAATAAAATACTATATGCTGTAAAAATAACTATTTCTATCTTTGTTTTCTTATGAGAAACAAAGGTTCATCAGTTCAAGATTAGGATGCATAATCACATGAAATCTACAGTTAATACTGGCAATAATGTCAGTGGTGACATCTTCTAAACATTTATAGGTACCACAGGATACCAAATCTTAAAAGCAAGTAGGGTCTTCATAAAATATTTGGAGAAAGACATATATGTAAAAATGGGATTTTCAGAAGATAAAATCTGAATGCCTTACTGAAAATCACCAGAGCATTCTAAAATTTTCCCTGCAAGGCAAATGCCAGTCCTCAACTGAAAAGACTCCATCCATCTCTCTTCACTAGACTGTAAACTATGAATCCTGTGTTGATTTCAGAGTTACAGAAAGTTATGCCTTCCCACCCTCCCCTGTGAAAATCCAAATGGAAAGAGACGGTTATATTTCATATGTCCAGCAGTTGCAGGACTTTAAGGTCCAAAGAGTTTAATTTATGAGACCATCATAATTATATATTTCCAAAAGGAGAAAATGTCTACTGTATGTTCAAGTATTATTCAGTGCATTTCTATCTCAATAAGAAAGAGCAGGGATGGGAAAGAAAAAACAAAAACAAAAACAAACAAACAAACAAAAAAACGTAGTAAACTGTGGACTGAGATTGGATGAGTATCAAATACTACTTTGTGCTTTGTATACTTCTTTGTATAGAATGATTCAATAACATTAAGTATCACTTGATATTATAAAATAATTTAATTACCAGCCCCAATGGATCTAAAACTGCCAAGAAGCTATGAGACAGATAGACAATTCAGTGTTCTGGATTTGTAACATTCCCTTTGGACCACAGGTCAGATCATAGAATAATTCATCTGGGGCTTGAATAGACTCCAGCATCCTACTCAAAGCAATGTCAACTAACTCAGACAAGGCAGACAAGGTACTTGCTTGACAAGTCTGTAACACAAACAGTGAAACAACAATATGACTGGAAAACAGGCAAAATGCCTGTGGTAAGGAAGGGAATCTTAGTGTTACTGTGATGACTGGCTTTCAGAATACTCTTAATTTGGTTGTAAGAATTCAGCTAGTCTATAAGAAAAAACATGATTCTGTTTTTAAAGAATCAAGACTGATCCAACAAATGTAATTTGGTTATGCTGAGTGTAATAGTACATGTAATAGTACAGGAGATTCACGGGAAACAACTAGCCAGACCTCAGGTGAATAAATGCAGTTACGTCAGTGGCTACCTTCAGGCATCTGAAATCTACTTGAGGCTGGCAGATGTGATTCAGGACCTACACAAGATCTGTTTCTGACTGGGATGAGAGCTAGAGGCACAGAAATATGTCTCCTGTTTTCAGAATCATTCTGTGGCTAAGTGTAAGCAGCAATTTTAAATAAATAGTTATAGTAAATCCTTACCATACATATATCTGAACACAGAAACTGAAGCATCAATGATTAAAATGAGCTAGGAATTCCAAGGATAAAAAAGCATCTAGGGAAGTAATCATAGAATCATTTGCCCATTCTTACGAAAGAAACTTGTCAAGGAACTGAAAAGAGATCTTTCAGATCTCATTCCAGGACTTAAAAAATGGAAGATAATATTAAATTAACAAACAAATCTCAATACATTAGTAATTACCTGAACTGAAAGGTTATAAAAGGCTTCCTTTTACTTTGTCTGGATCACTGCTAACTATCATACCTGATTTTCCTTTGTGGGTAGAAAGTCTGAGCTCCCTGGCCATTCTCCACAGAAAAAAAAGTATTAATTAAATAATAAGAAGAAGAAAATAAAAAAAAGGAAGAAAAAAAAATATAATCAAATTCTGCAAACTTTTAAAGTGCAGAAGAACGGCCACTAAACATACAGCTTTGCGTTCTCAGAGCAAATAGCTTTTTGTTCTGGTGAGTGATACATATTTTAAATGTCCCCACATACTATTATCATGCATAACAACCTGTCACTATTATTCATGTCTTTTTCCCAATATCCATATTTTGACGTTACCACTGAAAAGATCCAGTGTGTTCAGTGGCTTCTTAGAAATAAATAATTGAAAGCTACTGTAAATTACATTAAGCCTTGACATGGCTGACCCTCTCTTGCCTCAGTCCATTGCTATCTCTTTAAATGTATTCCCTCCTAAATTATATTGTAATTTGGAGGTGCTGAAGTCTTAAGTTTTCTGACTCAAATGTAACTTCCTTCCCAATGCATAATTCATTTTCACTTTGTTCTTGATGCTGCGTGTGCAATCGCATTTTTGGTAGCTAAAGACAGACTGAAATCAACAACTCTGTAAAGGGTGAGAATGAAATCAGAATGGACGGCTTGGTGGAAGAAATATTAAACATGTCACAATGTTTTGTACTTTATGGTGTGAAATGGAGACAAAACCCTCAAACAACCGTGAGTTTAAAATGAGAAGATGACATTTAAAATCTGAAAATTATCCACTGCTGATGTCATGTCGTTGTTGCATTTAATTGCTTTTCACATCATATAAGGTGATGGTTTCTGAATATTCTCATGCCATGATATTTTTTTGATGAGGAGCATACTTTCCCAGTTTTCATTTTTTTAAGGTGGAATAAATCCATCAATCTCTGTAGATTCAAATGAGAGCCATCGGGTTTATGTGAAAGAAAATAAATAAATAAATAAATAATAATAAAAAAAAATCCTGTAGAAAACTTGAAGCTTTCATGGCATTATTATGTTACTGGAGCTATTCTTCATCTATTTTAAGCCAAACGAGTGCCAAATTATGCTGACTGACAGTCATACCTTTGTAAGATTTTTGTTTGTTTTGTTTTGTTTTGTTTGTTTGTTTTCATCTGTCAGTAATAAGTAATACTGATAGCAGATTCAGTCAAAACATAACGGAAAATAAGTTTGTCCTCCAGTATTATAGTTTCCTTAACAGGTAATTATTTCTACAGATCAAACATAGTGGAATGAACAGTAAATTAGAAAGAAATTGGGTTGTAATGCAATGGACCAACACCAAAAACATGTTATGTTGATACGTATTCAGGAAATTGTCATTTATTGAACATAAAGATGACAAGTATTTTTTATTTATCTATTTGTTTTTCTTTTGAGATCAAAGTATTTCAGAGATGTGAAGCTGAACAATTTGTCTGCTTGCAGGTGGAAAAGCTCTACAGAGGGATCTGGATAGGTTAGATCAAAGGGCTAAGGCCAATTGTATGAGATTCAACAAAACCAAATACCAGCTTCCACACTTCGGTCACAATAACCCCATGCAACGTGGCAGAGTTTGGGCAGAGTGACAGGAAATTTCTATGGTGGAAAATAATATGGAGGCATCAACAGGAGGCTAAACAAGAGCCAGCATTATGCACATGTGGCCAAAAATGCCAGTGGCATCCTGGCTTGTGTCAGAAATAGTGCAGCCAGCAAAAGAACACAATTGTCCTTCCCTACTTGGCACTGATGAGGCCACACCTTGAGTACTGTGTTCAGTGTTGTGCTCCTTACTACAAGAAAGACACTGAGACCTGTTTAGAGGCCTGTTCATAGAAGGGCAACAGAGCTGATGAAGGATATGGAGCACTAGTCTTATGAGGAGCAGCTGAGGGAAATGGGATTGTTTAGTGTGGAGGAGGCTCTGGGGAGAAAACTACCTGTGCTACTTGGTGTTGAGAGCCTGCTTTGGCAGAAGGGTTGGACTTGGTGATCCCTTTGAGGTCCCTCCCAACCCCTACAATTCTATGATTCTGTGAGACACTGTTGCGCTCCACAGCTACCTAAAAGACTGCAGTGTGGTGAGGGTCATCCTCTTCTTCCAGTTAATGAATGATAGCACTAGAGGTAACGACATCAAGTTGCTCCAGGGGTGCCTCAAGCACCCTGATATTAGGAAAAATTCTTCTCTAAATAAGTGAGACCCCAGGGACGTTGTGGATTTACCATCCCAGAGGTATTCAAGAAACATTTGGATGTGGAACTGAGCGTCATATTTAGTGGGCATGGTTGCAATGCATTGTTGCTTGAACTAGATGGTCTTAGAGGTCTTTTCCAACCTGAATGATTTTATGACTCTATGATTCTAAGTTGTGAAAATTCAAAACAATCTAAAAATAAAGTGTATAGAAAGACAAATTTATAAAAAGATAGTGAATGATAAACAACAACAGAGATGGCATGTAGTGACTCTGGAAGACTATCATAAAACCAGTCAAAGAAAGAGATGGTAGATAGTGATAAACTCTTACAAGGAAGGAATAAGAGATGGAAAAGACACATCCGTCTTTTCATCAAACCATAAAATCCCTTTTCTGCAGTAAAGTACACTTAAATATTTGTTATTTACCTGAACAAAGTCATATGTCCATACACTGTAAACAAGCATTCAGGTATTAGAAGTTCTTAAATCTTGTAGATGCAGTTGACAGATTATAATGAGTAACACAGTCTCTGCATTAGTAATCCATTCGGCTAATGTGGTCATTCCTTTTCTCACATCAGTGTTCCTCACTCTGTTAGCAGACTTCCCTAATATATGTTCTGCAGTATATTGTCTCTTGTCTGCATTTCTGAACAGTAGCACAATGCTGTCCCTCTTGAGAGGATGCATTACTTAAGTGACCAGTCTCTTTCTGCCACTTCTCTTGTCCCTGACTAGTCAGACTTCATCACAGTATCAGTCTAGAGGATAAGTAGTCCCTCAGCAGAACTCTACAGGATGATGTTTGATATGGTGAATGACCCATGACCTCAGTTGTTGTTTAGGTTTTCCACAATTCCAATTTATGATCTTCTGTTTGCTTTTCCCTCCTGGTTTCCCACTTTCCATCTGCCCCAGAATAGTACCTTGTGCACTCTGCTATACCAGCAAGGCAAGCATTGATTCTTTGACTACAGTTTCCCATCTGATATGTCCCCCCTCCCCCCTTTTTTTACTTTTTATTTTTTTTAATTATTTTTTTTTCCTCATGTTGTTCTGCAGGGCTAGAGCAGCTCTCCTGAGGTAATATGCCAAGTCCCTGAACCTTGCATTATTCATATCTTTCCCAAGGAAAATCTGTAAACATCCTCCACTTATGGGAACTTTCTTTTGTCAGTTAATAAGGTATTACCTAAGCCCTGTGTCTCTTGCTACACAAAAGAAGCCTATAGGCATTAAAGAAGTTATATTTTCATTGAGTCTGTTTTTCTGGAAAGACAGCGGTGCCCACACTGAGTCACTAATACATAGAATGGAAAGACAAGAAAATTGTTAAAACAAGGCATTTAAATAGTCTCCTACAACCCTGACACAAAATCTCAAAGTGAATTACCAGGAAGAAGAGGAAAATGCATGAAATAGAATCTACATCTGTAGAGTCTGACAGCTGTGATATTATAGACTGAATTAATATTCCATAAATGTATACTGGGTACTTCCATTACAGTAATGTCAGCTCTCATTGTCAGTTGAAAAGTTGCATGTATGTTAAACTACATATGACTTCTGAGCGGCACCTTAAATAGTGTTTTCTGATATAAAATTATATTGTTATATAATAAGATACATACAATCTTTATTTTATTTATTTATTTATTTATTTATTAGTGCTAAATATGTATTCACATATAATGAAATGAACTGGGAGAAGTTTATGGTATTCACCATAATATACCTTACCTATATGTGAAATGACATAATCTGGAATAAATTAACATCTTTATGCAAGTAAGTAAATACATAAATACAGAAGATCATTTACCAAGTCTTCTATAAAGGAAATATGAGATGGGAATCTGGTATGTTTGTTTGTTTGTTTGTTATTGTTTTTGTTGGTTTTTTTCCATTTTTTCCATTCATTTTTAATATATACATTATATATAATATATATGTATATAAATAAGTATATATAGTATATATATAAAAGGAGTAGATGAAAAAAGAAGACAAGTTCTGAATTGAATTAATGTAGAATCACTGTCTGTATCTGAAGGAAACTTGGGATACTTTTTTTTTTTTTTTTAATGGCATTATTTTTATCCACTAAATAAAAAAGATGAAATGCCTTCTGTTTCCCCTGATTTGTTTGGTTTTTTTGTTTGTTCTCATCTCTCCACACATCTAGCATGCAAGACGCATTATATATGGGTGAGTTGGTCATACCAGCAATGACTTTTCCTTACATTAACACATCTCAGGAAGATTTTGAAGGAAAGGATTAGCTTCAAACAGTTTTAACTTCAAGCAAAATAATTTTTCATACACTTATTTTACCTGAGAAACTACTCAGAATGAAATGCCACAGTTGTCCTTAGCACAAAATTAAACATGCAAAACAATTGTTTTTCTTTATTTATGTTACACTTCACTTCATATTTCCTGCATGCTTAATTTGATCACAATAATGTGTTTAAACAAGCAAGCTTCAGTATTTCTACTACACCAAAAACGTGTTTAATAGCATCAGCTTTTTTTCTTTACATTAATTTTCTCTACCATACTGAAAGTGCTGTCTCCCCAGTGTCATTACTTATTGCCATGGGCTAGCTACATGTAGTAATGTTTAGTTTCAAATACAGTGAATGAAATGAGGAAAAAAAAAAAAAAAAAAAAAAAAAAAAAAAAAAAAAAAAAAGGTATGTGAGGCAAGAATACCAGGAGTAGCAATCTATAGTAGATATTGTCTTGTCATTATTTTAGCCTGGCCCTTCCCTTTTGAAGTAAACCTGAACAAAATATGCGTATATATATATATACATATGTATATATATATAAAGGAAGAAGGAAGAAAAGGTAACATATTAGCAATCTGACTTGACATTACGTTCCCAAATATAAGACTTGATTCAGTCCACAGCATTTGCACAGTCACAGTCCTACACAGTAGCAAAGTTAGTTGTGAAGCTGAGAGCAGACATGAGGTTATCTGCTGAATTTAGTCAGATTATCCATAAAAGAGTCTGTATTACTATAAGAATAAAGGAAGTATGCTATTTTTAATGCATCTAAGTAGTAAACTCCAGTTATGCAAAAACCTCAGACTGGACTATCCTTGTATCTTTCTCCTTTTAGCTTTGTGTCTTTGTGTGTAGAAATATCTTTCTACGTGGACAGTATTCACACCATTGACACATATATGGACAACTGTTACCACCTGACTAAACAAAAGATAAACAGAATACATTGCAAAATTGATTCCTTTGTCATTTGTTGAGACTTTAGCAATCTGTATAGGTAGTAATGGCCCAATTGATTCAGTTCCATTCAGGTTTTTTTGCAGTGTAACAATGAACCCTAAACCACAGAAGAGCAGATGTAACCAAGATTTGAACTTGGATGTTTTAGATATATAGCTTTGGTTACAAAGCATCTGGTCTTCTGGCATTCCTCTAATGAAACCTGCATGTTTTCCTCCCTTCTGCATAGTGCATGTAAACCACTGTAAGCAGCATGGAGAAGAAACAGGAACAGGCTAGAGAACACCAGCGCAATCTGTCCAGGTAGGATGTGGAGACTCTTCCTTTGGAGATATTCAAAACACACCTGGACATCTTCCTGTGCAGCCTACAGTAGGGAACCAGATTTAGCAGCAGGTGATATCCAGAGGTCTCTTCCAACTGCTACAACTTTCTGGTTCTGTAATTCTTGACAAGCTTCAAAAGCTTGAGTTTCTTATAAATGTCTCCCAGAAGGATCAAATGCAGTGTTAGCTAGTATTCCTCCTCAAAATGCTATAAACTTTTGGAGTCTGTGTAACAAAATATATTTGTATATTTTTTCTCTTGCTCTGAAGTCCAATTTATCTCATGTTTGGCTTTTTTTTTGTTTTGTTTTGTTTTGTTTTAATTTTGTTTTGTTTTGTTTTGTTTCATTTTGTTTTGTTTTATTTTGTTTTGTTTTATTTTGTTTCATTTTGTTTAGCTCATCACTGTTACACCACTCTTGGCTGTGTTGAAGTCATTATTTATTAGCTTTTCCTCTTTAGTTCATCTGTACATAGCATGAGAATTTGTTGCACATTCTCTTCTTAAATTCAAAATATCCTCTGGGCCAGATGCAAATTTTAAAATTCTTTTATATTCCACCCCCCTGCAGCAAAGTATTGGGGTTTTATTTCCACATCAAATGTTGAATTTACTGTAATGAAAAGTTGGTACAATATTGGTCCCGTAATGCAGGTAGTAATAATATCTTTTCGCTGCTACCATAGACATCTCTCTTGAGGAGATTTCTTTAAGCTTAAGTCTTGCAGATTGTGATTTTGAGTCAACATTACGCTGTGATAATTCTTTGGAACTTTATTTCTTTACATTAGCACTACTGGACAATATTCTTCTTTGACTGAAACACCATCATTTACCAGTAGCTTATATTCAGACTAGTCCCTGCAGCACTATTCAGAAACACATTTTCTATTTACATTTGTCTCTCCCTGCTCTCATTTTACTTTCCAGAGTTTTTCTCCCCATGCTGTAGTAGGCCTGAATTTTGATGAGGCCAAAACACAAAGCAGTCATCTCAAATGACTTATTTAGATGCACAACTTTTAGCATACTGCTGATTCAGTTACTATATCAGTCAAGTTTCCTGAATTTTCCTGAGATACACTAGTTCCAAAAGGTTTTGAAGAAGCTTTACAATAGCTCAGGAGTTACATTTGTTCTTGTTCTTGCTGTTGCTCAGCCCTGATTAGAGGAAATATTCATATTAGCTAATTGCTCTCACAGCAGTGACAGATGGCCAAAAGGTTCATGTGCAGAAGAACAGAGAGGAAAAAGGGTTAATGTTGCAGATCACCTCATTCTTTCATTATTTAGGCTTCTCTGAAGCTGTTGATTTAGCTGAGTGATTTCTGACTGAGGGCAGAGCAGTGAATGGAGCACCAGACCCATGAGGTTTAGTGACTTCTGATTGAAGGCAGTGCATTGTGTGGCTAATAAAATACTAATTGTGTACCAGATTAAGGATGAAAGCAGTTACAAGCAGGTGGTCAAGAGGAAGTACTGTACACAAAGATCTGCAAGCACTGAGCTTTGTGGGAGGAGCTGCGAGCTGTTCGCCTTGCTCACTTTCTGCAGAATGAGCAGCCTTTAACTGATGCTGCTACTTGGTGCAAGCTGGTGTACCTGAGGGAAAGCTTAGGCATTTAATTTCATCTGCATTGTTTCATTAAGGGACATGGCTTATAATGTTGGAATTTGATAGTCCAGGTTGATGGTTGGACTCAATCATCTAGAAGGTTTTGCCTAAACCAAACTACTCTTTGCAATCTGTTGCTCCCTTGGTCCGCACTCTCTATATATCTTCTTGCAAGTCTTACATTTGTTATCCATAATGCAAATTCTTCATTCTTTCCAGGAAGATACTAATCTCTTCATCTGTTTTTGCTCAAAAACAAAAGCAAACAAGCAAACAAACAAACAAAAAACATCATTATTGACAACCTTGTAATCTACAAATGTGAACCATGACTAACTGTGGAAGAGTGAAAAGGGAAGAAAAAAAACAAAAGGTTAATAAAAAGGATGTTCCTCGTTTATTTTTTTTCCCAGTTTGTTTGTTTTGTTTTCTTTTGTTTGCATGTGTTTGCTTATTTATTTGGTTGGTTGGTTAGGGTTTATTTGCTTTGTTTTGTTTTGTTTTCTGCAATATCAGTGACACTTCAAATTGCTTCTGATATGAATAGAAGTTAATAGGATGTGTTCCTGAAGTTTGTTGTCTAATCAGATCAGACTAGGTCTTATTAATAAAACTGACTACGCTGAGCAGAACTATCTGAAGCTAAATAATCAGTTTTGTTATTGAGATGTGATTAAATTGCTTACAAAAAAAAATCCCACAAAAGTTATAAATTACAACTGAATTACTACGATTTAAATTAAGGTGTTGTTGTTGTTGTTTGTTTGTTTGTTTGCTTGCTTTCCTCCCCAATAAATATATCTTGAATTGCCTTTCTGTTTTATACATTTATTTTATTTATTTATTTAAATTCATGTGCGTTGTTTATTCCATAACATTCAACTATATTGGTCTCTGTTTCAGATTATATTGCAAAGAGCAATCACATCAATCCCCTCAATTTAAAGGATTGGAAAGGTGAGATACTAGAGAGGAAAATAAAATCAGAAGGAAGTATAAAATCTGAGCTTTTTTAAATATCAGGGAAAGGTAAACAAGTTGACAGTTTTCATACAGTTCTTTCACCTTAGCAAATCACCACAATTATCTTTACTGGAAGACTTGATAGAAGGCAGGACGGGGGTTATTATGTTTAGGCCAATTGACTTTAGATACAGTTTAAGCTTTTTCCATATTACCTGAGAAAACACAATATTCTAATGACATAGATTATAAAATAAGTTCATTCTGATTTAGAACCTGAGTTGGCACTTACTTAAAAAGATTTAAGAACTCAGTTACAGTCGACTCCGTCAAGTGCTTAAGTGCTTTGCTGACTTGAGATCTTAATGAGGCCCCCTGCAAAGGTTCCTTGTTTTTCTCTGGTTCTCTGGCTCTGCCTGCATCTTGCAAATATGAGAATGTACAGCTCCAAATTCCATTCTGGTTTTTTCAGCTAATTTTTTCCAACTTGAAAACATCCTTCCCCGTTCAGAGTTGATTGCTTGATTACAACACTGCAAAAACTGATGGCACTCCACAAATAATACTTCATAATTAGAACTACCGATAGCAGAGAGAGGCAGTATCAAAATAATATTCAATAGGACGAGTGCAACAATGTGAGTGGGTCAGATTCCTTTCTTGCATTTAGAGTGAAGCTGAGAAAAATTTATTCCTTTTATCTCTCTTGTTTCAAGCATATAATTGCCTGTGTTATATTCATGAGATCTCCTAGTAAATAATATTAACAATAATGATGATTATTATTTAAAAAAAAAAAAAAAAAAGGCAAAAAGAAAAACAAGCAAACAAAAAAACCACCCACATACATGTAGGATACCTGCAGGTATGGAGTTAGGACTAGAGAGCAGGGTTGGGCAATGGCTTGTTTCATTCTACAGTAGTCA